>NC_084888.1:20959303-21630969 GCF_958979055.1 Alnus glutinosa | reverse complement strand
ACAACAAAAGGCAACAGGGTTAAAGGATCCCCTATCTCAAGCCACAAGTATTGTCAAGGAAGCCAATGGGAGTTCCATTAACCAAAACAGAAAAACGCACTGTAGAGACACAGCGTGTTATCCACTCAAACCATTTCCCCTCAAAACCATGTCCTCAACATACAGCAAGAAACCCCAATTAACATGATCATAAGCCTTCTCTAAATCCAATTTACAAAGCACACCTAGACTCCCAAATTTGATTCTACTATCAAGACATTCATTGGCAATAAGGACTAAGGCCTCGATTGGTTCGTGGAATGGGTATTCCATTAGAAAAATGAATAGTTATTACTAGAAATAAAGGAGTGTGGAATAGAATAATTTTTTTTTTCTTTATAAGTGTGGAATAGAATAATTATTCTCATTCTTTAGTTTAGTGACAAAAGATATGCCTTGATTAGGAGGGGGTAGGAGAAGTTTCGCAATTTTGTTCATTTTGAAGTGGGGAATGGATCACATATTAGTTTTTGGCATGATTGGTGGTGTGGGGATAAACCACTGAAGCAATGCTTTCCAGCTCTTTTTAGTATAGTGAGGAACAAAGATGCAAGGGTGGTGGATAATTTGGCTGTTTATAATGATGTAATTCAGTGGGATGTTCTTTTTACATGTCAAATACAGGATTGGGAGATGGATATGGTCCTTTCTTTCCTCGATCGACTTTACTCCGTTTCAGCTCGACATAGAGAGGGCGACAAGTTAGTGTGGAATCCCTCTAAAAAAGGTTTATTTGAGGTGAGATCCTTCTATGAAGAGCTTATTAGGAAAGATGGCCCATCTTTTCCCTCTTTTCCCTGGAAGAATATATGGCGTGTTAAGGCTCCAACAAGGGTGGCTTTCTTCGTTTGGTCAGCTGCTTTGGGCAAAATATTGACGCATGATAACTTGCGTAAGAGAAATGTTATAGTGATTGAGTGGTGTTGTTTGTACAAGAAGAGTGGGGAGTCTATAAATCATTTGTTGGTTCACTGCGAAATCACACGCGACCTTTGGAGCTACATACTTTATTTGGGGTAGAGTGGGTTATGTCACGATCGGTATTGGAGTTGTTGAATAGTTGGGGGCCGGCGATAGGGTGTGGTCGTGCTAAAGAAGCTTGGCAGTTAGCTCCTCTGTGCTTATTGTGGTGTATTTGGAGGGAGCGGAATGCGCGGCTTTTTGAAGATGTAGAGACATCTATGGTGGAGCTACGGAAGCGGTTGCTCAATACGTTATATATTTGGATAGCGTCCCATCATAGTTTGAATGTTTTTACTTATGTAGATTTTTTAAAGTTATTCTCTGTTCGTCTCTTTTAGGGGTTCTCTTGTATACTTCCCGTGTATAAGGGTTGAGCCCCTCTACGCTTTTTTATAAATTGCAATTACTTATCAAACAAAAAAGATATACCTTGAATAGAATTGAATCAAAATTACTAAAAAAAACTCCACATGATTTTTTTATTTTTTCTAAAACTATTTTTTTTTTTTTTTAAAAAAAAAAAACAATACAAAAAATGTTTAATTGTCGTGGGTGGCTGCACCACCCCCCACCCTCGGGTTCTACAGTGGGTGGCCGGCCACCCACAACAATTCAACGTTTTAACTTTTTTTAGGTGGAAGGGTTAAAATAAAATAAAATAATTTTTTTTTTTTCCCCATAAAACATTGTCTATTCCTTAAGAATAGCTATTCCTCTCATTTTTAATAGGAACTAGTATTCCTCTTCGCAAGAGAATAGTTATTCCCATGTCCTAGGAATAGGTCCCTACCAAATAAAAGAATAATTATTCCATAGAAATAGTCATTCAATTCCAAGGGTCTATTCAACGGGCCTCGAGTCTAAAATCTATCTCCCCCTAATGAAAGCATTCTGAGCCTTGGAAATAACCTTCTCCAACAGTGTTTTCAACCTGTTAGCTAGGACTTGAGAGATAACTTTGTTGACGCCACCCACTAGGCTAATAGGACGAAAATCCTTAATGTCCACAACCCCCGTTTTCTTAGGAATGATGGCAATGAATGTTGCATTGAGACTTCTTTCAAACTTACCTCAAACATGGAACTCATGAATACATTCATGATACCTTCTCTAAGAACCTTCCAACAAGTCTTCAAGAAGGCCAAAGAAAAACCGTCAATACCCAAGGCCTTATCTCCACATAGAGAAATCCCCCTCTAAAACCTCACCCTCCTCAAAAGGTCTCTCCATCCATATAGTCTCCTCATCACCAACAGAATCAAAAGGAAGACCATCCAATTTAGGCCACCAACTAAATTGTTCAGAGTAAAGACAATTGTAAAATTATAGAATATGCTCTTTTATTGCTATGGTATATGAAGAAACAGAGCTATTAACATCTAAAGATTCAACTGTGTTGTTTTTTCTGTTCAAATTAGCCACGCGGTGGAAAAACTGTCTTCTTATCTCCCTCTCTCAACTAAAGAACCCTCGATTTCTGTCTCCAACTCACTTCTTCCATTAGAGTAATCCTCTCCAATCCCCTAATAACCAGATCCTTTCTTTTTTCTTTTTTTTTGATAAGTAATAACCAGATCCTTTCTCAACTTCTCAACATCAGATAAGCTTCTCTCTTCTTCAACATGAAGACCTCAGAGTTCGCCCAAGAGAACCTTTTTTTGCTTTGCAACCTACCAAAAACCTCCTCATTCCATTTTTTCAAGTCAATTTTCAAAGCTTTCAGTTTACACGCCAGGATCAAACTAGGAGAGCCTTGAAAACTATAAGATGCCTCTCTCTCTCTCTCTCTCTCTCTCTCTCTCTCTCTCTCTCTCTCTCTCTCTCTCTCTCTCTCTCTCTCTCTCTCTCTCTCTCATATTTTCAAGTCGGTTTTCAAAGCTTTCAATTTACACGCCAGGATCAAACTAGGAGAGCCTTGAAAACTATAAGATGCCTCTCTCTCTCTCTAAGTAATGGAAATTTTATAAAAAAAAAAGTGTAAGGTGCCCCTACATACACAGGAAACATCTAACAAAAACAAAAAGAAAACAACAAAAACCACAACCCTCAAACCCAACAAGCACATTAACCCAAAACCCACAAAACACCAAAAGCCCTTCGACCCAAAACACACGCAAAGTACTCAACGCTACAACACGTGAGCCTTGCCTTCCCCACGCCTAGAGGGCGCGCAAGCAATGTCATAATTTATGGAGCATTCTAAGTTCAGCAGCTCCCTTCTACCTCTAGTCTTAGGACGTGTGCCCTTTACCACCTGATGAAGATCCTCTTTAATGGTTGTCAGGAGCGCCAAAGACGTATCCTCAAACCCCTTACTCGAAACCCCCACCACAAGACAAACATCCTTATCACAACCCCAAGCCCAATCCAAGGGCATGGAAGGGGGAAAACACCCAAAGGGTAAGGGAAATCTCCATCCTCCCCATCCCATAAATCATTTCCCTGATCCCACACAATCGTCTCCAAAGACAGACCAAAGCCTACCGGCCACTTCTAACACTGAATCAAACCAATCAACCTAGAATCACCACCCTTGTCAACAGCTAGAATGACGGAGGAACAATCATCCAAAGGGAAGGGAAAAACCTCTTCCACCCCATCTTCCCTTACAGGCAAAGCCGACGACGAAGCAACCGACACTTCAGGTGAGGGCCCGAGAAACCGCCGCCGAAGAAAGCTACATTTGGATATGGAAAAGATGGGCCAAATTTGGAGGTTGAGTAAGACTTTAGTTTCATTTATGCTAAGTTTACATTTGGGACATAACACAAGGATATTTTAAAATTCTAGGACGCCAAGTCAACATTGAAGGGCTATCGACACTTGCTAGAAATTCCACTCCAATCTATGACATTGAAGGTACATTTGGATATGGAAAAGCTACGCCAATCTTGCAGGTTGAGTAGAATTTCAGGTTCATTTATTCCAAGTTCACCTTTGGGACATAACACTATGCAACTTTAAAATTGTAGGACAAATTTCAACCCAATACTTTTTTTTTTGATAAGTCAAATTTCAACCCAATACTTGAGGGCTCTAAATACTTGCTAGAAAGATCTCAGCAGATTACATGTGGCAAGGGCCACTCAAGGTCACAAAACCATTTATGTTGCCCATCTAAGTCACCATAAATCGTGCCAAGACGCAAGATCTAATGTGCTTGCAAATTGTATATGGCATTGAATTACCTCAGGAGGTGGATGACATGGTAGCAACAACATCAGCAATTTAGAGGATTATTTCAGATGAGATCACAATATAGGATAAGGAGCGGGAGGATAGTGTCTATCACTCTAGCTAGCTGAGGAAGATGAAGGTGTCAGTAAAGTAAATGTAGTGGATCTAGAAGCAGGCCTATGGCATACTTGGGAGTAGCTTGGTGGATTATTTCAAATGAGATTGCAAAATAGGATAAGGTGTGGAAGGATAATGCCTAATGCTCTAGCAACATAGAAAAGGCATTAGTGATGTCAGCACAATGGGTCTACATGCAGGCCTCGTGGTATTTTGGCAATAAATAGTTAGATCTACATTGTACTATAAGACTAAAAGGCATTATCACCATTGGTGGTAAGTCAAGAGACAAGTTGTAGTGCATGTCCAAGAATATCCAAACGTGCAGGTGACGTTCTAACACCTATTATTTCTATAGCTTCGCTTAGTTCCAAATACAGAATTCAAATAAAATATTTAGAAAGCTTTCAAGATTTCCAAGCTCAATCATCCAAAACCCCTTTTTGCAAAGCTCCATCAATTATGGCGACATTGAAGCTTCTTCTAGGCGTAGGAAAGGTAAGGCTCACATGATGTAGGGTTGTAAGCTTTGGTGGGTTTTGTGGGTTGTATTGCGGGCCCTTGGTTTTTTTTCTCGCGTTTTTGTTTGGGTTCTTTTGCGGGTTGTTTTTGGGTGTATCTTTCGGGTTCTAGGGTTTAGGTTTTGTGGGTTTTGTTGGGTTGTTGTGGTCCTTGTGGGTTAGCTGTGATTGCTCCTATGTACTTAGGGTTGTCTTACGCTTTTTTCTTTAATAAAATTTTGCTTACTTATCAAAAAAAAAAAGAGCTTCTAATATTCTCATTCCGAACAGAAACATTGAGCTCTAGCTAAAAATATCACCTCCTTACACTACAAAAAAAGGATAAAATGTTAGGTTGTGGATTCAAGACTAGCTGGGTGTGTGTTCAATTTATCAAAAAGAAGAGAGAGAGAGATAGAGAGAGAGAGAGAGAGAGAGAGAGAGAGAGAGAGAGTCTCTCTATCCTGACTGATGTCATTCTTGCTTCTCGCAACATTGAACCTAAAGTTTTTTGTCCCGAATCATGGAAACAAAAAAGTGATTATGAATGGAAACATTTATTTCCTAAGAGATCCTGATAATTCCTCCCTACATTGATTCTGCCCAATTTCAATGAGACAACTCCACCATTATCAGTCTTGATAATTTTACACATTCTTCAATTCTAGTAGGTGGTTCCTCTATTTTAAGATTGTTGGCATGTTTAAGTTTACTGTCTATTTTATTCCTCTTTGCATAAAAAGCCCCAAAACCTTTAATCGATGCAAAAAAATAAGTGTTTACATAATAAACAAGCTTAGGCATTAAGCATTAACGAGCCCTCTTTGACAGATTAGTTCCTATTCAGCTCCAGTCGATCCAACTATCTTCACCATCTATTCTTGATAGCATCATGCTTTTTTCTATAAGCTTATCTCATTCCGTTAGTGATATCACTCTCAATGTCACTAGGACCATGGATTGCTACTTATAGAAAAAGAACTAAATTGTCCACTATGGTATGCTAGTTACTCCCAAACAATGCAGGATGAGCGTAAGGTATCCATATTTTTTTTTTTATAAGAGAAATATCATTAGAAAAACGCAACGCGCAGTCAAATACACAAAGAGTATACAAGAGAAGCAACTAAGAAGGAGAAGAAAAAAGAACAATAAAATCATTAAAGCTAATCACTAAGGGAGCTAGGAACGTAATAGTCCAAGAGAACAAAGAAAAAAAGAAGAAAGTAATGAGCTCCTCAATCGTCCTATCTTTGTCCTTGAAATTTTTATCGTTTCGTTCCCTTCACAAGCACTCCAAAAGGTAAGAATGAACCATCTTCCACACAACAACACTCCAAAAGCGACCACCCGTCCACCAATAAACAAATAAATCAACCACTCGAAGAGACATAACCCAAGACAAACTAAAGCAACTGAAGATAGCATTACATAAAGCATGTGAACCTCACAATAGAGAAGAAAGTGATCCACAGACTCTCCATTCATTTTCCACATACAACACCTATCAATTACAATGACATGCCTCTTTCTAAGATTATCCAAGGTAAGGGTCTTCCCTGGTACAGCTGACCAAGCGAAAAAAATGCACTTTCAAAGGAACCTTGGTTCGCCAAATACTTTTCCAAGGGAAAGAGTCTACCTCTTTGCAAGCAAGAACCTTATAGAAACATCTAACATCAAACTTCCCTTTGTGAGAAGGAGAACACCAAAGCTTATCTTCCCCTTCGCTTCCCACTCTAATGGAATACAACACGGTGAAGAGGGAAGCCAGGATGTCCACCTCCCAGTTGTGGGCTACTCAAAAAAAGCTAACATCCCACTGAAAGGAACCACTCTCCAATACCAAGTGAGCTGTAACGAGCGCATCCTTATCACGGGCTATGCCAAACAAAACCGGGAAAGCTTCCTTGAGGGACATCTCTCCACACCACACATCGTCCCAAATTTGATCCTGAACCCATTTCCCAAAATAAATCTGGTATTACTAGAAAACAAACTCCATCCCTTCCTAGAGTTCTTCCACCACCCATCCCACATAGTACCATACTTAGCATCCACAATAGATTTCCACCAAGCCTCTCTCTCATGCGCATAATACCATAACCACTTCTCTAACAAAGCCCTGTTGAAGATCCTCAAATTCCGAATGCCCAAGCCTCCTTCAGAAATAGGAGAGCAAACCTTGGACCAACTAACCAAGTGATATTTGAACTCTTCACCTAATCCTCCCCATAAGAAATCTCGATGGAGCTTCTCTATACGATTAGCCACACTAGCAGGAATAGGGAAAAGAGACAAGAAGTACGTAAGAAGATTGGAGAGAGTGCTTTTTATAAGGGTAACCCTACCACCCTTGAATAGATACATCTGCTTCCAACTAGCCAACCTCCTCTCAATCTTTCCAACAACACCATCCCAAATAGACTTGGCCTTAAAAGAGGCCCCCAACGGAAGGCCAAGATACTGTAAAGGTAGAGAGGAAACCCCACAACCCAAGATGCCAGCCAAACTATCCACATTATCCACACAACCCAGAGGAACCAAAACAAATTTAGCGAAATTAACCGTTAAACCTGAGACAGCTTCAAAGCACAAGAACAACACACGTAGATAGCAAAGATGGTCAGGATTAGCCCCACAAAAAACCAAATTATCATCCGCGAGCAACAGATGAGAAATGTTAACCACCTCAAAGCTTCTAGAACCCAAAGAGAAGCCTATTAGGAGACCTCTATGAATAGTAGCAGAGAGCAACTTACTTAGAGCCTCCATCACAATGACAAACAGAATGGGAGACAAAGGATCACCCTGTCTTGGCCCACAAGAGCTACTAATGAAACCAGACGGAGTGCCATTCACCAAGACGAAGAAACGCACCGAAGAGATGCAGTGCGCTATCCAAGAACACCATTTCTTCTCAAAACCACATCTTCTCAACATATACAATAGAGAGCAACTTGCTTAGAGCCTCCATCACAATGACAAACAGAATGGGAGACAGAGGATTACCTTGTCTTGGCCCACAAGAGCTAATAAAGAAACCAGACAGGGTGCCATTCACCAAGACGGAGAAACGCACCGAAGAGATGCAGTGCGCTATCCAAGAACATCATTTCTTCCCAAAACCACATCTTCTCAAATCTCAACATATACAATAAAAAATCCCAGTTGACATGATCATAGGCCTTCTCAATATCCAGCTTGCAAAGCAACCCTGGTTCACCAGATTTGATACAACTATCCAAACTCTCATTTGCTATGAGAACTGAATCAAGGATTTGCCTACCTTTCACAAAAGCATTCTGAGGTTTTGAGATAACCTTCTCCACAACCCTTCTCAATTTATTCACAAGAACTTTAGCAATGATCTTGTAAACTCCACTTACGAGACTAATAGGCCGAAAATATTTTTAAGATCCAAAACCCCAGACTTCTTCGAAATTAGAGCAATAAAAGTGGCATTAAGGCTTTTGACAAACTTGCTATAAGCGTGAAAGTCTTGGAAAACCCCCATGATATCAGTTTTGATCACGTCCCAACAGTCTTGGAAGAACGCGATAGAGAACCCATCAGGACCTGAAGCCTTGTCACGGTGCATGCCTTTAACCACCTCTAAAACCTCCATTTCCTCAAAAGGGAGTTCTAATGAAGAGGCCTCCACCACATCCAAAGAGTCGAAAGCGATGTCATCCAACCTAGGCCGCCAACTTTATTGTTCTGCAAACAAGGACTCATAGAACTAATCAGCATAATCCCTAATAACTTGCTGATCGAAAGAAGCTGAGCCGTTGATATAGAGAGACTATGGAGTTGAACCTCCAATTCGAGTTGGCTACCCGGTGAAATAATTTGGTGCATTTGTCACCCTCTTTAAGACAAAGAACCCTTAACTTTTGTCTCCAACTAATCTCCTCCTAAAGAATAGAATTCTCCAGATCTCTAATGACCAAACATTTCCTCACCTTCTCTTCAAGAGTTAAACCACGTTGTTCCTCCAATCTATAAAGAGCACACAACTCTTCCATACAAACTTTTTTAAGAGACTCCACATTTCCGAACTCCTACCCGTTCCATCTCTTACGATCAACCTTTAAAGCCTTAAGCTTTTAAGCGAAAATGAAGTTAAGAGAACCTTGAAAACGATAAGACGACCACCAAAGTCTCACCCTACCCACAGACCCATCAGCCTTTAACCACATATTCTCAAACTTGAATGGTCTAGAACCCCATTGAATACCACCATAATCAATGAGAATAGGGAAGTGATCAGAGCAAAATCTATGAAGCCTTTTTTGGAATAGACCTGGAAACTTGACTTCTCAATCTGGAGAAACAAGAAACCTATCAATACAAGACCAAGAGGAAATCTTCTGAATATTAGACCACGTAAGGTACCCAGTTGAAATGATACAAGAAAAGTAGCAAACCGTAGCTTCACCTCTCACATTCAATATTTGACTTAAGAAATGCCCAATGATCTACCATGTCATTTTGGTTCCTACTTTGACTCAGGGATTTATCTTTAAAAGCACTTTTTTAAAGTAAGACACAAATAACCACCAAAGTTATGTGCTTCCTATCATTGGACCACAGTACCTCTCGCTCGAATGCACCCATATTATACGGCGTCCTCAAATTCAAAAACTTGCCATATAGCAAAACCTTTTAACAAAATCAAACCCTAAAAGCATGCGAAACCCCCCAAACCCCCGAACAAGACCAAAAACAGATTTTCCTAATTCCCTCCGATCAGGATCAAACAATATCCAAATCCAGAGAATAAGAACCAGATCCCATTTCACAAGCAGACAAAACAAAAAATAACCCTCCATTCAAATGCAAAAATATTAAATAAACAACGGAAAAGAAAAGAAAAGAAAATTTGAATCTCAAATCTTATGTTGATTTGACTTCCAAATACTCTCAGGTCCTAGAAATTGTAAAACCCAAGATTCATTTTTCGTTTCCTCGGACTCCCCCAGCAACCAAACAGAGAATATATTTACCTCGTGTTCTCTGACCAGAGTCTGACGATCCCAAACGAGGAGAGAGCAACAAACGAATGCAATGAAGAGCAAAGCCAAGCGTTTCGGTCTCTTCAGGTAATACGACGGGTGACAGTACCTCCATTTGGTGCTTGCAGACGACGATCTGCTACTCCTTGCCATTTCCTTTCCCTTAAAGCTTTTGGGTTTTTTTTTTTTTTTTTTTTTTTTTTTTTTGCTTTTCTTTTCTTTTCTTTTAGATCTCTTTAGTTTTCAGATTCAGAACCATTTCCTTGATTTTTGTGTTGTATTGGCCGATCTAAAATCTGTCTCAGCAGGAAAATTGAAACGTTTCGATGCGATAATTGTAAAGGTCAGTACATCTAATCTAAAAGCATTAGAAAAACAGAGGCAGAAAAAGAAAGAAACGTTTGGTGAGATGTGCGTTTCTGGAGTGGGAGAAGACAAACGGGAGAGGAGGAGGTTGGTTGAGAGAGGGTTTGGATAAAAATGGAACATGGAATTCGGGCAGAGAAAATCTCTGGTATTTGATTTTTGGTCAAAGTATGGTCAGTGGGGGGGGGCCTGCCGGAGTAAGTTTTGGTTCTCCGATTCCTGGTCAACTACGTTCAGTGAACCAATGAAATTCTGCCATCTAAGAACGTTCCCAAAAGTCACCCACGTTTTCCGGAATAAAATTATATTTTTGCTTTGCTAAATAAATCTCCACTACACTAGCTTCCTTTAACTTTAATCCGCAAGCAATACAAAAATTTTTAACTTTATTTTTATATTTTTCAAAAACAATCAATATCAAAACATTCTAACTTTTCCACTTTTTATATCACATAAATAATTTTTTATTACTATTCAAATAAAAAAATCTATTACAATACAAAATTTTTTCACTTTTCTATATAAATTATTTTTACTCTATATCATATTTATCACTTTTTACTAAAATCCTGTTTAGTAATCTCTCCCCCTTTCCCCCCCTTTCCCCCCCTTTCCCCTTGTGCCTATCAGTATGGATTTGAAACAAGACCGAAATTTCTGGCTTCTTGAAGAAGCCAACGTGTGCTGAATTCCTATTTTACCCCCTCTACTCCCCCTTTTCGGCCCTTTCCTCCATAGTATGGTACAACAACATGAAAAATTCAAACGAAACAAAAGTTAAAGCTTCATTTTTTCAAACATCAAAAAATTCACACACAGCTCTCGTATCTCTTTTTCAGATCTCTCACCAACGTCAGCGCAACACAGCACCGCCCAACACGTTCACCACCACCTCAACCCAGGTTTGATTCCCCTCCCCTGTTTCCCCTTCTTCTTTGTAACCCATCCCCTCCTCATTTCATTCCTTAACCAAACAAGACCGAGTGAGAGAGATAATGAGTATGTGAGTTTTTATTACGACTTGGATATGTGTTGTTTCCCTAATCTGTTGGAGAATGGGTATGGGATTTGGCCGATGAAATGGGAGGTTGATTTTAGTTTGAGAAAATGCTTGATTTTTGGCTTTCTGGCTTTCAAAACACACCTGACGCTAGAACACAAAACCACATTCTAAAAGTAAAGAAAAGAGAAGAGAAGTGAGGCGAGAGGGAGAGAAAGAAACCGTAGAGGGAAAGGGTGAGAAAGAGCTGATCTAAGAGAGAGACGCATAGATTGAAAGAAGAAGAAGAAGAAGATGGTGAAGCCAAGAGGGGTTTCGGTCATGAGTTGTTGAGAGGTAAATCTCTAATTTTTCTCTATGTTTTCGTTATACCAGTTAAAACTAGAGCTTGATTATTGGGTCTCTTGTATGTGAACCGATTATGAAAATTGATTTCAGGTTTTCATTTGACTGTTGATTTTTGGGGGCTTCGGTTGGGGATAACCGAATGGGTTCATTGAGTTTTGATCGGTTTATGTTTGATAAATCTCAGACTTGTGAATTGGGTATGACCGATTAAAATTAAAAGATTGATTTGATTGTTTGAGTTTTGGGTTGAGTTACTGAATTGGGATTTCGTTTTGGACGTGCTTTGTAATAATTTAGAACGGGTTTTATAGGATTGAGGCTCTCTTGGGTTTTTGAGTGAACAATTGATTGGGGATGTTTATGTTTTTAGTATCTTAAGCTTGCGATTTAATTATGGGTTCTTTGGATTTAGTTTTGTGGAGGTTTTGAGTTTAGGTTCATTGATTTTTGTATAGAGAATTGATATTTGTGTTAACAGGTTGGAATTATTATAATGGCCGAATGCTTATTGGGTTTATTAGCGAAGATTGTAAATTGCAATTGTTATCCTTGTGTTATGTGGCTTTAGTAGCTAAGGCTAATGGACTTGACTTGAGAAAGATTATGAGGTAAGTTGTGATTCGGTGTGTTAGTATTTTATATTGGCTACATTCTAGATAAACAAAAACACTTTATGTAATGGTTGCAATTTAACAAGATGGACGATTTTCAATTCAGAATCTTCATGTATTCAGACAATGTTCAATCAAAGAAAGTATCTGATCACAAGCTTCTAAAAGATGTCCATGAAGAGTCCTTGCAAAATCCAAGACAAAACAGTCGGTTCCTGTGCAACCGTCCGGACGGGCCTTTGAAGGCGTCCGGACGCTCTTCAGTGTCCAGCAGATAACGATGAAGACGTCTGGACGTCAGAGCAACACCGTCTGGACGTTAGGTCAATCAATATTCAACAAGGAGTTGGATTTCAGAAGTCGACACTATTTGGGAAGTCTCTGCAAGCCGTCCGGACGACATGGCAACACGTCCGGACGATGTCCAGTATTTCAGAATAGTCCAGAGTTCCATTCGAAGGCGGAAAGGATTTTAACAAAGACCATCTGGACGCTCAATCAAGCTGTCAGAACGTGAACCTGATAAAAATAGAATTACGCTGTTTCTGAAAGGATATAGCAAAAAATCATCTAGACGCTCGCTAGTCAGAACTCGAATCTCAGTAGTTTTAAGCTTCTTGTAAGCCTATAAATAAAGGGCCCTAGGCTTGTGTTTTGTACAGAATTCGACAATGAATTCCATAGTGTTTTGAGATGGCGTTTACGGTAAATCGAAGATTCGCTAACTTTCAAGCCGTTGCCGTTGTGTGCTCAACTGTTCGTGTGAAGTCTATCTTAAGGTCGGTCCTAAGGTAAAGGAATCCATCAAAAACCCCTTCAAGTGGAAGATCTGGTTGGGAAGCGTTCACGAAGGGCTTCGTGTCAGAGTTAGAAGTATGACTACTGTATAAGGGTATGTGAGTACGAGTGTCTTGTAATTAGCTTTGTTTTTGGATAGTGGATTTCCTGGGTTTGGCTGCCCCAGAGTGGTTTTTTTCTTCACAAAGTTTCCACTTCGTAACAAATGTCTTGTCTTATTTAAATTCCACATTTAAGATATTTGTTTGCACACAAATACACACACTTGATTAAAATTAGAAGTCAATAATTATTTTCAATTGGTATCAGAGCTTGGTACACTCTGGTTAAGATTTATTTTCTCGAGTGTGATCTTTTATTGACTTCTTTGTTTCTAATGGAAAAATCTTGTGATATGAGTAATAATAATACTGAATCGACCAAAACGGAGTTCGTTTGACCCTGTTTCCGTTATTTCAAAGTTTAAGGTCCGTTTGAACTTTTATTAAACTGAAACTATAAATGAATATTTATATTCATATTTATTCTTTTACATTATTATTAGGTCTTAAATCATATTTTAAGATATTTTATTCAATATCTTAAAATACGGGGTATTACACTGAGTGGTGCGAATTCTGTTGAAGGAGAAGTGGGTTTAATTTATAGAAAGTGTAATTAACTATGGTTAGTTTTTACCTCAGTTAAATTAATCTGAGTTAAAAGTAAAATATCGGATTAACTCATTGTTAAATTTACCTTAGTTAGACTAACCTTAGTTAACATTTAAAAATATCTAGTTAACCTATAGTTAACTTTTATCTAGTTAAATCAACTCGAGTTACTTTTTAATAAAAACTAATTATTATTAATCATGAGTATTTTTATACAAGGTCTTTTTCATTAATAACTCACTAGGGTATAATTTTAAACCCGTTTTGAGTCCAGTTTATTTCATAATTAATGTTAATTTTTGAATAACATTATTACACTGATAATATTATTATACCAAATAATATTATGCCAAAATAATATTATGTACAATAAATATTTCACAATAATATTATATATCAATAATATTATTTCACAAAATATTCTCATATAATAATATTAGGAATATTATTATCCCATCTAATTTACTAAATATTTAGGTTTGTCTATCATCAAATAAGAACAGGTGACACATAAATATGCAATTATCAGAATAATGTCGATCGAGCGACTTCACAATCGATCGAGCGAATGTGTAGCGAATAAAATAGATCGATCGATTATATAATCGATCGAGCGACTTAATAATAAAATTGATCGAGCGATTAAGAGTGTTTATCGATCGACAGGTTGATCGACCGATTAGTCGAGCAATAAGTCTATCGATCGGCAGAAGTGGTCGATCGAGTGATTAAAAGTGGTTATCGATTGACAAGTCCATCGAGCGACGATAATTGTCGATCGAGTGATTAAAAGTGTGAATTGCTCGCCACAGGTCTTAAATTCTATTTAAGACGCCCTGTCTTAAAATCTGGGGTATTACAAAATGTCTCAAAAGGACCAGGGTAAACAGAGTAATAAAATCCAGAAGTTCAACATGTTTAACAAATTATCCAAAAATAAATTGTCTCAAAAAAAAAAAAACACAACATAAAAGTCAAGCAACCTCTGTAATAGGTGCATCATCCTCATCATCACTACTGGATGGATGATGGTACTTGAGGCATTCCTGGAGATCTAGCTGGTTTTGCTCTACACGGAGGTTAATAGAGTGAAATTCCTGTTGCATGGTAGAGATGGACTGCTGTATAGATGACATGGTCAGCTGCATGGAACTCATACCCCCATGTCTGAGCATAACTGACATCATGCGGAGGTGGAGGAGTAGGCTGAGAAGAGGATGCCATATCAGGTACTTCTACAGGAATAGGAGGGGGTGGTGGCACATCATCATCCGGATCGTCTCGCCACAGTTGGGCATTGGACTTCATCAGAGTCTGCTTGCTGATCGGATCCTGAATCTTCATCTTTGGCTCACCAGCTACACCAATGTCCGACTATAAAATAATCTGTGTAAGCAGGCAGCCAAACGGGAAACTGGTATTGCCCTCATCACGGGCTTCCAGGATAACCCCCAAAATATGCTTGCACAGGCAGAAGGGCAAGCGAAGGCAGATGGCATAGACAAACTGGGCCCTCTTCAAGATCAGAACACTGCGCCTAACAACGGGCTAGAGGTTGTACTGAACAATCTTGGCAAGCATGCGATGTGGAGCAGTCAGGGCACCAATCCTAATAAAAGTGGCACGTTCCTCTCCCTGAGGGACAACATGAAAGAATTCTCTGAGATCATCTAGAGATGGAGGCAAGACTACCTCATTATATGGACTGGCAGAAATCTGGAGTACTGGCACCTCGATGAACTGACTGACTAATGATCTAGGGATCAACAGTCATAATATGTCCGTCCACAGAAGACTGAAGAACTGCGCCATGATCATCAGTCTGAATAACATTGAGGTTGGCATCGAATAATTTGACAAGCCTAGTGTACACAACACAGGCACAGTTGTGCAGATACCCCTAGTGGTAGGTCTGGATAATGTTGTGGATATTGTCCAGAGGAGCCACCATGATGTCTCATTTCTCTCAGCAATGACTGGTCTGTCCATAATTTTAGCTCTAAGGGCTATCCTATCTCCTTCTATCCTCTGTCGGACTCTACGCTGTGGACTACCGGCAAACATGATTCTGCAAAATAAACCAACAAGATTTGCCAAAAATAATCCAAAAAGATCAGATTCTTGTTAGTTCCAAAAGAAAATCCAACATTATAACGGCAGTAAAATGGACTTTTCCACAAATTACAACCAGCAAAAACACAATACAGTCCAAAATACCACGGAAGCATGTGATCCCAACACAACAGATATCACAAATATGTAATTTTTATTCTCAACAACATTCCCGAAAATAATCAATATTCTAACAGTTATCAAAATACTGAAAAGAATAAAGATAACTTGAGAAAGTACCTAGAATGAAGAGAGTAATGCACAAAAGGACAAAAAGAGCAGAGATTTTGCACTAACCCACGAGAAAATCGCACCAAAAGACAAAATTTTAAGAAAAATGAGTGGGGTATGCGGCGGCTAGGGTTTTTAAAACCTGTGGGGTCCCAGTCCGGACGGCTCATTAACCCGTCCGGACGCGCGTTGCCACATAAGCATGAGACAGGCCACGCGCGTCCGGACGTGTAACCTTACCGTCCGGCTGTCTGAGCCGCACACGTTTGGACGTGTAACCTTACAGTCCGACCGTCTGAGCCACTTCCGTTCAGACGCAATGAGAGACCGTCCAGACGCTTAACACTGAAAAGACAGAAACTGAAGGAAAATTCGCAGAAAATATTTTTCCTAAAGTTAGCTTCAGAACACTCATGTATAATCAACTGACATGCCCACTTGGTCCACGTTTGAGAGTTGCATCTGCTGGCTTAGTCCAACAAGTTTCAACAATGCTCCAACGGTCAATAGATTTTAAAAAGAACCGCATACGAGATTTCTAATAGCCATAGTTCGTACCAAAAGGCAGGAACATTATTAAGACTTTGAGACATTTTATCAAATAGAAGTCAAAGAGGAAAGATTAACACTAAAGAATTGAATCTAAACAGAGTGTACCAAGCTCTAATACCAATTGAAAAATTAAATGACTTCTAATATAAACAAGTGTGTGCAAAAATGTGTGCAACAAAATATCAAAATGCGGAATTAAAGGAACAGATATTTTGTTAACGAAGTGGAAGCTCAATCAAGAGAAAAATCACTCTGGGCAGCCAAACCCAAGATATCCACTATTCAAAAGATAAGACTAGTTACAAAGTAGTAGCACTCACACAAACTTATGTAGTGGTTGTACCTTGAACTCTAACGTGTAACCCAACACGAACGCCTCCCAACCAAGTCTCTTACTTGAATGGGTCTTCAATGGAATCCTTAACCCTAGGGCCAATCCCTAAGATAGACTTCAATTTATCGCAACAACAGTACACAACGACAACGACTTGAGAGAGACTAACTCAGCATAGCAACTCTAAAATATAACTCTCTAAGCACTAAGGAATTCAATACCGAATTCTTACAGTTCTCAAGCCTATGGACCTCTATTTATAGGCTGCAGGGTCAAATGAGCGTCTGGCTTGAAAAACCTAGGCGCCATCTGGACGGTAGACATAAGGCGTCCGGACGGACAATTGTGCGATCGGGTTTTCAAAATTTTGCTGAAATTCTTTCCTGATTTGAGCTGCATCCGGACAGTGTTGCCCTGTCGCCCAGACGATCGTACCTTAGTTTCACGCAATTTCCATATTAAGGTTTCGCGCGTCCGGACGATTGATCTGATGAACGCAATTTCCATATATGTAGCTTGCACTTCCGAACCATGAAGACTGGCGTCCGGACGTCTTGATTTTGAATGCAAGACTTGCCTTATGGATGAGCGTGTCTGGATGGGAAACCACATCGTCCGGACGGTTGCAGCTATCTTCCTATATATGTGTTTTGGGAAGAAACCACATAGCTGATCAAACACCGAGTGTCGTCCGGAGGTGCTGCTGAAACGTCTTGACGGATGCAAACTGGAGCAGTTTGAAGCTTCTTGACACAGAGGAAGGTCCGGACGGAAAGCTCTCGTCGTTCGGAAGAATAATGCTTTGGACAGTTGGGCGTCTGAACGGTATATCACGTCGTTCGAACGGCTGTAAGGGATCCGATTTCTCTGACTTGTAGATTGTGCAGAATCTTCTAGAAGACCTCTGAATAGCTGAATCCCCGTTTAAATGCATCATTACATAAAAGTGATTTTGTCAAATAGAATGTAGTCAATTACAAACTAACATTATATATATATATCTTCAATTCATGCCCAGAACATAAATTTTATATACATATAATCATAGAGTTATATTTCATTGGGTTGCATTTCATAAATAAATGAGCATTCATTATATTATTGGAAACAGCTGACTCACTTAGGTATTTTTGTATTATTTCTTAATACATGGTTTGAGGACGAAGAGTATTAGGACTATTCAGATTCTTAGATGGATCCTAGTGGAGGTCTTTTGAGGCTAGGTTGCCTCCTATGTTGTGGACTCTTGGATGTGATGGACTACCCTGCTTAGTCTATCCTTTCATGCACATGTGTCAGACTCTTTTCATATGTTTCTTTGGTGCTATGATATTTATTACGGTATGACTAATACTTTATTAACTGCCGCTTGTGGCACATGTTATTAATTTGAATGTAATTATTATATCAGAACGAAAGGTTATTATTTTATATATTAAGGTTATTCTGTCAGCTTTGATGTGTCATTGTAAAGAAAAATTATTTTCCGCTGCCAATTTATACTCTGATGACATCATTGACGATGTCATAACGATACGTGAAAATAGAAATTTTCACCTACGCCTTTTTGTAAGATTCTGAAATATACGGCATTCCTGTTTATGACAGCAACATTACATGATAGTGATTTTGTCAACAGAATGCAGCCAACAAAACTAACAAACTCCGCCTTTGGCCATTTTGGGACAAAAATCACTTAACCGGTTTAAAAATACGTTCCCGATAAAAAAAAATTACTCCAATTTTTTGTCTCAAAAGGACAAAGGGTAAACAGAGTAGTAAAAACCACACACAAAAAGTATTAAAATCCAAAACAACAAGGATAATAGTAAAGTGTCTTAACGGAAACTCAAATAACCATAGGAGGAAAGCAAAAACCTCAAGGCTCCAAATCTCACTAGTCCTCTGGCATTAAGTGACGGATAGTGTTCTACACATTGATATGAATTTGAGCCACTTCGGCTTCTTGCTCCTGAAGTCGGAAATCCATGGATTGAAAACCTTTAGTCACTTGAGTCTGCAAACCCTGAAACAGATCACTGCAGATTGAAATCCTCTAGTCAACTGGTCTACAAGATAAATAAGAAGATTCACCATTAAATCTCTAACTAGTATAGATCTAAAGAAAGAAGCTACGGAAGGCTCTGCATGAGCTGGGGGGAAAAACCTCATCTAAATCCTAAGACCTTTTGAATTTGAGCATATATTTTCAACAACAGTCTGTTTTTCAAAGGATCCATCTGTCGAACTTTGTGTAAGGAGACGTTGGCGGACATATTCTTGAAAAAATTCAAACAGAAATATTTCCAAAAATATCACCACCAAGAAAGATTAGATCTTGTTACTTCCAAAAACAATGTGGTATTATGACGGTTGTCAAATGGATGCCAAAATAATTTACACAAGTAAAGCAGCAATCTGTATGGCCCAGATAAATCAAGACTAACCCAATATGCAGACAGAATAAGATTTTCATACACAATATCTCAAGAAAATATTTCAATCAATAAATATACCAATATTCTAAAAAGCACAAAAACTTAAAAGAACAAAGGAAGACACAGAGAATATCATGGAATGAGAAGAGATGTGCAGAGACTGCCAAAATCTTGGGAGAAATCTGGGAGAAAAACACACAACATGACATGATAAATCAATAAAAATATAGTGGTGTGCGGCTGGCTGAGAAAGAAAGCGGCGAAAAATACTTGTAAGGATCGCGTCCGGACGCATTACCAACTCATCCGGATGGTCCACTGCCATATTAGCAATCGGTAGGGCCGCTTGCGTCCGGACTGCAAGCCAAGTCCGTCTGGACACTTCACACTGAAAAGCTGAAAATTAGAGAAAAATTTGCAAAAAAATAGGTTTTCCCTATAGATAGCTTCAAAACACACATGTATAAATAACTGATAAGACAGTCAAATAGCAATTCAAAAATATGCAAAGATATAATTGAGAGTTAAGCATTAAATGAGCACAAATTTCCCTGCAGATAGAAATTTTAAATAGATTACTCAACTCATGCAATGTGTGTGTGTGTGAAAGTTTTCTCAATAAGGTAAGAAGTTCGTTGATATGATTTAAAGCAACTGAATTTTCTAAACAAGAGATAAAATTAATGATAGATTAGTCAAAAGTCAAACCTTATTTTGTTAGGGCATAGTCACCCTCATTTGATACAATCCCCCTAAGATGCAACACTTTTCTTTTACTTAGTCCTTTAGTGACCGTCTATTTCCGCAATGATTTGGCCACTGACTGTTTCTTTATGGACAAGTTTAAGAACAGATTTATAGCTCAATAAGCAGTGGATCTTTTGAAATATCCATATTTACTGAAATTTAAATGCTTTTTATCACTTGATGCTGCAACTTAGAAGGAATACCATATTTTATGGGTTATAGGTTCAACTAGCGAGTTGGTCAATTTGACCATCTTAGCAAAAAAATCTCTCTCATTAGAATTTTCAGAAGTTAAAAATCAGAGAGTAAAAAAAATGTACCTTAGGGGAGCTTTGGATAAAGCACACTTTTTGATTGCATGAGAAAAACAACTATCTAGCATTAAGATGCAATAGAAAAACTTAACAGATATCAGACATAAACTCCCAATCACATATAAGCATATTTAATCAAAGCACAATGAAATGAGCTATCAGGTAAAAATATATGCAATATCTGAAAAGCCATCAAAAGAAAATATAAAAATTCAGCATCTTCTCCCCCAATATATATATATATATATATATTTTATGTTGAAAAAAAATAGATAGAAAACTAACAACGACATACTTATGGAGAAGAAATAATATCTAGTACTAGCATGTAAGGTAAGATCAAACTTGACCTCAGGGAAAGAGGTTTGGAATTACCAAGACAGAAAAGTAGTCGCCCTATGTGCTTTATCTGTCATCCCCAAAAAAATTTATTCAGAATTTTCTCAAGACAACAAGAGAAAGTATGGGAATAGAATAAATGGTTCCTCAAATAGAATGTAAGGCATGAATATGACATGATAAGTAATGCAATGCAAAAGTACCTGACATGCACTAGGATAGGAACCAAAATCCTAGGCATGGTGAGACTGCACCTCTACTAGGTGAGTCCACTCCCCCTCAAGGGGTGAATGGTCTCATCCTTCCTTATCCATACCTTCTTTACCTGAGAGGTATAAGCCATGTCCAATTTGTCCAAACTTACTAGGACATTCTTCATCATGTAGACAAGCCATTCATAGATCTAAACTTTCTTGGGCTTGTGAGGCTTTTCTTTAAAGTATTTGGCATTGGTGTGGCCATTCTTGCCAATGTGACGGCATGAGGGAGAACCCCTTTGAGGGTATTGCCGTTTTTGTCGAGAAGCTTGATGAGGCTTAGAAGGTTTAGAGCTACACTTATTTGTCTTTGGCTCTTTCTTCTTGATTCAAGGCTTCTAATGCCAGATTTAATGACAATGTGGCCTAATGTGTCCTGTGACACCACAATAATGGCAGGTAGGTTGACTTTGTTTGCTGAAATAATTCTTGATAGGTTATACAATTTTAAGGCTAGCATTCTTACACAAGACAAAGTTCTTACTTTCTTGAAATAAATGTCTCCTATGGGGTGGGACATATTTATCAGAAGAAGGTTTTGCAATATTTTCCTTTTTAGGAGCAACCTGCTTATTCCAAGACCAGTGGAATTTTAACAAATAACAGTTTGGTTTAATATGACCAATCTTCCCACAATTATGACAAGTAGGAATAAACTTACATTGTGTTCGTGATTCCTTGGATTTAGGCTTCTCACCATCAATTAAGTAAGAATTTTCAAAATTATCCGAACAAGCTGTATCTACTATCACATGCTTAATAATAATAGAATATAATTCAGAATCAGAAGCATGTGAAGTAGAAGCACTCAAATCATTAATAATCAAGTCAGGCTTGTTAGAAATATCTGTATGAATACAAAGCATGCTTTTTAAATTATCACTAGAGAATTTATTCAAGAGATCTTCAGAATCTTTTAATTTATTCTCAAGTGTATTAATAGTGTTAAACAACATGGTATTCTCAGATTTCAAAGAGTCAATCAAAGCATGTCATTCAGACAGTTTAATGATCAAAGACTCTTTTTCTTGCTTAACTTTTGAGCTCTTTATTGGAATTTTTAGAAATTTTACTCAATTTAAGAAAATCTTCAAAAAGCTCATTATCAGAATTCTCTTCAGATAGTTGAGAACGATTCATGATAAACGAAGTCGATAAAAATATAGATCACACTCAGGAATTTAATCCAAACACGAGTGTATCCGCTCTGATACCAATTGAAAAATAAAAGACTTCTAATTTACGGTGTCACTACAAAAAATTTAGGTTTTAGTAACCTTACTTTAGTAACGTGCAAAACTCATTTGCAGGTTCCTAACGTGTAGTAACCTTACTTTAGTAACGTGATGCTCAAGTTACACCTTCGGTTACTAAAATAATTTTGGTAACATGAAAATTGTCACTTGCAAAACTTTTGCACATTACTAAATTTTTAGTAACGCGCAAAAGTGTTGCAGGTTACTAAATAGTAACCTGTCATTTTTGCATGTTACTACAATGAGTAACATGATAAAAACTTTTGCACGTTACTAAATTAAAAAATTAAAATTAAAAATATATATAAAAAAAAAGAGCTGCTCGTTGCCGGAGAGAGACACCGACGACAATCACGTTACTCGCCGGAAATCGCTCCTCCAAACAGAAAATCGCTCATCAAAGTCAACCAAATCCGACGCCCATTTGCATTTTCTTTTCAAGAAGTTCAAATATTTTCCATCAATGGATGGATCTGGTTTCCCTTTCCCGCTGTAGTTAAAGACCCTTTGTTGGATGGAACTATAAGAAGCCCTTCCAATGGTGTGTGCCCCTGTATAACATTTTGCACCATAAGACATAAGAGTGCTACTAATACTTCCAACCGAACAAAGAGAACATCAAACCCGAACTGAAGCAACAATCCCTTGTTGTCCAAATCTGGCATCTAACCCATGTGCCAAATATTGGGCATGCTTAATTTGCTAGGGAAAAAACAAGGAAAAAAATTAAACTCAAACTCAAAGCCCCTTTGGTCCAAAATTTTTTACAGGAAAACCCTCAAGAACTTAGGAAATTTTTGCATACCCATACGGCTTTCTCAGAGATTTCTACCCAAAAATTCGGTACCCATCAACCGGAATTCAAAATCTGAGAAGCTATTTACCCAAAAATTGGATCCTCCTCGCTGTTTGGGATCCATGAAAACGCCAGAAAAATCCTTCTCTGAGGTCGCCGGCATCGGCGTCCTCCCCAACGGCAGCCGACCCACCAGAAATGTTTCCCGCTCCCGATCTCTCAATCTCCCTCTCTCGGCCTTTTAGGAAAAAAAATGAAGAAAAAGAATGAGGTAGGAGAAAGAAGAACGTGCAAAGAATATGTAAGGAGATAAACATTACTCAATCTTGAAGACAAAGAGGCTGGAAAAGAAAAAAAAAAAAAAAAAAAAAAAAAAAAAAGAAGCCTCGGTTTTAACTTTTGGGAAGTGGCGTGCACGGGAGACGCTCCCCCCCCCCCCCCCCAAAGGCTTAAATGGTTAATCATGAGTTTTTTTTTTTAAAGAAATAATAATAATAAAAAAAAAATTTATATATATATATATATATTTCGTTTTTTTAAAAAAAAAATTGTTTTCATAATTTTCAATTATTTTTTTTTGTTTCTATTTTTTTAAAAGAAAAATCCATTTTTTTTTCGTTTTTTTTTTTTGTTGTTTTTCTTTTTGTTGTTTTTCTTTTTTTTTTTTTTTTTAAAAAAAATAACTTGGCAAGTTTTGGCACATTACTAAATAATTTTTATTTAATATAATTATATTATTAATTAACTAAATTCGCACATCATTAAAGAATTTAATTTCAATTTATTTTTTTATATATGTCAAATATGATTGATCTAACTCTATCACGATCAATCGGACTAATTAATGCACTATGATTGATCGGATGGTCTATCGATCATATTGTTATATCATGATTGATTAGTCTACTACATTAGGATCGATCGAACTTTCGATCGAACCTTCACTGTGTCAAGTCTGGTCGATCAAACTCTATTACGATCGATAGATTATCCGATCAATCATCATAGATCAATAGGATCGATAGATCATCCGATCAATCATAGTAGATCATCTGATCGATCATGATAGATCAATAGGATCGATAGATCATCTAATCAATCATGATATATCAATAGGATCAATAGATCATTCGATCGATCATGATAGATCAATAGGATTAATAGATCATCCGATCGATCATGATACATCAATACGATCGATAGGATCAATAGATCATTGGATCAATCATGATATATTAATAGGATTAATAAATCATCCGATCGATCATGATAGATCAACATGATTGATAGATTATCCAATCGATCATAGTGCATTAATTAGTCTGATTGATCGTGATAGAGTTCGATCAATTGTACTTGACATAGTGAATGTTCGATCTAATGTCCGATCGATCCTTATAAGTACTAGTTCGATCGATCATGACAGAATCATAGGATCGATAGAATATCTGCCACTAATTAGTGGTGTGCCAAATGTAAAACGTCACTAATTCTTTCATTTTTTACTTTTTTTCTTCCTCCTCCCGTTACAAAAATGCCTACAATTGGATGCCTAATCGATTGTGATACGATCAAATGATCGATCAAACTTGACATAAGTGAAGGTTTGATCGAATATCTAATTCATCCTAGTACATCGGTCCGATCTATTGTGACACGAAAATTCGATCAATCAAACTTGACACAGTTATTAGTTCGATCTGACGTGCGATTGATCATGACATGTTCATAGGGTCGATAGGATCATCAAATCAATCCTAATGTATTACTCTGGTGAAAAAACCAATTTTTCGAAAAAAGAAACTAAAAAATTTATTTTTTTAAAAAAAATTAAAAACGTTAAAGAAAAACAAAAAAAAAACTGAAAATTAAATATTGAAAAAGGTTTTTTTTTTTTTTTTTTTTTTTTTATCAAAAAAAAAACAAAGAAATAGCTGAAAATTATGAAAATAATTTTTTTTTTTTTTTAAAAAAAATAAATGAAAAAGAAAAAAGAAAAACCAGTTTTCTATTAAATTAAAAAAAGAAAAAGAAAGATTTTTTTGTTAAAAAAACAAAAACCAAAAATTAACTGAAAAAAAAAAAAAAAATCCAATTTTTCGAAAAAAAAAACTAAAACAAAAAAAAACAAAAAAAGTTATTTTTTAAAAACAAAATAAAAATTAAAGAAAAACGAAAAAAAAATGAATTTTTTTTTTTTTTTAGAAAAAAAAAAAACTGAAAATTATGAAAACTATTTTTAAAAAAAAACGAAAAAGAAAAAAGTAAAACCAGTTTTCTATTAAATTAAAAAAATGAAAAAGAACATTTTTTTTAAACAAACGAAAAAAAACTATAAATTAAGAAAAAAAAACCAATATATATATATATATTAAAAAAAAACTAATTAAAAAATAAAAAATTTCATCTTTCAAAAAATAAAAAAAAACTCATGATTAGCCTTTTGTGGGGAGAGTGGCGCGTGGGACGCAAAAGTTTGATGATTAAACTTTTTGTTTTTTATTTTTAATTTTGTTTGTTTGTTTTTAGGAACATCCTTATCTCTTTCCTTTTCACTCTTTTTCCTCATTTAGTAACGTGGAAAATTTACCACGTTACTAAATATTTAAAATTATATAATATTTTTTTAAAATAAAATAATTTTAAATATTTCGTAATGTAGGAAATTTTGCACGTTACTAATTTAGTAATGTGGAAAATTTTGCACATTACTAAATTAGTAACGTGCAAAAAGTTTGCACGTTACTAAATATTTAAAATTATATTATTTTTTTTTTAAAAAAAATATAATGACATAATATTTAGTAACGTGCAAATTTTTAGCATGTTACTAAATGCTCAGTTTTTTTGTAGTGTGTGTGTGTGTGAACAATGTGTAACAAAATATCGTAAGTGCGAAATTTAAATGAAACAGATATTTTGTTAACGAAGTGGAAACTTAATTAAGAGAAAAATCAATTCGGGGCAACCAAACCCAGGAAATCCACTATTCAGAAGACAAAGCTAGTGCAAAGACAGTAACACTCACATACCCTTATGCAGCGATCATATATTGCACTCTGACACGTAACCCAATGTGAACACCTCCCAACCAAGTCACCTACTTGAAAGGGTCTTCAATGGATTCTTTTACCTTAGGACTAAGATAGACTTCACATGAATACAGTAACAACACATCGGCAATAGCTAGAGAGGTAGTAGATCTTCACAATATCTCCCTAAACATTCTTTCTAAGCTGTAGAGAATTCAATACCGAATTTTATAAAGAATACATGCCTAGAGGCCTCTATTTATAGGTTAAGAAAACCTAAATCGAGTCTGTCTCTGATTTCTCTAGGTGACGTCCGGACGGAAGCATATAGCGTCCGGACGGTCAGCTGTGCAACCGCCTTTCCATAACGCACTTCACACGTTTCCATATTAAGGCTGTGTCCGGATGGTTGCAATTTGTCTGCACGTAATTGCCTTATCAAGGACTGCGTCCGGACAGTGTTGGCCTGGAGTCCGGACGAATGCAGATTGTATGCTCCCAATTTCCTTATCAAGGATCTCAGTATCAGGACGGTGTTGCCTTGTCGTTCGGACGGGTGCAAGCTGTCTTCTCACTCCGTGTCTTCAAAGGAAAACTAGAATCTTCTCGAACTTTGAAGAGTGTTCGGACGTGTTGCCATGATGTCTGGAAGATGCAACCTAGAACTATTCAGAAGCTTCTCGACATTGATGGGCGTCTGGACGCATCACTGGGCCGTCCGGACGGAAACAAAGGATCCGACTTCTCTGAGTTGGAATCTGCACAGAATCTTCCTTGGACACTGAAATAGCCTTCTCTAAATACTTTGAAGATTCTGAAATATACGGCATCCTTATTTATGAAAGCAACATTACATGATAGTGATTTTGTCAACATAATGCAGTCAACAAAACTAACAGAGGCGTCTAACGACATTAACACTCAGATGTTGTAATTGATTTTACAAGTAAAGGTGAATAGAAATGAGGTATAAAAACTTCAAAGCAATGACGGTAAATAATATTTCTCAGAAAGAAATGGATATACTTTGAGAAAATTATTCACTTGTAATCATGCTTGATCTCTATTCAAGATTAAAGTCCAAGGTTGATTATTTTAAGATAATCACCATGACAGATGTATCATAATGATACAGTTAGACAAATGTTTCAGCAAAGATCTAGAGGCATGTAATATGCTAAGATGCAAAAGTACTTTGATGAACTTATGCATGTATCCAAGTATTGGAATATCAAGTCTGATCTAAGAAGTCGAATGTTTAGATAAAGGACTTGGATATAGCCATGAGTATGAGAAATATTAAGTAAAATGGTAATACATAGAATTAATACATAGTACTATCTGTGTAACGCCCTGCTTTTACAAAAAGCGAAAGTGAAAATTTTTCGATTTCCACGTGACATTACTAACTCATCAGAGTTATAAATTAGCAGCGGAATATAATTTTTCTTTAACGATGACACATCAGAGCTGACTAAATAACCTCATTATATAAAAATAATAACCTTTTGTTTTGACATAATAATTACATCGAAAATAATAACATATGTGCCACATGCGGCACTTAATAAATTCATGACTACTGTTTTCTTCAAATAATGATTATATGCTAAAAGTCTCCTCCTTAAGCTGCTTCCTTTATACCTGCAAAAGTCGCATGTGATTGCGGTTAACACTACAATCTCATGCTGTGGTCGAGTGAGTCAACGGTCCTCAACCACAGTGATACACTGATTTATTTAACCATATGCAATGCAATCAAATGATGACAGTTATCCATATACATTCAATAACATTCATTTATCTGCTTTAACTCTTTATTTACTTAAGTCATATACTTGCTTATTGGTTCTTAGGGCCTTGTGCTCGACTGTGAGCCTTGTGCCCGCCAGTCTACTACGGAGCCTTGTGCCCGCCAGCTTATCATCTTTTTGGAGCCTTGTGCTCCCTCTGTGGGCCTTGTGCCCGCTAGCTTCTTATCTTCATTCCTTCAAGCTTTGGTTTATTCGTCGGTCTTATCAGTGAATTGATGCCTTGGTACCCAAACTTCGGTTTACCCGCTGGTCTAGTCAATTGCTTGACGCCTTGGTTTGTAAACCTCAGTTCATCCGTTGGTCTCCTCAATCACCGACGCCTTGGTACCTAAACCTCCGGTCTTTTTATTAGCCTATTCATAACTCATAACTTTACCACAATATAATCATGTAAACCACATCATATGCATAATTCCAACCAAAACATGATAAACATATCAAATGTCAGACCATATGCATACAATTAAATAAAAATAGCAATCACTAGTCATTAAAGACTAAACCACACATATCATCCTCAGTGAGTAAGAAATACTCACAGTAATTCTTCTGGCTTCAGGAAAAGCGTTTACAAATAAATATTCTTTGCAATATAATTTAATACAAACAATAATAGATTAATATAATTCACTAAAAATACCTTTAACTCTATTGTCATTTCTAACCTTTAAACCTTAACATAATTTCCTATTTTCGCTTGAGCATAATCCCGACATATAAAATTGGTCCAATTACATTTTATTACTAATATTTTATGCGGGATTTATTACGGCATTTATTAAGTTCCTTAAGCATAATATTCCTGCCTCTATTTTTTATCTTTAATAAATATAATGTCATTTGGACATTATAACGGCATATAAAATTGATTAATTATAATGCCACATATTTCATGCGGGCATTATAATAGCATTTATAAATAATAACCAAAATACCCATTTTAGTTAAAATAGCATTATAAAAACTTTAACATTAAAAATCATATATATTTATTTTTATATCAAATAAACATAACAACTTACTAAATATAAATAATGAGCTTTATGTTTCAGAATAATAACCTTATTTTATTCCTTTAAAATCTGGGCAGCATAACGGCATTAGTGTTAATAACGCTTAAAATACTTTAAAATAAAAAAAACTATAAAATTACCAAAATATTAAAATAACACTTTATTTAAAGCTAAATATCATTTTTCTTCTTTTATTCTTTTTCTCTTCTTTTCTTTTTCTTTTCTTTCTTTTTCTTTCTTCTTCCTTTTGTTTCTTCTTCTTCTTCACTACAAGTAACCGAGAGAGAGAAGAGAGAGGGAGAGAAAGTGAGAGAAAGAGAGCTTGAGAGAGATTACCCATGGGAAAGAGAGCTTCCTTGATGCTTCTTCTGATCTTTTTCTACCTTTCTTCTGCTGGACAGACCGAGAGAGAGAGAGAGAGAGAAAGAGAGAGAAAATTTGAGAGAGATTGGGAGAGAATTTGAGAGAGTTTTGGGAGAGAATTGAAGCATGAATTGAACATGAGGGTTGGGCTCTATTTATAGTGAAATGGACGGCCAAGATTGCTTCAAAACGATTGCATCTAACGGCTGGGGAGAAGATTTGGGAAGATTTGGTATTAAATATCAGATTTTCGGAGATTCGGTGCATGAATTTGTTTTTGCAGAAAGTCGATCAATTGCATTTTTACACTATGAAATAATCGATCAATCTAATTGAACAGTAAGTAGATCGATCCACTTTTATGTCGATCGATCTACTTGAATAGTAGGTCGATCGATCTACTTTTTACACTATAAAATAATCGATTGATCTATTATACTTAGCCAAATTTTCACCCGTTTCAGCACTTATATAACTAAATCGCTCGATTGATTATTTAATCGCTCGATCGATTTTGGCTTCTAATAATGGTTCAATTCCTTAATCGCACGATCGATTTTAAGACATTAAACAATCGCTCGATCGATCCTATAATCGATCGATCGAATTAGACCTAGTTTAATTCTAATCCATTTAACTCTTATATACTTATACACATATTTTTAATAAATATTTAATCTCTTAAATATTTATACCTATCTTGATGAATATTTATTCCACAAATATTCATATGTATGTTATTCCTATTATTAGGCCTTAAATCGTATTTTAGGATATTTTACTCAATATCTTAAAATACGGGGTATTACAATCTGCAGTCAAAATCCATATATATGATGAATGGATTATTGACAAGTCTCATTGAGTTTTGCCTAAAACGTAAAAGTGGTTACTTTTGTAGGTAAGACTAGGGGTGTTCAAACGGTGCGGTTATAACCGCTTTAAAACCGCTAACCGCTTATAACCGCCAACCGCTAACTGCTTATAACTGCTAACCGCTTATAACCGTTAGGCGGAGGCGGTTAGCGGTTATAGGGTTTTAAAAGGGGTTATTTATAACCGCTAACCGCTTTTATATATATATATATATATATATATATATATATATATATATATATATATATATATATATATATATATATATATATATTAAAATATAAAAATTAAATATTCCAAAACCTGGAGGGCGTCCGGCGTCGTTTTGGGCATTCAGCAATGCCCAAAACGACGCCGTTTTTTGCAACATATGATTCATATATATTCATCGTTTACTCTTTTAGGTTTAGGGTTCAATACTTCAGCACGTTTTTTTCTCACCTCTCTCTGCCGGCTACCGCTCGCCCACGAGTCACGACGCCAAGCCTCTGCCTCTCGTCTCCCTTCCACTCTCCACGACGCCCAGCCTCTACCTCTTTGCCCATCTTGTCTTCGCCGCCGCTTGTCTCTGCCATTGCTACACTATAAGCTTCTCCACTCTTTCTCAATTTCTCTCGCTTTCTCACGCTTTTGTCTCGGCTTTTTTAGGGTATGTTGTGTACTGTGTGAGTGTGTGGGATTTTGATTTAGGGTGTGTCACTGTGTGCGATTTTTGTTTGTTTTAGGGTTTCATTTTAGGGATTCGGTTTTTCATTTTGGGTTGATTTTAAACTTTGTGATGGCTACTGCCTACTGGTATATACTATATATTGTATAATGTTCTGAATATATATGTTACTCTGAACAATTCCATACAAGTGTTTAATAACTTCTATTTGTAGTGATGAGTTTAGCCTTTGTAATTGCTCATTTTTGAAGATGTTTTGTGTATTCAGATGCTGGAGAATATAATGAAATCATTTTATTTTGCTGTTTGGCATCCAGATGCAATCCTGTAGATCAATCAATTCACCTGGCTTTAGTTAATCAATGTATTTGGAGCCTCCCAGTAAATATATTAACTAAAGCTTATTCTTTTGTAGATGGCGCTCAATCAAGGACCGAAGCATACTTGGACCTTATCTAATTAATTTGATTGTAATGTTTTGGTTTTGGTTATTTGGAATTGTAATTTTTTGGTTTTGAATTTGGTTATTTTGGATTTGTAATGCCTTGGAGTATTTGGTTATTTGGATTTGTTTGGTTTTGGAATTTGGAATATCTATGTGGTTATTTGTTTTTTTTTGTAATTTTTTGGTTTTGAATTTGGTTATTTTGGATTTGTATTGCCTTGGAGTATTTGGTTATTTGGATTTGTTTGGTTTTGGAATATCTATGTGGTTATTTGGATTTGTAATTTTTTGGTTTTGAATTTGGTTATTTTGGATTTGTATTGCCTTGGAGTATTTGGTATTTGGATTTGTTTGGTTTTGGAATTTGGAATATCTATGTGGTTATTGGACTTGTAATTTTTTGGTTTTGAATTTGGATTTGTATTGCCTTGGAGAGTTGGGAGTATTGGTTATTTGGATTTGTTTGGATTTGGAGTATGTGGATTTGTTTGGTTTTGGAATTTGGATCATCATCACAACTGAATGATGATTATTATTTAAGATGGATTATTTGATGTAGAATTCTACATTTTTAAGATGGATTATTTGCTGTAGAATTCTTTTGAGTTTTCACATGAGTGGTAATGTGGTATTTGTAATTCTTTTGAGTTTTCACATGAGTGGTAATGTGGTATTTGTCAAAGTTGCCTTGTGTGGATGATTTGGTTGAGTTGCCTTGTGTGGGAGATTAGCCATTGGTGCCTCACTGCCTTGTATGAATATTTGCCTTGTACAGTTTTGTGATGCCTTTGAATTTGTGGTTGGTTCATTATAGCTAATTAGCTATCTATATTTTTCAGATTTGTTATTTGTTTGTGTCTTAGTGTTTTGGATTTGTAATTTTGTATTTAGATTTGTTAATTTTGTACCAAAGAGCAAAAGGCCCAAAAAGTATTAATTTTTTTTTTTTTTTTTGAAAAAATTAAGTCTGTACAAAAACCGGCCCAAACCACTTTAAACTCGGCCCAAACTCGGTTTAAACCCGGCCCAAAACCGAAATTTAAAAGCGGTTTTAAAACCGCCGGTTATTAAGGTAATAACCGCTAACCAGCGGTTATAAAAATAACCGCCTCCACCTATGCGGTTAGCGGTTAGCAGTTTTAGCCAATAACTGCCGGTTATAACCGCTTGAACACCCCTAGGTAAGACAGTTAGTTGGAGAGGTATAACAACAAAAGAGTTAACTCCAGACTTAGCCAAGAATGTTTTGCAACTCATAGAGATGCAAAAGTTATTTTAAGTGAGAAGATGTTTTCTTAGGGAGAGTCTCTTAAGAAGGTATTGAGGTGGCATGATTCTATTATGACTAAGTTCTGTTATATTTTGTTTACAAGTTACTTGCTTTGGTGAAACATTGGATGCTTCATTTTGTGAATATAGATTACATATAAGTGCCCAATTGGAATTAAGGACAAGTGGGAGAATGTTGGGACTGCTGTCCAAAACTACAATTGCATTAATCTTGCTTTTCTATAATTGAATAATATTGAACATTGGACATATATATTATTGTTTTATATGTATATATATATTTAAATATTTTCTTATGATATACGTGTAAGGTTCCTAAGTTACATTGTATTTGACTAAGGTGTGAGTAATGAGATTATCACACAAAAGATCATAGTTATAGGTCTTTGTAATTTATAAAAGATTGTTCCTAGTCATAAATGGAACTAAAAAATCCATCTAGACTATAACATGCCAACCTTAACGATCCATCTTGATTAGAAAAACTAGCAAGGGCTTTGGGTTGATATGTTGGTGTGAGTGTAAGGTAATGTCATGCACTGAATGAATTAAGTGAGTCATCATTCTTTCAACATTGTGATTAAAAAGAATAATGTACGTGCACGATGACTTATAACAGTCACTCTAAATCCTGAGAAAGTTGTGAACTCAGATGTAAAGTATAGGTCACTTGAATGTACGAGAATGTGATCAAATCGCTGGTCAACACTTTTGTCTGTTGGATGATCGCATGTAGCATTGTGAGAACACCTTATTCAAGAAGGAATTCAAATCCTTTGTCATGGAACAAAGCAATAAGATATATTCCCCTTGATGTAGATTTAATGAGAATAATTATCTTAAAGCTTGGACTTGAGTGTTTCGATGGTATTTATTGATTTGCAATTGGCTGCATTCTGTTGGACAAAATCACTTCATTGTAATGATGCTTTTTAACAGGGATTCAGCTATTCAGAAGTGTTTCTAGAAGATTCAGCACAGTTTGCAAGTCAAAAAATTTGATTCCCTGCCAGTCGTCCGGACGACGTGTCATACCGTCTGGACGACGTAGATTCCCGTCCAGACCTTTCTCTGTGTCGAGAAGCTTTGAATTGCTCCAGCTTGCATTCGTCTGGATGTTTCAGTAGCCCGTCCGGACGACTCTCAGTGTTCGATCAAGCTTCAGGATTTCTTTCCAAAACACAGATATGGGAAGATTGCTGCAACCGTCTGGACGACGTGAATTCCCGTCCGGACGCGCTCATCCATAAGGCAAGTATTGCAATTCAAATCTAGACGTTCGGACGCCAGCTAGCATGGTCCGGATGCGCGAGCATCAGATATGGAAATTGCGTGCAACTCATCAATCGTCCGGACGACTATCCTCCCAGCCCGAACGCGCGAAGGCTCTGTATGGAATTTACTTGCAACGAACGTGCGATTGTCCGGACATGACTCTCAAACAAGAAAGATCTTCAGCGAAATTTTTGAAATTTCGGTCGTACAGTTGTCCGTCCGGACGGCCTATGACCACCGTCTAGACGGCGCCTAGTTTTATCAAGCCAGACGCTCATTTGAACTATTAGCCTATAAATAGAGGCCTCTAGGCTTGAGAACAACAAGAATTCGGTATTGAATTCCATTAGTGCTTAGAGAGCTATATTGTGAGGTTATTGAGCTGAGTTGATCTCTTTGAAGCCGTTATCGTGTGTGTTGTTGCTGCGCTTAAACTGAAGTCTATCTTAGGGGTTAACCCTAAGATAAATGATTCTATTGAAGACCCCTTCAGGTAGGAGACCTGGTTAGAAGATGTTCGTGTTGGGTTACATGTTAGAGAGCAAGGTACGACCACTGCATCAGGGGTATGTGAGTGTTACTACTTTGTATCTAGTCTTGTCTTCTGAATAATAGATATCCTGGGTTTGGCTGCCCGGAGTGGTTTTTGTCATCTTGAGTTTCCACTTCGTTAACAAAAATCTTGTGCTATTTATTTCCGCATTATTTTGTTAACACATTGTGTGCACACACGCTTGCTTTATATTATAAGTCAATTTTCATTTTTCAATTGGTATCAGAGCAGGTACACTTTGTTAAGGATTTATTTCCAGAGTGTGATCCTCATCTCTTGTGACTTCAATTTTTTATTACACCTTTTATCATGGATTTCTCTTAGTTATCTGAAGAAAATTGTGATATTGAGCTCTCTAAAGTTTTTGCTAAATTGGATAAAATTATTTCTTCAAAAGAGCTCAAAAAGGTGAAGCAAGAAAAAGAGTCTTTGATTGTTCAGTTATTTGAATCACATGTTTTGATTGACTCTTTGAAATCTGAGAATATCATGCTATATGACATCATTGATACACTTGAGAATAAATTAAAAGAATCTGAAGATCTCTTGAAAAAAATTCTCAAGTGATAACTTGAAAAGCATGCTTTATATTCATTCAGATATTTCTAACAAGCCTGCTTTAATTGTTGATGATATGAGTACTTCTACTTCACATGCTTCTGATTCTGAATTATATATTATACCTGTGATAGTAGATACAGCTTGTTTATAAAATTCTTGCTTAAATAAACATGTGATGCCAAAGTCCAAGGAATCAGGAACACTAGGTAAGTTTGTTCCTACTTGTCATAATTGTGAGAAAACTGGTCATATTAGGTCAAATTATTGTTTGTTGAAATCCCACAAGCCTTGGATTAAGCAGGATGATCTGAGGAAAAGTGAAATTGAAGATTCTTCCTCATCTAAATATGTCCCTCTTCATAGAAGACATATAAAAGGTAAGGGCAATGTTATTTGTAAGAATGCTAATCATAATTCTGCAGAGAATGTCAAGAAGCATTCAAACAAAAGAAGCTTGCCCACCTATCATCATTGCGGCATCACCGGTCACATCCTACCCAAATGTCCACAGCTCCAGGCTCAGAAGTCGAAGGTTCAGAAGAAGCTGCCAACAAGAGCTACATCAGGCATTCTACCTCTGACAGCACATCAGGCTCCATGCATCAGCAGCAGTTTGTTCCTGCCAATCAAAGTGGCAAACCAAAGAAGAACAAATCAAGGCGCTACAAGAGAAAGCCCCAGAAGCCCATTAGCTACCATGACTATGAAGGGTTTTCGAGTCTGATGAAAGGTATGCTAAGGAGAATGGGCAACATGGACAAGACCTGCAAGCCACCGCCACGGGTCAAGCATGTATGGGTTAAGAATGATAAGACCATTCACCCCTTGAGGGGGAGTGGACTCACTTAGTAAAGGTGAAGTCTCACCATGCCTAGGATTTTGGTTCCTAAATCCTAGTGCATGTCAGGTATGTTTGCATTGCATTGTTTATCTTGTCATATCTTATTCATGCCTTGCATTCTGTTTGAGGAATTGCTTATTTTATCCCCCACACTTTCTCTTGTTTTCTTGAGAAACATCTGCAAAATATCTTTTTTTGGGGATGATAGTTAAAGCACGTCGGGCGGCTACTTTTCTGTCTTGGTATTTCTAAACCTCTCTCCATGAAGAAAGGTTTGGTTTTACCTTGCATGCTGAGACTAGATGTTATTTCCTTTTCCATAAGCATGTTCTTGTTGTTTTTCTGTCTCATTTTTTTTTCAACAAAAAAAAAAAAAAAATTGGGGGAGAAGATGCGGAACTTTAATTTCTTTTGATAGCTTTTCAGATATTGTATGTGTTTTTGCCTGATATCTCTGTTCATTGTGCATTGATTAAATATGCTTATATATGATTGAGAGTTTATGCATGATATCTGCTAAGTTTTCCTGTTGCATCTTAATGATAGATAGTTACTTTCCTCATGCGATGAAAATGTGCACTATCCAAAGCTCCCCTAAGGTACATCATTTTCCTCTCTGACTTCTTGCTTCTGGAAATTCTAATGAGAGATGTTTTTGATAAGATGGTCAAATTGACCACATGCTAGTTGAACCTAGAGCCTAAAAATTCTAGCATTCTCTCTAGGTTGCAGCACCAACTAGAATCAAGCAGTAACTCTTCAGTTTTCTGTACTATATGCTTATATTCACTGCTTTTGTGCTGAAATAAGCCTTGTCCTTCATGGTGCAAGTAAAATTTTACCTTGTCCTTCATGGTACAAGTAAAACAATTAGGTGTTGCATCTTAGGGGGAGTGCCCTAGTAATTAATAAGGTTTGACTTTTGACTGATCTTTCATTGATTTTCTCTCTTGTCTAGAAAATCTAGTTGCTTTTTGTCATATCAGTTAAAATCATACCTTGTGGGAAAAGTCTTCACACACACACACACACATTGCATGAGTTGAGTAATCTATTTAAAATTTCTATGTGCAGGGAAATTTGTGCTTATTGAATACTTAACTCTCATTTATATCTTTGCATATTTTTTCAATGCTATTTGATTGTGTTATCATTTGATTATACATGCGTGTTCTGAAGCTAATTTTAGAGAAAAATATTTTTCTGCAAATTTTTCTCCAGTTTCAGATTTTCATTGTGAAGCATCCAGACAGACCTATTCTTAGGTCCAGACGAGACCAGTCTTGCCATATGCTGACCTAGTAGTTGCCATCCAGACGGTTTTGTGACATGTCCGGACAGGATCTCTATAGGTTTAAGACTTGCTTCTCTTTCTCTGCTATACACACATCTTTGCATTGATTTATCATGGCATGTTGTGTTTTTCTCGTAGATTTCTCCCGAAATTTTTGCATTCTTTGCACATCTCTTCTTATCCCATGATCTTCATTGTGTCTTCCATTATTCTTTTAATTTTTTGTGCTTTTAGAATATTGAAATATTTGTTGGGATATTTTCTTGAGATAATATGCATGAAAATCCTATTTGGTTTGTGTGTTGGGTTGATATTGATATATCTAGGTCATTTGGTTTGCGATCTTTGTTTTTGTAATTCTTAGGCATCCAATTGACAGCCGTCATAATACCACTTTCTTTTTGGGACTAACAGGATCTAATATTTCTTTGTGGTGTTATTTTTGGAAATATTTCTATTTAAATCTTTTCAGGAATATGTCATCCAACAGCATTTTCTAACAGATGGATCCTTTGGAAAATTGACCATTGTTGAAGTCGGTTGTTCAAATTCCAAAGGTCTCAGGATTAAGATGAGCTTTTTCTCCTAGCTCATGCAGAGCCTTCCGTAGCATTCCCTCGGATCTTTGTCAGTTAGAGGTTCAGTGGTGAATCTCCTCATTTATCTTGCAGACCAGTTGCTTAGAAGATGTCAATATGCGGATAACCAGTTTCAGGCTTTGCAAAATCAAGAGATTGAAGGTTTTTAGTCCATGGTTCCCGGCTTCCTGAGCTAGAAGCCGAAGTAGTACAAATCCAGCTTTTTATACGGATTTCTCTCCGTTACTTGATTTAAGTGGATCAACAGGATTTGGTACTTGGAGGATTTTTTTGTTCCTTCTCTATTTTCCTATTGTTTTGGATTTTAGAACGTTTTTGTCTATGGATATTATTACTCTATTTACCCTTGTCCTTCTGAGACACTTAGGGGGAGTAATTTTTGGTTTTTCTTCTTACTCTGTTTTACCCTTTGTCCTTTTGTGACAAAAAAATGGGAGTAATTTTTGATTCGGACTGGGATTGTATTTTTAACCGGTCAAGTGATTTTTGTTCCAGAATGGCCAAAGGAGGAGTTTGTTGGTTTGTAATTGGCCGCATTCTGTTGGACAAAATCACTTTATTGTAATGATGCTTTTTAACAGGGATTCCGCTATTCAGAAGTGTTTCCAAAAGATTCTGCACAGTTTGCAAGTCAGAAAATTCGGTTCCCTGCCAGCCGTCCGGATGACGTGTCATACCGTCCGAACGCACATCAGACTAAAGCATCATCTGTCCGGACGACGTAGATTCCCGTCCGTACCTTTCTCTGTGTCAAGAAGCTTCGAACTGCTCCAGCTTGCATCCGTCTGGACGTTTCCGCAGCCCGTCCGGACGATTCTCAGTGTTCGATCAAGCTTCAGGATTTCTTTCCAAAACACAGTTATGGGAAGATTGCTGCAACCGTCCGGACGCGCTCATCTATAAGGTAAGTATCGCAATTCAAATCTAGACGTCCGGACGCAGTCAGCATGGTCCGGACACGCAAGCATCAGATATGAAAATTGCGTGCATCTCATCAACCGTCTGGGCGACCATCCTCTTGGTTCGGACGCACGAAGCCTCTGTATGGAAATTACTTGCAGCGAATGTGCGACCGTCCGGACGACAGGGCATCATCGTCCGGATGCGGCTCTCAAACAAGAAAGATCTTCAGCGAAATTTTTGAAATTTCGGTCGCACAGTTGTCAGTCCGGACGGCCTATGACCACCGTCCGGACGGCGCCCAGTTTTATCAAGCCAGACGCTCATTTGAACCGTTAGCCTATAAATAGAGGCCCCTAGGCTTGAGAACAACAAGAATTCGGTATTGAATTCCATTAGTGTTTAGAGAGCTATATTGTGAGGTTATTGAGCTGAGTTGATCTCTCTAAAGCCGTTATTGTGTGTGATGTTGCTGCTCTTAAACTGAAGTCTATTTTAGGGATTGGCCCTAAGGTAAATGATTCCATTGAAGACCCCTTTAGGTAGGAGACCTAGTTGGGAGGCGTTTGTGTTGGGTTACACGCTAGAGAGCAAGGTACGACCACTGCATCAGGGGTATGTGAGTGTTACTATTTTGTATCTAGTCTTGTCTTCTGAATAGTGGATATCCTGGGTTTGGTTGCTTCGGAGTGGTTTTTCTCATCTTGAGTTTTCACTTCGTTAACAAAAATCTTGTGTTATTTATTTTCGCATTATTTTGTTAACACATTGCGCACGCACACACACACACACCTGCTTTAAATTAGAAGTCAATTTTCATTTTTCAGTATTTACTAAAACTTTGTTTTGTTGAAGGTGATATGAAAATCTCATAAGGTACAAAAATGATATATCATGTAATTAAATTAGGAGAATCAAGGAAAATAGGTAGTGAACTAAGTAACAGTTTGTTGACTTTGGTTCGACTACGGAATGATCCCATGGAGGGGTAATATGTAATAAATATGTACGTCGCGAAGATTGATTCATTAATTTGAAAATACACATTAGAGTGCAATTACATTTGTTTAGTGGAATCAATTGTGATTAAATAGGGTCGTGTGATATTGCCACAGACCTATTTAAAGCTAATTGTATTTTTTTCATTTATGTCCCTCTTTAAGCTGATGTAAATTGACCATATACTATGTGCCTCGGTTATGTATTTATTTTATTTTGTATTATTTTATTTGATAAAACCTGGGCTAAAGGAATTTGATTCTTGTATGGCTCATTACTTAGAGATGATTGAGCTTATGAATTAATTTCCTATAGGTTTAAGCAATTAAAGAGCTATAGGCTTAGGAACTAATTTCCATGGGCTTAAGCAATTAAAAAGTTATGAGTTCTTATAATTAATTCCAAATGGCTTAAGTAGGAATAAAGAAGCATTGGGCCCAGGTGTGGAGTGAGGGGGGGTCGAGAGGGGGCACATGCCCCTCTCAACCCCAAAAAATTTTCCTTATCCCTGTCATATTTTTTTTCTTTCTAGATAGCCTGAATGCCCACCCTCGACCATTCTTTAAGTGCATTGACATTACCGGCGACGACAAGGGGAAAATGATGTTTCATAGTTACAAACAATGTTTTGTAGTCTAAGACTCTCAAACTCAGTTTCAGACTCTTCCAGATTTAGGTTAGTCTTTAGACTTACAAAGAAGGAGAAACAAACGATGTCGTTTACACTATAATATTTACTATATGACAAAAGCCCTCTGTTTCAATAATAAAGCTTGAACTGAGTTACGTTGAGTTGCCGATTTAAACTCGTGAGTTACATGTTTTTATTTTTTATTTTTTGAATGACAAAACACTCTATGCCTTGGGGACAACACACACAGCTAGATTGAACTGTCAGGTCAATTAGTAGTTGTAGCTTGCCTTATATTTCTATTAAATGTTTTTTTTTTTTTTTTAGTTCGGTCAGAAAGTAGCATTGGTACACGTATTTTGAATAAGCATCTTCTTGAAAATCAGACATTGGAGCTGCTTTCGGATACCCATTAATTCATTTGATGATGTGATTCTGATATCTAATATATTAGATATTAGATCATTTAGGTCAAAATTCAACATCAAGGTTCAAAAATAAAATTTCCAACCCAATTACTATTTCTAAACGTACAAACTAAACCCAAGGACCCACCACTCCCTTGTAGATGTCTCAAGGCTTTGGTCACTATTAAGGATAAAAATGGAAATGCGAATGCGGTTATTAACGATATTTACATCAATTAGTTCTATCTTAGGCCTTCTAATCAATCCACACATTGAAAAACAATTCTAAGAAAATTCAAGGAAGATACGACCCATGTTAGTAAAAAAAAATAAGTAGCTTGAAACATATCTCATTGCCATGCGTTTTATTAAAGAATTCACAATAGTCAAAGGGATTGGTCAGCTTGCTGAAAAGATGGAAAAGATGAAAAACCGATATTGTGTATCCATTGGTTTATTCATTTGTAACATTATCATTTATGTAAACAAATGGGAGATCAATGGATGAATGATTGTGTGGTTACGTACGTTGAGAGTGATATATTCAAAACTATCAACGATGAAGAAATCATGCAATGATTTCAAAATATGAAGACATATCAAGAACAATTGAATAAATTAATCAATTTTTGTTCAACTTTATTTTTAAATCTTGTCTCCCTTGAACAAAAATTTTGGCTTAGCCACTGATTGGGCCTAAGGGATAAAACCCAAGCCCATGCTGAAAAATTAGTAGCAATGAGTTAGGGTTAAAACCTTAGCCCTAGACGCATGGGGAAATAATTACCTTCCCATGGCCGTGTTGTGCATGAACAATGGGAGTGTTCCACTCCCCTTGGCCGTGCACCCCATATTGTAAGAGCTGGAATTCAACTCTTCCTATGACTCTTATCATATCAATGCTACAGATCTATCTTATCTCCTAACCCTATCATAAGTGTGAATCCAAGTCCATAAATAGAGGGCCATAGTGAAGTATTATTTACAAATTTACCACTTCAAGTTGTGAATCCATACTCACGGTCATATTCAGTCATCAAAGAGAAGATTTGGATGTTAAATCAAGAACACAAAGAACGCATTCTTCACCGTTCAACATATAGTGAGCAAATCAACCAAAGTCAACTGGCCCTAGTAGCCTAGGAAAGGCCGATTTCGATTGTAAGTACCCTGAACATGTTAGTTTTATTAATCTAGCCTTGTTTATCTTGAAGAAATTTTTTCTGGGATCGGTATTCCGCTGCGCATACTTTGATTAGCGAATGATCTCCAAATTTATGACTACGAACAATCTTTTATAAATTACAAAGACCTATGACTATGATCTTCTGTGTGATAATCTTATTATTCAAACCTTAGTCAAATACAATGTAACTTAGGGGACTTACATGTATATCATTTGAAAATATTCATACATATATGTCCAATGTTCAATGCATAATTACAGAAAAACAATATCAATGCAATTGAAATTTTAGACATCAGGCCTAACATAATTTTCATCGGCATTATTCCCTTTAAGATTATAGATTCGAAGAAGAATAACACGTACGAGAGATAGTCTAATTACATGGAGTACCAATAGCCATAGTTTCTAATCGAGACTCAGGTTTACATCAAGGTTTTGGACAAGTTTGCATAAAGTAACGGGGACCAATCTGAGTTTTAGCACGACTTATCATCCACAAATAGATAGATAGCCAGAGAGGACCATTCAGATTCTAGAGGACATGTTGAGGATGTGTGTACTTGACTTCAAAGCTAGTTGGATTTAGTACCTACCCTTGATTGAGTTTGCCTATAACAATAGTTTTGAAGAAATTATTGGTATGACACCGTATGAAGCATTGTACAGATGTAAGTGCAGATCACCTCTATATTGGGATGAAGTCGGTGAGCGACAATTATTGGGCCCGAACATAATGTAAGATACAATATAGAAGGTTGCACTCATCTGTCAAAGAATGTTGCCTGCTCAGAGTCAACAGAAGAATTATGCAGACAAGCCCCGCCGAGAGTTGAAATTCGAGGCTGGCGATCAAGTATTTTTGAAAGTCTCACGAACGATGGGTGTAGTTCAATTTGACAAAAAGGGTAAGCTGAACCAGTGGTCTTGTACAATTCGAAATAACGGAAATGGTTAGTCTTGTATAGAGTTTCTCTACCACCAGATTTGGCAAGGAATACGCGATGTTTTACATGTGTCTACCCTAAGGAAGTATGTGCACGACCCTTTGCATGTGATGAACTACAGACCGCTACAAATCCAAGAAAACCTCACTTAGAAGGAGATGCCGGTTCATATTATGGATTATAAAGAACAAGTGTTGTGGACCAAGAAAATCCAACTTGTGAAAGTCTTTTGGCAGAATCATGGGATTGAGGAAGCCTCGTGGGAGCTAGAGCAAGATATGAAAAATAGATACCCACATCTATTTTTTGAGGATTCAGGTAATATTTCTTTCCTTAGGATTGTTTATAAGATATTGCTTAAATTTTGCAGACGAAATTCTTATAAGGAGAGAAGGATATAACGCTAAAGAAAACAAAACACAGAATAATGATTAAGGGCTAAGGTGCATAAAACATTCATTAAAAACACTTTGAAATAATCTATAGAAGAAAATAATATTTATAGAAGTGAAAACGATGTAATATGAGTCCAATAATGTGACAAAAGTGTATGTGCCGAAAACAGTTTTCTGAATTGAGGTCATACGCGTGATTTTGACACATAGAAAAAGTTATGGCTAATTTACTATTTTTAGTGATGTTTGATCAAAGAAGAAATTGGATGAATCAAAACAGAACTGGATCAATCAAAATAGAATTTGATTGATCAAAACTAGCACCAAAATTTTTTATGGTGTTGAATTTTGAGGTAGCGGCCAAAATTTTTGAAGGGTAAAAAAAACTTAGATCGATCAAAATCTTTTGAAAAAAAAAAAAATTAGGAAGAGGAAGAAGTTTTGGATCTCAAAGCTTTGGAGCATTTTTTGAAAGTGAAATTGCTTGGTATAAGTTCTAACTCTTAACTTTTTTTGTTTAAATTATTAGAGTTTTAAATACGTCTTTATAATGTTTAAGTAGTTTAAAAGTATGTTTATAGCACAATTATAATTTCTAATTACTTTTACAGTAAAGATTAAATATTATAAGTATTGTTGTGTTGTCTAAGTTTAATTAAGTATTCTACGATAGCGTCATTGTAATGCCCGAGTGGTATTATGATATTTTAGATATATGGTTATAATGCCCAAGTGTAATTATGATATGTTAGATATACCGTTATAATGCCCGAGTGGTACTATGACATTGTAAACATCTCATATGCTGCCAAATTTTCTTTAGGATAAAGCAAAACATATAAATAATATTTCTTGAGGTATTTTGATAGTTAGGGGAGATTATGTGCTTAACACTCTGATGTTAGGAAATGGGAAATAAAGTTGCCTAACAGCCTAACGGATAAGCAGGGGTCAAATGCTTAACATTTCAAAGCTATAAGAGAGATAAATTATTAGTAATGTTGCGATTAAATGAGACATCACTTAACAAATCCCAAAGGATAAGCAATAGAATAAATTCACTAATTGATTTGTCTGATCTAGTATGTTCTGTTATGTTATATATTGTTTTATGATTTAATTGTTGTTTCATTTTTTATGTTCTGAACTGTTTTATTGCTTCATGTTATAAATACGGAGTTAACGGAAAGGAAAATAATTATATTTTTATTTCTATATACCAACATATCTATCATAAGGTTTACTAAACGGCCATATGTTTATAAACTCTTTGTGGAAACCTTGCATAAGTGGTGGTTAAGTACACTTTGGCGATCAGATAGTTTTTCAACATAAAAAGGTAGTTCAGATTATATAAATGGTCAGTTTCCTTGAACTTAGTGAGGCCGTGGACTCAAATATCCGCTGGTAAAACTGTGATAATTTTACAAATGAGATTGAAGAGTAGGAAGAAGATGATGACCTGTACAAGTGTCCAATCTATGGTGCATGAGGCTGACGGGGCAGCCTCGGTTTTTGGAAAGGTTGGCTTACTATAAGCCAATGAGTAGAGATCTTAGTAGTATTTGATAATTGTATCTTAGTATGCCACCTTTGGCAAATGGTGATGTACAGTATGATATCAGCCTTAAATGTGGCAGTTTTTGTAGACCAAGTCTGTAAGTTATATATATATATATATATATATATATATTCTAATTGAATATGAGAAAAGGGTTACAAGGTTGGATCTTTCCCACTTCTTATCCTAATGGAAGAGAAGATAGGAAATCCTATGAGAATGCTTCCAAAAAAATGATTGGAAGCGGCCCACTTAGCTAAACAATGTGCCCGAAAATTGGCACTATGAGACACTATAAAAGTATTTTAGCTATGAAAGTAAGATAAAACTAAACTAATATCTGAAATGCAATTAGCAAAAGACCAAGAAGAGGAAAGAGGAGGATTGTTAGCAAGAATAACATGTAAAGCATCTCCCTCCAAAAATAAATTCCCACAACCAGAAGATGCAGCCAACTGAGAAGTCAAAAGGGCAGCAAAAGCTTCTCCAAGAAGTGCATCAGAAGAAGTCAGCTTTTGAGTAACAACTGGAATAATATTACCATTTTCGTCACTAATAATTGCTGCAGCAACAGAAAAATTGCCATGGACAGCAACATCAAAGTTTCCTTTGATACATCCAGCAAAAGGTGGAGTCCAAAGAGAAGGTAAAATAGAATCAGACCAAGCCTTACAATGCAAGCCCAAAGTAAAAGAAATCCGTTTGATTGCTTTTGCAGGAGAAGGTTGAATTCCATAATGAATAAGTTTATTCCGAGCCATCCAGATAAATTCTAAAGTGAGAGAAGCAAACAATTGGAATTTCCTAACTTCAGATTTAGGAATAGCAAGCATCATCACAGGAGAAATAATAGCAAGAATCCAATCTGATAGATGTCTAGAGGCAGAAGCTGAGGGAAAAAGAGGCCAACTAGAGCTCCTCCATAAAATTCTAGCTAAATCACATTCCAAGAAAATGTGAGATAAGGTTTCAAGAGAATTCTTACAGAAAGGACAAACCCAAGCATCCATATCCTCAGAGATAATAAATCGACCAATATTTGCACGTGAATGCAACATATCCCAAGCAATCTTCCATAAGAGATGTTTAAGCCTAGCTTGGATTTTGAGACTCCAAAGGAATTTTCAGGTATCCACAGAGAAAGGAGAAACACGACCCCCTTGAGCAATAGAAATCTCATGCGCATATTTCATTGAAAATTGCCTTGAAGGAGAAGGAGCCCAAACCCATTTATCAAATGAAGAGATGCGAGGAATATGAACACTCATGATATTCTGAACAATAGTAGGATCAAAAAGATCCATCAACAACTGAATGTTCCACACATGATCTTTTGTAAGTAACATATCATTAACAGAAAAAGAAGGCAACACAACCAGATTTGCATTTGGTATAGGTTTGAAATTTGGCATTAAAGGAATCCATGGAGAGTCCCAACTATCCACATTCAAACCATTAGAAATAGAAATACATGCTCCCAATTCAACAACTTTACGATTTTTCAATAATCCTTTCCAAAGCCAAGAAGAACGAGGGTTAGAAGAAGCCTTCAAAAAAGAGATACCATTAGTAAGGTACTTATTTCCAAGACATATATATAACTCGTTTCAGTTGTATATACAAGCCTTCAGATTTTCAGGGTCTCCGCCACCAATGGAATTTCCAACACGCCATATGTGCTTTAAAACCACAAATTTCTTCAGCACCTTCAATTGATGATGGGTTGAAGGAGAGATTGATGTCGACCAACAACACTTCCTGACTTCCCATTTACCAATTCGCGTGCAACTGATTCTGATTCTCCTTCAATTCCTTCATAGATTCTTGCACTTCGCTTAACAGTAGTGCTACCTCCCTCCAACCCCTTTTTCTGTTGTACATCTTGCTGTAACTTCATGCTTGCCGTGAAGTCTACCATCTACGATCTGAGATTCGTGTTCCTTAACCCATGGATTGTCGTGATTTTTGTAGGTAATTTGTAAGTGTTTATTCGGAGTATCGAATGTGAATTGAATAAATGTATGAAAAGTAGATGTTTGAATGAATTAAGTAATGTGTTGGATAGTTTTTGGTGCAGTGTGAACGACACGTTTTTCGATATTTTTTACGCTCCCATTATCACTACAAAAACAACTAAAATTAAGAGGCCATTCCAGGGGTCTCACTTTGATACCTGAGTCGGTTTCTAAGAGAAAAATATAATCTATGCACAAAATATTCAGTCTATAGTTTATACTTGGGGTGGGGTATGCTTTATTTATCAATAATAATAATAATAATAATAATTAGGTTTCCTACTCCTACTTGACCTAAGAGCTTTGCTAGCGTTTGATTTGGATTTGGATTCCTTATTAAATGTAGGATCTAGTCCGAATCTTCAGGGATTAGATTTGGACCGAGACTCCTATCCCAATTCTACTGGGAATAGGATTGTTGATCAGATTCTCTAAGGAGTTCTAATTGGACCCAGATTATGGCTCTTACTCAAATTCAACTTGGAGTAGGGTTCTAATCTTGATTTTCTGGGATGTGGTTGATATCTGAGTTCTCGAGGCATGCTTGTCCCGAGCCTTGGCTGAATGAGACCTAAGTTCCCGAGGCATGCTTGTCTAGGGCCTTTGCTGACTAATACCTGAGCTCTCGAGACATGTTTATCCCGGACCTTAGCAGACTGATACTTGAGTTCCAGAGACATGCTTGTCTCGAACCTTGGCTGATTGATACCTGAATTGCCAAGACATGCTTATCCCGGGTCTTGGCTGAACGAGTTGACTCTCGGTCTCGAAATGTCTGCATTCTCGGGACTCAATCTGGATGAACCTCGTGTCTCTTATCCTCGAAAATATCCTTTTTCCGGGAATAGAGTCTATCTCTCGAGATTGGCCTACTCAGAAGTCTTGGTGTCTTGGCGTCTTGCCTTAGGGCCACCAATTTTCCTCGAGTCGGTATTGACTTGGTGGCCTGTGGTTCTTCATATAGGCCGATATGAGTAAATTTATTCCCAACATAATGGAAATGGAATGATCTCCGATGCCCCCAATCTGTTTCCCTCCTTTATAACCCCCTAACTTCCTAACCAACTTTACCACTTTGGTTACAATAAAAGTCTTCTAATCCTATTAATTGGATAAAGGCCCACTTATCTAATTGGAAGATTACAATTAAAGCCTACTAACCTAATAGACCCATTACACCCTTCCCCGATCCTCCCTTATCCATATAGGGGCCAAAATATTAGAATAGTCCGTGATGGAGCTTGATTTGTCTAGGGTTCATTGCCTTGCGCTTGGTGCTGGGATGAATAATGCGTAGTTGCGTTCTACCTCAAGCATGGGCCTCTAATTTTGCATTAGAGTTGGCTTCGCATCACCCTGAGTTTCAAATGTTATCTTCAGCACCAAAACTTTTATGACCATTCAAAAAAAAAAAAAAAAAAGGTTCTAAAAGCAACAAAATGGTGCCGAGGATCAAGTTGATATCTCATTAGTACAACCCAAGTTCAAGAGGGCCTTGTGCCTTCTTTACCCCCCCCCCCCCCCCCCCCCCCTCTTCAACATCTGGCTTAAAGAAAGGCATCTACGTATCTTCAACAAAAACACGAACGGGCGGTCATCTACAAAACTTACTATGAACATCATGATTTGGTAACGTAAACACGGGATCTCGATTTCATTCACCAAAAAACGGATCCAACATGGCAACATACTTCGATTGCATAATTAAATATAGAATTTATACTCGATGTAGAGATCTTTCTCTATTCTCACCTGAAGAAAAGAAAAAGGCATATCTATCCTTCCAATCTTCTATATAGCTTGCCACTTATCAGAACCGATTGTCAAAGGTGGCGTCTGCCCACAAAGAATGAAAGCTTGAATAAGACTCTGGGCAGCATGCGTTTGTTCTGGTGTCCCATAAACTATAACCACCCCTTCTGTAGCCCCAGGTTTTGGGTCATGAATCAACACCTTTGCGCCTGAGGTCTGGATGAAATTGCAAATCAAAGTTAAGCTAGTAAGATAATCAGAAATTCAATGTAGAAAGATTGAAACTAAATACGCCAACCATAAATCCACCTGCTGGATCTGAGTCAGGCTACTGTTGTTCTCTCCATGAACATGTCTCAACAATATTTGGGGAATTGTGATCTCGATGTTTGTGCTGGTCAAAATGGGCATTTGACTTCCGCTGCTCAAAATATTTGCAGAAAAATATTAGAATGCACCTCCAAATCAAATTAAGAAATCTCTTTCCTGTACTTTCTGCTTTTATTTTGTATCAGCCTACATAAAATTACTTACCAATAAAATAGCCAATATGAATCTACATATCACTGTGTCCCAAAAATCTAAACTGTTCATAGATCTTGTCAGGCTTATCACAACATTATTATCTCACCCCAAATAAAAAAGAAAGAAAAGGAAAAAAGAAAAGAAAAGAAAAGAAAGAGGGTGGAATAGAGTAGAAATCTAATCATTATTTTTTGTGAACATGATATCCACAAAGCTAAATCATCAATACTACTTTAATAATAATGCTGAGTAAATTTAATACTTGTACTCAGATAATTGTGACTGCCAGCTTGATTCCAATTCATTAACCTAAGTATTTAGTCACATAAGTATGGGATGAGGAAGAAAAATAACGAGATCTCTAGGAGAAAAGGCTTACCTTCCAACAGGCCCATTTTTTGGAGCCAAGCCCAAAAAATCAGCTGTTCCCCTATGATTCCCACTGCCAACTGCCTGAAAGGGACAATGAGAAATTAGACGGAAGAGCATATGGAAGTAGGTTAAATTCCCCCATGATTGGCCAATAAAGTTGAAGTATCAAACTTTTGAAAAAAGATGGTCTGTCAAGCAACCAACCTGAGGAGTCCAGGATCTTGGAGAAGAAGATGGCCGGTCAAAAACATGTCCTGGTCTCTCACTTCCATAAGGATAGGGAACTCGGTCCATGTTAGATGGACCACTGCGATCCATACTATGTGAAAATGTAGGGTGGTGATCAAGGGGTTGGGATGCAATGGCAGAACGGTCATGTCCATGAGGATGTCCAACAGGAGAAGGATAGTTACCGGGGGAAGCTGGGTTATGCCTTGGTCGGAAAAAAGAAGGAATTTCTGGAAAAGGAGAAAAGTAAGGTGGGGCACTAAAATTTGGAGGGGGTGGTTTCATTGGAAATATGGTTTCCCGAAGTCTGCTTGTGATGTGAAATAAAGCATCCTGTACAGATTGCAAACTTCCAATAACCTGACAAAAAGCACGGAGCCTATTTAGTCTTCAAGATCAAGAGTTTGAGGTTCACATTAAGAATATATGGGAAGAAAATTATATATTATCTGTTTTAGAAAAGAATTCAAATCGAAGTTTGGATAATAAATATGGAAAACAGGCAGATACGAAGTGGCAAAAAATTCTCCACCCCAATTGATCCATTATTAATTTAAGGCCAAAAGTCTATAATTTGAACCAAGATGGTTATCACATTATTTATGATTGAGATTAAAGGACACATATGACATATGGGCTACAACAGTATCATTTAGCATACCTTAGAGAGGCGTGGTACTGGGCTGAAGATTTACTCAGAAAATATGGAACTCACTGCAACATGAAAAATTATCACTCACTTCATAGGATTTCTTCTTATTGATTAAGAAACGGAAGAAAAAGAAAGAAAGAAGTTGGGGTCAGAATTAAAAGGACACCAAAAGGAGGGGAAAAAGAAAAAGAAAGTGGATAAGCTAGCTTGAAAACTATCACCTAAGCATGAAGCTCAAGGTTTCTTTGTTCATTTACTACAGTGGGGCGCGTGAAATAAAAGACAAGATTGTGTGATGACAGGTTTGGTAAAAATTTTGCATTGCAAAGACAAATACATACTGCTTCTTCTTCTGGGGAACATAGGAAAAATTATTGCAAGGAATATGCAATGAGTAAAACAGAAAGGCCGACAAGAAAATTCATCCATCCAACAGTTTTACAGAATATATGTCCATGCACACATACACACATAAAAGAAACATTTTGCTGTTTTCTTTTCCTACTTCTCTTTTCTTTTTACACAAATTAATCAACAAATCCCTGTTACACCTCAAACCCCTGCTAGGGGCAGAGAATGCACCAGCCCAAGTAATGTCATTTTTCTCTAAACAAGTCTTTTAGGATATAAGATCAGGTCATTCATTAAAAAAGAAAAAGAAAAAAGAAAGAAAGAAAGAAAGATATAAGATCAGATAAAAAGTTCATTGCTAAAAGGTCGTTTTATGTGCTAACAGTACATCAAGTTTTACATCACATCATGTGCCTGGTTATACTACTGCAATTGCTAATCAACACATGCCATGCTTCCATTTTTTAGCTTGTCAACTGGTAGTTCTAGGTGTAGACAAGTTGCATATAAAAGTCCAAGGGAATAGCCAGAGGCAAATTGATTGTTCACCATCTGTAGTTCTAGGACTGCAAAAACCTGCGAACCCGCCCTGCCCTGCAGAAGCCGGTTTTTAGTGTTTTTTTTTGCGGGTACGGGTTCAAATATGGTATACCCGTGCAGGGCGGGGCGGGTTGGATTTTTTTAAAACCCTAGGGACCCACCCCGCCCCGCCCCGCAGGATGAAAAAAAAAAAAAAAAAACCTAACCCTAGAGCCGCACAGGTAACCTCTTCATTTTTTTCATTTTCTCTTCCCTTCTCCCCCTAGCACCGCACAGTGCACCTCTTCATTTTTTTCATTTTCTCTTCCCTTCTCTTCAGCGAAGAGACCCCCCTATAGCCGCACACCTTTTCTTCAATCTTCACCTCTCCTCCATCAAGATAACCACTCCTTTTGCGGGTACGGGTTCATCACTTCAGGGGATCCATATGTCACAGAGTTTTCATATAACTCAAATGGCCTGTTTACTGAGTCGATACTGTATGTTTGGAACTTTCCTGGACTGATACTATCACAGCCTATAGGTTTGCATGTATTTTCAGAGAATCAGAGCTTCACGGAATCACGGGTCTCGTTCTAAGGCGCCGAAATTAGGTATTTTCTGAGTTCACTCTGTTTTGCTCTATGTCTTCCTATTTATTCTCTGCTCTGTCTGGTTTTGATAGTATTTATTCTATGCTCTTTGTATGGTTCACGGGCCTTGATTTGTTGTTGATGAGATACTGGGGTTTAGATGACAATTTTTTCAAAAAAAAAATAAGGCACTTTTTTACTTTTAAGATTTAAACACCGAGTCATGTGATAATCAGTATAAGACTGATGTTTCTGGGTTTGGGAGAACTTGAAATATTTTTTGGTTGCAGATGCACACAATTTTTGTGAATCTATATGATTTTATTGAAAATCTTGTTTTTCTGCACTTTTTAAGAATCTACAATTTTTGTGCGTCTCTCTGCACTATGTTTTTCTCTTGTTTTTGGTGCTTTTATTGAATCTTAACTACGCATGAACACATGCGATTTGCACTATGTATACATTGTAAACTTTGTGCAAGGCAGAAATCATCCCCTTTTAAAATTGGATAATTTCTTTTGATTGTTTGTTAATAGTATCTTGAACTCACCTTCTTTTGATTATAGTTGAAGTTTATATGGGTGAAGTAGGTGTACAAACCCCAAAAGATTTGCCAAGCAATTATACTGAATTCTCCCTTTATTGGATAGCATGATAAAGTAAAAAAAATAAAAATAAAAATTTATACCTAATACTTGAATTTTGTTTGATTTCAATTTAATCCTTGAGCTTCCAATTTCGAAAATTAACTCTCTAGGTAACTCATGTTTTTCAATCGTTATTTATGTTGGCTTTCCATCCATAAAGTAATCTCTCTCGTGTGGTAGCAAACTATAGTAATAAGCTCGATTCAGGTAAGCTTTCTATTATTCACTTAATTTATTTTGCTATTTACAAATTCTAATTATTAGTTTCAATTGAGATTGTAATTCTTTTTTCTTTTCTTTTCTTTTTTCATTCTTTGTAGAAATAACTTTAAAGAACATCAATATTTTACTTGAGGAGGATTAGTAACCTGAAGTCTGAAGTTCCATTCTGCTACTATCTTTTAATTTTTTTTATGTAATTTAAGTTTTAAGTGTGCTACTAGCTTGGTTTGGTTGTGTTGTACTGCTGGATTAGTTTGTTTGTGTTGTACTGCTGGATTAGTTTGTTTGTGTTGTACTGCTGGTTTTATGTGTGCTACTGCTGCCTGCTGGATTTGTTTGTGTTGGCTGTTGCTTGTTTGGATGGGTTGCTGCTGCAGGTTATGGAGCTTGCTAGTTGCTGCCCCCATGACTAAGAAGGAGCAAGTTGCTGCACCCATGACTAAGAAGGCCTAGAATGGAGAAACTCTCTCTCTGTTTTCATCTTCTTCTCTTTTTCCTTTTGTTTTAATTTGTTCTGGTATGTTTTTGTATGTTTGATGGGTGCAAAAGGTTCTCTTTGATCCTTTGCAGTGTGGTGAATGGTCCATTACCAGAGTTTCTATCTTATGATTCTTATTGTTATTGATCTGGTGAATGTTTCTATCTTATGAATGGTCCATAAGTCCATTACCAGAGTTTCTATCTTATTATTCTTATTCTTATTGCAATGTGATGAATGTTTTTAAATCTGTTTAATTTACACGGCTGATGTGATAAAAAAAAAAAAGCTTTAATTATTGAAATGGGGCTTTTAGTTTTTGACATCTATCACTTGTCAGGTTTATTTTTTACAAAAAAATAAAATTATTTATTATTATTATTTTTTTTTAAAAAAAAACCAGTATTTTTTTGGATTTTTACAAAACAATACAAAAAATTACATAAATGCCATTAAAAAAAACTGCCCCGCCCAACCCACACGTATCGCCCCGCATAGATGCACCCTATTTTATGCAGTTCACGGGTGATAATTACTCAACCCACAGGGTTGCGGGGCGAGGGCAAAAAGGGCGAAAAACCGCCCCGTGCTCACCCCTATGTAGTTCTATACAACTTCTATCACAATTTGCACTTCATTCACAAAATACTTGAGAATTGAAATTATCAATTCCCACCAGGCAGCACATTAACCACACAATAAAGACAACCAATTGCAATGAATGTGAGATGGTATAAATGACATTCTCAAAATACACCAAAGCAATTGTTTTCTTCACACAAACTCTGTAACTCCTTGCTCCCATAGGAGGAAGGGAAGAAAGTAAGAAACTTTTGTTCCCCTCATGTAGGAATATTGAAAAAAAAAAAAAAAGAACAAAAAGAAAGAAAGAATAGAAAAGAAAAGATCCAAAGTCGCAGTTTGTATACCTATTTTGTACAAGAACATAGCACACTGGTCAATAAATCTTGAGCATTACGTTTGACCAAAAACAAGTCCAAAATAAATCTTCCTGTGCACTAGGGTTGCGCCCCTCTGCCCTTTTTATTGAATTTTATTACTTATAAAAAAAAGTAAGAGGGAAAAGACTAGAGTAGAATCGATTCAAAAATAATCTTTAATGTGTGAATTCATTAGATCTTATTCATATTAATCTAAATAAAGTAAACACACACAATTGAGAAAGAATAGCCACATTGGCTATGATGTCCTCCTTGAGTAATAGAAGAGTAGAAATATTTAGAAAAAACCTTCTCCAAAAGCCTCTTCCACATCAATCATAAGTTACCAATAGTAAGATGGAATAATTGTGTGCTCGAGGGAAGTTCAAGGAAATGTCTTCCTTACTTTGACACTTCCTAACAGCTAGCTCTTTTGGCATGAATTTTATGATGCACTTCCCTAAAGGATTTACTCAGGCTTGAGAAGAAACATGATCCCTTCCCCCCACCCCCCCGCCAAAAAAGAAAAAAAAGAAAAAAAAAAAGAAAAAGAAAAAGAAAAAGAGAAAAGGAAAACAAATAACTGCCTAAAGAAATTATTAGAAGAAGAAAAAAAAAAGTGAGAAACTTTTTTTGTAGGATTGCCCAAATATTATATTCTTAAAATTTTTCTTATTGAAAAGGAGGACACAATTATGTCTGACACTCATTTGCGATACACTTGTAAGGCTGTGATGCGTTATTTCAAGAGCATATGAATCTAACATCATGGATTCATCTAAGATGTACATATGTAATTGGCAGCATTATTTTTGGAGTTTCTGAGTCAGACATCTTTTATCCATATCAATATGTTACATTCATGTCCATGTGCGCAAATTATAGCAGAAAAGAAAAAACTTTCTATGCAAAATGAAGCAAATGAATGGAAGATTAAGATTAGAAACTGCAAAGTTTCAAAGCAAACATTTCCTATAAATTGGCAAGCATTTTACTCATAGTATGCGTACCCTAAAGCAGCGCAACCTCACATTAACCTTATAGGCTCTTGGCCTTGTCCCTAGAAGAGTTCCTACTAGATCTCGCAAAGACTAGGTTGTGAACCTGCCAACATGCACAAGTGAAGCTGATATACTATCAGTCATAAACCCTAACCCAGTTGATGAGTGTCAAATATTATATATTTGAACCTCTTAATTTATATTAGTTAGACCTTTAACTTTCTTATTTTCTGATGTTTTTGGTTAGTTTTTGTATTTTGGTATTTTCCAGATCATGGAGAGAAAACGGTAGTTTTAAAGTGAAAAAAATGCAAATTTTGGAAGTCAAAATCGGATTGGATTAAATTTCAGGTTCTGTACAAGTCATAGTATTTTAACCATAACTTTCAGCTCAAGTATCGGATTGAAGTAAAATCAGCGGTGTTAGAAAGCTAATTCAAAATGCTACAAATAATTGTAAAATAGAATTTTCCTAATTCGAATGTTTGCTACATCATAAATGCCTCGCAATATAAGAGCGCGAATTTTCTTGTTCCTGGCGGCTGCAGACACTCCAAACCCTAGCATTCTTTTATCTTATTAGGGTTTTTGAGGGGTAGAGGTGCCATTTTGAAAATATGGCCCTAAACCTTAGCGTTCTTTTCTCCTATTAGGGTTTAGAAGAGTAGAGGTGCCATTTTGTAAAAATTGGTTTTAACCTAATTTTCTGCTATAAATATCACATACTATGCACCACTTAGAACACACATCCTAACATTGTACATAGCAGCAGCTGGGTTCTTTGGCTTTTATTCTTTGCAAGTTTTTATTTTTATTTTTATGTTCTTAATAAAATTTAGTATTTTCTTCTTAGTGATGAGTAGCTAATTTTTTCAACTAAGGTTGATGATGAAACTTCACATTTGAAGAGCAACAATATTTTCATGAGTTTATACTATCCGATTTTATTTGGTTTAATATTTTCAATGTTTTACTACTTTTCAATTATTGAGATGATTTCTTGGATATCTTTTTTTTTTTTTGATAAGTAATTTCAAATTCAATAAAAAAGCACAGAGGGGCGCAACCCTAATACACGGGAAGTAAACAAGAGTGCCCCTAAATGGGAGGAACAGCTAATAAATTTAGAAAGTCTACAAAAGTAGAAACACCTAGGTGGCAAAGACGGGACGCTATTGTGATTTCCGGATACATGTGATGATTTGAGATAGTCTCATTTAATTGATTGCTTGGATTTTCATTTATCAAAACATTGGATATTCATTGTGTTTCGTTCTACGGATACATTTGATGATTCGGTTTAAATCGGATATCTTTTGTGATTTGTGCAAAGAACGGATTCATTGAATGATTTAATTAATTTTTGAAGCATAGTGGAACATACATAGGATTTGTACGGTGACAACTTCGGATATGTATTGACGAACATGAGAATACGTTGTTGTGATTTGATGGGTGTAGATTCTAAAACCTTAGTGCATTTTCTTTTGTTTCGTTTTATTTTATTTTATTTTTCTTTTATTCACAATTCCCAAAATTCGGAACTAGGTTAAAATAGAATTAGTTTAAATAGAAATTAGGGGTAATTACCATTTTCCCCCATCAACTACTAGCCATTGTCAACATGCCCCCCATGAACTGACACCTCGACCAAAAGAGAGCATCCAACTACCAACTTTACACACTTTGCCTCCTTCCGTCAGTTTAATTCGTATAAAGACATAAATGCCCTCAACTTTTTTAAACATATTAATTTTAATATTTTTTTTATTAATTACTGTTGGAGGGCATTTTGGTCTTTAAACCAAAATTAACGCCCAAAAATGGAATATTCCATCCAAGTTAACGGAATTCCTTGATGAAAGGGTGCAAAGTGTGTAAAGTTGGTAGTTGGATGCTCTCTTTTGGTCGAGGTGTCAGTTCATGGGGGTATGTTGACAATGGCTGGTAGTTGATGAGGGGAAAAGGTAATTACCCCTAGAAATTAATTTTTTGCAACATAATTCCCTGTGGATACGATCTCGCACTTGCACATACACTATATTGCAAACGATTTGTGCGCTTGCGAGTATTAAAATTTACACATCACCAGTCACCCCAATAGATGCAATGTCTAAGAAATTATTTTATTATTTATAATGACTAGAATTTCTAATCATCATCGTGTTATTGTCTCAAATATATTGTTATCTCTTCTAATAAGATCAGCTTCACCAGGCTTAACAACAGGCAGGGTGATTCTTAATACAAAAAACCCATTAGAGCATCTGGAAAATCCACTAGAGCACCTGGCAATCATAATAGCTTGAACACTCCAGTTGCTAGCTTATTGGGTCTTTCTTATAGAATGGGAAATAGTCAACCTGTATAATTGTTTCATTTCATAATAAATAGTAAACAAGCCATAAAAGAGAAAGTTGTTTGTTTGGCACTATATTAACCAACAATAAAGTCTGCATAAATGTCATGAATTATATAAATCAGTTCCAATTCTCCAATATTCTCAAATCATTCTAAAGCAGATATTCAGGAAGAGTAAGCATGATATTTAAGACTTAACAAGTAAGAGAACTAACAGCTGGCTTATGCAGAATATTCATGCCTAAAAGGGTAAATTACCTGTACAACTTCATCATTTGGGGAACCACACTTCGGAACTTGTTCCTTAGGAAAAATGCGTATACTAGCACCAGTAGCTCTTCTCATTTCAGTGATAATAAAACCTCCTTTACCCAATAAACATCCTATCTGCTGTGAATGTACAAGAAGCCTAGCAACAACTGCAGCGCCAGGTTCAAATCCAATCTCTGCAATTCTACAATGCACTCGAATAACAGCTTCCTGTGCTGGAGAATGTTTCAGCTCAGAATTCTGAAACAGGTCAAAACAATATAATTTGAGAAAACAAAAGACCACATATCCCTGTAAAATTCAAACTGAAAAATTTCTAGATTGTCACTCCAAATGTCAATGATGAATATTCCAATGACATTTTTTTTTCTTTGGATAGGTAATACACAAGTCATACAGCACACAGGATCTAACCCATGACCTCACCTTCCACTGTTTACTTACAAGGGTAGAGATGCCATTTGACCTAAGGACCATATTGCCTACTAGCAAAATAGGTGTACAGAAGGGTATGGAATTTGCTCCGATTTGAGGTCCAGGAAAGAAGGTAGTGGATGATCAATAAAGACAAGTCATAGGGTGGGAGTTATCATCATCTAGACTTCGTACACATGAGATCGCAGAGTGATCAAATGGATGATGAATGACATACCATTTAACAAGATCCATAACCCATCCCACTATTTTTTTTTTTTTTTTTTTTTTTTTTCTGATAAGTAATTGAAATTTAATTAAAAAAGAGAGGGTACAACCCACGTACATAGGAACTATACAAGAGAAACAAACTAATCAGAAAAAAGATGAAAGATAAAATAAATAAATAAAAATCAAGATATATTTTTTTTTTTTGATAAGTAATATAAAATTCAATAAAAAGCGCAGAGGGGCGCAACCCTAATACACGGGAAGTATACAAGAGAGCCCCTAAACGGGAGGAACAACTAATAAATTAAGAAAGTCCACAAAAGTAGAAACACCTAGGTGGCAAAGATGGGGTGCTATCCATAGATATAGCGTGTTAAGAAGACGCTTCCTTAATACTACCATTACAGTCTCGACATCTTCAAAAAGCCTCGCATTCCGCTCCCTCCAAATGCTCCACAAAACACAGTGAGGAACTAAACGCCAAATATTCTTTGCTAGGCCATGCCCTCGAGAAGCACCCCAAGTAGTCAACAAACCCAGCACCGATTGTGGCATGACCCATTCAATTCCAAATAAAGAAAACATAAAACTCCAAAGCTCACGGACGGTGTCGCAATGAAGTAACAGATGATCAATAGACTCCCCCTTCTTTTTACACATACAACACCACTCAATAACCACAATATTCCTCTTTCGCAGATTGTCATGAGTCAAAATTTTACCTAAAGCTGCAGACCATACAAAGAACGCCACCCTTGTCGGAGCCTTAGCACACCAAATATTCTTCCATAGGAATGATGGACCTTCTTTCCTACTAACTTGTCACCCTCTCCTTGTCGAATCGGGGTGGAGTACAACCGCTCGAAGAAAGAAAGCACCATCTCCAACTCCCAGTCCTGGAATTGCCGCGTAAAGTGAACATTCCAATGAATATTGCCATTATGAACAGCCATATTATCTACCACCATTGCCGCTTTGCTCCTCACAAGACTATACAGAACTGGAAAACAAAGCTTCAAAGATCTCTCCCCACACCACCGATCATGCCAGAAACTGATATATGACCCATCCCCTACCACAAACCGAACATAATTGCAAAACTTCTCCCACCCTTTCCTGATATATTTCCAAACCCCTACTCCATAGGAACCCGACACCTCAATAGAGCACCACCCACCCTTTAGGCTCCCAAATTTGGCGTCAATCACCAAACGCCATATAGCCTCTCTCTCCCTACCATATCTAGAAATATGAAGATAATCATAGGTGCTTGTCCACTAGTAAAGGGTGTTGAAGAAGGCCATCAACTCCACCATCGATCTCTCGCAATCTTCAAAGCTACAATCGTTTCTTTCACTCCAGATACACTACATCAAGCAAGGCGGGGATCATCTTCCACACTGCTACCTTTTGAGAAGAACCTCGCTGCCATCTCCAACATGCGAAGAGATCCACTACCCTTCGAGGCATAACCCACTTTAACCCATTAAGGTCAAAGATAGAACTTCATAAGGCATAAGCAGTCTCATTGTGGAGTAGAAGGTGATCTACAAATTTCCCACTCTTCTTGCACATGCAATACCAATTTATCACTACTAAATTCGGTTTCCTTAAGTTGTCCATTGTGAAGATCTTCCCTAAAGCGAGCAACCAAACAAAGAACACGACTCCTTATTTTGCCAGATATAGTTGAAAAGAAAGACAAAAAATGGGAGAGGAAAGAAGGGAAAATTGTCTTATCCCCGATGATATGCTTCATACACTTACACAAGCTTAAATAGAAAAATTATACATCCTGTTGGAGAAATAATCAGCTCCAAAGACACGTGGGCCTAAGGTAGTACCGGGAGCTAAGCCCATCGGGTTGACCCGGCCAGATCAGACCTAAGTAAAAGACCAGTTGTTATCTCTAAAAAGACGTATATCTCGAGTATATCAAGATAGACTTCTATCCCATCAAATATGGGATAAGGTACCTAATAGTTTGACATTGGCTAAAGAGAGTGTCATATCCAGTTTGAACTCTACTACCAAATTTGAATTCTATGAAGATAAGACTCAAGACCATGTGATCTAGGACTCAGACTCCTAATTAGAAAGAGAAGACTCAAGACCATGTGATCTAGGACTCAAACTCCTAATTAGAAAGATAAAATTAAAGACTAGGTGATCTAGGACTCGGACTCCTAATCAGATTATGCTCCAAGTATTTTAGCAGTTTTATAACTGTGAGCCTATAAATAAGACTACTACGCCAGGTATTAAAGGACAGATTCTCCGAACTCTTGAGATTACTGATATTTTCCAGAAAATAAGTTTGAACTGACTTAGGCATCGGAGTGGGGGTCCGGTCGGCACCCCCGACGAGCCGTTTGTTATTTTGCAGATTACGAGGAGAACGAACATCGAGGAAGGCAACGAATCACAAGGCGACACGTCACCGTACCGGAAACTGTACCAACAGTTTGGCGCCGTCTGTGGGAACGATGAATCGTTCTTACGAAAAAATAAATCCGCAACGGTGACTGCGCGATCAAGTCAAGTTTGAAATCACGGATCGGAACCTAATTGCTCGGTGATGATGGATTCAGCTTATTTTTGAAACAACAAAAAAGTACAAAATTCACAACGATGACTTCACGACAATTCATGGCTGAAACCGGCCGATGGTTTCCTTCATGAAAACCCCCAATTTGCGTCCACCGACACAAAATCAAAACTCTTCACTGCGGATGCGCAAGATAAAAAAACAAGGTTAGAAAAAGTGGCTACATCAACAAGAAGATATTCGGGCCCTTTCTTTCTGGACTGTAAAGTCCAGACCCAACTCAAATGGACCAGCAACCTGATAGCATTTTGGAACCGAGCTCTAGCTGTGACCCGCCGAAGCCTGAACCAGATCTGGAACCGGGCACCATAGACAAAATTTGATCCGACCCGTCCAACTCAGTTCTTGATGATGTTCGCAGGGAGGCTGAGAATTGCGGTTGTAGGCACCAACCTAGTGCCCAGAATCCAACTAGTTAAAGGTCCCAGTCATAAACCGGAGACCCAGAACCCCCTAACCAGCGATGGGTTCATGAAGTGGGACGGGAACGGCTTTGCTAGATATACCTGCAGGTTCACCGAGACACCGGCGCGTGTATCGCCTCGAATGATTTCCGAGTTTCCCGTCACTGGAACTCTCAGAAGTGCTGGGTCCGATCCCGGGTATCCGACCCAAGCTAGAAGTCATAGTGACCCGGTGAAGAAGAAGAGGCAACCACGTTGCTCTTCCATTGAAACTACATCAACAAGCTGTGGGAGATCAACAGCCCGATCTTGAGTACGACTTCGCCTTGCCAGGCGCCTGGGGTTCCTCGCCTCTAGGAGATATTCAACGACCAGTCAAGGCGAGAATCATCTGAAGCCCCTGCTTGCATTCAAAGATCCAGAACCCACCGAGAATCTGTAAACAAGAAAGCAAGCCCGAGACTTCATGCGTCAATGGGAGATCCAACAGGAGTCAGAGCTGGTTCAACCTTGTGGAGAAGGCTTCACAGGACCCCCGAGCTCCGATTTTCGTGGCTCTGTGAACCTCCGAGGCGGCAGTGAAGGAGAGACTCCACCTTTGAACTTCCGAGGCTCCCGAAGTTCCGAGACGATGGGATCGAGAAGGAGAGAGAGCGAGAGCGCAAACGTGGACTTGAAGCCAGGCGTGGTCGGTCTCCACCAAGATTTTCTCGGGACCGACCTGGTTCCTCTTTGGTGAAGAAGTGGAAACCTTTGAGACGGGATTCCCCACGTTATGATGCTTTATATAGGCTCCATTCACCTGTTAAAGAAAAACGGAGAGAATATGTCCGCAAGGTTTACTCATCCAGTTTGGGTGATCTAGAGAGAGATGTTTAGCCACAGGAAGGTTACCGTATTATTTGTTCCAGATTTGTCTGAATGTCTCCCTTCATTGGATGCATGGAGGGACTAGTGGCTTGCTCACAAGAGGGCTGTCGCAGAGAGAAAGGCAATTTTCTTTGGAAAAAGAGAGGTCCAGAGAGAAGAAAGATGGGATGAAAGAGAACTGAAGCGTATGCTTCAGACGTGGACCGTTTGCAGAAGCAGAAGCAGTTTTTGTTAAATACAAAGGTCTTGCTCATGTTCATAATCGGTGGTTCCCAGAAAATCAACTGCTTCTTGAAGCTCCATGGCTTGTTGCGAAATTCAAAAAAAAAAAAAAAAAAAAAAAAAAGCAGATACCAGAGAGGAGATAAGTTAATTTGTAGAAGAATCTGTGTTTCTCAGTATGAGAATTTTTTACCAAAGCTGTGAAAGGCTCGGTCAGTGATGAAGACAGCCTCGGTGACGTGATCTGGTACTCCATGAGTCACAGCCTCACTCTCGTCTACGGAGGTGCTTGGAGCAGATCGAAAACTGGAGCACAAACAGGTCATCCCCTCCTTCCTCAGGGTTATGAACCCAAACACCTTCTAATCAATTCCAGTGGGGCAGGTGAAGAATTGCAGCAGCGTTGTCACGGAGAGCCCAATCCTGACCGTGATCCACAGAATGGTGCTGGCCAGAAGGTTCCAAGGATCCAGACTTCCAAGGCAGCGGCGACTTGGAAGAGAACGTGTTTGGATTAGGTTCCACGTGGCATGGATCGGTCGTGAGCACGGGGTGTCCTTGTGTGCCGGGCAGTCATGGATGCACAAGCCCTTTAGGCCTGTGTGATGGGTGATCTTGGGCAGCAAAGTTCGAAACCAGCTTGTCTTCACCACAAGACGGTAGTGACCCGATGAAGTAAAAGAAGTGTGGTGGGAGAACATCTGTATTGCTAGGGGCTGTTGACCAAGTGCTATAAGACATCATTCTGAGAAGACTGCCCTTCTAGAGCTCCACCCGAGAAGTGCACACTCATTTGTCCCGAGACCATTTGTCTCGAACCTTCATTTTCTGCATTGGATACCAACTGGCCTTGGCTTTGCTGCTGGATCTTGCATGCAATCACTTTACTTGAGGAGCGTGTTGAGCCTGAATTGGAAGACAATATCGTTGAATTCCTTAGTCATTCTCAATATCCTAATGGTGGAAATGGTGGGGCCAGTGAGCTGATGGCGGACCCGGACAGAAAAATGTATATATGTTTTTACGTCAAATGAAAGACCCGAGTGGGCCCTTCAGGATGTATTACACAAGAGAAAGAAGAATGGAAAAGATGGGTCAAGAAGAAATAGACATGGGCTTGATGAATGCATTGCGAATTGGAAAGAAGGTTCGGTATTTCGTTTTGAGAAAGGTTTTGAAAAAAAAAAAAAAAAAAAAAAACCTTTATGATGTGGATGACTTTGGCTGATTCCAAAATCGTGAGTGATGGGCTAGTTATAGAATGCTCTAGACTTGGTGAGTTGTTTCTTCTTTCACAGGTTGATATTAAGTAGTTTTGCCCAAGATTTTGAGTCAGAACACCATAAAAAAAAAAAGAAGAAAGAAAAAAAAGAAAAAAAATAGATCCGAGATGTTTTATTGAGGCTGAAAGTTAGATCCGAGGTGTTTTATTGAGGCTGAAAGTTAAATCCGAGGTGATTTATTGAGGCTGAAAGTTAGATCCGAGGTGTTTTATTGAGGCTGAAAGTTAAATCCGAGGTGATTTATTGAGGCTGAAAGTTAGATCCGAGGTGTTTTATTGAGGCTGAAAGTTAAATCCGAGGTGATTTATTGAGGCTGAAAGTTAAATCCGAGGTGATTTATTGAGGCTGAAAGTTAGATCCGAGGTGATTTATTGAGGTGAAAAGTTAGATCCGAGGTGATTTATTGAGGCGGAAAGTTAGATCCGAGGTGATTTATTGTGGTGAAAAGTTAGATCCGAGGTGATTTATTGAGGCGGAAAGTTAGATCCGAGGTGATTTATTGAGGCGGAAAGTTAGATCCGAGGTGTTTTACCGAGGCGAAAAGTTAGATCCGAGGTGATATACCGAGAAGAAAGTATAATCCGAGAAGTTTGATTCGAGGGTATTCTACCGAGGCGAAAAGTATGTACCGAGATAACACATACCGAGAGTATTATTCCGAGGGTACTATCCCGAGGAGACTATGCCCGAGCTCCTAGTTCCAAATAGCACACTTTGAGGACCCCTCCAAATTTGCCATCCTCCGAAGTGCACAGTCACATGCCGAGGAACCAATCCGAACCGAAGGTCCAGCTTGAGGAACTCTCCCAAAGAGCCCCATATCGAGTGGCGTGCAAGATAAGGAACTCCAAGTAAGATGGTTCATCTTCATCGAATTCACCAGATAAGTTCATACTCTTCTTTTACAAACATGATTTATGGATAAATGTTGGTTTTTACCAATCAGGAAAAAATATATATATGCATGCGCTTGTACGCTTTGCTGAAATGTATATATATTTTGATAAAATAGACTCATATGTTGAGGCTTCACTCCTGTCGTGAGTGAAAGGATCACAAAATCATCCCGACGGATAAAAAGAATATATGGTGCTACTGTGCATTCTGCTATTTTGTTTTAGGATATGCAGTGCTTCGTTAACCCTTTTTGCAGAAAAGATACGGGGAGACAACCCCTACAACAAATTAAACAAGGAAAGTCTCTCGGTCAGTCCAACACCGAGAGCCAAGGAGACAACCTTGCAGAGAAAACAAGGAAAAGTCTCTCGGTTAGTCCAAAACCGAGAGTAGGAAAAGTCTCTCGGTCAGTCAACACCGAGAGCAGGAAAAGTCTCTCGGTCAGTCAACACCGAGAGCAGGAAAAGTCTCTCGGTCAGTCCAACACCGAGAGCAGGAAAAGCCTCTCGGTCAGTCAACACCGAGAGCAGGAAAAGTCTCTCGGTCAATCAACACCGAGAGCAGGAAAAGTCTCTCGGTCAGTCAACACCGAGAGCAGGAAAAGTCTCTCGGTCAGTCCAAAACCGAGAGCAGGAAAAGTCTCTCGGTCAGTCAACACCGAGAGCAGGAAAAGTCTCTCGGTCAGTCAACACCGAGAGCAGGAAAAGTCTCTCGGTCAGTCCAACACCGAGAGCAGGAAAAGCCTCTCGGTCAGTCAACACCGAGAGCAGGAAAAGTCTCTCGGTCAGTCAACACCGAGAGCAGGAAAAGTCTCTCGGTCAGTCAACACCGAGAGCAGGAAAAGTCTCTCGGTCAGTCAAAACCGAGAGCAGGAAAAGTCTCTCGGTCAGTCAACACCGAGAGCAGGAAAAGTCTCTCGGTCAGTCAACACCGAGAGCAGGAAAAGTCTCTCGGTCAGTCAACACTGAGAGCAAGAAAAGTCTCTCGGTCAGTCAACACCGAGAGCAAGAAAAGCCTCTCGGTTAGTCTAACACCGAGAGCAGAAAAAGAAAAAGCCTCTCGGTTAGTCCAACACCAAGAGCAAGAAGAAAGTCTCTCGGTCTATCCAACACCGAGAGCAAGAAAAACCTAACGGTTAGTCCAACAAAGGATACAACGGCAGGATTGCAGGTTTTCGGAAGGACAAGAACATCCAAGATAGAATTGGCCCGAGTCCTTTCCTCGAACAACCCGAAATGGTTATGGAAAGGACACCAAGACAAGAAAACCTCTCGGTTGGAGGTCTCCAGACATTAAAAGATTGGAGCGTTCGGAGATAAAGAAATTAAAAGGTAAAGATTTCAAGTTATGATATATAAAGTCTTTTACAGGGTACAAAGATTTCCGAAAAGAAAGGTAAAGCTCAGCGACCTGACTACCCACCTCGAACGACTTAACCTGCTGTCGCAGACTAAAGTTATGGGGGGTAGCTCATTAAGACAAACAGGAAGGTAAAGGTTTAGAAAGACAGAGTTTCAGGAATGAAAAGCTTCAGGAAAGTATGAGGATAAAACCTCTTTAAAAAATCATCAATTCAAGTATTTACAGGTTGAAGCCCTGAGACTCACTCCGAACTCCGAGATCTCTTCTACACCATCATCCAGGATACTAAGAGGACTTGACTATCCGCCTCGAACGACTTAGCCCGCGGTCGCGGACTAAAGTTATGGGGGGTAGCTCAACAAAGTTAAAGCTTCTACAAAGGCAAAATCACCGAAGCTACACCAAACTCTCAAATTAAGATCTCTCAGGAGCAACTCGAACAAAGATACGGGGAGACAACCCCTATAACAAACCATACGGGGATATCACCTCTACAAAAAATAACCAAGTAAGTTCATCGCTTCTAAAAGATTTTTTCATATCCTCCTCGGTCATAACTTACACAAACCGATTGTTTGTTCAAGTTATTAGAGGATAAGTGAGAATTGAGTTATTAGAGGATAAGTGAGAATTGATTTGTCATGGAAAGTTTTTCCATAACAAAGAATTCAAACATTACAAAGTTCGAAAATAAAGATATTCACAGGTGAGATCAAGCTAGATGGTATTCAGATTAGAAGATTCAGTACGCCAAGCACAAAACCTCGGGCCACCAAAAGCCCCTAGTCGTTATAAGTCTCGGACAACCAAAGCCTCAGCTCTAGTTTGGGCCTCCGAAGCCCCCCAAGAGAGATTTTTGTGGAAGCGGTCTACGAAGCGCTACCGATGAAGAAGCTTCGGGTATGTTAAGCCTTTTCTTCAGCGGTTTACCATTTTTGTCAGACAGAACCTTGATCTCAGGAAAGTCGTACGCAAAGTGTTATCTCAGAGTGGCATTTCACCACAATCTTGGTGAAATCAACTACATCAGTCCGATCCATCTCCTACCGAGAGTAGAAGATCATCTTCACAACTTTGGCCCGACCGACAATATTATGTGGAGGCATTTATGAAGAAGATATTTATGAGAAGTTGCTATTATTACTATGGCAGATCACAAGTTGGATCCACTCAACCCGATCCAAGGAGGAGATAAATATTTAGCAACTACTTCAGGGAAATCAGGATAGGACTTATGGTCCAATCAGATAAGAAGAAGGATCAGATCAGAAGTCTAAGAAGATATCAGATTAGAAGTCTAATAAAGGATCAGAGTCCAATTAGAACTCTGACATCAATTCTAGAGCTCGATTAGAACTCTGACAGCAATTCTAGATCGACAAGGAGCAGGAATTCTAATCCTTCCAGAGATTCGAGGCATTATTCGTCATAATTACTTTGAAAGAGGCGGCAATTGTCAGATACAGATTATGGAAGATCCAGATTCAGAAATTGAGGTATTTAATTCTCTTACATTCTAAATTCAAATAAGAGAATTAGGGGGGTAACTGTTGGAGAAATAATCAGCTCCAAGGACACGTGGGCCTAAGGTAGTACCGGGAGCTAAGCCCATCGGGTTGACCCGGCCAGATCAGACCTAAGTAAAAGACCAGTTGTTATCTCTAAAAAGACGTATATCTCGAGTATATCAAGATAGACTTCTATCCCATCAAATATGGGATAAGGTACCTAATAGTTTGACATTGGCTAAAGAGAGTGTCATATCCAGTTTGAACTCTACTACCCAATTTGAATTCTATGAAGATAAGACTCAAGACCATGTGATCTAGGACTCAGACTCCTAATTAGAAAGAGAAGACTCAAGACCATGTGATCTAGGACTCAAACTCCTAATTAGAAAGATAAAATTAAAGACTAGGTGATCTAGGACTCGGACTCCTAATCAGATTATGCTCCAAGTATTTTAGCAGTTTTATAACTGTGAGCCTATAAATAAGACTACTACGCCAGGTATTAAAGGACAGATTCTCCGAACTCTTGAGATTACTGATATTTTCCAGAAAATAAGTTTGAACTGACTTAGGCATCGGAGTGGGGGTCCGGTCGGCACCCCCGACGAGCCGTTTGTTATTTTGCAGATTACGAGGAGAACGAACATCGAGGAAGGCAACGAATCACAAGGCGACACATCACCGTACCGGAAACTGTACCAACACATCCTATTATGAAAAATACATTTATTACATAAAAGGAATCAAATAACCCATATCGTAACTTTCCTTTCCTTCATCAACACGCTTTCTTCTTCAGCACTTCTCTTCTTCAATACGTATTTTCCTTTCTTAGACGTAAGTTTTCTTTTCCAACACTCCCCCTTAAGCTGAGACAAAGATGTCTCGCATGTCCAGGTTGCACAATGCCAAATTAAGAATACTACTGGACACTCCTTTTGTCAACATATCCACAAGTTGTTATCGGGTCTTCACATAAGGTGTACAAATCAATCCTGCACCTAGTTTTTCCTTGATAAAATATATATATCAATTTCAAAGTGTTTAGTTCGATCATGTTGAACAGGATTATGAGCAATATTAATGGTAGCCTTATTATAGCAATATAATCCCATTGAATCCTTGTAATCATATCCGAGTTCTTTCAGTAGAATCTTCAACTATACTAATTCACATATCCCATGGGCCATGGCTTGAAATTCAACTTCTGCACTAGATCTAGCAACCACTGATTGTTTCTTACCACGCCAAGTAACTAGACTTCCTCCCATAAAAGTGCAATATCTTGAAGTAGATCTTCAATCTATGATTGACCCCACCCAATCAGCATCTGTATAAGCTTCTATTTTCAAATGATCAGTTTGCTAAACAACAACCCTTTACCCAATGAAGATTTCAAATATCCAAGCATTCGATAAGCTGCTTCCATATGAGATTCATAGGGTGAGTGCATAAACTAGTTCACTACACTGACTGCATAGGCAATCTCTGGACGAGTGTTTGAAAATATATTAATTTTTTTTGATAAGTAAGAGAATTTCATTAAAAAAGCGTAAGGCGCCCCTAAGTATACACAGAAGCAAACTCAGCTAACCCACAAAAAAAAACCAAAAAAACCCCACAAGAAACCCACAAGAAAACCCCTAACAAGCATAATAGAAACCTCCACAAAATAAGAGAAACCCCCAAAAGTAACCTGTGAATACAAAAAGAGCCCCTAAGAGCACCGAAACCAACCCCATTACCCCCAACAGGACCCCCTAAACCCAAAGGAAAAACCCCAGAACCCGAGAAAAACCCAAGAGAAACACTCCACAAAATAAACCAAGCAAAAAACCGAACCCGATGAAAGACCCACAGACCCACCCAAGCAACAAAGGCACACAACTCTACAACATAAAGTCCTTTCCTATCCTACGCCTAGCGGAAGATTTATCGTCGCCATAGTTGATTGAGCTATGCAGATTCAGGAGCTCCCTCTTTCCTTTAGACTTTTGGCGCGATATCATCTTGTCACGCTGAAATTCTTCTTCCATGGCATCCCGAATGGCCAACGCCTCGTCCCCAAAAGCATCCTCTAACGCCCAATCCAAAGGCGAAACATCCCAAAGATCAACGTCCTCCTCCCAAACCACAATCTCCCCGTTATGATCAAAGCCGATCGGCCAATTCCGAGATTGGGAGAAACTATTACCCTCAACGGGTGAAGAAGTGGAGCAACCTCTAGGAGGGGAGGAAGGCCCTAACATCCCTACATCGAAAACCTTCCGGGGCGAATCCGTAGTGGCTAGCTTATTTGGGCGGGGTTAAGAAACCCTTTTTTGAGAATGCCCGTCTTCACTGGAAGCTCTGCGACTTTCTTCGTTGGAGTCTCTACAGCCGAAACCTTATTAACAGCTAAGTCGGCAACCATCTTCGATGCTTTCAAGGAGTCTGAAAGAAGCACCTCGTTCCACTTCAACGAAACCCCTTCCCTGAGAACCCTCGCCTTCTTGATATAACTATGAAATGGCTTCGAGACCACGGGGAACGAAGAGCTCAATTTCTCCCCCAACTCAGTTGCTCCAATGGAAGGAGGGGACGTGAGTTGAGAGACCGCCACAGAAGCACCAACCGGATTGCAAAGCAGAGGAGGGGACACCAGAGCCGACAGAGAATCAACCTGGGCCACCGGAGGAAGAGACCTGAACCGGCGAGGGAGGAAACCCGAAAGGCTTAGAGGCAGTAACCCGGCTAGGTACTACCTTCAAACAGCTAGACCCTTCCCCTGAAAATGAAAACCGAGCCAGAACAACCCCTGGAACAGCCGACGACGGCGACGGTGCCGGAAGAACAGGAAACACCCCTGGGGCTTCAAAACCTTCCCCCGGCGAAGGAACCTCCAAACCCCCATGAGGAGAACGAACCAGAGAGAGCCCAGAAGACGACGTCCGAATCGGATAAACCTCTGGAACAGTCGGCGACGAAGGCTCCGGCCGAAGAAGAGCAAGAGATGGCGCCGGAAAAGGAGACGGCCCTGGAGCTGCTAGACCCTTCTCTGACGAAGGAGCCACCAAACCCCCAAGAGGAGGCCGACTGAGAGACAACCCAGAAACAGACTCTGGCTTCAACTCCGACGAGATTCTAGACGATCGAGAATTAGGTTTCTTTGAATCTACCAACTAATCGTTGATACATACCTTTATCTACTAGAGAACTCTCATTACTCTCCCCTAACTTCTTGTTTTGCTCTACTGGGTTGTCAACTGCTTTGCATTCAAGCATTCTTGTTTCCTTAAGTAGATCAAGTACATATTTTCATCGAGAGACAAATATTCCATGTCTTGATCTAGCTACTTCAAAGCGAAAAAAAATATCTGAGACTTCCCAAGTCTTTGATTTCAAACTCATGGGTGAGAATTTTTCTTAACTTCTGTATTTCTTCATTATCATTCCCGGTCAGAAGTATGTCATCCACATACACAATTAAGGCAGTTACCATGAACAATGTGTGATCAGCCAGGCTCTACTTGTTATCTGCATAGCCCCAGCAAATCTTTCAAACCACGCCCTAGGAGATTGCTTTAATCCATACAATGCCTTTTTCAATTTACACACTTTACCATCAACCAAAGAATCATGAAGTCCAAGAGAAATCTCCATGTATACCTCTTCCTCTAGGTCTCCATGAAGGAATGCGTTATTTACATCAAACTGCTGGAGCGGCAAATCTAAGTTTGCTGCCAACGAAAGCAACAGCCTAATAGAGTTCATCTTCACCATTGGAGCAAATATCTCCTCATAGTCTATCCCATAAGTTTGTGAGAAGCCTTTCGCAACCAATCTAGTCTTGTATTTCGACCAAACTTTCCGCTTTATGTTTTACTATAAAGACCTGTTTGCATCCTACCGCCTTCTTTCCTTCAGCTAGTTCAACTAGGCCCAATGTGTTATTTTTATAAAGAGCTTTCATCTCTTCCTGCATTGCTTCCTTCCACTTTGGAGAATAGAGACAGATGACAATTTTGAAAGAAAAACATGATAGGGTAATGAAAGATTACTATGAGACACAAAATTGGATATGGTGTGATGAGTACAAGATCAGATTCCTTTGCGTTGGGCAAATGGAATATCAGTATCATTAATTGCAAATATAGCTGTCTAAAATGGGCATAGGATTACCTCGTCAAGAGCCAATGATTGGCTGAGAGGCTGAAGGATGGTCTTATTCTTCGGGCGTTTGGAATAAACCTGTAACGCCTCCACCAGTGGGTCAATTTGCTCACGATCATTCTCTTGTGGTTGTGGTTGCTGACTATCACATTTTAGACCATCTAGGCAACGTAGGTACAGAATCTATCATTATAGGTAAAGGACCTACTGAGGATTTCTCTTCTCCACTATCTCCCCCATGAAGAGAAATCTCAAGAGAAGAAAAATAGGTTAGGACTCAATAAAAGTGACATCCAAAATAAAATGTTTTCACGTAGGACAATGATAACACCGATAGCCCTTTTGAGTTGGGTGAATGCCCTAAGAATATAAACTTAAGACTTCTAGGATCCAATTTACCCAGGGAGGAACCAAGAAGATGGGTAAAGCAAACGCAACCAAAAACTCGGGGAGGAACAACAAACAATGATGAAGACAAGAACGGAGACAAAACGTCAATGGATTTCTTAAATTGCAGTAAGTAATACATCACCCCAATAGGACTTAGGAACATGAATGGAAATCAATAATGTCCAAGTAAACTCTAGGCGATGTTGGTTCTTTCACTCAACAATGCCATTCTATTGTGGGGTATGAGCGCACGTTGTTTGATGTATGATACCGTTCTTCCTAAGGTATGAATATAAATCACTGGAACAATATTCTCCTCCGTTATCTAAACGAATAATCTTAATGGAAGTATTCAACTATGCAAATCATCTTATGGAATGTTTGGAAACACGAGGAAATATCACCTTTATCCTCCGTTCCTCTCCGGTGATTTCTGCCCCAGAGATGCTCATGGAAAAACCCTCTGTGTCGTCCAGCTTAGAAGCTTCTCGTGTCATCAACGGCCGCTTCTTCTGTTTCCGAGGGCTTTGGTGTTCGTTCAGGGGCGGCAGCACTAGGTGAACAACCGACTATTCCCGCCTTGGTGAGGTCAGCTTTGGGTGGGGTTCCTCCTTTGTCGCCTTCGTCTGAGGTATACTCCAGATTGCTGGGTATGGGTGCAGATCAGTATGTCTTGCTGGAGATGGCTCCTTCTCTGGCTCCAGTTGGGATGGGTCCAACTCCTGGCAACTGCTCTTCAGGTGTGGACGCTCTAGGTGAAAGGCTGTGTTATTTTCTCCCTGTGATGTCAGAGTCAGGTGTGCCCATTTACTTGTCGGAATCCAAGTCAGTGCTTAAATACTCTCGGAAGAACAAGATTGGCAAATTGGATAAGCATCTGCTTGCGGAGACTCTTGAGACTTTCAGTGTTCCCAAGGATCCTTCCGGGCCATTACGTGGGGCTGCTAACAAGCCCTTGTCTGCTCCAGCTAAGGATTGGATAGTGTCTACGCCTGCTCAAGACAAGGGCTGTCAGCCTCTTCTTCGCGGCGTGGTTCTTCCTCTGTTGGAAGTGGGCGAGGTTATGCTCTCTTCAGCCCAGTCTGTGCTTGGGTGCCCGCCTTTATTGACTGTCTCATAAGTGAATCTTCGAGGGGAAGTGGTTTTGAAGAGTTTGGTGGTTCTCTCGGGGCAGCGATTGATCTTAGCTTCTGTTTACAAACTTTGGGGGTCTCCCGTGAGGGAAATGTGAAGGACCTTTTAGACTTCATGGCTTTAATTGATGAGGAGCATCGTCAAGAGGCTCCAATCTCCACTTCTAAGTTTAAAGGGAGTCGTGAAGCGAAGAACCTTTGAGTGCTCGATCAATTACGATGCCAGGGGTTTTGGTTCTAGCCGGGGGCAAGGCAATACGGCCTAATGTGATGTATTAGTCTCTGGGTATTGTGGGCTGGTTTTGTAGGGGGTTTCAGGGTTTTCTCTTGTTTTTGGGTTTTCCAGGTGTTTTTTCTCCTTCTCCCCTTTCCTATTTTGGTGTCCTTTTTGTATACTTCCTGTATGCTTAGTGGCACATTTACGCTTTAATAAAATTCTTTTCTTACTTATCAAAAAAAAAAGTACACCCAAGTAGTGCAAGAATAATTATCAATAAAAGTAACAAACCAGTTCACAAGTATCACACTGAAACTCGAAAACATTATTCTATAAAAACAAAGATGGAAAAAGATGTAACAAAGTGAAAGAAGGATGCGCTAGCCTATGATGCCAGAGCCAAATTATTTCCATGGAGTCATGAGTCCGAGTAATGTGGTAAGCATGTTTAAGCCAGCTAGATTGCTTGACTTGCGAGTCCAGGAAGTAAAGACCATCCTTTAGGCTACCATTGCCAATCATCTTCCCTGTGACTAGATTCTAGAAGAAATTATAATGTGAATAAAAAATTACTCGACAATTCAAATCAATTGTAATTGAGCAATGGAGAGCAAATTATTCGCAAGATTAGGCACATGTAAAACAGAGGAAAGAGAAATAGATGTAGTTATAGGGATTGAACCTTTGTCAGACAAAGATGACAGGGATCCATCAGCTATTTTAACTTTTCCTTTCCTTGAACAAAGATGATATGAATAGAAAAGATATTATAAGCCAATCATATGGTCAGATGCCCCTGATTCAATTATCTAGGGATCATCAAAATTGTCTCTATTCCCAGTGGAATTTACATTTAGAGATGAAGTTGAATAACCTGAGTGTGCAAAGGAGGAGGATACAACAGTAGGCGTTTCCAATTCTTCCTTTCTAAGAGACCCGTTATCAAGAGTAGGAGAGCTTGAATTAGGTGGTTGATCAATGGTTGAAGAATGATTAGCCCGAGGCCGAGCACTTCCACCAACACAACCTCCTCAACCTTGAGTAGGGCAACCATGGAGTCACCAACAAGTCTCTCGAGTATGGTGTGATTTATGGCAGTGATCACAAAATAGCTTGTCCTTGTCATCTTGAATAACATCAATTGCTTTCCCACTATCATGACTCTTAGAATGTCCTTTTCCCGTGCAAGGAGATGTGGTCACCAAGGCTATTCGATCTTGGGAAGAAGAGTGGAGCATGGTACCTATACAACTCTCCTCATTATGAACATAGGTAAATGCCTCTCGAAGAGAATGAAGAGGCTCCTTTCCCAATATCTGAACTCGAACCTCGTCATATTCAGAATTCAACCTTGCTAGAAACTCAAAGATATGACCTTCTTCAACAATATTCTGAATTTTCATAGCATCAGCGACACATGTTGTCTGGAAGTTCTAGTAGTGATCTAGTTCCTGCCACAGTGCACGAAGCTAATGAAAATAGGTTCCTACAGACCACTCTCCTTTAGTCGTTCCATGCATCCGACGTTTCAATTTGTAGATTTGTGTTGCATTTCCCTTATGGAAAAACAAGTATCCCTAACTGATTTCCGGTTGCATTGAATGCATCAACCATGACATAATGGTAGCATTTTCTGCTTCCCATTTGTCATAAACTAGGTCAAACTTTGGTTCTTGAATTTTCCCGTTCAAGTGTCTCATTTTCCCTCTGCTCTTAATATACAAAAGAGCATATTGTGACCACACGAGATAGTTGAGCCCATACAATTTCATAGTTTTTTTTTTTGATAAGTAAGAGAAATATCATTAAAAAGCGCAAAGCGCAATCAAGTACACATGAAGTATACAAGAAAAGGCATCTAAGAGGAAGTAGAAAACAATACAAGGAAATCATTAAAACTAAACGTTAAAGGTGTGAGGAACGCAGCCGACCAAGAGTACAAAGAATGAAAGAAAAAGGAAATGAGATCCTCAATGGTTCTTTTTTTGTCCTCAAACTGCCTATCATTGCGTTCCCTCCATAAGCACCACATAAGGCAACAAGGGACCATCTTCCACACGACTGCACTCTGGGAGCGACCACCTGTCCACTAGCAAGCGAATAAATCTACCACCCGAAGAGGCATAACCCAAGACAGACTAAAGCGACTAAAGATGGCGTTCCACAGAACGCGTGCTACCTCACAATGGAGAAGAAGGTGATCCACCGACTCCCCATTCATTTTGTACATGCAACATCTATCAATCACAATGACCCGCTTCTTCTTGAGATTGTCCAAAGTAAGGATCTTCCCTTGCGCTGCCGTCCAAGCAAAGAAAGCCACTTTCAAAGGAACCTTGGTCCGCCAAATACTTTTCCAAGGAAAATGAATAGCCTCTTTGCAAGCAAGAGCCTTATAGAAAGATCTAACATCAAATTTTCCTTTGTGAGAAGGAGACCACCATAGCTTATCCTCCCCATCATAATTCACTCTGGATGAGTACAACAAAGAGAAGAATGAGGCCAAAACATCCACCTCCCAGTCGTGGGCCGCTCGGAAAAAGCTAACATCCCACTGATAAGACCCACTCACCACAACCAAATGGTCTGCTACAAGAGCATCCTTGTCACGCGCAATGTCATACAAAACTGGGAAAGCTTCCTTAAGAGGCACCTCACCACACCACACATCATCCCAAAAACGGATCCTAGATCCATTTCCCAACAAGAGTCTGGTATGGTTGCAAAACGAACTCCATCCCTTCCGAATATTCTTCCAAAGCCCCACTCCGTGAGACCTAGGGGGATCTAAATAACACCAACTATCCCGAGTAGATCCATACTTTGCATCCACAACAGATTTCCACCAAGCCTCTCTCTCATGGACATAGCGCCACAGCCACTTCCCTAAAAGAGCCTTATTGAAAAACCTCAAATTCCTGATGCCCAAACCACCACTTGAAATAGGAGAACAAACCTTGAACCAATTAACCAAATGAAATTTAAATTCTTCACCTATGCCACCCCACAAGAAATCTCGATACAACTTCTCTATACGACTAGCAACACTAGAAGGAATAGGGAGTAGAGATAGAAAGTACGTAGGAAGATTAGAGAGAGTGCTTTTTATCAAGGTTACTCTGCCACCCTTCGACAAATACAACCGCTTCCAGCTAGCCAGTCGTCTCTCGATCTTTCCAACTACCTCATCCTAGCTAGACTTAGCCTTAAAAAGAGCCCTCAATGGAAGACCAAGGTACTTTAAAGGAAGAGAAGAGACTCCACAGCCCAAAATACCAGCAAGATCATCCATATTATCTACAATACCCACAAGAACCAAAACTGACTTATCCAAATTAATCTTCAAACCTGAAACAGCTTCAAAGGACAGTAATAACATACGAAGATAGAGAAGATGTTCAGGACTAGCCCCGCAGAAAACTAATGTATCATCTGCGAAAAAAAGGTGAGAAACATTAATCACTCCATTGCTTCTAGAGCCCACAGAGAAGCCAGAGAGAAAGCCCCTTTGAACAGAAATAGAGAACAGCTTACTAAAAGCCTCCATCACAATGACGAACAAAAGAGGCGACAGAGGATCACCCTGTCTAATACCACGAGAGCTGCTAAAAAAACCAGAAGGGGTGCCGTTCACCAAAACCGAGAAACGCACCGATGAAATACAATGCGCTATCCAAGAACACCATCAATCCCCGAAGCCACATCTTCTCAACATATACAATAAGAAGTCCCAGTTAACATGATCATAAGCCTTCTCAATATCCAGTTTACAGAGTAACCCAGGCTCGCCTGATTTGATGCGGCTATCCAAACACTCATTCGCTATAAGAACAGAATCAAGAATTTGCCTTCCTTTCACAAAAGCATTTTGGGGATTCGAGATAATCTTCGCCACCACCCTTTTGAGTCTATTAGCAAGAACTTTAGCAATAATCTTGTAGACACCACTTACAAGACTAATAGGCCGAAAATATTTAAGATCCATAGCCCCAAACTTCTTCGGAATTAAGGCTAAAAAAGTGGCATTAATGCTTTTGACAAACTTGCTATGAGTGTGGAAGTCCTGGAATACCCCCATGAGATCAGTCTTGATCACCTCCCAACAATCTTGGAAGAACACAAGAGTTAACCCATCAGGACCTGGAGCCTTATCACGATTCAAACCTTTAACTACCTCTAAGACCTCCCTCTCCTCAAAAGGAAGTTCTAAGGAAGAGGCTTCACCCGCATCCAAATTGTCAAAAACAAGGTTATCCAACCTAGGCCTCCAACTGAAAGGTTATGCAAAAAGAGATTTATAAAATTGAGCAACATGATCCCTTGGAGAATTGGATTTTCACTATGGGAGTCACCTGACTCTCTATCCCTTGTGAATTTCTCCAGTCTAATTTGTCTTCAACATTTTTAAAGCAGACATCCAACCAAAAAAATTCATTACACAATTGGGCACAAAATATTATTTAAGTTAAGCAACCCATATCAGGTGATCGAAAATACAGCAACAGCTTTTTTCTTTTTCTTTTTTTGTTGCCTACTTTAAATGACCCGCATTCTAAATTATAGACAGATTAGAGCTGCAAAGATGTTTTCCTACTTATACAATCAAAAGCTGTACACAATAGATTTATGATATAACTGTTCATACCGTACCTTTGGCTGTTCTTCACTTAGAATCCATGATCAGCTATTAAGAAAGCATATTTTTGGGTTATAGAAGTGAAGCGATAAGGATGTTAAAAAGAAAAGTACTAGTTTAAATGGAGAGGTGGTGCTGTGTGGAATCTAAGACGTTTGTCTTCTCGGTGATAGAAGGTGCTTCGGTGGTAAGAGTGAAGGAAAGGAGGAGGAGATTTTCAGGGCTCGTACTGCTAGGTGCCCAGAGCTGTGGATGGTTGCTCTCGACTCTGGAGAGTGTGCTGAGGTTTACAGGGAAGGATTTTGTAAGGTCTTTCAGGGAGGGGTCCAAGGTCTTCATTGTTAGGCGAGGAGGCAACACTGCTGGAAGTTTCATCGAAGTAGCAGCCTATGCCTTGGGTGGTTTGAAAGGGATTATTTACATTCCTGAAGGAAGGAATGGGTGGGGTTGGAGCAGATTCCTGGCTGAGCTGGGTAAGACCTGGGACTTCCTCTCAGACTCAGCAGGGAAAGTTCTGGTTCGGACTGGACCTCCGCCTGCGGTGGAGCGGGTTCACGATAATGGAGCCGGCACTGATGCTGCTACTGGTTCAACCTCAGACAAAGCACCATCTTACGCTGTAGTGCTAAGCACAGGCCCTCGACGACCGGAGGAGGAAGGGTTGAAGCAGGTTCAGTCGGAGCACCTCTTGGGTAAAGACCATCATGACCGTTATGCCTTTGACACTGTGCAGGGGGTCAGGAGATTGGCTAAATCGGAAGCAAAGTCCCTTGCTGTTTTCCGAGGCAAGTCAGACTACTCCTTTGGTGAAAAAAGCGACGGATTTCAGAAGTTTGGAGGGAAAGACACGTTACCCTCCCTGCTGCTCTAGCAGAGCCAGCTGGAGAAGTTGAAAAATGAGGTGGACCGAGCACTGAGTAGTGTGCGTGAAGGGCTGCTGTTGGTTGGGCCGGGCTTCAAGCCCAATGGTGACAGGCGGAAGAGAAAGAAGAACAGGAAGAAGAAAAAGCAGAGGACTTGTTGGGTTCCGAAATCTAAGCCCAACCCAAGTGGTTCAACGGCTGATCTGGCTACGCCTAAAGTAACGCCTACTGTAACAGAACCATTGGCAGTGTCGGGTTCCGGTGGACAAGAGAGTGTTCCGGAGGGAGCGTCGACTTCTGACGGGTTCTGTCATCCTCCTACGACGATCACGTCTTCGGAGATCACATGCCTCGAGTCTGTCTCCAGGCCAGAGCGGGGGTCTCGTCCTGTCACCATAGATGCGGATACAAGGGAAGAAAAGGAAGAGATGGGTACAGTCAGGAGTGCGGTTCAGTCTGCGGGATGCACAGAGGCTGACGGTGGTGTTTCTGCTCCTCTCGAAATCCAAGCTCCAGTTTGCAACTCCAAGCTGTGGGAGTTAGGTCCCGGGCCACTCATCAACGTGGTGGACACCGGCATGTGCCCACCTCTGCTCTGCGCCGGAGGGCAGACTGTGGTCCCTGCCTTGGATAGTTTAACCTCCCAGCCGGTTCCTATTAATGGGTCTGAGCTACCTGGTTCTAGGTTGGAGGTTGTACCCAAAATTCCGGAAGTCCCTGCCACAGTTTGGATGGGTTCAGACTCAGTGATGGTTGTCTGGGCTGGTCGGAGTTCGTTGGATCCTTTGATTCCTTCGGGCTTTTATCCCTCGGAGTTAGAAGTTGAAGATGCCTCTATTACTCTCTTCTCCCCTTCCGGTTTGGGGCCCACGAATGGAATGAAGCTTATTGAGCCCCCGGAGGAAGAGCCGGCTCCTTTGTGTTGCTGTCCGGGTGATAATTTCAGGGGTTTTTCCGGTAAAAAATCTCCAATGGACTTCTTGAAGGCGGTTCTGGAGTATAGCCAGTCGGTGGGGGTCACGTGTGATGGCTATGAAGGTCAGCTTTCAGCCGTGTTTGAGGCTATCCTTGCTGAAAATGACAAGAAGGAGACGGGCTCTACTCTAAAAGCGGGCAACAAGTTCAATAGAGAACTTAATAGATTATCTTGTTCTATTAATTATGATGCGAGAAGCGGAAGCAGCTCTCAGAGTAGGTGTAAAGGGAGGGCGATTGGAGGTATTTTATGAAGCCAAAAATTCTCTCGTGGAATGTCAAGGGCTTAAACGAGGGTAGCAAGCGGTTGAAAGTTAAAAACCTAATTAGACAATGGAAGGCAGACATTATTTGCTTGCAAGAAACCAAATTGGAGTTCATCTCCAACAGCTTAGTGAGGCGCCTTTGGGGTTGTCACTTCGTTGATTGGTGTTATTTACCCTCATGCGGGGCCTCTGGTGGTATCCTTATCATGTGGGATAGAAGGGTTGTTGAGAGATTAGATGTGTATGTGGGGGAGTTTGTTGTTGCTTGTTCTTTTAGGAGCGTTGCCGATGACTTTACTTGGGCCTTCGCGGGGGTATACGGTCCTGCCTTGACTCTCTTAGAAGATTGCTCTGGGACGAGCTGGCTGGCCTTGCTTCTTGGTGGGAGATGCCTTGGTGTATTGGGGGCGATTTCAATGTCATTCGTTTTCCTGCTGAAAGGTCTAGGGAAGGCCGCCTTAACGCTGCTATGATGGAGTTCTCAGACTTTATTTTCGAGCAGGGCCTCATGGACTTTCCTCTCGCTGGAGGGACTTTCACGTGGTCCAATAATCAGGAGAACCCCTCCTGGTCTCGTATTGACAGATTTCTTGTTTCTCCAGATTGGGAGGTCAAGTTTCCAGGGTCTATTCAGAAAAGGCTTCCTAGATTGTGTTCTGATCATTTCCCTATCCTCCTGGATTGTGGTGGCATTCAATGGGGTTCCAGACCGTTCAAGTTTGAGAATATGTGGTTGAAGGCTGAAGGGTTTGTGGATAGGGTTCGGCTTTGGTGGGAGTCTTATCGCTTCCAGGGTTCTCCTAACTTCATCTTCACTCAAAAGCTTAAGGCCTTAAAGGTTGATCTCAAGAGATGGAATGAACAGGAGTTTGGCAATGTGGAGTTTCGTAAAAAATTGCACATGGAAGAGTTATGTACTCTTGATAGGTTGGAGGAACAACAAGGTCTATCTTCTGAAGATAAGGAGAGGAAATGTGCGGTCATCAGAGACCTCGAGAACTCTACCTTGCAGGAAGAGATTAGTTGGAGACAGAAGTCTAGGGTTCTGTGGCTGAAAGAGGGTGATAAATGCACTAAATTCTTTCATCGAATTGCTAACTCGAACAGGAGGTCTAATTCCATAGAGTCGCTCTCCATCAATGGCTCTGTTTCTTCCGACCAGCAGGTTATCAGAGAACATGTGGCTCAATTCTATGAGTCTCTCTTTACAGAACCTTTCCCATGGAGACCTAGAATGGATAATATTGCTTTCGACACCTTGGATGCAGCTGAGGCCTCCTCTTTAGAGCTTCCTTTCGAGGAGATGGAGGTCCTAGAGGTGGTGAAAAGCATGAATCGAGACAAGGCACCTGGTCCAGATGGGTTTTCTCTTGCGTTTTTCCAAGACTGCTGGGATGTGATCAAGACAGATCTTATGAGGGTTTTCTGGGACTTTCACTCTCAAAGCAAGTTTGTCAAAAGTGTTAACGCCACTTTTATTGCCTTAATCCCGAAGAAGTCTGGGGCAGTGGATCTAAAGGACTTTCGTCCTATCAGTCTTGTTAGTGGTGTGTACAAGATCATTGCAAAAGTCCTTGCAAATAGACTTAAAAAGGTGGTGGAGAAGATTATATCATCCCCTCAAAATGCTTTTGTGAAAGGCAGGCAAATTCTTGATTCAGTCCTTATTGCCAATGAGTGCTTGGATAGTCGAATCAAATCCGGCGAACCAGGGTTACTTTGTAAGTTGGATGTTGAGAAGGCCTACGACCACGTTAACTGGGATTTCTTACTGTATATGTTGAGAAGATGTGGCTTTGGGGAGAGATGGTGCTCCTGGATAGCGCACTGTATTTCTACGGTGCGATTCTCTGTGCTGGTGAATGGCTCCCCAACCGGTTTTTTCAGTAGCTCTCGTGGCCTTAGACAGGGTGACCCACTGTCACCACTATTGTTCGTCATTGTGATGGAGGCTCTTAGTAAGTTCTTCTTCGCTACTGTTCAAAAGGGTTACCTTTCAGGGTTCTCTGTGGGTTCTGGCAACAGCGAAGCTATTAACATTTCTCACCTATTGTTCGCAGACGATACTTTAGTCTTTTGTGGGGCTAATTCTCATCATCTTCATTATCTTCGTATGCTTCTTATTTCTTTTGAAGCTGTGTCAGGATTGAAGATTAATCTGGCCAAATCTGTTATGGTTCCTGTGGGTGAGGTGGATAATATGGACGGTCTGGCTAACATATTGGGCTGTGGAGTGTCCTCTCTTCCTATAAAGTATCTTGGTCTTCCGTTGGGAGCTCCTTTCAAGGCTAAGTCTTGTTGGGATGAAGTTGTAGGGAAGATTGAGAGGCGGTTGGCTAGCTGGAAGCGGTTGTATTTGTCGAAGGGGGGTAGGGTTACCCTTATAAAGAGTACTCTCTCCAACCTTCCTACATATTTTCTCTCTCTATTCCCTATTCCCTCCAGTGTTGCTAGTCGCATTGAGAAGCTGCATCGTGACTTTTTGTGGGGTGGCATAGGAGACGAATTCAAATACCACTTGGTCAGTTGGTCCAAGGTTTGTCATCCTACTTCTGAAGGTGGTTTGGGCATACGAAACTTGAGAATTTTCAACAAGGCGCTGTTAGGGAAGTGGTTGTGGCGTTATGCTTATGAGAGAGAAGCTCTGTGGAAATCCGTGGTGGATGCGAAGTATGGCTCTACTAGGGATGGTTGGTGTTCCTTAGATCCCCTTGGGTCTCACGGTGTGGGGAGTTGGAAGAACATTAGGAAGGGGTGGAGCTTGTTTTGTAGATATACCAAACTTATCTTGGGCAATGGGTCGAGGATTCGTTTTTGGGATGATGTTTGGTGTGGAGAGATGTCCCTCAAGGAAGCCTTTCCAGTTCTATATGATATAGCTTGTGTCAAGGATTCTTTGGTAGAAGACCATTTGGTAGTGGTAAGTGGTTCCTATCAGTGGGATGTCAGATTTTTCTGTGATGTTCACGATTGGGAGGTGGACGTTATGGCTTCCTTTTTCTCCTTACTGTATTCATCCAAGGTGGCTCAAGATGGGGGGGACCGGCTTTGGTGGACCCTCTCTCGCAAAGGGTCTTTTGATGTGAGATCATTCTATAAGGCTCTTGCATGCAAAGAAGCTTCTTTTTTCCCCTGGAAAAGTATTTGGCGGACCAAGGCCCCATTGAAAGTGGCCTTCTTCGCTTGGACGGCAGCGTTAGGAAAAATTCTCACCTTGGACAATCTCAGAAAGAAGCGTGTCATTGTGATTGATAGATGCTGCATGTGTAAAATGACCGGGGAGACTGTGGATCATCTTCTCCTTCATTGCGAGGTTGCACGCGCTCTTTGGCACGTCATCCTTAGCTGGTTCGGTCTGTATTGGGTGATGCCTTCTCGGGTGATAGACTTATTTGCATGTTGGTGGTCGGGGGGACGGTCCCGTAGTGCGGTCGTGTGGAAGATGGCTCCTTGTTGTCTTATGTGGTGCTTGTGGACGGAACGCAACGATAGACAGTTTGAGGACAAAGAAAGAACCATAGAGGAGCTCATTTCCTTTTTTCTTCATTCTTTGTACTCCTGGACGGTTGCGTATTTAGCACCTCTAGAGACTAGTTATAACGATTTCCTTGTATTGCTTTCTTCTTCTTCTTCTTAATTGTCTCTCTTGTATACCCCCTGTATACTTGATTGCGCTTTGCGTTTTTATAATAAAATTCTCTTCTTACTTATCAAAAAAATGACCCACCGTTTAGGAAGACTTACTTGTCGTGAGCTTCCATCTGAGCAACTTGTCGTTTGGTTCTCAACCAAACGACATGTTGTTTCTCCATGCCTAGAAGACACATTCAGGTGTTCACAAAATGACTTGTCCTTTTGTATTTCTTCCACTGTTGTCGCAAAGGGCCGCCAGAAACTCACCACTGCATTAGAAAGTCACGTTCTCTTTAGAGATGAATCCAAATCAGATCGTTGAGTCTCATCACCCACATACAGTCCCCTTCAAGCACTCACACCGATCGAGAATAGGAAGATTCGATTGACGCAGGTCCTCCAATAGCGCTAACAGCACAGAATTACCCGAGATGCTCCATACTTTGCCAAAAAATCTCAAAAATGGGTTTTCTGTGACATCCAGCACAAACCCAAGGCCAACACCGGTCTTTTGTGCTTTGACGACACAATCACGAACTAAAAACAACCTAGAAAACCAATTACAACCACTTTGAGACCAAGTTGAAAAGAAAGACAAAAAATGGGAGAGGAAATAAGGGAAAATTGTCTTATTATCGATGATATGCTTCGTACACTTTACACAAGCTTAAATAGAAAACAATCTACAACCAATTACGGAAAATACATTTATTACATAATAGGAATCAAATAACGCATATTGTAACTTTCCTTTCCTTCCTCAACACATCTTCTTCTTCAATACGTATTTTCCTTTCTTTTCCAATAGATACTCCTCCAAGCCCCTCTATAGTCTAGACAATACCAATCCACATGTTGGCATCCCCACAAACTACTCACTAGGCTATGGTACATGCGATTGAGTTTAGTTTCCTAAAGAGAAACAGCATCTGCCCTCCATTCTCTAAGCATGTTTCTGACCCTGAGGCGCTTATCCCCCTCATTCAACTCTCTTACATTCAAAGAAAGCGACTTAGGCTTCATAAAGAACCAAAGAAACCCTCCGCTTAACTCTGCCATGGTTGGCACTTCCACCTTTGGAATCATAATTAATGGAACATGATAATCCTTTTAGTTCCTTGATCCCTTTGTTACCTAGCCTAGAACTAAGTGTCGAACCCTCTTGGCAACGGCTCACTTCAATGGCTGTAAAATAGGGCCATAATCTGCTTTTCAAAACACTCACACAAGAGCCCCAAATTATGACGAAAAATCCTTCACTCTCTGAAAAACCCAATCTCAGGTCATTGATCCTGAACAATCTGGAACCTCATTCACAACAGGGCAGCAACAAGAACTCAACTGCTTACAAAAGATATCCTCCTACCACAAAATAAAATAAAAAATAAAAAAAGATCCACATCCCTGACAAGGAAAGGACATATGTTCAAGGATACTAAGCCCTTCTTCACCAACCACCTCAATACCTGCCAAAACTGAGGATTCCAAACCATTCCCACACTGCAGACCCCCTCAAAGGCATAGGGGAAGGAGAAAAACCTGGCAAAGGAACCTGCTTCCCCCCTTTGATTACAATTGCCCAATCAGAAACCTTAGAAGCTGCCTCGACAGTTTTAGGTCCCGGACAAGGAGCAACAAGCTGCTCCGATAACAAAACCTTTGTTTCTGCCATCATCCCACCGCAACCCCAAGCTTAGAATCAACAACAGAGCCTACGCTACAACCAACCTTCCATTTATACCATAACAACCCTTCAGAACTGGGATCAGCACCAAAAGCACCCAACTCAGAAGCCTTTTCACCTTAACCTGGCACGGTCAAGTAGCAGCCTGCTTCTCCGACATCCCAACTTCCATTTCAGCCACCATACCCTCACAACCCACCAGCCCGGTTAGCATGTCGGTGCCAATGTTACATCCAGCTTGATCACCTACCTTTGGTAGCCCAACGCCGATAACATCCATTGCAACATCCTCAACAGTGAAATCTCAGTATAAAGATAGAGAAAATAGATTATTATGGTTGTTCAACAACGACATTGTGGCCGGAGAACTGTCGGCGAGAGGACTCTCCATGACAACACCCACCCACGACACTCTTTCTCCCCTTCCAATCAACTTCCACATAGACGATGGGCCTAGGCAGAGGGACTAATGGAGATCCATCGCGCTAGGCTGAACTCGAGCCCGCACCCACAGGACCCAAGCCTGTACCTAAATCCTTCCTCGACAAAGGCTTCGACCCAACTCTTGTTTTCTTAACCCACATAAGGTGGGTTTTAATTTGGGCCACCGTTTCACCCAAGAGGCAGCTGGGCCTTTACCCCATTAAACTCGCCCTCAATTTGGCCTAAATTCTTTGGGCCTCTAGCTCTAACAGATTTATGATCAAGAACAACCCTCTCTGAAAGACTGGGCTTCAGCACAATTGTCGCCCACTATGGCCCAAATTTGCTCATCGACCCAACTGTCTTTTTACCAATCGCACCAACCTGCTCTTTGCCACCCAACCCAACTGGCTCCCGAACTGTGTCTAGGTCCACACCCAAACTCACAATAAGCTAGTCCACATCCCCTCTCAAACGATCCAGTTGGCCTCTCAAATCCCGATGAATGTGCCAAGGTCCATGCCTTTCCTCAAGTCAGAACAGGACTGCACCACGAATTGAGCCGGCAGAAGACCCAGGATTCATACCTTTCCCAGGCATTACTCGACCGTTGTCATATTGAACCAGTGGTACGGTGCCCTCAAGCCTAGTGAAATCATCGCTGCAAGACAAGGTATTAACCAGTCCCAGCCCCTAGAGACACCCCAAAATGAGTCGCTTTAGGAACAAAGCCGTAGGATACCTGGAAAACTTCTATAACCGTCCACAACTCAAGAGCAAGCCTCAACCAACCCCTACGCCTTTAACTTTTGGTACTACCACAAAAACCCTTTCGTCCACCACCGCCGTATTCCGCAACAGCTAAGAAACGTCCGTGACAATTCGAGCAACGCTAGGCAATATGAGCTTTGGCACCCACCCTAGATGATCTTTAGAACTCCTTCGAGCCCTTTGCTAGAAGCAAGCAGAGCTTAAAAGGTCTTCAGCAGCCATTTCACACTACCACAGCCCAGAGACAGAACACACTGCTCCTTTTGAAAAAACTCGAGCAACTAATACCTCGAAAGAGTTCTTCCACGTAAAAACTACTTGAATACCCCATTGAGAAGAACGGTCTTAAGGCCTCGTCCAAGTAACCTCTCCTTGGAAACCACTTGCAACCAAGAAATTCCCCTTGACTGCCAATGCGCTAATTTGAGTCTGTATTAAAGTGCACATACATGCACGCTTTAAAATACCCATCCCACTGTAACAAAGGCACTTATGTCCTAGGCTTCTTAGATCTGCCCTAAAATTATTTTCGCACTAAATAGTACCAATACCATTACGGTTACATGATTTGAACCAGAAAACTTATTTTATTCCTCCAAAATGCAGAGTTTTGAAAGAATGACAAAATTTAAGGTCAATGACGATGGGCTCCTTTTGACAAAGTTAAAGGTCTATCATTCTTGAGTCCTGATTCACTACCCATGTGACATTGTGAAGAAAAGAAAAAAAAAACAAGAAGAAGAAGAAAGAAAGGATGGAAAACCTACATTGCTTGCATGAGCATTATAATATGCAAAACATATAATGGCTCTCCACAAAATGGTAACAGAAATATAATGTAAAGACGGTTGAGTTCTCATGCCTCTCGTGCAGATATCACAACAACCCGCTCATCTGAATCAGGTGCGGCATCAGCAATCTTAATCGATGCACCCGTTTCATTTTGCAAAGCCCGTATTATACAGCCACCTTTCCCAATTAGACTACCAACTTTTTCAAGTTGGCATAACAACTTAAATACCACCTCTTCTTCCAGAACCATCCTGTGGCCAGTGCCAAAATTTTCAGGCCCTGGAACAGAAGAGTAACCCCTCAATTGATAATCTGGAGCATGAAGGCTAGATGCATAACCCCGTTGAGGAAAAGGGTCAGCCTGTAGTGGCACAGAAGTTCCATGTATAATTGCCAGTGAAGGTTTGGTAGAACCAGAGTCGACTGCATCAACCTTAGGGTTATCCTGAAGACAACTTGAAATAGACAGGAGTGCTCTCTTTACAGCTGAGAAGGTTCCTGTTATCTGCATACGATTATAATATAGCCTTAAGAAGTACTGAACAAAACAGAAATGAAAAGAACACTAAATATTAATACAATTCAAATAAAGATCACGAGTATATGGCAAGATATATAGCATTTTAACAAAAACACAAACACATCAATTCAGTGATAAGTGATACACAGGCTTTAAACTGTACAAAGGCAACGCTAGAATTGGAAACTCTTTCAAAAAAGCAATAACGCATCATCTTCTAAGATGATTTTTATCACCATCTCAGTCATGTGCAACAATTACTACGTTGAAGTAGCCTTAAACCTTAGAACCACTCATCTGTCTGAATTCAGTGACCGACCTAAAAATGATTCAAGGCTTTAAAAACTCCTTTTAGCTTTAGCCACCGATGAGATGTGACTCTCTATCTTTATCATTAAACTCTTGAATAAATCTCAAAGATTCTGGTACTGATCTAGAAAAATTCAATTTTGATGCCTACGCTGATCTTTGGAAATTTATTTTGACTTTATTATCAAGGCACAAAAATCCTATCAAGTTCACCATAAGGGATAGAAGATAATATACACCAAAAATCTTTTTTTTTTTATAGGTAATTAGAGAAATTTATAAAAAGTGTAAAAGCGCTCCTAAGCATATAGGAAGCATACAAAAAGGACACCAAACAGGAAAAAAAAAAAAAAAAAAAAAAAAAAAGAAGAAGAAGAAGAAGAAGAAAAGAAAAAAACACCCACAAAACCCAAAAACAAAAGGAAACTCAAACACCCCAATAGGAACCAGCCCACAAAACCATAGACCATTACATCACAGCAAGGGCCCTCTTGCCTTTGCACCAGCTGGAACCAATACCCCTAGCATCATAATTAATCGAGTACTCTAAGTTTTTCACCTCTCTACTCCCTTTAAACTTAAGAGTGGAGACTGAAACCTCTTGACGGTTCGCCTCATTAACTTGAGCCAATAAATCCAAAAAGCCCTTCTTTTATTGTGCTTTTGCATCATTTATTATTTTGCTTTTGTATTACCTTCATTAATTCCATTACTATTTGTAGATCATTTGGAGGACTATTACCTCCGCTTTTTTTTCTTTTCTTTAATTGTATTATATGTAAACTGGTTTTAGTGGCTATGAAAAAAAGATATTCACTTTGTCTTGCAAAGGCACGCCACAATTCCTTTAAGCAGTTTCTTCCTTTTCATTGCTTACTTCAAAAGCCTAAAATTTTAACAATAAAGTTTCACAGGCCACTGAGATGGAAAGATGCCTTTTTTTCATGTCACTTTAATGGATATCAGACAAGAAAATTATTTGACATGAAAAGGAGAAAGGAATGCTTTATTGCAGGCATTCAAGGACACCTTAGTGTTGGCATAAGCCTTATGGCTACATCATCACTTAAGCAGGAGTCAAGCATACCATTCAAGCTTTTCATGGAAAAAGAAAGGTCAGCTTCTTCCCCTTCCATTATTTGCTTGTGTGTGTGTGCACATTCACACTTGATTAGTAGTCAACTCAACAAACTGCCTTATATATTAATTTACTAAACAATTTATTATACAAAATCACAACAGTCGATTCGGAATCTTATAGCATTGTAAGTTGAAAAACTATTTTCTAGTTCAAAAACATTATTAGCCTGTTCGGTAAAGTTCTCAAAAAGCCTTTCAGTTTTAGGTTTTGAAAAAGTGAAAATTAATAATTGTCGTATGTCGAGTTAACAAAAGAAAAGACGTTTGGTAAACTAAAATGTGATTCTGAAAAGCAAAAAAACTGTTAAGTGTTTCCAAAATATAAAAGAAACAACTTATAAAAAGATATAAATAAATAAATAAATAAAACATAAAAATAAAATAAAAAATAAAAAAAAAAAGTAATAAAAAAAAGGATGTATTGGAGCGGAAGAAGTGGGTCTCCAACCCCCCTGCCCCCATTACAGGGGTGCACACCGGAGGTTGGGAGGGGAGACACCTTTGGTGAAGGGGCGGCCTCCACGCGCTTTATTTTTATTGTATTTGCAAGTAACAAGACTAGTCTTGACACCTAAAGAAAAGTTAACATATTTTCAAAACATTCCTGTAAAAAGTTTTCTAAAGAGTTTTGTAGTTTGTTTTGAATAGTGTGTTAGTGGTGGGAGTCATATCTAAAAACTCATTTGGATAACTATTGTCTAAAAGAAAAACGCAAAGCCTTCATACCCGAAAAGTATACAAGAGAGCCAATCACTCTAAAGGCTTCTACAATCTAAAAAATTAACCAGATCTACCATATCCAATGAGTAGAAGTAAGGAACACATACAAAAACCCAATCCAAAAGATATCTCCAAGAAGAGGATATTAAAGAAAGCACGTTAGACTCGCAGTCCTCAAAGAGACGCTAATTCATTTTTCTTCAAATGCTCCACATTAATTACATGATTTCCTGAATGTTTAACATTATTGTAACATCCTTTAAAAAAAAAACACATTATCGTAACATGTGTATGAGTGGTTGAGTGTGTTGCATTGCACTGTAGAGACCAAATATCAGGATTAGATTGCTGCAGAAAATTCTTCAAATTGCAGTCACCAAGAAAAGTGGTTGTAGGGCCTTTTCCAAAAAGATGTTTAGCAATAAAGAAACCCTAGAATAATCCTTCTTTGAGTTTTCTTTCTAATGGTCCGAACCATATGTTGGACACATGCAGGGATTACAACGAAGTAATCTTCGCTGACATTTTACTGGAATTACAGCACACAAACACACTAGTTGAACCTTGAGTCCTTACAGCCTATTTGTTTGGCCCAAAACCAGATCTGTCTAGGGGACCTTAAGGTGACTTAAAAACCCTATAAAGACTAGATGTAAGTGGTGTTGAAACCTACACTCTAAAGAGCATGAGAGTAAGCTCGTGTTCCATGACCCATGTGTAGTAAATTGAACATACATGCATAGTGTGATCATTCAAGAAGAGAATCGAACATGAAATACGAATTGAATGTCATGTGTAGGAAATTGAACATACATGCATAGTGTGATCATTCAAGAAGAGAATCGAACATGAAATACGAATTGAATGTCTTAAAGAAATCAGATCTACCCCTTAGTGTGGGAAGCAATGTTTAGGAAGATCAAACCATGAAAAAGTATGAATGGTATATGAGAGCGTTAACAATAGCAATTGTTGTGAATGTTTGCTTATGTTCCTAAGTGAAGTGTGTTGAACTCTTGAAGCTAAGGAGTGAGGTAAGCAAATATAATCATACCTTTATTTCTTCAAAATGTCAATGCAATGCTTTCTTAAAATAGTTTTCAAAGCATATGATATAATGTTAGCCTTTATTTGGTAGCCCTTTTTATAAATCCAAAACTATATGTTTGAAAAAGAATTTAAATGTAAATGATTTTATATGCATGCTTCTGCTAGTTTATGAATATGTAATAAATACATTATGATTCTTAATGAAAAGTGAGTAAAAAGAAAGAAAGGAAAGAAAAGGAAGTGACTGCATGAATGCATGAAATGTTTTAAATTGTTTTCTAGGCCATATGAAATTATGTGATGGTATCGGAGCTAATGGACCGGGTAACCAACTTGTATGGTCTGCTGAGAATGGCTCACTTGAGCGCACCATAGTTTATTGAGTGATGTTTGTATCCTAAACGAAGCTCCAACTGTGGCCACGGGAGCGGAGCCAGGATCCTTGTGATCGCCAACCCTTACACACAAGGCGTAATTGAAGAAGATATATGATGTGTGAATGTTATATTTGTACTTTTTGGATGTTTTGAAAATTAAAATTGTTTTCAATTGTATTTACTGTATGTTGTATCTACGTACTAAGTATTCGACTCACCCTTTGTTTTGGTGTTTTAAAACAACCCAATGACGTCATGGATAGTTCTACATGCCAGGAAAACTAGGGTCGGGATGCCTTCACCTAGAAGAAGACTTGAATAAGTGCAGTTAGCACATTAGTTTGTTTTGTCCAGCGTACTTTTTATGTTAAGACTAAGAGTTTAAAGGTTAGGTTTTTATGGGATGAGTTGTAATAAGAGTAATACAATGGCTTAAGTTTATATTGTTATGAGATGTTTGGTTTACTTTGATTTTCATTTTATGGAATCCTTATATCCTTATCTTTCCTATTGAGCAATGCGTAATATCGTTTTTCTACAAGAAGGGGGTGTTACAATACACCACAGCTAGTTTTATAGATTAAATTGCAATACCAAACCAACATTGCACATAAAATAGTAACAGTCGCATATTGAATAGCCGAAAAGAAACCACGTGAAATCAGACGTAAGAATTGAGCAATTGAGTTAAAAACGATGCTTACTTGAATCAATTCGTCGGCCGGGAACGCACATGGCGGGAGATGATCCTCGGGAAAAACCCTAACCTGAGCCCCACTCTGGTGCCTTATCTTCTCTACAATCTTCCCTCCTCTCCCCAGCACACACCCAACCTGATTACTCCCCGCCAGCAACCTACAACATACACCACCACTATTCAAACCATCCCATTCTCCATCCTTCTCTTTCTCTCTCTGATCTTCATCGCCGATCGCCCTCACCATCCTCTCGAAGATCCTCAGCAAAGCCTGCTGAGCCGGTGAGCACCCCGCCTCCTCCTCCTCCGCGGAGTTGGTGGTACCAATGCTGTCTTCGTCGGAGAGGATGTGAATGACGCACTCTTCCTCAGATGAAGATGATTTGATGAGGATCTTGGTGTTCGTGAGGGTTTGGAGGTGGCGGATGTGGCCGACGAGGGAGGCGGTTTTGGTGGTCGGGCAGAGGAGCCGGAAGAGGCTGCTCTCGCCCGACAGGTGGCGCCGCTTGGCTGTGGACTCCATGCTAGTCTGGGCGGTGGTGGTGGGTTCCGGTGGACGCTTGGAAATGTTAGAAGAAGCGTCCATCTCAGCAGTCCAAATACATGGGTTACAGTACAGTAAAGTACAGGCTCACACTCCGGACGATTCAACATTTTTATATCCTCGCTATATTGTTTATCTATTCATAATAAAAACTAGCATGTAACCCGCGTCATGCGCGGGTTTTTACAAATTAAAATTACTTTATGTGCTTATGTTTTAAAAGTAATAGATAATGTACAAAGTTTTGAGTTATTCTATTAAAATGCTACATTTAATTTAAAAAACAAAATAAAAAAATTAGGAATAGAATAAAAATACATAAATATATATTGTGAATTATGTCTTAAGGAAGTAAAATAAATCACATGTATTAATTTTTTTTTTCAAATTATCATTTACTTAATGTCTTCATCAAACTCACGTAAAACATATAATATTATTTGTTACTTAAGAGAATAATCAAAGAATGCAATGGTAAAAAGTATAAGTATATACCAATTCAATTTGTGAATTACAATTTACAATATTGATGAAGCAAGAAATATTTATTAAGAACATACCTCCGTATGTATTGCAATTTATTTGCAAAAATAAGTTAAAGTAATGCTACAAAATAAATTGAGGGAACTCCAAACTGCCCAATGAGATTGAGATCTCAACTCGTCTGCGTTTTCTCCCCAAACACTGAAAGAATAAAGATCAACCCAAATCCACATAGTTAACAACCAACTCTAATTAATAATAATAATAATAATAAAATCATTTAAAAAAATTAAAAAAAAAAAAAAAAAAACTTTACAGGACATAGATACCTGAAGTTCCAGACTTTGCTATGATTCCCAAATTCTTGATTAAATCATCCTTTGTCATACCAATACCTCTGTCACAAATTGAAAGGATTTTCTTCTCCTTGTCTAATTTAATCTGCGTTATATCATTTCACATGTTTCAGACCAAAAAAGAAAAAGAAAAAGCCGTTCCATATTCAGCAATACATGTATCGACTATTATCAAATTATTTAGACTTTTTCTTCTCTCTTTAGCGCAATACTAAGGTTGCGTTGGAAATTACGATTTCTTAAAAAAAAAAAAAAAATGCGATTTTAAATCAAATCGCAGAAAATAAATCATTTGAGAATTGAATTTTTAAAAAATTGTGATTTCAAAATGCAAAAAACTGTTTTTTCAAATCACAGTCAAGAGAGTGCTTTTTTGAAAACCTAAAATTTTAAAGGCTAATAATATGGAGTTTTAAATGCCAAAGTGCGATTTTGCCAAACGCTTAACTGCATTTTTTAGAAATTATTTTTTTAAATCACAAATTTTAAAATCTCAATTTTTAAATTGTACTTTTAGAAATCACAAATCCAAACAAATCCTAAGAATGCGATTGACCCTGCAATTTAGCAGGTTAAAGTTCATTTTTAAAAAATAGCAGAAATTTGAAAACAATGGCAACTATTTGAAAGGTCAAACTCCAATTTAAATACTAAACCACAATTTTATCAAAATGTGATTTAGAAACTGCTAACCAAGCGGGCTATAATTCAATGTTTCATTATCTTTATTAATTTAATGTGGCCAAATTACTGACCTGGATGTCAGGCTCGGTGTTATTTCCTTTGCCCAAAATCTCTTTTCTTGTGAGAGAAAGGAACTTAATCTTGTCCAATGCCTGAAATTGAAATGTATAACGATTTTGCATAATTAACATTAAATCGTAATAATAATTATAAATAAGAAATGTGGTTCACAAAACACAATCTTACGTCAGAGGCGTTGGAGATTAACTCCATGAGGAAAATGTCCTTGTTCCTATAGAGGGAGTAGAATGTTCTAGCCAAAAAAAAAAAAAAAAACGTTTGTCTCTCTTTGGTAAGACGCACGTCCCTCTTTTTCAGTTTTCCTTCTTTTTACTTTGTTTTTTTGAAAACAGTTAAACTTGTTTCAGATATCTGTTTCGCAAACAGTTATGATGCAGTTATTTTGTAGGAAAAGTAAACTGAATAAGATGCAGTTATTTTGATTCCATAAAATAGGTACACTTATATATCAATTGCATGAGATGCCATATGTTTAACACATAAATGGGGGTTCAGTTAAATGCCGCATTTTTAACACAAAAATAAGTACACTTGTAAGTTTAATAGAATGCCACTTGTCTTAATATTATGCATTCCTCTAAATGATTCCTCTATTATATATATATATGATATGGAAAAAAAAAAAAAAAAAAAAAAAAATACAATCTAGCTCCCTAATTACCACTCTTTCTCCATATGGCCTCACAAACTACCAATACTTGCATGTCGACCCTCTAAACTACTAACTGCTTCCTTTTTTGGCCCCCTCTATCAGTTTATACCGTCTAAGTAGATGGAAACTGAGTCACGTGCACGTGACTCTTTTAACCCAAAAGCCCAAAAATACCTCTCTCCTTACACTTTGAAATTCTCATCGTTTATTTGAATTTACCTATGAATTTTTATTTTTTTTCAATCTCCAAGACTCCATCACAGGTTGCACGGTTGAATCTCCATACACCCCAGCGACTCCGGTCACGACAGCAGCTCGACATCGCCTTTCGACAGCCACCGGAGCTGGGAAACTGTTCTGATGTCGAAGTTCTTGAGCTACGGTCGAACGCTTTGACGGGCCACATTCCGGACGATCTCTCTGGGCTCTCGCGTTTGAACATGCTTGATTTGGGTATGAACAATTTGACAGGTAAAATCCTAGAGGAGATTTCTAAGTGCTCGTCCTTGACCGCTTTGTTGCTGGACTCAAATCATCTTTCGGGTGTGTATACATAAACATGCTCATTATTAGTTTTTACCGCACTATTAGTCAAAGTAGCGAACTTAGTACATTGGTCACCTTCGACAAACCAAATACAATGACCATCCTAACAACCAATTAAGTAGCCATAACTTGCCAAGTACATTGACCATCTCAACAGCCGACTTGTACTTACTATTATTTTTCGCAAAGACGGTATGTCTGTCCATTGGTCATCACAACAACCAACAACTATTATTAACTCTGTATAATAATTATTTACAACAGTATGCAAGATACTATTTCTATGCATATAATTACATAAAGTAGAAATCACCACATTATGGAAAACAATATCACTCAATAAGTATTTTAGAAATACTTACAGTTTTTGCTTCCAAAGAGTATCTTTGCACGTAATTACTGTGATACAATTTTATTCATGCGATAATAAATTAGCACATATTGCCAAGAATATTACTTTATTATCTTTTATTATTTTCTTGGCTTCCAAGTAATTTCTTATAGGTCCTATCGTAGTATAAAATAAACGGACAATATTTCCACACATAAAAATATATTTAAGCTAACATTGACATTATAACGGCATTTAGCATTAAAAGACTTATATAATCTTTGTACCAATTAAACATAATGACCTCATTGATGGGTTTAATATTTTGAAAATAAATAGACGGCATAACAACATAAATATTAATGTTTCAACTTTATACTTTTGTATAGTTGAACATAATAACGGTATTAGTATTTAAAAACATATGTATTTTGTACAAAATAGACATAGCGACTTCTTTAATGTAAATACTAGATTTTTACATGTTTAAGAATACATGGGTAGCACAACAACATATATGTAAATAATCCTCAGAGCAAGGACATTATTATATCTAATGTTTAATAACATTTTAAAACAATTGGACAGCATAGCGGCACTTTGAAAATATTTTCATTTTCCTTATTTTGAGTTGACCAAATATCAGTTATATATATATATATGTGTGTGTGTGTGTGTGTGTGTGCGCGCGCGCGCGCTCGCCAGTTTCCTCCCCTCCCCCCGCCTCCCCCAACCCTTTAAAAAGGGAGTGTTTTCAACCAAAACAAAGACATGTTAGAGGGACTTTACTAAAACTTCTAGAAGAGTAAAAATCTTTCTTTTCCAACCGGTTGATGGAAAGATGAAGACCTGTTATCCAAAAGAAAAGAAGAGTTAAAGGGTTTTTAAATTTTGTCTTTTCTCTTTAACCAAAAATTGAGAGTCATCTGAAGAAGACTCTGATAATGAAGAAGATGCTGTGTGTAATGCCCTAGATTTTAAATAATAAAATAAAATATCTTAAATTAGAATTTAAGACTGAGTAAAATAGATAAGTCTGGAATTGACGTTCAATTCTCAAGACTCGACATTCGAACGGCTTAATATTGTAGGAAACAATATTCACATCCAGTAGTCAATAAAATACGTGGCTTTAAACACGATATTTTAATCCCCGATAAATAATAAGGTTGGTCTTATTATTTATAAACCGTAATTTTATAAATAAATGATAATATTATTAGACTCTAGTAATATTACAGGATTATTAAATTGATAGACTAAATTATTCAGTACACTAATTGACATAATAATATTGATGGGTAATATTATTGTGTAAAATTATCGTGTAAGATATATATATATATATATATATATATATATATATATATATATATATATATTTGGTATATATTTATGGTGCTATAATATTATTGAGATAATAATATTGGCGATGAAACGAATTAGATTCAAAACGGACTTAGATTATAATTTTAATGAATTATACAAAATGGTAAAGATCCAATGTAAAAATATCCACAAATATCTATGAGAAATATCTATGGTAAAAAGGTAATTAGTAAATTTTGAATAAATATCTACAGATTAACCTAGGTTATATTAACTAAGAAAAAAGTTAATCATAGGTTAATAAAAATATCATCAAAAGTCATCATTACATTGATGACTCATCTGCATGACTCACTCTCTCCCTTGCCTATAGAACTGGTCTCTTCCTTGCCAGTTAACGCACCACTCTTCTTTTTCTTCTTCTTTCTTATTTTCTCTTCACTTCTTTCTCCTCCTTATCTTCTTCTTTCTGTTCTTCCGGTTTGAGCAAGTCAGGGAGAGTTGAGAGTCAGAGAGATCGAGAGTGAGAACGGGAGAGAGAGAGAGAGTGATGCTGAGAGAGAGGGAATCTGAGATTAAGAGGGAGACAGAGAGATGAGACCGAGAGATCGGGAGAGAAGGAGAGACAGAGATCGAGAGAGAGATCGGAGGCCGATCCTCCATGGATCGACGCCGACGACGCAAGTTCCGGCCGATTCTACCGGTGGGTTGACGATCAGTGAAGCCCGTGACCTGCAACCCACCAGACCCGAGAGAGAGAACCCAGGCGGTTCGTGAACTCGTGAGGACCCGATCCTCCATTAACAAACTTCGGCGAACCAGAGTCGAAATCTGGCAGTCCCAGTAGCGATGTCCACCAAACCCGATGACCCATCGAACCTGTGCAGCCTAGACCGAACCGAGAGAGAGACCTGGTCCTCCATGTGCGTTTTCCGGTGACTTTTTCGGCGGAATCTGTGGCGAATTCCGGTGGAAAATCCCCAAGGTATATAAACCCTATGATTTAGTTTAATTTGTTAATTGAATTATTGTAGACCATGTTTGTTGTTGGATCGGCTGAGCCGTGATTATGTGGTTGATGTTCTCTGTTTTGGGGGTTTTGACCGGATGGGTGTATGTAGTGTTTTTCCTCTGTTTTGGCTGAGTCGTGAGTGTTGTATTGATGATTTTGTGCGCTTAGGTGATTGGGTACTATGCTGTTTTAATAAGTATTGCGTAAGGAATTTCAGTGTGTGGTTGTGAAGGTTTCGGCAGTGAGTGTTTCAATTGGAACCTCTGTGTGTGTGTGTCAATTGTCTTCCATGTTAGGGTTGATAATTTTGGATATTGTGATTCATGGGTATATGGGTGTTTTTGGATTCATATATTTATGCTGTGTATTCCCTGTTTAGCCATGTACCACTTTCTTTTGGGTTCTTGGTAAATTGTAAGATTTCCGATTGTATTGGCTATGTTTTTGGTATGGTGTCTCCTGTGTTACAGTATTTTAGTAGGATAGTTATGTATTTGTGATTTACTGTGTGTGTATTTCGGCTGAGGTGATTTTGGGTGGTATTTGGATGTTCCAGCCATGTATGTAGGTTTGGATAATGTTTTGGCCATGTGATATTTTGATATTATATGGTGGGAGGATTCTTGGCTATTTGATGTTTGGCCGATTGAGTGGATAAGATGATTATAATGTAGTTACTGTGATGTTAAGTTTATTATTATGTTAGTTGTTGATAATTAATATGTGATATTTTACTCGAGTGCTTGTAATTCCTAGAGTTGAGTATTGACCATGGCTTTAGGTTTGATTATGAGCTTAGTTGTTGTGGGATGATTATTGGTGTTAGTTCAATTATCAAATGTTTGCTATGTGGTGATTTACCCGAATGATGTTAATAAATTGATATTAATGTTTTAAAAGGAATTCTTTTAAAATGAAAAGGGTTGAATATTATGTAAATAAGTTTTATAATCTAAGGAAAATATAAGAGCATTGTTGTTGAGTTATGTGATTTGATTTGAAATTAATTATGGAAATTGAATATGCTGTTTTGTTGTGATTTCTAATATATGTTGGTTGAAATAATATTGGGACTTAACCATGTTATGTTAAGTAATAATTAATGTAGATGATGTTCCAAAGATGATTGTTCCTATGTATATACATGTGTGTGATTAAGATTCATGTTTAAGCATGAATTTCTAAAACAAATGTTATTGACCTTCTATGCACCTATATATATATATATATATATATATATATGTATGTATTTGATGCAGATAATGAACTGCGGCTGCATAAAAGGGCTGTAAGTATAAATTACTTATTGAGAGTAGTATTGGATTTCAATAGTGTTGTGTTTATGTTTTATTTTAATTGGATGCGTGTGAATGATTATTGCATACTGTTAATAATCAATCTATAAATATTAGGAGTCAACGTCTCCCAAAGGTTCAGGATGGGAATAGTGCCTGAAACCGAAAACTCTAATTATTCATATTGGAGTCAACGTCTCTCAAAGTGCTAGTAGTGGAAGCATGGAACGTACTCTGCTAGTGCGAAAATATGCTAATAAAATGTAATGTAGGAGACATGTCATCGAACGTCTCAAATAAGGCGCATTGACGGGTAACAGCTCTAAACGAGAGGAGTGCAATAACTATAATGAACTGTTAAACTTTGCATAGAAAATTGTCATCTCATCATTATGTCATCTCTGTTCCTTACATAACGCATAAATCATGATGTTGTTGAATGACAGTTAGCTCACTTATGAAACTATGTGGTTGTGGTTATAACCACCGTCTCATAGATGTTTGCGCAGGTTCTGAAGATTATGGAATGGAAGCTATGTATTTAGGATTTTAGTGCTTTGTACTTGTAAATGTTTATACTATTTTGTATGTAACATGTTTAGGAATTTACTTGTATTTAGTAAGTTTTCATGTATGCTTTCATGTCATGTGACACATGTTTCTTTGTAATTAATGTAAAGAACTTTTAATGTATATTTAGAGGAATTTCAATCAAAGCTATGAATGTATTGTAAGGGAATTGTCCATGATGTTTGTAAAGAAAAAAAAAAAGATATTCGTATTTTTTCCGCTGCGAGATTTATCATCTCCAAAAGGTTAATGACACGTAATTATTCAGATATAATTACTTTCGCTTTTTTTTTGTAAAAAGCAGGCCGTTACAACTGCGGCCTAAGTGGGCACATCCGACTTCAGTGCTCTCTTCTCAAAGCTCAAAGATCAAAGGTCAAGAAAGAAGTGCTAAGACAAGCAAATTTTGGCACTAAACCTCTGGCCCAACGTCAGGCTCCTTAGCATCAGCGGCATCAATAGAGATTTGTTCCTACCAATCAGAATGGCAAACTCAAGACTAACAAATCAAGGCACTTCATGAAGAAGCCGCAAAAGATGGAGGATGATCAATTCTATAGGGAGCTACCTATTTGGATGCAGAGTATGATGTAGTGGATGGATCATCAAATGAAGTTCAGTCAACAACCACCAAAAGGAAGGCAGGCATGGGTCAGAAAGGAGGCAGACATTCACCCCTTGAGGGGGAATGGACTCACCTAATTTGTAAGGGTTCATATGCTTAGGATTGGGTTGCTAATCCTAGAGCATCAGGTTTGATTGCATTGCATTATTCTTTAATGTCATATCTTTGTTTGCCTTGCAATTTATGAACCATTGTTACTTGCCCCCTATTTCTCTTGTTGCTCTTGAGAAAATTTTGCAGGTACTATTTGGGGATGACAGAAAAAGCATGCCACGCGACTGTTTTTCTGTATTGGTAATTTTGATTCCTTCCCTTTGAAGATAGGTTTGATCTTACCACATGCTAGGTTGATGATTGTCTATTCACCGTTGTAGCATGTTTTTATTGTTTTTCATAAAAATAAAAAATAAAAAAATAAAAAAAAATTGGGGGAGAAGATGCAAAAATTTTATTTTATTTTTCTTTTCTTGGCATTTTAGATATTGCATGTGTTTTTGCCTGATATCTCAGTTCATTGTGCATTAATTAACTATGCTTATATATGATTGAGAGTTTATACTTAATATTTGCCAAGTTTTCTTGTGCATCTTAATGCTAGATAGTTACTTTTCTCATGCGATGATTTTTTTGCACTATCCAAGGCTCCCTTAAGGTACATATTTTTTTTTTTTTTCTCTTTAACTTTTTACTTTTGGAAATTCTGATGACAGAGATTTTTTTGTAAGATGGTTAAATTGACCAACTCGCTAGTTGAACCTAGAACGTAAAAATTCTAACATTCTCTCTAGGTTGCAACACCAAGTGATAAAAAAGCATTCAAAAAATATTAAATATGAATAAATAAAAAGATCCACTGCTTAGTGCTATAAATCTGTTTTTGAACTTGTCCCTAAAGAAACAGTTAGTGACCAAATCATTGCGGAAATAGACAGTCACTAAAGGACTAAGTAAAGGAAAAGTGATGTATCTTAGGGGGAATGTATCAGATGATGGTTGGTAAGCCCTAGTAAAATAAGGTTTGACTTTTGACTGATCTCTCTTTAATTTTCTCTCATGGTTAGAAAATTCAGTTGCTTTAAGTTATATCAGTGAACTTCATACCTTATTGAGAAAGTTTTTACACACACACACACACACACACACGCATTGCATGAGTTAAGTAATCTTTTTAAAATTTCTGTATACAGGGAAATTTGTGCTAATTGCACTCTTAACTCTCAATTATATCTTTGCATATTTTTGCAATGCTATTTGACTGCTGTATCAGTTGATTATACATGCGTGTTCTGAAGCTAATGTTAGGAAAAATGATTTTTCTGCAAATTTTCCTTTAATTTCTGTTTTTCAGTGTGAAGCATTTGGACAGTAGTCTCTTTCATCTGGACAGGTGCGGTTCAGTCGGCCGGATGGTCCCGTGACACGTCCGGACACACGCGGTTTTGCTGAAGATGACATGGCAGCCCGCTTCTGGACGGGATAAGTGATGCATCCGGACGGTTACCCTATAGGTTTTAAAATCACATCTCTTTCTTTAGCCGCCGCACCTCATCTCTTTTCTCTCAATTTTTTTTTGTGTTTTTTTATACTTTTTGGTGCGTCTTTCTCGTGTTTTCACATGAGTTCTCATCATATTTTGTCCTCTAGTGCATTTTCTCTCAATTCTAGGTATTTTGCTTCATCTTGTGCATTATTTTCAGTTTTAATTAACTGATAATCTTTTAAATATTTGGAATATATTTTGAGATAATTGTTGCATATTTTTGAGTATGTTCTCTGCATTTGTGATTGACATAATGGTTCTATTCAATATATGGATTGTTTTGAGTAAAATTGTTGTGTTTGTAATTTTTGGGAAGTCCATTTTACTGCCGTTATAATGCCAAATTTTTTTTTGGGGGACTAACAAGAGCTAATTTCATTGGTGTTATGTTTTTGGCAAAATGGTTGAATACTCTTTTGCAGAATCATGTCTGCAGACAGTTCTCAGCACAGGGTCCGACAGAGGACAGACGAGGCTCGTGCTGCCTCTTTGGCAAAAATAGAGAACCTGCAAGCTGTTCTAGAAATGAATGTCCTCAGAGCTGATGTGAAAGTTGCTCCTCTGGATTTTATTGCTGATATCATCAGGGACAACCATTGGGGCTATCTCTACAACTGTGTTTGCACAGTTTATCCCAGGCTAGTGAGGGAGTTTTATGGATATTTGGGGGTGGTTTAGGATGAGGACCAGGGCATCATTCTTCAGACATATGTTCAGGGTCACATGCTTCAAATTGATCCTCAGGTGATCAGTGATCTTATCGATGTTCTGGTCCTACCCATCTCTGCCAGTCCCTTCTCAGAGGACATGGAGGCCCCTACATTGGAGCGGCTCAGAGAGTACTTTAATGCCCATCCTCAGGGTCATGAGCGCGCACACGCCTTCATCAAGATCAATGCCTTTCCTCCCCCACATCGACTGCTTGCAAAAATTGTGCTTCACAATCTATGGCCCACAGCTCGTAGGAGTGAACTTGTTATGAAGAGGGCCTAGTTCTTATATGCTCTATGTATAAGGATGCCTTTTTGCTTATGTAAGCACATCCTCAATCTGATGCTGGAGATGAGAGAATAGCATTCTACCAGGCTCCCTTTTGCATGTTTGATCACTAGGCTTATTGTTCAGTCTGGGATAGACGTCTCTGCCCAGCCAATGATGAGGATACAAGATCCTCTTGGCAGTTAGACTCTAATGAAGTATAATGCCTAGCTGAGATTCGAAGGTCACGATGAAGTGCCTCAGCCTCCTCCAGTTCAGGATGAGATACCTACAAGAGCTCCTCCTCCTCAGCATGATGCAGGTTACGCTCAGCTATTGGCTGCTATGAGCATGATGCAGGGAGATATCAGCTCCATTCAGCGGGAGGTTCGCGCTATTAACACTCGAGTTGAGCAGTGCTAGCTTGATATCCAGGAGTGCCTTAAGCATCATCATCCTGATGAGAATTGATTTTCTGTTTTGTTTTGATGTTTTTGATTCATTTTGAGACAGTTATTTTTTCTTTGGATGATTGTAATACTTTTTAAACTCTAGATTTTATTTATATTATGTTTACCATTGTCTTGTTGAGACTTTAAGGGGGAGTATTTGTGGTTTTTTCCAAATACTCTTTGTTAGTTTGTGATTGGCTACATTCTATTGGACAAAATCACTTTTATGTAAAGACACATTTAAACAAGGATACAGCTATTCATAATTCTTCTAGAAGATTCTGCACAGTCTACAAGTAAGAGAAATCGGATCCCTTGCAGCAGTCCGGATGACGTGATATACCATCCGGACGTCCAACTGTCCAAAGCATCATCTGTCTGAATGACGAGAACTTTCTGTCTGGATCTTTCTCTGTGTCGAGAAGCTTCAAACAGTTCCAACTTGCATCCGTTCGAACGTTTTAGCATCACATCTGGACGCCACTTTGTTTTCGATTAGCTATGGGATTTCTTTCCAAAACACAGATATGGGAAGACAACTGCAACCATTCGGATGATGTAGATTCCCGTTCGGACGCGCTCATCCATAAGGCAAGTCACGCATTCAAAAATCAGACGTCCGGACGACGGTCTTCATGGTTTGGACGCGCGAACTTCATTTATGGAAATTGCGTGCATCAAATTCACCGTCTGGACGACAGACATCATGGTCCGGAAGTGACAAGCCTTGATATGGAAATTCTGTGCAGCTAAAGTGTGACCGTCCGGATGACAGGGCAACACCGTCCGGACACTGCTCAATTCAGGATAGAATTTCTACAAAATTTGGAAAGCCGATTGTAAAGTTGTCCGTCCGGACGCCTCATGTCTACTGTCCAGATGGCGCCTAGGTATTTCAAGCCAGATGCTCATTTGAACATGTAGCCTATAAATAGAGGCCCCTAGGCTTGAGAATTGTAAGAATTTGGTATTGAATTTTGTAGTGCTTAGAGAGTTGTATTTTTAGAGCTATTATGCTGAGTTAGTCTCTTTCAAGCAATTGCTGTTGTCTGCTGTTGCTACGCTAAATTGAAGTCTATCTTAGGGGTTGGCCCTAAGGTAAAGGATTCCATTGAAGACCCCTTCAAGTAGGAGACTTGATTGGGAAGCGTTCGTGTTGGGTTACACGTCAGAGTTCAAGGTACGACCATTGCATAAAGTTATGTGAGTGCTACTGCTTTGTAACTAGTTTTGTCTTCTGAATAGTAGATTTCCAGGGTTTGGCTGCCCCGGAGTGATTTTTCTCTTAATTGAGTTTCTACTTCGTTAACAAAATTCTTGTGTCTTTTAAATCCCGCATTTATAATATTTTGTTAACACATTGTGCACACACACACACGGTTAAATTAGAAGTCATTTAATTTTTCACTCTTTTTTACCCTTTGTCCTTTTGAGACAAAAATGGGGGGTATTTTTTTGTTTTGGATTGGGATTGTATTTTTAAACTGGTCAAGTGATTTTTGTCCTAGAATGGCCAAATGAGTAGTTTGTTAGTTTGTGATTGGCTACATACTGTTGGAGAATCACTTCTATGTAATGTTGCTTTTTATTCAGGGATGCTGTTTTTTATTCAGAGTCTATACTTCAGTTTTGTTCTTCAAGAAGATTTTGTGTGGATTTCAAGACAGAGAAGTTGAATCCCTTGCATCCGTCCGGATGTCCCTGTCAACTGTCTGGATGCTTGTTAGTCAAGCAGCATTCTTCCGGATGACGTGGTTATTCCATCCAGACTCCCATCAGTGTCTAGAAGTTTCGAACTATTCAAGCTTGCATTCGTCTGGACGTCTTAGCAACACGTTCGGATGCTCTTCAGAGTTCTAGAAGAATCCAGCGATCAAATGCATCAGTGAATCCGTCCGGACGATGTGGCTATACAGTTCGGATGCCTTTCAGTGTTTGACAAGTAAAATGATTTCCTTTGCAGACACAGATATGGGAAGACAGCTGCAATTGTCCAGACGACAGGTCTACACCATCAGGACGCTATCCTTGATAAGGCAAGATGTTAAGAAGAATTGCAACTGTCTGGACGTCAGGGCAACACCGTCCGGATGCCAGTCCTTGTTATGGAAATTGCGTGCAGCTGAAGTGCAATCGTCCAAACATTAGGGCAACACTGTCCGAACGCGGCCCTATTCAGGAAAGAATATCATCGAATTTGGAAAGCCGGTTGCACAGTTGGCTGTCTGAACACTCTCAGCTACCGTTCGAACGCCGCTTAGAGAAAATCGATTCAGACTCGATTTAGGTCTTCTGTAGCCTATAAATAGAGCCTCTAGGCATGTATTATTTACAGAATTCGGTATTAAATTCTTTAGAGCTTAGAGAGTATATTTTAGGAGTTGTTGTGCTGATCCGCTCGCTCTTAAGCCGTTGCCGTTGTGTGTTGTTTTTGTGCTACAATTGAAGTCTATCTTAGGGAGGAGCCCTAAGGTAAAGAATTCCATTGAAGACCCCTTCAAGTAGGTGACTTGGTTGGGAGGTGTTCGCATTGGGTTATGCGTCAGAGTTCAAGGTATGACCACTGCATCAGGGGTATGTAAGTGCTACTGCTTTGTAACTAGCTTTGTCTTTTGAACAGTGGATTTCTTGGGTTTGGCTGCCCCGGAGTGGTTTTTCTCTTCATTGAGTTTCCACTTCGCTAACAAAATACTTGTGTTATTTAAATTTCGCTTTTACATTATTTGTTTACACATTGTGCACACACACACACAGCTAATTAGAAGTCATCTATGTTTTCAAGGTTCTAATTGCAGCACTGATTTTCTTCTAACTTAGTTTTCCTTTGCCATAGTTTCCTGTAGCTGTTGGGTTGGGTTCACGTATGTGTGGAATGAGCATTAGATCTGTGTCATGGCATGGGCTGGTTCTTTCATGAATAGAATAGTAGTAAGGCAATCACGGTTTTAATGATGTGGGATAGGTAAAAATGAAAACGGAAATGAACATGGGTTTTAATACCCACATGCACTATTAAATTTTTATTAAGAAAAATTAGTTATTTTTCTACTTAGGATTTTAATCTTAGTTTTTTGTAATATTTATAAGGTAAGTGCGAGGAAACTGAGTCCCTACACGAACGAAAAATCACCAATGGCAATGATGATTTTTGCTTAAAAATTATTGACAGTTAAACTATCTAATATATATATGATTGTTCTTATTATCTCGGGCGTTATATCCTACAATAATATTATTATACTAATAATATCATGCCAATTAATCCATTGAAATCGGCCCAAGGTGCGTTAAAGAAAACTAAAGAGTGTTGAGTAGATCGAGCACCAGTTATTTTATTTAGTCTTAAATTCTAATTTAAGACACTCTACTTCAGGGTTTAAAATCTGAGACGCTACAACTATGGACACTAACAAATTGCATTCACCCCAATACTTATAAAATTTTAGGATCATTTTACTTGCCATTGATCTTATGTATTCATTCCTATCCACACACTTCAAATTCAAAATTTCTGTCATTCTCCATACCTCAGGTAGAAACAAATTTGAGGTAGGGTAATCACTTCTGGATACCATGTTCGTGACTTCATTGAAAACTGCCAGAATCTGATTCACATTCTCAACCTTGTCCCATTGTTCAGGACTCACAACCCACTGAAATGCCTGATCAACTTGATGATACCTTGGGAACACTTCTCTGAACCCTATTACAGTGGCCAACATCAAGGAAGTGATATTCCAACGTGTAGGGACATCTAAAACCAGTTTCTTTGAAGGCAAATGCAATCGTTTTGCTATATCACTAAATTCCTTCAACTGACCCTCTGAAGCAACCACATACTTTATTCCTTGCCGCACAAAATCAACAATGTTCCCAATTTTAGCAAGCCCTGCTTCCACCAACAAATTTGTAACATGCGCACAACGTCGCACATAGAATAACTAACCCCCAACAGGCAACGCATTTCTTAACTCAAAATGATCTTTAATGATTCTAATGGCAGAATCATTTGCTTTCGCATTATCCATTGTTATCGTAAATACCTTATCCTCAATGCCTCAGTCTATGAAACACTTCCGTAGGGCATTAGCAATAACAACACCGCTATGCGGAGGAGGTACATTAAAAAAGTCAAAATTTGCTTTTGAAGGAACCAATTCGAGTTTACAAAATGGCAAATAACCACCATATATGACACCCTCTGCGAAGATGTCCACATATCAGTGGTTATTATTACCTTGTCAACCCCACTAAGCATTGTTTTCATCTTCTTCTTTTCATTAAGGTATAAAGCCATGCAGTCATTCTTCAAAGTTGCACGACTAATCTTTTTCCAGTAGGGCGTGCATGCCCTCATAAACTTGTTAAAAAGTTCACGGTCCATCATATTAAAAGGGTATTCGTGGAAAAGCACCATGTGGGTAGCAAGTTCTCTAACCTTATTCTCATTATACGAAAAATTTGACAAACTACCCCCCCCACCCATCTCACACAGATCAAAGGTCAGAGTCTTTTGTTTCTTGTTGTTGTCGGACTCCACATATTTGACACAAGCAGCCAAATACCTATCAAGTGTTGAGGTAGAACTTGATTTGGAAACAGCAAACAACCTTTTACACTAATTACATTGTGATTTTTTAACACCACCAACTTCAATTTGTGAAAAGTCATCCCAAACTTTAGAAGTCTTTTGCCTTTGCTTCTTTTCATATGCACTATTACCACTACTACTATCACCAGGAGGAGTAGGAGTACTACCCAAAGTTATAGGATCAGTAGGAGGAGTACCCAAAGTTATAGGATCATTAGGAGGAGTACCTATAGTTAGGGGTTGATCTATTGTATCTCCACTGCCACCAATGTGACAACCTTTTTTTTTTTTTTTTTTTTTTATACAAACATAAAGTGAGTCATCATAGTGGCACGACTACTTTTCGCAAAGCCAACATATAATACATACCCCATAATATGTACTCGATATACAGAGTCGACATCTATTTAGCGAAACATATAAAAACATATTCTGAATAGCAGAAAGCACATCTATAAAACATCAACTGTTAATTACAACAAAAGAGCCATACACAGTCTATCTGTTTAAGGCTTATCAAAATATTAATTACCTACTTAAAAGACTGGCTCTACAAGTACATGTGTCATAGGCGACACGAGCCATATACAAAAGATTACAAAATGCGGACTACACTCGTGTTCATGACATATGACTGTCGCAATGTGCTTCAATCATAGCATCCCATACATTAGGCAAATGGACCTTCATCTACATCTGTGGAACCTACAGCCAAAGCATCAATGTCCACACAATTGTGGTGTTACCTACATCTGTATAGGTGAAGGTGTGAGTTCACTACCTCAGCAGTATAAAACTCACTAAGTTTTTGCATAGAACCAACTTTTCATTTTATCATTCATTTATAATAACATCCACCATTTTTAGTCATGAAGATCCATCCCTTGAAAACATATCGTAGCTGATAAGGTAAATATCGATATTTCATAAACAAGTGAAAGTATTCTATGTAATTGCGAACATATATAAGCATTCAAATCTACCGCTTGGAATTGCATATATACAAGCCCATCTACAATATATTACTTTTATACTAAGTGGCTCAGCCATACACGTATACAAGCATTCCTACTTGAGAAACACTAGCATACAAGTATGTCTAAGCAGAAAACAAGTGTCATCTTACCTAATTATACATAGATACAAATATTTCCAAACCTATGGAAACACGAGTATCTAAGCACAATTCAGGTTGGTGCACATAAAACATCTTATGCAGACTAGCCAAATAGAAATATGCATATACACCTTTCCATTAAAACTCATATGCAAATTGATACGTCTAACATGAAAACTAATACATATAGTCATGAAAACATCATAAAACAATGCTATGCATGCTTATGTACATTTTTCTTTCACTTTGGGACTCGTCCCAACGGCTTATAGGATATCCTTTCGTATACACATTCATAACATTATGGGGCTCGCCCCGAGGTAGTGAGAGCTTGCAACTCACTCCTTCTAAGGACTAGTCCTTCATAACATTATTAACATTACATTCACAGCATCGAAGGCTCGCCCTTGTGGACTAGTCCATTTGTGAGATGTTGGAGACTTTTTCGATTCTTATAGTGTTTTATTCATTTCTCTCACATCCATGCTCATGCTTCATGATGCTCAAACATCATATATTTAAATTTCATGATCATGCTTTTAACACACAATATTCTCATAAAATACAAATTTTTCAACAGGTCATTTTCGCAATCATAAATCACCCAATTTATATCTCAAATCCAATATACAATAAAACTTAATTGAAATATATATATATATATATATATATATATATATATATATATATATATATATATATATATATATATATTTGTCATTTCAAAACTCATAAAACTACATCAAAGCACACTTCAAAACATGCCTTCATATTCTCATCTCAACATAATTGAAAGTAATTAAAAACACTCAAACATAATTGCTCAACATATTGTTGGTTCGAATCAAACAAGCATATCATTTGCATTTCCATAAAATACTTAAAACATAGTATATTTTTCTCAATGAGCAGAATACTCACCTTGGCAGTGCAGATATTTGGCTCAACTATGGTTTCCTAGACAATGTCTTGTAATGCACAACTGAAAATTAACACATTGCACTACACTTGATCAATTTCTAACACTAGACTCACATTTAGCTCTTAAAGTGCTCAAGAGCTAGACTCATGGAAAACCAATAGAATTTCTAGGGTTCCAACTAACAACCCATTAACACCAAACACTGACCCATAAGATTTACTTAGGGTTAGATGCTTAGAACCACAATTTAAACAAATACCCAAAAAGTTAGGGTTTTGGAAACTTACCAAAATTCACCTAAACACAAATTGGAAATTGGGGAACGTTTAGGAAGCTCCAAAACATGCAAAATCTAAAGAATATTGAAAGACCAAACTCAAGCTTTCAAGAATCAACCCAAAATCTTAAAAGACAAGGGTTTACAAAATTACCTCAAACCAATCGGTAGAAACGTTGATCGGGCTTTATAGATCACGTTTCTGAGGTTAGATTTGAGGTTGGGGGCTTGGATCTTCGTGGATAAAGGGTTTTAGATGAAAACCCTAAGGAAATGGCGTGGGAAGGAGGAAAGAACCGAAAGAAATGAGCAAAAAAGACTCATTTTTGGTTTTGTATCGCGCAACGTCCGAACACAGTAAGTTGCTATCTGGACACGCGTCGCAGGATTAACATTCAGGAACTTGCGTCCTGTCCTGCATCCTATGCTTGTCCGAACACACAAGTCAATATGTCCATTTGGGCATTCTGCTTCTCCCGTCCGGACACGACTTTCAGAAACTCATTTTTTAGTCTTTTCAAGGTGTTTTCTTGCCATTTTACTAACTCTAATAATTTATTTAATCTAATTTACATTTTAAATATCTAATTAATATCTTGGATATTACAACCAACTCCAGTGGAAAGGGAAGGAGTAATTGCATCATCACCTAAGTCAACTTCATTGACTTCTATAGGTTGACTTATGTTCTCCATAACTGTTATAAGTTCTAAATTATATTAACCTTTTAATTTTATAACAAAACTATGGCTATTAACTAAAGATCATGTCAGATTTCAAGGCTGTTAACTAACAAAGACAAGATTATACTATAGGACTATTAGGGTTTAGGGCTTTAGAGATTAGGGTTTTAGTATTTTGGGTTTTAAGGTTTAGGGTTTTAGAGTTTTAGGGATTACGGTTTTAGAGTTATAGGGTTTTAGGATTTTAAGGTTTAGGGTTTTAGAGTTTTAGGGATTAGGGTTTTAGGGTTTTAGAGTTATAGGGTTTTAGGATTTAGGGTTTTAAGGTTTAGGGTTTTAGCAATGAGCATGGTAGATAGTCTAGGGTTGTTAACTAACCTACGTTTAATATGGCAGATTATGTTTTTTTTTTTTTTTTAACTTTTGTTAACTAAAAAATAAAATGACAGATTGTGGAATGTTAGACAACAAAGAACATGACATATTACATTTTGTTAACTGAAAAATAAAATGGCAGATTATGGAATGTTAGATAACAAAGAACATGGCAGATTATGGAATGTTAGATAACTAAAAAACATGGCAGATTATGGAATGTTAGATAACTAAAAAACATGGCAGATTATGGAATGTTAGATAACAAAGAACATGGGACATGGCAGATTCTAGGGCTATTAACTAACCTCAAACAACATGGCAGGTTATGTTTTGTTAACTAAAAAACAAAATGACAGATTATAAAATGTTAACTATCAAAGAGCATTGCAAATTCTAGAGCTATTAACTAACCTCAAACAACATGACAGATGATATAATCCTAACTAACAAAGAGCATGGCAGATTATGGAATGTTAAGTAACAAAGACTATGGCAGATTATGGAATGTTCCCTAACAAAGACCATGGAATCTTATATTTAAAGAACTCAGTTATCCAAACAAAGCATAATAGATTATAGATTTTAAAAAAAACCTTTGACTCGATATTATTCTAATAGGGTTTGGATCAGTAGTTAAGGAGGTTGATCTGGTATCTTTGAATCTCTGTCATCACCTAAAATGTGAAAAAAAATCCATACATTAGATCTAAGTAAAACTGAAATAAATTAAAACAACAATAAAAAAATTAAATCATCCCATCTTGAGATTTGAGACCGAAGTTACATACCTAAGTTGTATATAGTATGCTTGTAGTTGTAGTCGGCTTCATGTATTCCCTCTTCAGTCTTCAGGGTTCAGAATATATTCTCTTTCAAGCGTAAAACTGTGAGCAAGAGCATGTATGATCTGTCATATGGGAGGATTATAGAAAGAAAGAACACCCAAAATAAAACACTGAAAGGCCAGTACTCGAGTAGCACATCAATCAGATCAATAGACGTGTTTCCCTCTGCCATTGGTATGGGCTATGCTGACTCGTAGGAGTTAGGACTTAGGATGGTAAGAGATCACAAAATTAGTGATTATGGTTGTGAGATGGGAGTCTTGGGAGCCTTTGGAGGGATAGGGATGGGATGGCAGATGGATCATTACCTTGTACCTTTTCTGGTTTGAACTTGACGAGATTGAAGAACAAAAATTTCCTAGAACGAAATGGACGACTGGAACGGCGTATTTGCCATTGGATTTTCTCGATCGTTCATCAACGGCTGATGGAAAAACTTGAGGAACGGGTCGTTGAGAAAATTGAATGATAACATTCAATGGTCGCCTGATCCGCCTGATCTGCCATTAATGCTTACTGAGTGAGTTGAATGACGGTTGGGTTTTTTTGAAAAGCATTTTCTCCTTTATCACTGTTCGATTACTTATTTAATAAAATCAATTAATTTGAATGGCTTAGATCAAGCATTGATGATGGTGAATGAATAGTAAAATTAATGGGGTTGTTTGCCTGAGGCTGTTTCCAAGACGATGTGTAAGTTCAAAACAAAATGATCCCCTGTGTGCATATTTGTTAGTTTGTAATTGGTTGCATTCTGTTTGACAAAATCATTATTATGTAATGTTGCTACATAATCAGGGATGACATTTATTTCAGAGTTTTCATTTCAGAAATGTGCTTCAAGAAGTTCAAAGAAGATTCTGTGCAGATTCCAAGTTAGAAAAGTCGGATCCCATGCTTCCATTCAGACGGCCCAGTCTTGCATCCGGACACCCATGAGTGTCCAGAAGTTTCGAACTGTTCAAGGTTGCATTCGTCCAGACGTCGTAGCAACGAGTCCGGACCCTCATCAATGTTTGACAAGAAATCAGATTTCCTTCTCAAACACAGAAATGGGAAGATAGCTGCATCCATCTGGACGTCAGGTCTACACTGTCCGGACGCTATCCTTGATAAGGCAAGATGTGGAGAAGAATTGCAAGTGTCCAGATGTCAGTGCAACACCGTTTGGATACTAGTCCTTATTATGGAAATTACGTGCAACAGAAGTGCAACTGTCCGGATGCTAGGGCAACACCGTCCGGACGGCCTTAGCTTGCGTCTGGAAGCCACCTAGAGAAATCAGAGACAAACTCGATTTAGGTCTTCTTAGCCTATAAATAGAGGCCTCTAGGCATGTACAATTTACAAAATTTGGTATTGAATTCTTATAGCTTAGAGAGTATATTTTAGGGAGAAACCATAAAGATCCACTAGCTCTCAAGCAGTTGTCGTTGTGTGCTGTTGCTGTGCTCATTATTGAAGTCTATCTTAAGGAGGAGCCCTAAGGTAAAGGAATCCATAGAAGATCCCTTCAAGTAGGAAACTTGGTTGGGAGGTGTTCACGTTGGGTTATGTGTCAGAGTGCTAGATACGATCGCTGCATCGGGTATGTGAGTGTTACTGTCTATGTACTAGTTTTGTCTTTTGATAATGGATATCCTGGGTTTGGCTGCCCCGGAGTGATTTTTCTCTTAATTGAGTTTCCACTTCGTTAATAAAATAATTGTGTTCTTTAAATTCCGCATTTACATTATTTTGTTACACATTGCACACACACACACGGTTAAATTAGAAGTCATTTATTTTTCCTTTGGTATCAGAGCTTGGTACACTTTGTGTAGATTAAATTCTTGAGTGTCTATTAATGATTATTTGATGGAAAAAGGTGAACTCCAAAGGAAATGTGTCAAATTGTTTGAAGATTTTAAAAATTCTAGCATTGATCATCTACAAAGACTTAAAAATTTTGAAATAGAGAAAGATGTTCTTATTGAAAAAATTAAGTCTTTGGAAGATGTTCTAATGAATTCAAAACCTTCTTTGGAAAAACCTTTTAATTCTAGATTGAGTATTGATAATGCTGTCTCTTCTTCACATGCTATGCTTGCATATAAAACTATGTTTGTTAAACCTAGCATGTCTCAACATCATACTCATTCTACTTGTGAGGATAAAGGGAAAAGTACTAAAGGGACTAGGCATAAAAATTTCAATTCTATCCCTACTTGTCATCACTGTGGTGTTAGTGGTCATATTCGCCCTAATTGCTTTAAGATACGTTCTCAGAAACCTTGGAATAAACTGCATGTGCCTAGGAAAGATGAACCTGGTACTGAGAACCAAGTCAAAAATTTGAATGATCAGGTCAAACTCATTAGTGAAAAGCTAGGAAGCCTTACCCCCAATGAGAAGAATTTTGTCTTGTTTAATAAAAAGAGGAATACCCCTAAGACACAGGTCTGGATTAAGAAAGATGACAACTTGTGTCTAGTTGCCTATACTGCTTTGAAAATACTTGATACTTTTTTGTGGTATTTGGATAATGGATGCTCTAAACATATGAAAGGTGACAAGACACTTCTAAAGGATGTTCAGATGTGCAGAGGAGGAAGAATCACCTATGGTGATGGAAGTTAGTCCAAGGTCATTGGAAAAGGGCTGATCGATATTCTAGGACTAGGAGCATCTCAAGAAGCCTTATATGTGTAAGGACTCAAGGCAAACCTCCTCAATATTAGTCAATTCTGTGACAATGACCTAATTGTTCAATTCTCCAAGAAAGAATGCAATATCTTTGACAGTGGTGGGAAGTGACTAATGGGAGGAGAAAGGATTGTTGACAACTGCTATGGCCTTCCAGGCCTCACTTCAAAGCCTCAGATAATCTATAACAAGGCAACCATTGATGACAGTGAGTTATGGCATCAAAGGCTAGGACGCCTAAACTTTACAGATATGCTTAAGATTGCCAACAAAAAGATTGTCAAAGATCTACCCAAGATGGAGAAAACTGGGAAAGGAGTGTGTGGTCCATGCCAGTTGGGAAAGCAGACTCGAGCAGCTCACAAGAAAACTTCAAGTATTCTCATTTCCAGAAACTTAGAATTACTGCATATGGATCACCAGTATGTACCTTCTTCCCTAAGTTTCTGGAAGTGAGAATACCTAATGGTTGTGGATGACTATTCCCGATTCACATGGGCTCTTCTTCTTTGGAAAAAATCTGATGCAGCTCAACAATTATTCAAGAAAATTCAGATTGAGCAAAACAACCCCATAATGAGAATCCGCAGTGATCATGGAAGAGAATTTGAGAATGTTAGATTTGAAGAATTCTGCCACTCATATGGCATTCAGCAAGAGTTCTCATCCCCCATTACTCCTCAACATAATGGGGTTATAGAGTTGAAGAACAGTGTTATTCAAGAGATGGCTCGTGTGATGATCCACTCAAAGAATCTAGCTCAACACTTTCGGGGAGAAGCCATCAACATGGCATGCCACATCATCAATAGAGTCTACCTGAGGCCAGAAACCAACGATACTCCCTATGAGATTTGACGAGGAAAGAAGTCCACAGTCAAGTACTTCCGGATCTTTGGAATTAAATGTTATATTCTTCGAGACAGGGAGAATCTGGGAAAATTTGATTCCAAAAGTGATGAAGGGATAGTCTTGGGCTACTCCACCAACAATCATGTTTATAGGGTTTTTAACAAAAGAACATAAATTGTGATGGAGTCAATCAATGTGGTAATTGATGATGAAGAAGTTGTGGCATCTAGGGAGAGGGAGGAAATTCAGTCTATTCCAAAAGAGATGCCTACTCTTTCAGCCAACATGATCAAGTCATCTTCCTCAGAAACACCTGTCATTCCTTCAGCTGTTGACTCTCTTCCAGATCCTCCAAAGATTGTGATTTCTGGAGATTTGTCTAGTGCATCTGAAGATGTGAACGAATCCACAAATCCTCTTAAAAGGTCATGGGTCAAGCTTAATCATCCCTCCTAGCAGCACATTGGGAATCTTGAAGAAGGGCGTCGGTTAAGAAACAGATTGATTCAGCCATTAAATGAAGTAGCCAATCAAGTATCTTACAACTGCTATCTTGCACAAACTGAGCTGAAGAAGGTTGATGAAGCTCTATAGGACGATAGCTGGATCGCTGCCATGCATGAAGAATTACATCAGTTTACTAGAAACGATGTATGGACCCTTGTTCCCAGACCTACTTATCACAATGTCATTGGCACCAAGTGGATATTTAGCTTGTAGACATGATGGGGATGATGAGGATCTTGAAATCCTTTCGGATGTTCTACATAAACTTCTTCTTGAACAATGCCGTTCAGAAAAGTACTCTTTACATCCATCTGATAAAGCTTAAATCCAAGATGGCAAGCGATGGAGAGAAGAATTCTTATGGATTCTAACCTGGCAACCGGAGCAAAGGTTTCATCAAATTCTATTCCCTCAATTTGAGTGTATCCCTAGGCAATAAGGCGTGATTTATTCCTGACCACTATACCATGCTTATCTAACTTGTTCTTAAAAATCCACTTGGTGCCAATGATATTATGATCAGCAAGTCGGGGAACCAAAGTCCAAACATCATTTCTGGTAAACTAGTGGAGCTCATCATGCATGGCAGAAACCCAGCTTTCATCTTGTAGGGCTTTATCAACTTTCTTGGGCTCTGTCTGTGCAAGGTAGCAGTTGTAGGAAACTTGATTAGCTACTTCACTCGACGGCTGGATGACTCTGTTTCTTAGCCGACGCCCTTCTTCAATAGACCCAAGGAGCTGCTGGGGGGGATGATTGAGCTTTCACCCAAGACTGCTTAGGAGGATTTGTGGGATTATCCTCATCTTCAGAAGCACTGGTAGTAGTTTTAAAAGTTGTAAGAATAGGAAGAGATTCAGCTGGAGACATACCTGGAGAAGTCTTGATCATGTCAGCTGAAGAAATAGGCAATTTAGTCGAAATGGGCTGATTTTACTCCCCCTTGCTTGGTGCCTCAGCTTATTCAACATCAATTATAACATTGATATATTCCATCACAGTCTCTATTCTTTTATTGAAAACCCTGTAAACACGACTGTTTGTGGAATACCCCAAGAATATACCTTCATCTCTTTTGGGATCAAATTTCCCAAGATTCTCCCTCTCATGAAGAATATAGCATTTACTTCCAAAAGTTCTGAAGTACTTAACTGTGGGCTTCTTACCTCGCCAAATCTCATAGGGAGTCTTGTTTGTTTTAGGCCTCAGGTAGACTATGTTGATAATATAGCATGCAATATTGATAGCTTCACCCTAAAAATGTTGAGCAAGATTTTTTGAGTGGATCATTAGACAGGCCATCTCTTGAATCACCCTGTTCTTTCTTTCTACAACTCCATTATGCTGATGAGTGATAGGAGAAGAAAATTCCTGCTTGATTCCATAAGAAAGGCAGAATTCTTCAAATTTGGCATTCTCAAATTCCCTTCCATGATCACTCCAGATCCTCATAATCTGGCAGTTTTGCTCAATTTGAATTTTCTTGAATAAATGTTGAGCTGCATCAAAAGCATCAGATTTTTCCCGAAGAAGAATAGCCCATGTATATAGAGAAAAATCATCTACTACCATCAATATATACTTTCTCCCACCTAGACTAGCAGTTCTAGTGGGTCCCATGAGATCCATATGCAGCAATTCTAAATTTTTGGAAGTAAGAATACTTGAGGTCTTCTTATGAGTTGCTCGAGTTTGCTTCCCTAGCTGGCAAGGACCACTGACTCCTTTCCCAATCTTCTCCATTTTAGGCAGATCTTTGACAATGTCTTTGCTAGCAATCTTCAACATATCTGTGAAATTCAAATGCCCCAACCTTTGATGCCACAGTTCACTGTCATCTATGGTTGCCTTATTGCATATAATTTAAGGATCTAAAGTGAGACCAGGAAGGCCATAACAGTTGTCAGCAGTTCTTTCTCCCCCCATAAGCCACTTGTCATTGCTGTCAAAGATATTACATTCCTTTTTGGAGAATTGAACCACCAAATCATTGTCACAGAATTGGTTGATGCTGAGAAGATTTGCCTTGAGCCCTTCCGCGTACAAAGCTTCCTAAGATGCTCTAAGTCCCAGAATGTCGATGATCCCATTTCCAATAACCTTGGATTGGCTTCCATCTCCATAGGTGATTCTTCTTCCTTTGCCCATCTAAACTTCTTTGAGTAGAGTCTTATCACTTGTCATGTGTTTAGAGCAGCCACTATCCAAATACCACAAACAAGTATCAAGAATTTTTAAGGCAATATAAGCAACTAGACACAGATTATCCTCCTTTTTAACCCAGACTTGTTTGGAAGTTTTCTTATTATTATTAGCCAAGACAGATCTCTTTTCATTAGGAGTAAGGCTTCCTAACTTCTCACTAATAAGCTTAACTTGATCACTTAAATTCTTGACTTGGTTCTCAAAACCTAGTTCACCTTCCCTAGGTACATACGATCAATCCCAAGATTTTTGAGAACGAATCTAGAAGCAATTAGGGCGGATATGACCACTAATGCCACAGTGATGACAGGTAGGAATAGAATTACAGTTTTCATGACTAGGCCCTATATCCCCACAAGTAAACTGAGTATGATTATGAGACATGATAGGTTTAATAAACATAGCTTTATGAACAGACATATCATGAGAAACAAAAGCAACTTTATCAATACTCAAGTCAGAGTTAAAAGATTTGTCCAAAGGTAATTTAGAATTCATTAGATCATCTTCTAAAGACTTAATTTTCCAATAAACACATCTTTTTCAATTTCAAATTCTTTAAGTCTTTGTAAATGATCAATACTAGATTTTTTAAATTCTTCAAATCGTTTAAACAACTCGACACACAACCTTTGGAGTTCATATTTTTCCATCAAATCAAAATTGACAGACATGATGTAAACAATAGTAGTCAAACAAAATAACACTCAAGAATTTAATCTTCTCAGAGTGTACCAAGCTCTGATACCAATTGAAAAATAGATGACTTCTATTTTAACCGTGTGTGTGTTCACAATAGTTAACAAAATAATATAAGTGCAGAATTAAAATGACACAAGAATTTTGTTAACTAAGTGGAAACTCAATCAAGAGAAAAACCACTCCGGGGCAGCCAAACCTAGGATATCCACTATTCAGAAGACAAAGTTAGTACATAAACAGTAACACTCACATACCCGATGCATCGATCGTATCTAGCACCCTCACGTATAACCCAACACGAACGCCTCCCAACCAAGTCTCCTACTTGAAGGGGTCTTCAATAGAATCCTTTACCTTAGGGCCAACCTTTAAAATAAACTTCAATTCAGCACAGCAACAACACACAACGGTAACTGCTTGAGAGAGGACGCTTCAACACAATAATTCTTACAATAAACTCTCTAAGCCTCTACGGAATTCACTACCGAATTCTTACAATCAACATGCCTAAGGGCCTCTATTTATAGGCTACAGAAGACCTAAATTGCGTTTGATTAGGTTTTCCTAAGCGGTGTCTGGACGGTAGCTGAGGGTGTCTGGACGGACAACTGTGCAATCGGCTTTCCAAATTCGTTTGAAATTCTTTCCTGAATAGAGCCGCTTCCGAGCGGTTGCACTTTAGCTACATGCAATTCCATATCAAGGCTTTGACCGTCCGGACCCTAAAGGCTGATGTCCGGATGATTGAACCGATGCACGCAATTTTCGTATATGAAGCTTGAGCGTTCAGACCTTGAAGACTGACATCCGGACAGTTGAACTTTGTATGCACGACTTGCCTTATGAAGGATAACGTCCGGACGGGAACATACATCGTCCGAACGGTTGTAGCTATCTTCCCATATCTGTGTTTTGGAAAGAAATCTTTCAACCTGTCGAACATTGAGATCGTTCAGATGTGTTGCTGAGAAGTTTAGACAGATGTAAGCTGGAATAGTTTGATGGTTCTCGACACAGAGGAAGGTCTGGATGGAAAGTTCTCGCCGTCCAGACAGATGATGCTTGGACAGTAGAGAGTCCGGACGGAATATCACGTCGTTCGGACGGATGCAAGGGATCCAATTTCTCTGACTTAGAATCTGGGCAGAATCTTCTATAAACAAAGCTCTGAAAATAACTGAATCCCTGATAAAAAGCATCATTACATGAAAGTGATTTTGTTCAACAGAATGCAGCCAATTACAAACCAACAGAGTTGAACTACTTTCTGGGGCTTCAAGTCAAGCAAACTTCTAAAGGAATTTTCATCTCTCAATCCAAGTATGCTAAGGATCTGGTCAAGCGGTTCGGTCTAGATGGGAAGAGTCATGGTCATACTCCCATGGGCACTATTGTCAAGATAAGTGCTGATCTTACAGGCAAGCAAGTTGATCCTACTCTCTACAGAAGTATGATCGGGAGTCTTCTCTACCTCATAGCTAGCCGACCATATATTGTTTTCAATGTTGGCGTTTGTGCTCGATTTCAGGCAAACCCTAAAGAATCTCACCTCACTGTAGTGAAACATATCATCAGGTATGTAAATGATACACTTTTTCATGGCATTTGGTATTCTAGGGAAACAAATCTTGTGGTTGCAGGTTACTCTAATGCAGATTGGGCTGGCAATGCGGATGACAGAAAAAGTACCTCGGGAGGATGCTTTTATGTGGGGAATAATCTTGTTGCTTGGATGAGTAGGAAACAATCTTCTATTTCCCTCTCCACTGCTGAGGCTGAATACATTATTGCTGGAAGCTGTTGCACTCAATTGCTATGGATGAAGAAGCTGTTGTGCGATTATGGATTCATTCAGGAAACCATGATTATCAACTATGACAATACAAGTGCCATCAATATTTCCAAGAATCCAGTCCAACACTCTCATACCAAGCACATTGACATTAAACATCACTTCATACGTGATCTTGTAGAATCCCGGGTAGTATCTCTTTCTTTCATACCCACTGACAACCATTGGCTGACATTCTTACCAAACCTTTCGATGGAAGTAGGTTTGAGTCTCTTAGAAAAGCCATTGGTGTTTGTGACATGTCCTAGGCATGTCTCTTCATGCTAGGTAGACTTCTGTGTGTTCCTAAGTCTTTTTCTCTGATAGCATGATGTGTTGTTTTTTAATAAAAAAATAAAAAAAAAAATTGGGGAGTAAGGTTGCAGGTTGTTTTTTAAAAAAGTTTTTCAGCTATCTCATGTTTGTTAATCTGATACCTTAGCTCATTGTGCTTTGACGGTATGCTTATATATGTTTGAGATCATAAGTCTGAGATTGGCTAAGTTTTCCTGCTGCTTCTTTATGCTAGATAGTTGCTTTTCTCATGCGATGCTTTTTTGTGCACTATCCAAGGCTCCCCTAAGGTACATTTTTTTTCCTCTCTGACTTTTTGCCTTTGAAGATTCTTATGAGAGAGATTTTTTTTGCTAAGATGGTCAAATTGACTAACTCGCTAGTTGAATCTAGAACCTATAAATTCTGGCATTCTTTCTAGGTTGCAGTACCAAGTGATAAAAAGCATTCAAAAATCAATAATTATGGATAAATAAAAAGATCACTGCTTATTGCGCTATAAATATGTTTTTAAACTTGTCTCTAAAGAAACAATTAGTGACCAAATCATTGCAGAAATTGACGGTCACTAAAGGACTAAGTAAAAGAAAAGTATTGCAGCTTAGGGGGAGTGTCTCAGATGAGGGTGGCTAGGCCCTAGTAAGATAAGGTTTGACTTTTGACTAATCTATCATTGATTTTCTCTCTTGTTTAGAAAATTCAGTTGCTTTAAGTCATATTAGTGAACTTCATACCTTATTGAGAAAGCCTTCACATACACACGCATTGCATGAGTTGAGCCAGCTATTTTAACAATTTTGTGTCTACAGGGAGATTTTTGCTTATTCTATACTTGTCTCTCAACTTTATGTTTGCATAAATCTGACTTGCTATCTGACTGTTTTCTCAGGTTTAGATACATGCGTGTGCTGTTTTTCTTGTGAAAGGACTAACCTTGTTGTCTTCCTTTCCCTTTTCAGCAAGATGTTTTCTATGGCTTTTTACAATTTTCTTTTTCCTTTGGGCTTTGAAACTGTATTTGGCTGTGGTTTTTCTATACTATTTTTTACCCTTTGTCCATTTGAGACAAAAATGTGGAGTATTTTTTGTTTTGAACCGGGAATGATTTTTAAAACTGGTCAAGTGATTTTTGTCCTAGAATGGACAAATGGGGAGTTTTTTAGTTTGTGATTGGCTGCATTTTGTTTGACAAAATCACTATTATGTAATGTTGCTACATAAGGGATGCCGTTTATTTCAGAGTCTTCATTTTAGAAATGTGCTTCAAGAAGTTCAAAGAAGATTTTGTGCAGATTCCAAGTCAGAAAAGTCAGATCCCAAGCTTCTGTCTGGACGACCCAGTCATGCGTCCGGATGCCAATCAGTGTCCAAAAGTTTCGAATTGTTCAAAGTTGCATCCGTCTGGATGTCGCAGCAATAATTCCAGATGCTCATCAGTGTTCGACAGGAAATCGGATTTCCTTCTCAAACACAGATATGGGAAGACAGTTGCATCCGTCCGGACGTTAGGTCTACACCGTCTGGACGATATCCTTGATAAGGCAAGACATGGAGAAGAATTATAATCATCCGAACATCAGAGCAACACCGTCTGGACGGTTGTACTTTTGTTGCACGTAATTTCCATAATAAGGATTGGCGTCCAGACGGTGTTGCCTTGACGTCCGGATGATTATAATTCTTCTCGACGTCTTGCCTTATCAAAGATAGTGTCTAGACGGTGTAGTATGGAAATTACGTGCAGTAGAAGTGCAACCGTCCAGACGCTAGGGCAACATCATCCTGACGCGACCCTGATAAGGTATTGCATGAAGCCCATTATGAAAAGCAGGTTGCACAGTTGTCCATCAGAACGGCCTTAGCTTGTGACAAGACGCAACCTAGAGAAATTACAGATAGACTCAATTTAGGTCTTCTTAGCCTATAAATAGAGGCCTCTAGGCATGTACAATTTATAGAATTCGGTATTGAATTCTTCATAGCTTAGAGAGTATATTTTAGGGAGAAACTGTGAAGATCTGCTAGCTCTCAAGCCGTTGCCGTTGCCGTTGTGTATTGTTGCTGTGCTTGTTATTGAAGTCTATCGTAGGGAGGAGACCTAAGGTAAAAGAATCCATAGAAGACCTTTTCAAGTAGGAGATTTGGTTTGAAGGCGTTCACGTTGGGTTGTCAGAGTGCTAGATACGATCGTTGCTTCGGGTATGTGAGTGTTACTGTCTATGTACTAGCTTTGTCTTCTGATAGTGGATATCCTGGGTTTGGCTGCCCCGGAGTGGTTTTTCTCTTAATTGAGTGTCCACTTCGTTAACAAAATAATTGTGTTCTTTAAATTCTGCATTTACATGATTTTGTTACACATTGCACACACACACGGTTAAATTAGAAATCATTTATTTTTTAGTATTGATCTTTATCTAATCTGCATACCAATGGAAAGCTTAAAGTGTATAGACGGATCTTCCTAATATGCACGATATAAGCGTGTAATGGGTGTCAACCACACGATGACCTCGACATGAAATTACTTAAAAATAAGCATACATGATTTATGAATACCATAATAAAGACATAATGATAAGATATCTCAGTTTCACACCAATCACTCCACGTAAAAATTAAACTACAATTGAAAAGCGTTTTAAGCTACGAAAGGTGTGGAGTGATCGATGTTCCCTGGCATACCCTATAGAACGACTCTAATAAATAAACATGCATCATGTCAAATGGCATCATTGTATAGACATCGTTCCCTCAATCAAAGAAATTGGGAACGTCAATTTTACTTAAGAAATCAAGAAATCTCATAGACAAGAATAACTCTTTTTCATGAACAATTATGGATTGGAATATTAAAAACAAAACCGTTTGCAATCGTAACAACCAGGGTTTTGCAATCCTCAATTCTACACAATCATCATACATCTCAAGAAAAACCTAAGAACATTAAGAACAATCCATGGTTTTTGGAAAAGATTTGATCAAACCCTAAGAACGGACTTAGCTACACATGATAAAACTAAATCTAAGCATTAAATTTATCAAAATAGTAAATAAAACAAGAAGAAAATGAAGAACAAAAACTATATTAAAGCTTAGAGATTTTGGATTACAAAAAGGAAAGAAAAAGAAATACAAACTAAGCTAGAAATGAAGAACAATGAAAGAAAAGCAAAGGAAATGAGCTCTCTGGGTTTTGGCCCAGAGAGTTGCATCAAAGGAAAGGAAAAGGGACTGAAATTTAATCTAAGATGCCTTTGAAAATCAAAACCCAAGAAATGCATATTTGAAACCATAGCTATCACCTCATATTTATAGAGATTTAGGATTTACAAAATATCATTAAAGATTGATTATGGCCACACAAAATGGATGACGACATCTCATTTCAACCGCACAACTTGAGTTTGATTTGTCGATATCTATAGATTTTTTTGAAAGATTTGAAATTGCTCGATCTAATTCGCCCGTCGATCGATTGATGTTCGCTCGATCGATTGACATATGCTTTTAAGACTTGTCTGATTTTCTCTTGGCAGGAACCTCTTCAATTAATCTTTTCAGGTCTAATTCTGATGATTTAAACTTGTTTACAATTAAGACCTGAAAATAAGACAGAACACAAAAACACAACAAACACAACAAACATTATGTTTACAAAACAAACTAGGTATAACATATGTGAATTAAGGGGTCTTCAATAGAATATTTCAAGACTTATCACTCACCTCCTCCTACGAACCCCCCGGCTATAGTCCAGATCTCGGCTATAACCTCTTGATTCCCAAGTTCTCGATGTCGCTAACTTTTTCTTCTTTCTTATCTCTAGTCATCCCTTCTTTCTTCGTTCTCCTGAGGGACATTGTCATGACCCCTATCATCTTGCCAAGGAAGGATAGTCCTGGGGTTGACGGTCTCGAGGTTGGTACTCCATGGGTTGGTAGTCTCGAGGTTGTTGGTCTTGGGGTTGATAATCTTAATGATTCAGTGGCCGGTCATTCCCCGGTTGATTTCTCTACTCTCCAGAAACCGAACAAACTTTCAGTTCTTGACGAATTTTTTGATCAATAACCTCAAGGCTGTACACCCCTTGGTACAGTGACCTGCTGCTTTATGGAAGTCGTAGTACTTGTCTTTGTTATGGGGAGGGGTATTACTTAATATCTTCGAAGGTCGATGGATCTTCGAGTCTTTCTTTATTTCCATGAGGACTTTTGCTGCTCTGGTGCTGAGAGGAGTGAAGTTGTAGTCTTGGAACTTCTTTACCGATTTTAGCTCATCTATATCTGTCTTCTTGAACTTCTTTTTCTTTTTCTCTAGGGCTGTCTCCTGGGGCTGCCTCGAACTGACCATTGCCTTCAAAGTTTCTTCTTGATTGATAAATTCCTCAACCTTATCCATCAAGCCTTACAAGGTGCTTGGTCACTTCCAAGCCAACTTCTTCATCTATGGTTCCTCTAGTGATAGGCCCTGGTAAAGGTCTGAAAAAAATCATGTCGTCGGTTGGGTTTTCCACTGCCATCTTCTCAAGGTTGAATCGAACCATAAATTACTTAAGAGTCTCGTTGCTATGCTACTGCAGTGTCAGCAAATGTCCAGAAGGTTTCTTCCTTGTCTGCGCAGCCGTAAACTGTGACAAGAATTCTTTATGCAATCCTTCAAACTTATTGATGGGACTTGGGGGTAGCTTTTTGAACTAATCTCGGGCATTTCCCGATAAAGTAATGGGGAAGGCCTGACAAGCTTCCTTATTGGGGGTCCTGTGAAGATCAATATGAACTTGAAAGTTCTCCAAATGTTTGATGGGATATCCTACTCTGGTGTAACTCTGGATCTAGGAGACGTTGAACTTTTTGAGGAGATGGTAGTCAGCCACCTGTTGAGTGAAGCATGTATTGGTACCCAACAAGGGTTTATCCACCACAACAGTCTTGCCTTTATCCTTTCTTTCCATCTCCCGGCCATATTGGCACATTTTCTCCAGATCAAAAACTTTTCTACCCAAATCTTCGGCGTCTTCCCGCGATCCCTTTGGACATTGATTCCCCATGATGCTCTTCCCAGGTGGTCATCTTTCTGGTGGTCCTTCTCATGAAAGTTATCTTTGTGGTGGTCATGGTCGTCTACAAGGCTGTTGTGCTCTTCCTCCCTATGCTCTCGGTTTATCTCGGAGTGAGACGATTCTGGGATTCAGAGCAACAGCTTTACATTTTGTCGCATTAAGGCTGCAATCTAGGCTTCCAATGCCGCCATCTGTTTATGTTCCCCACCGCTCAGGGGAGGAAATGATGAAGAAAGTTGTGGATCATTCTGGCTTTTGGGGGTGGATTAGGTTGGACAACTGTTTCTAGTTGCTATCTTCACGGCTGTCAGAACGCATAGTCACGACCATAATGGATATATTTTAATGAGAATGAAAAAATGTTCCCAAAAATGATGCCAAACTATTGGGACAGTTTTTGTTATGGTGTGAACTGGACATTCTTCGATGTTCTTTATGTCCATTAAATTCACGATTGCTACAAAAACCAACACCGTTAAGAGAACGCACCAGGGTTATCGGCGGATCTCACTACGATGCTTAAGTAAGTTTATGAGGGAAAAACATGCACAAGCACAATAATTCAGTCTCTCGTTTATACTTGGTGTAAGGGTCTATTTATAGGCTAAGAGGTAGAGGCACACCTGCATTAGGGTTCTCTGCTCCCATCTTGACCTAGGAGCCCCCAACAGAGTTCGAATTGGACTAGGTATCCTTCATCTTCTTGAATTAGGACTCTTTCCTTACTCATCTCAGGGTAAGATAGGCAGATTGTATGGGATTGAATTTGGGCTATGATTTCATAGAACTAGATTCGATCTAGGATCGCAATCTCTACTGCTTCCGAATTGTCATGTTGATCCCTGTGGGAATCTCTTCCCAGAACCTCTTAGGACCAACATTTCGTCTCTGAGGACTTATGCTATGCAAGCTTAGGGCCTGCGATCCTCATTGGGTCAGTTTGGTTTTAAAGGCCCATAATCTTCTGGATGGGCTGGGCCAATGATATTATTCCCAACAGTAAACCTTTTAGTTTTTCACACAAATGAATGAAATTGATGTTCTTTCTCATTGAATTTGCCCGATCTCTATGGAACTAATGAAAGATCTGGTCACAATCTAAACCGAGATAACGTATGGTCGGGAAAACTTTGAAAGATGGTTATTCTCATGCAAATAATCAAGTTTAAGTGGCACAAAAGTTACAATAAAGGTGAGTTTCTGAGTAGTGCGTCCAAATGGACCAAAATATGCGTTCGGATGGACTTGGCAAAAAGTCTGTGTCTGCTGCCGTGTCTGGACGACCAGCAGACGGAACTCCCAGTGAGTTCTAATTCATGCACGTGTCTCGACAGACGATTTATGTGTCCGAACAACCAACTTGCTTGTCCGAACAGGCTCCTATTGAAATTGCTGGAGCGAGTTTCTCCAGCTCATTTCTCGTTCTCTCTCTCTCTCTCTCTCTCTCTCCCTCTCACACAAGTTCTCTCTGTCCAAAACCCTAGATCTTGGTAGATTGAAGCCTCCAAACTCAAATCTAACACCGGAAACGTGATCCTTGCTTCAAGATCTACGTTTTCATTAATTGGTTTAAGGTAAACTCGAAAATCCTAGTTCCTCTAGATTTTGTGTTGATTTTTGAGAGTTTGAGTTTAATCTCTCAATTTTCACTAGGTATTGTGTATTTTGAAGTATTCTAGACAACTTCCAAGCGTTGGGTTGCATTTTGGTGAGAAATCAAGGTAAGACCCAAAACCCTAGATTTTTAATAAGTGTTGTAAATTGGTAGATTTGGTGTCAAACCCTAAGATAATCTTATGTGTTAGTATTATTAGTTAATGGGTTAATATTATTAGTTAATGGGTTGTCAAATAGAACCCTAGAAATTTATGGGCTTTCTTTGGATTTTAGTTCTTGAGCAATTCAAGAGCAAAGTGGGAATTTAGAGTTAGAAATGTTATGTGTTAGTATTAATGCGTCATGCGATATGATGATATAGTGGTGCATTGCAAAGCTTTTGTTAGAAATCCTTCTTTAAGCCAATTACCGAGCAACCAAAGTGAGTATTTTACTCACTGAGAAAAGATACTAAGTTTTGTGGTTTTAATGATGTTATAAAATGTTATAATTGTCTTAGTTCAAGTCGATGATATTTTGTGATAATATATGCTTTTATGAATAATTTTGATACTATGAATTATGTTGAAATAAGTATTGATGATGGTTTATGAGATGTAAAGTATGATATTTAAAGTATGATTTATGGAAATGTGAATGAGATACGATTTATGAGCTTTATGATGAGTAAAATACTTCATGAAATGTTTGTGAAATTATGAAAATGTTATGTTGTTGGAAGCACGATCATGAAAGAAAAAGTATGATAAGTTTTATAGCATGAAGCATGAGCATGATTATGTATAAAGAGATTAAGGAGCGGAAGTTGCCTCCATAGTATAATGTAAAGGGAACCAAAGTTGTCACCAATAAGAAAGTAAAGGAGCCGAAGTTGTTTCCATAATGAAAGTATAGGAGCCGAAGTTGCCTCCATAGTAAATAATATGAGCCGAAGTTGCCTCCTATTATGATGACATGCATGACATGGGTTTATGAAAAGTTTTGATGATGCTTTATGAGGTATTTCATGCTAGACGTATTAATATACCTATGAGTCTCAATGGGAAAGAGCATATGTATATTTCTATTCAACTAGTTTGCATATGATGATTTAAGTGATGTCATATTTGGATGTGCTTGTATACTTGTGTTTTTCGAAGTAGTAGAATATTTGTATGCTTGTATAACCATGCTATGAGGTCACATATTTTTATGCTTAGATATGCATGTATGCTTGTATTCCCTGAAGTTGTGAAGTACTTGTATATGCGTATAGCTGAGCACAATGTCAATGTATGGTGATATATGGTTTCACGCTTAGATATGCTTGATAAGTATTGAATGTTGTACATTCAAGTCCCTTAACTCGCATATTTTAGGCCCTTATGGCTAGTTTGGGTGTGCAATTTTTTGAAAAATTGTGAATACCGAGATAATTTGTTTTTTGAAATTATGTTTGGATGGTTTAGAAAAACCTGAGACAAATTAGAAAAAGTTGGATAAAATTTGAATGAAATTTGAATTCCAAAAAATAGTATTTGAAAAATGAATTTCACCCAAACATGCCATTAGTTTCATTATAATATAATGTTTTGTGTTATTTTTGTGTTTTAGGCATTCTCAGGTGTCTAAAATAAAATTAAATCCATAACTTTTAAGGCTTAAAACACAAATCCTGAATGCTACATGACATGGTGAGCTCAAGCGCAATGGATCAAACACACACCATCAAGCCACCAGCAAGAACCCATGACATGGTGAGCTCGAGCACAATCACGTGATAGAAGCTGACAGCAATGCAAAATCAGAAAAGGAAAGAGTTTTCCTTATCCTACTTAGACTTGAAGCCCTAGAAGACCACAATTAGCAATCTCCAAGTAATTATGGTGTAATTGTGTTTTTCTTTGGGAATTCTATGAACATGAATAATGGTTGTTTAATCTTGAGATTATGCTTTAATGTTTATATGCATTTTGATAAACCTCTTATCTTGTCTTAGAAAGTTGTTTATTTCTATTGAACTCAACCTTCATAGTTTATGTGATTGTATGAATGATGGTTTTACAACGGTTTTAATGGACATAAACTCAAGAGGGTTTGATAGGTCATGCCTAGGAAGGATGAATTGCTCTACACCCTAGTTAGTTTAATTTAGGTAGAAAAATTCATGCATTGCCGAAAGATGAGTTTATGATTATTCCTTGATTATGTGTATGCTAATTAAGAGATTTGATAGTTCATACCGAGGGAAGACGGCTTGTACCGCATCTTAGTGGTTAGGTAGACGATCCGTGTTAACCGAAGATGGGCTATTCTTATTTCTTAATAAAAGAAATTTCTTGATGACATCGTTGGGTGCTTGACAAACACACACAAGTCATATTATTCGTAAGTGAAATTCCCACGTTAAATGCAATTTACCATTATTATGAGGTTAGTGGTTAAATCAATGCCCTATAACTTCTCCACACTATCTTACTTTTATGTTTTTATTTAGTTTCAATTAAAAAACCAAAATCAAATATCTTTTCTGAATTAGATTAGAGTTCATTTTAATAACTTAACAACAACCTATAGTGCTTGAGGTTCGACACCCTTGATGTGCAAATTTTAATACTAACAAGCGCACGAATCGTTTTCAATATAGTGTATGTGCAAGTGCGAGATCGTATCCACAGGGAATTGCGTTTTTGCAAACAAAATTTAAATCCAAATTAATTTAATCCTAACCCAGTTACAAAAGTTTAGAAATTGTTCTCGTGAATAAAAATTAGCATAAAAAAATTTAACTAGAGTGAATGTAATCAAATAAAAAAGGCACTAAGGTATCAGAATCCGCACTCACAAACTCATAGCAACATATTCTCATGATCAATAATATTTTCCAAAGTTCTCACAATAAAATCTTAAGTATGTTTTACTTTTGTTTCAAATAATTAATCAAAACCATCCCATGTATCCATTCTTTACAGAAATCACAAAAGAAATCCAATTTAAATTAAATCATCAAGTGTATCCGTAAATCACAGCAAGATATCCAATTTAAATCAAAACATCAATTGTATCCGTAGAATAAATCACAAGGGATATCCAATTTTTTTAAACAACGAAAACCAAGTACAATCAATTCTATGGAGCTATCCTAAATCATCAAATGTATCATTGAATCACAAAAGATATCCAAGAATCATTCCATAAAATTGAATTGAAGTAGAACAATTGAAAATCAAACTCATTAAAATTGGAAAATATTGCATCACATGAGAATATTGTTGCTAATCATAAGTGAGGCTTCATCCTCAACCTTAGTTGAGGATTTAGCCTCTCATGGCTAAAAATAACATGCTAACTTGAATTGAAAACATTAAAAATTAAAAGAACTTACAAGAAAAATTGTTGCAAGAAGACACCAAAATTTTGCTCTTTAGCTTTACACCCTCTTTTTCTTGAAGTTTAGAGGTCCATTTAGAGGGAGAAAACAAACCCTAGAAGCCCTAGAATTTCTAGTAAAATCGGAGGTTAGTCTTCTAGTTTGAGTAGGAGACTCAAAACTCAATCCAAGAAGGAAAATGATTCCAAATTCGTCCAGATTTGCGGTCTTTTATTTCGAGGTGATTTTGGCATAGCATACGTCAGAATTAGGGAAATTGTATTTCACAATGATTTGTATAACTTTGAGTTATCATTCCAACTCCACTTGATTCACCTTAATCCGATACTTGAGCTGAAAGTTATGGCTAAAATACTATGACATATGCAGAATTTGAATTCTAATCCGATTTTGACTCCAATTAGAGAAATTCTGATTTAGTCCTCTCCTTGATTTGGTTGAACATAACCACATCATCTAGGTCTTCTCAAAGTGTGCTTTCTTTCACCTTAAAGCTATTGTTTTCTCTCAATGACCTACAAAATACTAATATACCAAAACTTACAAAAAATATTAGAAAATAACAAAACTAAAGGTTTAGTAAATGCAAATTAAGGGGTCTATATATGCAATATTTGGCACTCATCAAATACCCCCAAACTTACATTTTGCTAGTCCCTTAGCAAAACAAAATAAAAAACAAAATCAAAGCATGTAAACATAAATCCTCTGTCGTGGGAGAAACGATTGCATTTAGCATATGCAACAAGCCTTTTAAACCTTTAGGACTCCCTAGTGGACGAGTGAAGTCTCGTGAGGGTTTGTTAGGAATGATACCCACAAACATTTTAAAGCACTATGTTGTTTTCAAACAATGAGTTCCACACAAACACATGGTTCAGATATCATGAGCAAGTTTAACAAGATGAACATCACAGTCACATCATTAGGACATCAAGAATCATTTAACTCATAGCTGGAAAATTGAGACAACTCATGCTCAAATGTGTGCAAAGTGAGACTAACATAGACTAATGAGGTTTCAATTTTTTTCAAAGTTTGTGTACCCCAAAATTCATAGGAATCTCATCAGATGAAAATAACCAAGGCTTAAATCAAACTGTGTGTATATATATATATATATATATATATATATATATATATATATATATTTTCTCTTTTTGTGTAGGCTGTGCAATGTCTGACTCCCTTAAGCTTTCTAATTGACCTATGTAATTAGTGTTGGGCTAGTGACTCCCAAACCAGATGGTTTTAGGGCACTAGATGTAGAAACATCTCTAAGGGCTTAATTACTCAAGTCAAAAAGGCTACGAAGTCAAACTAGCCATACGATCAACCAAATTGAATTTCTCATCTTTTGACGCGAACACTCAATGCTTAGTGAAGCAAGAGGCCCGACTACTCAATGAGAATTCAAACTGATAATATTATTGTTTTTTTTTTTTTTTTTTTGAATTTAAGCCAAGGTTTCATCAACAAATCATCCTACAAATTTCAAGACACATCCCTCAATTCGAATCTCATACCTCACTAAACCAATGCTAGTGTGTTTGTGATAATCAATTCAAACAAGTGATGTCTCTCAAATCCAACAGATGAGTAAAAAGATTCAGATTTCTAAATATATGCAGTGTTCAACATGTTAAACAAACCAATGATATGCAAACCACAGTTGAGATGTAATTATGCTCAAACAACAATATAACACAATTTTTTTTTTCAAAAGCAATAAAAATAATAACAAAAACAACAACAAAAATAATAAAAATAACAGAAAAAAATGTCTACCCCACCCCCAAACTAAAATGACACATTTTCCCCAATGTGACCAGATATACAATACAGAATGGGTGATGTAAGTCGGGTGTACCGTAGAAGAACGCTGCCCCCAAACTTGAATGGCAGACACTTGTCTTGAAAAACACAACAAAAGCAAAACAAACAAACAAACAAAAATAAAGTGACAATAAAATAACAGAAAAGATGGGTTGCCTCCCACAAGCGCTAAGTTTACTGTCTTTAGCCAAACGCTCCACAGCATATGAGGATCAGTGAGGATAAGTTGGGTCCTCCAAGGGCATTTCTTCAATCTCAAGGATCTTCAACTCTAGAAACCGTTTCAGCCGTTGACCATTTACCTTGAAAGTGTCTCCATTCTTTGGATCTTCTATCTCAATGGCTCCATGAGTGAAAACTGTACGAACTAAGAATGGTCCAGTCCATCGAGATTTTAGCTTCCCTGGGAATAGATGCAGACGTGAATTGTATAGGAGGACCTTCTGACCAACTTCAAAAGATCTTCGCAAAATGTTTTGGTCGTGGGCCTTCTTCATCTGAGTTTTGTACAGCTCGGCAGAGTCGTAAGCATCATTTCGCAGCTCCTCTAATTCATTGAGCTGGAGCTTCCTTTGAGAGCCGGCCTTGGTGAGATCAAAATTCAGTTGCTTGATGGCCCAATATGCTCGGTGCTCCAATTCCACAAGTAGATGACAAGCTTTCCCATACACAAGTCGGTAAGGAGGCATGCCAATTGGAGTCTTGAATGCTGTCCGGTATGCCCACAATGCATCATTGAGTCACAGAAACCAATCCTTTCTTGTCGGGTTCACCGTCTTCTCTAGTATCCTCTTGATTTCTCTGTTAGATAGCTCAACTTGACCACTTGTCCGAGGATGGTAGGGAGTTGCAACTTTATGAGTGATACCATACTTCTTCATGAGTTGCTCAAAAAATTTATTGCAGACGTGCTTCCCCCCATCACTGATAATAGCACGTGGTGTCCCGAAACGTGCAAACACATTATCCTTCAAAAATTGCAGCACAACTTTATGATCATTGGTTTTGCAAGCAATAGCCTCCACCCACTTGGAAACATAGTCAACTGCCACAAGAATGTAGAGGTACCCATAAGAATTTGGGAAGGGTCCCATGAAGTCAATGCCCCAAACATCAAACAGCTCCACAATCAGGATCAGGTTCAACGGCATCATATTCCTTCTTCCAATACTCCCTAATTTCTGGCATCCCTCACAAGCTGAACAGTAGGCATGGGCATCACGAAAGATGGAAGGCCAATAGAATCCACTTTGAAAAATCTTCACTGCGGTCTTTTTAGAACAGAAGTGGCCTCCACATGCATGATCATGGCAAAAGGAGAGGACATTTTGCTGGTCACTCTTAAGAATACATCTCCTTATAATCTGATCTGGGCAATATTTAAACAGGTAAGGATCATCCCAAAAAAAATGTTTTACCTTAGCCAAGAATTTTGATCTGTCGTGCCTGGTCCAATGAGAGTGCATCTGGCCTGTGACAAGATAGTTCACAATATCTGCGAACCATGGTGCATGAGTCTGGGAGATGTTCATCAGTTGTTTATCGAGGAACGTCTCAGCAATGGGCACAACATCTTCAGTGAAGTCTACAGTTAGCCTGGACAAATGGTCTGCTACCACATTCTTGGAACCCTTTTTATCCCTAATCTTAATGTCAAATTCTTGCTGCAACAGGATCCACCATATGAGATGAGATTTAACAGCTTTCTTGGATAAAAGATACTTCAAAGCAGCATGATCACAGTAGACCAATACTTTAGACCCTAGCAAATAAGATCTAAACTTGTCAAGAGCAAAAACGACAGCTAACAACTCCTTTTCAGTGGTAGAGTAGTTAAGCTGTACGTCATTCAGGTCTTGCTAGCATAGTAGATGACATGGGGAAGCTTCTCCACTCTTTGCCCCAACACAGCTCCCACCACATAATCAGAAGCATCACACATGATCTCGAATGGCACAGTCCAATTAGGTGGCTGAATGATTGGTGTGGAAGTTAAGGCCTTCTTCAGAATTTCAAAGGATGCATGGCACTCTTCATTGAAATCAAAGGGGCCATCTTTTGCAAGCAAATTGCACAAAGGTCTTGCTATCTTACTGAAGTCCTTGATGAATCTTCTATAGAACCCAGCGTGGCCTAGAAAGGAGTGAATCTCCTTCACTGCCAGCGGGGGCGGAAGGTTGGAGATCAGATCTACCTTGGCTTTGTCAACCTGAATACCTTTGTGGGAAACAACATGCCCCAAAACAATCCCCTGTTTTACCATGAAGTGGCATTTTTCCCAATTTAAAACCAAGTTCTTCTCCTTACATCGTACCAACAAGGTAAGATGGTGTAGGCACTCCTCAAATGAAGATCCAAAAACAGAGAAGTCATCCATAAATACCTCAAGGTGACGTTCAACCATATCTAAGAAAATGCTGATCATACACCGCTGAAAAGTAGCAGGTGCATTGCACAAACCAAAAGGAATATGGCGATAGGCAAACGTACCGAAAGGACAAGTAAAAGTGGTCTTCTCTTGATCTTCTGGGTCCACTGGAACTTGATTGTAGCCAGAGTAGCCATCAAGGAAACAGTAATAAGCATGGCCAGCCAGTCTCTCCACCATCTGATCTATGAAAGGCAAAGGAAAGTGGTCTTTCCTTGTGGCAGAATTCAGCTTCCTGTAGTCAATGCACACCCGCCATCCCGACAGAACACGAGTTGGGACCAACTCATTCTCCTTGTTCTTGATTACTGTAATTCCAGCCTTCTTGGGCACCACATGAATTGGACTCACCCATTTGCTGTCAGATATTGGGTATATGATTCCCGCATCCAAAAGTTTGATCACCTCAGCTCGAACTACCTCTTGCATGGCTGGATTTAACCGTCTCTGTGGCTCACGAGAAGGTTTAGCATTTTCTTCCAGGTGAATCTTGTGCATCACCATTGCAGGGCTGATTCCTTTTATGGCTCCAATGGACCAACCGATGGCTTCTTTATGTTCTTTCAACACATCCAGCAATTTCTGTTCTTGAGTCTCATTTAGGTCAGCGGCTATGATCACCGGTAGAGATTCAGACGGGTCAAGATATTTGTACTTCAGAGTGTCAAGCAGAGGCTTCAATTCCCGCTTGGCAGGCTCAACTGCTGATGGAGATGGATCAGGGGATGATGTCTCAGTGGTTCCCCCATTGTCAGTTTCTGTCTCAGGAGTTGAGTCCAACAAGGTGTCAGCTTGCTCAAGTAATGTTTCCAGGTCCATGTCGCCTCCAAATGTAGTAAGGCACGTTCCCAACTGGTCTTCAACAATTGGCTTGTTGACAATCTCTTCAACTATCTCTTCTATTGCGCATGCATTTCTGACCCCTTCATAGTCAAATGGTTGCCTGCTGATATCAAAAATATTTAGCTCCACTGTCATGTTCTTGAAAGATAACTTCATGACTCTAGTCCTACAGTTGATTAGGGCATTAGCTGTAGCTAAAAAGGGATGCCCTAGTATTACTGGAATCTGAATCTCCACATTCATAATCGGTTCTGTGTCTAAAACGATGAAGTCCACAGGTTAGTAGAACTTATCAACTTTGATCAAAACATCTTCAATGATTCCTCTTGGGACTTTCACAGATCTGTCGGCCAGCTGAAGTGTTACTAAAGTGGGTTTGAGCTCACCCAATCCCAATTGGACATAAACTGAATATGGCAAGAGATTCACACTAGCCCCCAAATCTAACAGAGCTCTTTCAACTTTGTTGTAACCTATCATGCATGCAATTGTAGAACAGCCAGGGTCTTTATACTTGACAGGGATCTTACATTGAAGAATAAAACTGTTCTCTTGATGGTGACCAAATCTTTTAGAAATTTGGCATATGAAGGCACTTGCTGGATGGCATCTAGGAATGGAATGTTGATCTGCACTTGTTTGAACACTTCCAAAATGTCATCGAACTTTGAGCCTTTCTTGGGAGCTGTAAGTCTTTCTGGAAATGGAGCTTTGGGAACAAACTTCTGGGGACTCTCTTTAGCAATTGGAACGACAGAGTTTGGTCCGAGATCTTTTTCAGGCTTTTCATGGTTTTCCTCATCTTTAGCTGCCTTTGTGGCTTCTTTAGGCATAGCCACTTGATTATCCACTTGCTTTCCAGACCTCAAAGTGGTGATGGCTTGCACATGCTCCTGTCCATAAGAAGGGGCGGATGAGCCTCCAATAACGAATTGCCCTTTTGGGTTGGGAACTGGTTGACTCAAGAACTTTCCTATTTCTCTTTCCCCTATTTGATTGGCTAATTGGCCAATTTGCCCTTCTATCTTGGCAATAGCTTGATGCATGAATTGCTTTGAATCCATGAACTCATTCTTAAGTTCTTGTATAGTCTGACTATTGCTCATGGTGCGATTTTAAGCTCTTGTACAGTCTGGTTAAGCCCTTGTATATTCTGGCTACTTGCCTGTATGAATGCTTTGACTGTGTATTCAAATGATGACTGTGGTTCCGGTTGTGGCACTTGAGTGGTAGACTGAAAAGCAGGAGGTTGGGCTTGGTGAGATGATCGAAACTGATTTTGAGCCTGTGAAGGGAACCCAGAAGGATATTGATTATGAGTTTGAGTTGATGTTCCTCCTTGATTTTGTGGTTGATTTTGCTTCCAAGAGAAGTTGGGATGGTTCCGCCATCCTGGATTGTAAGTCTCAGCAAAAGGTCCACTTGTTGGTTTCCTATAATCATTGAAGGCATTGACCTGTTCCGGCAAATATTCAGCACTTGTTGACAGAAATGGGCAGTTTTGAGTAAAGTGCATTGGGCTGGAAATAAAGAACATACATCAGCTTGGTAAATATTTGCTGCAGTTACTGGCTTATTCAGAGCAAAGGCTTCAATTGTACGCATGAGATCCTTGAGTTGCCCCCTATTGGACCACAAAGGGTGCAAACCCAAGTGTAGGTTTTCGCAAGTAATAAATCACGGTAAGTCCGAGGTCGATCCACAAGGAATGATTAGACACGAGAGAATAATTCTTACTATTTTGCAGAAAAGAAAAATAAATAATAATAAAAAAAAATAGGAATTTTTGCTTTTGGTTTCCACTCGAAAGTGGAGCAGAGGAATATAATTTAAATTAAAAAGTAAACTATAAAACTAAAATAAATAAATTTGATTTTGAAGATAATATTGGAAAAGACTAGGGTTTCAAGGATCCACCTAGTATTTTATTCTATATTCATGAGACATAAAAAAAAAAATATAAAATAGATTAAACATGGGTTAATTGAGAATTTGATTTCAAAAACATGAAACAATAAATTAAGCATTTCATATATTTTCGAATCATATCAAATCAAACAACGTAAGCATTTGATATAAACAAAAATCATAAGGAATAAAAATAAACTTGTCCCATTAAATTACTCTCAAATAAAAAATCATCCCCAAAATTTAATCATTCATCTATGAAGAACAAACAACATGGTCTCAAGAACACATAATAAAAATACTAGGCTTCACCTCTAACCCTAGCTAGAGGTTTAGCCACTCATGTTTATGAAAATAAATTCCATAATCAAAGTACTAAACATAAATTAAAAACAAAGAAAATAAAATTCCAACTTGGCGTCTCGATGCTCTTCTGTGCTCCTTCGCTCCTCTTCGCTTCTTCCTCTCGGCTCCCTTTTCTAAGACCAAAACATGGTATTTATAGTGCTTCCGAGGTCTTTTTGGGTTTTTCTTGGTGGTCAAGCTAAGGAAAGAATCACATCTTGCATTAATTGCACAGCAGCCCGAGGATGGAAATAAATCAGATCTTGAATCCATGTGTCTTGGTAAAGATTATGGAAAGAAATCATGACATGTCAATCTGATTTGTGCTCCACACGTCCATCACCAGGTATATATGGAAAGAATATGAACTTGTGCATGGAAGGCATTTGCTTTGGAAAGAAATCTGATTGATATGGTCCCCTAGTTGTACAAATCCTTTGAAATTTCAATCCAAGTAGGAAAAAGACTCCAAAATTCGCACACATTAGCGTTCTTTTATTGCGGGGAAATTTGGGCATAGTAAAAGTCCGAAATAGGAAAAACCTATTTCAGACTTATTTGTTGTATTTTTCATTAGCTTTCCAACGCCACCAAATTTAATGCAATTCAATTCTTGAACCGAAAGTTATGATGAAAATAAAGTGACATGCTCAATCTGGATTCTTTCCATAAATAAAGAATTTTGCCACTTCATTCAAATCTTGGAATTTGAAGGATTTTCTTCCAAAACCTTTTTGCCAATAACGTGTAGAGCTGCTGCCCATTATGGAGGGAGATATGTGCTTGATTTGGTCTCCACAAGTCTAGAGATAAAATTGATTTGGACCTTCCTTGCATCTTTATGTCAATTCTACAAAAATAACGACATTATTTCTCAAAGACCTGCAAAACACTAAAATACCAAAATTAACAAAAAATATTAGAATATAACAAAACTAAGGGTTTAACAAATATAAATTAAGGGGCCCAATTATACAATATTTTGCACTCATCACCCCCTGATATCTTCATTGTCCCTCACCTCATAAAGTCCTTCCTTCTTGGTAGTAGTGGAACATTTATCCCGACGACTTGAAAAATCCCATCGTTGTGAATTATCGAACAGTTCATCCAGAGTCTTATAAGCTTCTTCCCCTGTAAGATTCAAGAAACCGCCACCATTCATGGACTCGATCATGTAACGCTCCGGTTGAGTTAACCCATTGTAGAAAAATTGAATGAGCCTCCAAGTCTCAAAACCATGGGGCGGACACTTCATAGTCAGCTCTTTAAACCTCTCCCAGCTATCACATAATTTCTCCTCTTCCTCCTGACAGAAAATGCTGATCTTTCAACGAAATTCATTAATCCTTGAGATTGGGAAGAATTTGTTGTAGAACTTGGTCAGTAGAATTTCCCAGGAGGTGATAGACTCAGGTAGGTTGGAATGTAACCAGGCTTTTGCCTTACCATGTAGGGAAAATAGAAATAGTCGTAGACGCACCAACTCATCTGAGAAATTTTGAAATTTGAAAGTATTGCACCTCTCCAAAAATTCCTTCACATGAGCGTAAGGATCTTCATTCTCTAAACCATTGAAAGTAGGAAGGATTTGAATTACATTCGGCTTCAAATCAAAATGAGTAGCATTAGTAGCAGGCAACACTATGCAGGATGGAGTGTTGGTTGTGATGGGTGCAAATAATTTCCTGAGGGTCCTCGATGGATCCCTATTCCCAAGTGGTTCTCCCATCTCAACAGACTTTTCCGACTTAGACTTGGAATTTTTTAGCAAGCTTAGAGCCTCTCGAGCTGTTCTTTCGATCTCAGGATCAAAATTGGTAAATTCTAGATTTAAAGATCCCCGGCAACGGCGCCAAAAAAAAAAACTAAAATTTAACTAAAAACAAATGCGAGTAGGGGAAACAGAATTCTCCAAGGACCGAGGGTCATTCCCAGGAAAGTGAGGGGGGTCACACGGACACCCTTAAATCCCAAGACTTTCCTAGCCAGAACTTGCCTAGACACTTGGATAGTGCCGTAAGCCCACACTAGCAATTTTTTTATTTTTTATTTTTAATTATCACAAGATAACATAAACAAAAATAACTAATGAAAATAAGCTAACACACCAAAAATTAAAGACAAAAACTTATGACTTGACCAAAAATAAACTAAAACTAAAACTAAAACTCACAAAATCAACCAAAAATAAATTTGGTAAAATTATGCAGCTACTGACTTATTGATGATGCCTATGAGTAGTGGCGTGTCCGGATAGTGCTACGGTAAAAAGCTGAGTGGAAGCTGCAAAATAGGCCAAAAACAAAAATTTCTATCTCTTTAATTAGTACAAGGAATAAAACAAAATTAAAAACTTGAAAATAGGAATAACAAAAACAAATTGCAAATAAAAAAAATCCTAATTATAACTAGTAGAAAGATAAAATCAATTTAGAAATAAATTGTTTTAATAAAATCAAACAATTGCCCGGCAACGGCACCAAAAACTTAATGTGCAAATTTTAATACTCGCAAGCGCACGAATCGTTTTCAATATAGTGTATGTGCAAGTGCGAGATCGTATCCACATGGAATTGTGTTTTTGCAAACAAAATTTAAATCCAAATTAATTTAATCCTAACCTAGTTCCAAAAATTAAGAGATTGTTTTTGTGAATAAAAATTAAAAGAATGAACAAAATTAACTAAAGTGAATGTAATCAAATAAAAAAGGCACTAAGGTATCGGAATCCGCACTCACAAACTCACAGCAACATATTCTCATGATCAATAATATTTTTCAAAATTCTCACAATAAAATCTTAAGTATGTTTTACTTTTGCTTCAAATAATTAATTAAAACCATCCCATGTATCCATTCTTTACAGAAATCACAAAAGAAATCCAATTTAAATTAAATCATCAAGTGTATCCGTAAATCACAGCAAGATATCCAATTTAAATCAAAACATCAATTGTATCCGTAGAATAAATCACAAGGGATATCCAATGTTTTTAAACAAAGAAAACCAAGCATAATCAATTCTATGGAACTATCCTAAATCATCAAATGTATCCTTGAATCACAAAAGATATCCAAGAATCATTCCACAAAATTGAATTGAAGTAGAACAATTGAAAATCAAACTCATTAAAATTGGAAAATATTACATCACATGAGAATATTGTTGCTAATCATAAGTGAGGCTTCATCCTCAACTTTAGTTGAGGATTTAGCCTCTCATGGCTAAAAATAAAATGCTAACTTGAATTCAAAACATTAAAAATTAAAAGAACTTACAAGAAAAATTGTTGCAAGAAGACACCAAAATTTTGCTCTCTAGCTTCACACCCTCTTTTTCTTGAAGCTTAGAGGTCTATTTATAGGGAGAAAACAAACCCTAGAAGCCCTAGAATTTCTAGTAAAATCGGAGGTTAGTCTTCTAGTTTGAGTAGGAGACTCAAAACTCAATGCAAGAAGGAAAATGATTCTAAATTCGTCCAGATTTGTGGTCTTTTATTTCTAGGTGATTTTGGCATAGCAGACTTCAGAATTAGGGAAATCGTATTTCACAATGATTTGTAGAATTTTGACTCTAATTAGAGAAATTCCGATTTAGTCCTCTCCTTGATTTGGTTGAACATAACCATATCATCTAGGTCTTTTGAAAGTGTGCTTTCTTTCACCTTAAAGCTATTGTTTTCTCTCAATGACCTGCAAAACACTAAAATACCAAAACTAACAAAAAACATTAGAAAATAACAAAACTAAAGGTTTAGTAAATGCAAATTAAGAGGTCTATATATGCAATATTTGGCACTCATCAACCCTCACATAGACCCTATCTTACAAAGATTCATTCTATTGCAAGTAGTTTATTTTACTATTGATACACTCACGACCACATCAATTTTTGGCGCCATTGCCGGGGACTGCTATGGTTATGTCGTTAAGTTTTTGGGATTAAATTTAATTTGATTCGTAGTTTAGGAAATTGTATGTATTTGATTTTTAAATTTATGTTCTAGTTTTCCTGTTTCAAGTTCAACACTGTCAGATTGAGCACAAGCACAATTAATTGGGCTCAAGTGCACCTTCCCAGATTAGTAGTACTAAAGCTACTGCATTGCAAAGAGCGGTCCACCTGAACTTTTGTGATTTTTTATTTTTATTTTTTGTATATATTTATTTGTTTTACTTAGTTATGATTGGTCATTGTTCTTTGTCACTTCTATCTTTGTGACCTTGACCTTGAACCATGGCTATGGACCCATATGAAGGTTATCAAACTCACTTTGGGTTTGATCACTTTGATTTAGAGCCATTGGCTTTCTCTAGACTGGCGAATAATCCTTACTCCGATTATTATGACCTGGGATGGAGAAACCCTCATCATTTCTCCTGGGAAGGTCTAGCCATGGGAAATTCAACCCCACAATGTCATGAACTGCACAATCAAGCATATCCACAGTTCAACAATCAAGCATTTTGTCCACCATCTAACTTACATCCTCCCTACCAGCAATGACAATCATCTCCATATAGTGCTGGCTTTGAGGATAAAATGTTGGCTGCTCTTGGCAAACTTGAAGTAGACACTCAATTAATGCATTCCCAATTTCAATCCATAGCCAAGCTAGAATTCCAAGTGGAGCAGCTAGTTCATGCACTCAATCAAATAGAGGAAGAGGAGCTTTGGAGTCAATTTGAAGACAATTCTCCACAATACATGATTGATGAAGATAGGTCAAGTAGTTTTCATGATGAATTGATCCAGGCCAACATCCCACTAAGGAGAGAGAGGATAATTAACAACGAGATGGAGGAAAGAAAGAATGAGCATTTTGAACCCCCCGGAAGATCCAATTCCATACCCAGTTCCTCTTAAGATGGAATATGAGCCCAAAGATCAATTTCTTCAAGATCTCCAAAAGCCTATTAAGAAAGTGAGAGTATAGCTCAACATCTTCCAGGCCCCCCAGCCATCGCTGTCTGTGAATGAGTGTTTCTTCTTCCTAGACTTACTGATAAGCTTTATTGAAGACTCACTTCCTGGCATTTTGACTAAGGGTTGTTTTACACTCCCATGTATTGATCAACCCAAATGATGTAAATTTTGAAGGGTCTTGTTGCAGACGTTAAACTTAGTGCTTATGGGAGGCAACCCACTTTATTCCTGTCTTTTTGTTTTTGTTTATTTTGTTCTCTTATTGACACTTCTCTTGTTGTTTTTCATGATGCTTATTTTTATTATAATGCTGGAGTAGTGCTTTGTTTTTTAGGACATGCGCTCTTGCATCAAAGTTTGGAGGAGTACTTTCGCCCCACCTTTTTCTTTCCACCCGGTATCATATCTTTATTTATACATTGGGGACGATGTATCGTTTAAGTTTGGGGGTAGGAAAAATATTTTGTCGTCATGTTGTACATATTATGAATGTCTGATCATGTTATTTTTAAGAATTGGGTTGAACTTTGAAAATAATTACTGACTTCTAATTTAAACCAAGTGTGTGTGTTTGTGTGCAAACAAATATCTTAAATGTGAAATTTAAATAAGACAAGATATTTGTTACGAAGTGAAAACTTTGTGAAGAGAAAAAACCACTCCAGGGCAGCCAAACCCAGGAAATCCACTATCCAAAAACAAAGTTAGTTACAAGACACTCGTACTCACATACCTTTATGCAGTAGTCATACTTCTAACTCTGACGTGTAACCCAACACGAACGCTTCCCAACCAGATCTTCCACCTGAAGGGGTTTTTTATGGATTCTTTTATCTTAAGGCCGACCCCTAAGATAGACTTCACAAGAACAACTGAGCACACATCGGCAATGGCTTGAGAGCTAGCGGATCTTCGATTCTCCATAAACACCCTCTCAAAGCACTATGAAATTCACTATTGAATTCTGTACAAAACACTAGCCTAGAGCTTCTTATTTATAGGCTTAAAGAGACCTCAAAAACTGCTGAGATTCTGACTCTGGCTGGCGAGCGTCCGAATGGAAGTTAGCCACGTCTGGACGGTTTTTTGCGATATCCTTTCAGAAACAGCGTAATTCTATCTTTATTGGGTTCACGTCCGGACGGCTTGACCGAGCGTCCGGACGGTCTTCGCTAAAATCCTTTCCGCATTCAAATGGAACTCTGGAATATTCTGAAATATTGGATATCGTCCGGACGTGTTGCCACGTTGTCCGGACGGCTTGCAGAGACTTCCCAAACAGTGTCGACTTCTGAAATCCAACTCCTTCATGAATACTGATTGACCTTGCATCCAGACAGTGCTGCTCTGACGTTCGGACGTCTTCAATGTTTATCTGCAAGACACTGCGGGGCGTCAGGACGCCTTCATAGGCACGTCCGGACGGTTGCACAGGAACCGGCTGTTTTGTCTTGGATTTTGCAATGACTTTTCATGGACATTTTGTAGAAGCTTGTGATCAGTTATTGTCTTTGATTCGATCATTGTTTGAATACATGAAGATTTTGAATTGAAAATCGACCATCCTGTTAAAATGCAACCATTACATAAAGTATTTTTGTTTTATCCAGAATATAGCTAATATAAAATACTAACAAACTTTAACTGTGATTTAGATTTCATTGGCGAGCTTAAAATTTTGAACACATGACCATTTCATTACGGAATCTAAGTCTTGGCACTAACCTTTGTCACATGAGAATTCACATGTTTCACTTTGAATCTGAACAAGCACATTAGCACACAATTTGTGAGGTATGGCATACGAAATCGATTTTTTGTTTTCATTATCTTGGAGTGAAGTGATAACTTATTAGATAAATGACCTTGGCATGTGAAAAAAAAAAAAACAGAAAAGAAGAAAAAAAATAAATAAATAAGAAAATAATTGAATCTTTCACTGAGTAATTGGACCTCTTGCCTCATCAAGCATTGAGTATTCACGTCACAAGGTGTGGAATATGAATTGCTTGATAAAATGATTAAGTTTAGCTTTGTAGCCTTTTTGACTTGAGTTTAGCTTTGTAGCCTTTTTGAATCTAAGTCTTGGCACTAACCTTTGTCACATGAGAATTCACATGTTTCACTTTAAATCATGTTTCACTTAGATTTACACCTAGTACCCGAAAATCATCTGGTTTGGGAGTCATTCGCCTAACACTCGATACATGGGTCAATTAGAAAGCTTAAGGGAGCTAAGCATTGCACAGCTTGAAAAAAAGAAAAAAAAAGAAGAAAGAAATAAAAAAACAAAAATAAAAAAAGAAGAATAATATCATCATGCCTTGGTTGTTTCATCTAATAGGGATCCCAGTGAATTTTGAGGTATTGGATCATGTACATTGGAATTTAATTTGAATAATCATAAATTGTGTTAGTTCACTTTACACCAATTTGGACTTGTGATGCTTTAATCAACTATTGGTAAATTTTGAGACTTTGGAATTCTTAAAAGTTTTGAAAATTTTGTTTATTTTGTTAAGCTTTCTAATGAATGAGAATCATTTTTTTGTGACACTTCAATCTTATGGATAACATGATTTGCATAATGTTTGTGGGTAGCATTTTTAGCAAACCCTCATGAGACTTCACTCATCCACTAGGGAGTCCTATGGGTTTAAAAGGCTTGTTGGATACGCTAAATGCAATCGTGCTTCTCACGAAAGAGGAAGTAGAGTAGTTATTTCATTTTGCTTTATTTTATTTTCAGTTTTGTATTGCTAAGAGACTAACAATATGTAAGTTTGTGGGTATGATAAGTATTGAATGTTGCACATTCAAACCCTTTATGTCACGCCCCCATTTTAAGGTGAATAGGGGAAACGTGAACGTAATGAATCCGTAGTATATATTTGTTATTATTGACAATTAAACAAACACAAGAAAGCCCAAGGGAAGGTAAAAGAGGCAACTTAAAATATCATCCTATATATATATATATACACTGGAATCCATAGTTCGTTACCTTTCCATTAATGGAGGTATAAACAAAAGAAAACAACTATAGGGAGATTATGTCTTAGATACTACAGTTGTTAGAGTCCTATACATGGGACATTAAAGTATACAAAATAACAAAAGATGTACAATTACATAACAAAAGCTGCACAAGTTAGACTTTTCTTTTCAAGCGGTCCCGTCTATAACTGCTACTACTATATTTACTGTTATGGCCTCTGTTGTCCACGTGTCCCGTTCGTAAGGCTAGATGTATGGGTCCTTAATGACCAATAGACCCACCGGTACTCATGTCCTCAAGATTATTATAAATAACGCCATCTGAAAAGATTTTAAGGAGAAAGGATGAGTTTGACAACTCAATAAGTAACCAGAAAGGATGAGTTTGACAACTCAATAAGTAACCAGAGGCAATAAAACATGCTATAAAATCTTTGTACCATAATCTTAGTCATGCACAGTGATAATTTATGGACAGTAACATAATTAACAATTAAAGCAATAATAGTAAGTAAATTAGAAATGAATAAGAAATTTCTTTTGATTCTTTCCTTTTAAAATAATAGTTTCACCCTTTGACTCAACTCCACTGTTAACCATGAGTGGCGCACGTTGGCTTGTCCCGAAGGACCTATAACTCTATAAGCTCATCCTGTCGTCACAAGGGAGAGCTACCAGGTTGGGAACTTCCCTAGGTAAAGGCCACCCGACCGATAGCTCACATCTTCTCGTAACCATCCTTCGGTGTGCTTGCCATGCTACCCATGCGATACGGTACCATTTGTGACTATAGTAGTGCCTCGGGGTCAAACATTTAAATAACATGGATGCACATGTACATTTCATTAATCTTGTAAGCTCTTTATAACTGTATGATATACAATGAAATTTGAGAGTTCTTTTCATTCATAACTGTAGTCATGTATAAATCATTAAAAAAAAAAAAAAAAGGAAAAAAAAGAAAAAGAAAAAAGAAGTAACTATAACACGTAACATTTTTAAATAATGACATATGAATAGCTAAATCTTGGCATTAAAACAATTTAAAGTCATGTAAGTGAATGATTTATAAAATCCCCCAACACTTTTCCAAAGGATTTATAATAAATTTTGTTGGAGTTTTTGGTGTCGTGTTCCCTTACCTGGATTTGAAAAAAAGCTTTGGGTTGACCTTCTACCTAAACAAATTGTAAGAATAAACTTAGAAGAGTATTCTGAAATTTCATGTCTAAAATTTAAACTAAGGTACCCTATATTTATCCTACAAAACAATCAACCATAAATCTTAAAATTTTACAGCATATAAATATAAAATCTCTATCCATATCAATTGCATATATATAGAAAATATCAGAATTCATAAAATTAACACCACTACTATAATAGACTAAATCATCAACACTCAGTAACTTCAACACCAACAGGAAACACAACTCATTCGGCCTATCCATAGAAAACTCTCCTCAACCCAAAATTTGTTCCCAACTCACCCAAAAGAAATAAAAAATCTCCAACGCTAATACCCAACCGAAAATTGGAGAAGAATTAGACTCCAAAAATCAAAACATATTTCATACCCATTTGGCCATAACAGAGGAAAAAAAAACTCAAAAAAAAAAAAAAAATCATCTATGCCCAATACCCATTCGGTTTTTCACCGAAATAACGCAAAAAATTTCACCCAAACTCACGATACCCATGGCTTCTCTACTGAAAATCTTCCCAAGCAAACAAGAAAATGGAAATCAAAGCCCTACTACTTACCCAAAAATGAACTTCTCTACATTTGGGTACCGAGAAAATGCCGAAAAAAGACGTCCCTTGGCTTTACCAGCGTTGAGCCGAGACCCACCGGCCTCCAGCGTCATCGTCCACCCTAACGGTGGCTAGCCCACCGCATGTCTCCCTATCCGATCTCTCTCTCTCTCGCTCTCTCTCTCTTTCTCTCTCGGTCTCTCGGTCTCTTAGTGGAAAAGAAAAGAAAAGAACGAGAAGAGGGGAAGAGAAAAGAGGAAGAAGAGAAAGAGGGAAAAAAAAGAAAAAAGAAACAAGAGCTCGTGCGTGTATAATGAAAGAAAGAAAGAAAAAAAAAATAACAACAAAGAAATGAAGTGGTGAAAAAGAAGGGATTTCGGAGGTACCTGAATTCCTTTTCAAATTTTAGTGTTGCTAGCTTCTGAGATACTTGTGTGAACTTTTTATTTTATTTTTATTTTTTTTGAAACCTTGGGCATGTCTGCAACGTGTAGTAGGGATGCTTGAGAAGTGGGGATAGAAATTAGTCATTGGGCTCCAACGTTTAGTGGGGATGCTTGATAAGTGGCGATAGAAATCAGTTATTGGGCTGCAACGTGGCAAGTGAAGGAGACACATTGAAGTTGGTTTAGAGGAAGAAGGCTCATTGTTCTACAGTTTTCAGCCACTTTTCTCTCTCTCTCTCTCTCTCTCTCTCTCTATATATATATATATATTTATATATTTAAATGAAAAGCCCCATCTCTCTCTCTATATATATATATATTTAAATGAAAAGCCCCACCAGAAGGTTCAAGTGCATTCAATTTTTTTTTTTTTTTTTTTTATACTTAATTTATACAAAAAATTTCTTTAGTTTCTTAAAAATTTAATGAATTTTCTGGGGTGTTATACCTTAACTCGCATATGTTAGGCCTTTAATTTCATTGTAATATAATATTTTGTGTTTTATGCATTCTCATGTGTTTAAGAAAAATACAAGCAAATCCATCACTTTTAAGGCTTAAAACACAAATTTGGAATGTTGCACGATATGGTGAGCTCGAGCACAATGGATCAAGTACACACCATTAGGCCACCAGCAAGAACTCGCGACATGGTGAGCTCGAGCGCAATTGAAAAGGGCTTGAGTGCAATCACGCGGCAGAAGCTGATAGTAAAGCAAAATAAGAAAAGAATAGAGTTTTCCTTATCCTACTTGGACTAGAAGTCCTAGAAGACCACTAATTGGACTCGGGTTGCTCTTGTACTCTATAAATAGACCTTTAATTCGTGCTTTAAGGGTATGCCACAATAGAGAATAGAAATTAATAGGATTAATAGCTAATTTAAGGGAGAAAAGTTCTTCAAAGTCCAGCAGCTTCTTGGAATGGATTTCTCTCTAACAAAGACAATTTACAGCAACTCCATGAGTGGCTAATTCATCCATAGGGTATTGATTAGCCCTTTCCAAGTAATTATGATGTAATTGTGTTTTTCTTTGGGAATTCTATGAATATGAATAATTATTGTTTAATCTTGAGATTATGCTTTAATGTTTGATAAACTTCTTATCTTGTCTTAGAAAGTTGTTTATTTCTATTGAACTCAACCTTCGTATTTTCTTTGATTGTATGAATGATGATTTTATAACGGTTTTAATGAACATAAAATCAAGAGGGTTTGATAGGTCATGCCTAGGAAGGATGAATTGCTCTACACACTAGTTAGTTTAATTTAGGTAGAAAAATTCATGCATTGCCGAAAGATGAGTTATTCTTATTCCTTGATTACGTGTATGCTAATTAAGAGATTTGATAGTTCATATCTAGAGAAGACGGATCATACTGCATCGTACCGCATCTTAGTGGTAAGGTGGACGATCTGTGCCAGCCGAAGATAGGTTATTCTTATTTCTTAATAAAAGAAATTTCTTGACGACATCGTTGGGTGTTTGACAAACACACATGAGTCATATTATTCGTAAGTGAAATTCTCATGTTAAATGCAATTTACCATTATTATGTGGTTAGTAGTGAAATCAATTCTCTATAACTTCTCCTTACTATCTTACTTTTATGTTTTTATTTAGTTTCAATTAAAAAACAAAACCAAAGATCTTTTTTGAATTAGATTAGAGTTAATTTTAATAACTTAACAACAACCTACAGTCCTTAAAGTTCGACACCCTGACATAGACCTATTCTACAAAAGATTCGTTCTATTGCAAGTAGTTTATTTTATTATTGATACGCTCACGACCACATCAACGCTAGTATACTAATGATCCCCGAAGTTGTGGAAAGCTGGTGTACGAGTATATCTTGGTTATGAAGTCATGTGTTCCCGTACTTAGATATGCATGTATGCTGGTAATTTCCCGAAGTTGTGAAATGCTTGCATATGTAGCTGAGTCTCAGAGTTTAATTACATGCATATATACGATTTCACATGTCTAAACAAGCCTGTGTTTACCTCATCATCTACAAGGCGTTTTAAAACGGAAACAACGAGTTAATAGTAGCTGTTAGGGTAAACGTAAGGTAGAAAAGAAAATAGTTGGCTCATTGCAAAACTTAGTGAGTTTTATACTACTGAGCTTGTGGACTTGTACCTATGCAGATGTGGCTATCACCACGATCATGTAGATGTTGATGCTTTGGCTACAGGTACCGCTAATGTCGACGAAGACCCAGTGCCTTTATATTTGGGTACTACGACTGAAGCTTATCGTAACGGTTGTATGTGCTAGACTTGGGGATAGTCTGTAATTTGTATAGACTTTTGTATATGGCTTGTGTCGCATGTGACATTTATTTTGTATAGTCATTCTTTAATGTATATAAGGTTTTGATTAAACCTTAAACAGATAAGCAAATGTATGGCTCTGATGTTGTAATTACGTACACTTTTTAGTTAATGAATATAGTTCCACTGCTACAGGTTTGTCTCTGATATTTTGTGCATATGTAGTTATAAGATATATTAGGTTAATGTTGGCTTAATAATTAATCGTCATGCCACTGTGATTATTTCATTTTGTATATATAATAAAAAAAAAATGGGTCATCACAAAATTGACGGCTCCAGTACTTCTGGGTAGAAAGAGCAGATCCATTTCTAAGCAGAGACCTAGAGGCTTCGTCAAGGACTTGCTGTGGAACGACGTGGAATCATGGAAAAAAAAAAAAAAAAAAAAAAAAAAAAAAAAAAAAAAAAAAAAACTCTTGCTATTTGGTAGATGGCGTGAGTTTTGGGTTAAAATTTCATTGTTTGCATCTGGGCATTAACAAATTTCACTACAAATGTGCGGTAGTTTTACTACCGCATGAAAGCTGGATCCTTAGAGAGAAAGATTGCTAAAGAAAGTAATTTTTAAAATGACTACAACCTATTGATTTTTTTTTTTTTTTTTGGAAAATTTGTATAGAAATTTTTTTAACGTGTGACATCCCAAGGATTTTTTTTTTTCTCCTTTTCCCAAATAATAAATGACTTGTCAAAATATTTTTCTTTGGCCTTTTTTGGTACTCTAAATTAGGGTTATAATTGAATCGAGTCGAGACAAATATTAAATATTCAAGTTATTTTTATTTTATTTTATTTCGATTACAAGCCGAACTAAATGAATAGAACTTGAACATATCACAAAGCTAGAATTTGTTCAAGTTTGGCTCATTTATTTTTTGAATGAACTCAAGGTTGTTTACGAACTGCTCAAATAACTTATTCATTTCTTATATAAAGTAAATATCATTTTTTTTTTTTTTTGTAAATCTATAAGAATTTTTATTGAATTAATTATTAGTAAGATTTAATCATTTAAGTTAATTAAACAAATTAACTTTAATCTTAAATAATCCAATCTCGAATTTATATTTCTGTTTTATAATATGTATATAAATTCATGATGCACACACATAAACATACTCGATCATGTCCACACAAAAACTCATATATCTAAATCAAGATTCACAATAATAATGGGCTTGTTTGGCAAAGAACAAAACAGAACAGAGTAGTGGGTTGTTAGTTTTGGAATTAGTAAAAAGTGATGATGTGATATAAAATAAAAAGAATTTGTATAAAAAAGTGAAAAAGTTTTGTATTGTAGTGAATTTTTTTATTTGAATAATAATAAAAAATTATTGATGTGATATAAAAAGTGAAAAAAGTAAGAATGTTTTGATGTTGATTGTTATTGGAAAATATAAAAATAAAATAAAAAATATGTGAATAGTGACCAGCACTATCATGTAATGTACCAGAGCATGAAATAATTCAAGCTATATATATTATATTAAGAAGAGAATTCCTCATTATTTAAGATGTTTTAATTACGAAATTAAAATAATATTAAAAAAAAAAAAGTTGTACGAGTTTATAGGCCGTCGAGTTTTTACAAAAACAACTCATTTAATAATTGAGAGTTCGAATCAAATTTATAGAAATAGGTATTGAGCGAGTTGTGGAGCCGAAAAATCATGTGCATGGAGATTCAAAAGACACAATTAAAAAGAAATGATCGTAGTGTCTGGATTTTAAATTTGTTTGGAGATCAAAGCTTGGATCCAAACCAATCCGACGTCATTACAAGTACAATCACAAAAGGCAGCATGCATCCAAATTAAAGAAATGAACGTACAAAATTAAATATGATTCTCATTAGCTAAGCCCTAATCAATCTCCTTCATAATTAAAGTTGAAGAAATAATTTTTCTTCATTACATTATCGTACATCAATCCTATACCAAAACACATAGGGTGTGGGACTTATGTATATGGGTCTTATAGACATGAGTCTCACATCTAATGTGTCTTGGTGTAAAATTGATGTAAGATAATGTGATGTATGAATAACACATTTCTTAAAGTTGTACGTACTCGTATGTGCGACGTCTCAGGCGGCGGAGCACTCGGCCCATCCTTCCTTTAAAACACGTCGCGCTCTACTGACTCTTACTGCACGTGTGACCCTCGCCTCGGTGGCTAGAATCAGTCTGGTTGCCACTCCGGACACCTTCTCTAGCCTCCTCAAGTTTTGGCACGTGGACAGTGACCCTGACCTGTCCCCGCAAAATCTCAAGGCCAACCAAAGCGACACCGCCATAGACACTCTGAAGGGCAACATCGCCAACAGGCCCAAACAAAATCCCAAATGTTTCGTTGCCGAGGGAACAACCAAAATACCATTTACCCCCAGCTTCCTGCACCAATTCACAAAAATGACCCCGGCCTTCGCGTCCATGCTCGGCGACACTCTTCTGACCTTCATCTTTGCCGACGCAGAGAACATCGCCGGACCCGGAACATTCTCATTCATGCCGGATATCTCCGTGAAAGAGCCTGAGACGCTCTGTTTCAATACATGCTCTCTTATTCTCCGATCATCGAGCGCGATCCTCTTCGGAGTAGCGGCGCAAGACTCGGTGCTGGAAACGCAAGCGGAAGAAGACGACAAGGAATCGACGTTGTCGGAAAGTGCATCCGGCGGCAAGCAAGAGTGACAAATTTGAGGGAGGAGGATCGGAGTTCCAGCACCGGAAATTCGGTATCCGGTGAAAGCGTCGCATTTGGAGCAGAGTGCTTGGCGAAGATGGGCAGCGACGAGGAAATTGGCCTGATGAACCCTAGCGTCGCAGTGGTAGCAAAGAAACGCAGCGTCGGAGGCGCAGTACAAAGAAGCCTTTTCGCTGCAGAGCTCGCAAACTGTAGCTTTCTTCATCGCGATCTTAGAAGATTTCAATGTAATCCGGTTAGTAGAAATGAGAGAGATATATAGAGATGGAAGAGTAGAGGGATTGAGAGATTTGAGGTCCACAAATAGTGGGTGTGGAATGGTTTTTCAAGAGTGTGAAAAATGTGTTTAAAATGAGCTAGAGAGAAAGGTGGTGGGTGTAACATGCAATTTTTCTTTTTATAATTTTCTTAAATATTTATTTATTTATGTGGGCAATTTTAAGGTCCTACTTTTAGCACCTTCCCTTGTCCACATAAACCTCGTTTCCCTCCAATTGCTCCATCTTCTGATTTTCCTTTTAATTTCCACCTTTATCCTTTATTTGTTGCTCTAATTATTTATTTTCCATCTCTATGCATAACTTTCTTTTACCCCTAATTAAAAAAGAACAATCGAGGAAAACAAACCTAGCTATACAATATAAACGGATGGCCTTAACCCCCTCTTCACTTCAAGGTTTGCATGTCCAATGAGACTTTCGTGCAAGCCAACGGACAAAGTATCATAACAAGCCATTTCTTAGTTGTTTGACCAAGTTTGACTTTGGGTGCCACTCAATTAGAGATACGACTAAAGATTGTTGAGGATTATGCCATAAATCCCAATATATGATTGATATTTCAAATTTGTAATAAATAAATGATGTTATTCACTGATCTATTTTTGAGCATATGACATATGATCTTTTACATGCTTTTAATGATTATGTATATTTTGCATGTGGAAGACCTTTGGATTAATTTGAATATGGTCCATGGTGTGAGTAGCAGGGTTATCACACAAAGTCTTAATCCATACGTAGTAGTCATATTAAACTTTGAGTAGTTTGCATTCGGTAATGAAATTGAGCATTCCTTTGGGAAGACTAGTGTTACACTTCTGTCATATAATTGTACCATTTGGATCAAATATGAGCTTGGTTTTGTTGTGAAAAGTTTTAAAAAACCAATTTCCTTTTTTATCATATTCTTGTAACATAAATTCTTTTTTTAACTCTTCTTTATTGATTTCAAAATTTTGAGACATCATACATATTTATGAATCTTCTCTAGGATTTTCAAAATAGCTGATTTGTTCCATTTGGGATTGTGTTGGTGAGGAAGGAATATTATTGTTAGCAATTGAGGCTGAGGCTACATAGTAATTAAAAAGGTGTATCAATTATTTTTCCTTTATTGATTCATGAATGGAGTTTCAAATTTTCTAAGACGATGCTTAGGGGGACAAATGCTGCGTTTGATCATGGGATAAAATTTTGAGGAAGAGGATTTTGATACTTGGAAAAAGATCTTTCGAAAAGGTTGGAATGATATTCCTATAGGTCCATCTGTCTTTTGTCTAGTATAACTTAGATCGCTAATAGCATTATTTTCAACTTTGGGTGCTAGAACTAAATTTTCTAATAACGATTAGTTAGGTAACTGAATGTCTTTCCAATTTATTTATTTAGGTATTTAAATACTAGAATTTTGTGCACTTGTTTTTAATAATAAGGTTTGTCCTTTTGGGCTCTCAATTAATGCTTGTAGCTCTACGGTTGTTTTCATCAACTTAAAAACCTTGAGCTCATTTCGTCATCTTATAACCATAGTTTTAATATTTAGTTCTAAAGCATATAGTGATGTTGGATCAAATAATGATAAGGAATAATTTGGGTGACAATTAAAATAAAAGGGTCATTCATATAAAGATGACTCTACCATTCCTAATAAGGAATCCTGAAAGTCAAGATGTCTTCCATCACGTAAACATAATTAAACACTTGTATTCAATCCTTTTCTATTAATGGTTTGACGGCAAGTTGTACTAATCTAATATGTATAAAAGAATACTTTTGTCTATGTTTTTCCATAAATTCTTTGCTAAATAATTTTATTGTCTCATACTCATTATTCGAAGTATGGTTTTTTCTACTGTTTTAATTGTATAGTCTAACGAAAATGATAAATTTGAAAATGTTGACTGTTTGTATATTTGCTTAGTAGGAATATTTGGGATATTCCATTCTTGGAGATTTCTTTCTACATTCATTATACTTATTTCTTTATTATTTAAAATATCATTTTGGGTGGACATATGAGAACTAGAGGAAGTACTCCTAAAAAGAGAATTCATTGTTAATCATAAAAGATTATGCTTACTTAATCTAGACAAATATAGACATTCCTATGGGAACAATGCTAGGACTACCCTAAGGCGCTCACCTGGCTTTTAAAGGGTTGACCAACGGTCTTATGCTTACCAACATAAGAGATATCTAAAATATGTTTTGAATAAGCTAAACAAAACCAATATGACAACTACCAGTCTTTTTTGAAGTAACACTTCTGTAACGCCCCGCTTTTTACAAAAATGCATAAATGAAAATTGATTAGTGTCAAATATTGTATATCTGGACCCCTTAATTTGCATTTATTAAACCTTTAGCTTTGTTATTTTTTAATGTTTTTGGTTATAAGTTTTAGTGTTTGAGTTTTTTGCAAGTCATTGAGAGAAAATAGCGGCATTTATGTGGAATTGTAAAGAAACAGGAAAAGAAGTTTTTAGAGCCCATGCAAACATGATTAGGGACTGAGAAACATGTTATTCTCCAAGGCTTGCCAGCACATATACATGTTAATATAATGCATGTTTCCCTTTTAATTAAGGAAATAAAGAAGGATGTGTGTACTTATTTCCAGACTTGGGCACCGAACCCATCCATGTTTTTTTTTTTTTAAGGAGGTGGAGGAGGGATTATATATATATATATATTGCTTTGCTCTTGTAAGTGAGTACATGGATGTTTTAAATAGATATTTTAAAACATTAATTAGCTAGTCCCGTTTCTAATTACTGTAGTAAATTGCATCATTATTTTATTCATTCTCCTTTCTACTCATCCGCTTCTCCCTCCTAGTTATGGAAATTACAAGATCGCCAAAGCAACAGCTTCAATCTACGAATCTATCGTATATCTAGAGAAATAATGGATAGAGATGGTAGATCTGAAACAATAATGGGTAAAAAGGGGTAAATCATGTGAAGAGGATAGGGAGAAAGCAATAATTACAAGACCTTGGCCTCAGGCATTCCTCTAATGGTCAGCTCAGAGTCGAGCTCATCAACTTCGGTACGGTAGCACTGCCATTCGATACAACCACCCCCATTTAGTCTCCACCTAGCCCTACCCTTAAGCCTTTATCCAATGGCAGCAATCCACAGCCTTGCAGTGATCCTCAAATAGTGAAATAGAGAATAATTAAAATAAAAAGCATTAATTACACTTTTTAATGAAGTATTTTGCATAATTCGGTTAGTAGAAATGAGAGAGAGAGTATGATATTATACATAGAGATGGAAGAGTAGAGGGAGTGAGAGTTTTGAGGTCCGCAAAGAGTGGGTGTGGAATGGTTTTTCAAGAGTGTAAAAAATGTGTTTAAAATGATCAGAGAGAAAGGTGGTGGGTGTAACATGGAATATTTCTTTTTATAATTTTCTTAAATATTTATTTATTTATGTGGGCAATTTTAAAGTCCTACTTTTAGTACCTTCCCTTATCCACATAAACCTTGTTTCCCTCCAACTGCTCCATCTTTTGATTTTCCTTTTAATTTGCACCTTTATCCTTTAATTATTTGTTGCTCTAATTAATTATTTTCCATCTTTATTTTAGGCTCATTGCATAACTATCTTTTACCCCTAAAAAAGAACAATCAAGGAAAACAAACCTATACAATATAAACGGTTGGCCTTAACCGCCTCTTCACTGTACAGGTTGCATGTCAGATTGGACTTTTGTACAAGCCAACATGCAAAGTATCATAACAAGCCATCCCTTAGTTGTTTGACCAAGTCTGACTTCGGGTGCCACTCAACTAGTAATACGAGTAAGGATTGTTGTGGATTATGCCATAAATCCCAATATACGATTGATATTTCAAATTTGTAATAAATAAATGATGCTATTTACTTATCTATTTTTAAGCATATGACATATGATATCCTTTTACATGCTTATAATGATTATGTATATTTTGCATGTGGAAGACCCTTGGATTAATTTGAATATGGTATATGGTGTGAGTAGCGGGGTTATCACACAAAGTCTCAATCCATAAACCTAGTAGTCTTATTAAACTTTGAATAGTTTGCATTTAGTAATGAAATTGAGAATTCCTTTGGGAAGACCGTTACACATCGAATCTTGATGATTTATCTTGATCGAGCGTAGTTATAAGCTTAAAGTTGATGTGTAGGTGTCATGCACTGAACAGACCATGAAAGTTTTTTTTCCACAAAAATACTGTCGATGGGAAACACTGTAACTGTTGAGACTTCTTATGATGTTGATTCTAAATCCTAAGAGGATTTTGTACTTAATTGTGAAATTGAGATCACTGTGATGCATTTGTGAGTGAGACCTTTATTATGGTCAACATCCTCGATGCGTTCGGTGATCACATGTAACATTGTAAGAAAGCTTTTCTCAAGAAGGAATCCAAGTCCTTTATTAAAAAGGATAATAAATTTTTCATTGAGATAGATTTTATGGATTTGATTATTCTCAGTCTTTGGCCGAAGCATTTTGGTAAGGAAAACCGAAATACCATGTTCATGTGATCAGTTTTTCACAAGTATGAGAATAATGGATAAAACCAGTGACCCAAGGATAAAGAGGTCGAGAATTAAGTGACAGTATCTTTGGCTTTAATACTGGCACGAAAGAATTCGTGGAGGAATCAAAATTCAATATTAAGTAAGTCTAATTGATTAATTAATTTAATAAAAAAAAATAAATACTAGAGTTCAATTACATTTCTTTAGTGGAATTAAATGTAATTAAATAGGAGATTGGTGACAGCTACAGAGATAACTGGGTCACATGCCTATTAAGCTAGTTATATTTGTCCTTTTGGGTCTCTCACCAAGTTGATGTAATTTAACCAGGTCAGACTTTTTATTTATTGGGCTGCTTGTTCTTATTTATTAAAACATAGGTTAGAGAGAAACTGTGCAGAAGATTTGCGAGAGGGAGATTGGGCTTGGGATAAAACCCAAGCCCAATGCCAGTGTTGTAGACGGGCCAGAGAGCTTTTATCAAACCTTATCCATCCACTATCACTAGTCCTTCTCGGATTAGAACTTCTTCTACTACTTGTTGCACATTGTTTATATCTCATACTATTCAAAGCCTATAAATAGATTACCATGTAACTCTTGCAAAATAACTAATCACAATAGTTCTTTAGTTTTTACTAAGAACTAATATCTTTGGGTTTAGTCTCAAGAATAAGTTTAAGTTTTGAAAAGCCAGTTGAGAGTCCACACTCTCGGTTAGTATTAGTCATTGGCGGAAGATCTAAAAGTCTCATAATCTATAAGATCACACATTTTTCATTGAGGAATAAGAAGAAAAGTTTTGCCCCAAAGTTAAGGAGTGGCCGTAATCTTCAAGTAAGTATTTATGTTTTGCAGTTTAATTTTAGGGGTGATTACATTTTCTCCCTCATGACCTATCGATCATTGTCAACATGCCACCACGAACTGACACCTCGACCAAAAGAGAGCATGAAACTACAATTTTTGTACCTTTACCCCCATTTCATTAGTCAGCGTCGTTAATTTGAACGGTCAACCCATCACATGCCCTTTAACCCTTTTTTCTCCCATATTTGCCCTCAACCTCGGTTGTTGAATGATTTTGAAACTAAAAAAATAAAAAATAAATACAAAAAAGGAAACAAAGAAAGAGAATAATTTGACCACACGGATTTTTGTCTCCCATTTCAACTTCAAATAGCCAAACTCGAACGAGAACCCTAGAAGAAGTAGACTTTCTCTCAAGCAAAAATGTCATGTTCACTGAAGAGGGAAGCAACATCTGGGGAGCCCATGTGCCGTTGTGGAGTACCTGCATGTTTGAAGACTTCCTTCACTAAGGAAAATTTCGGACGGTTGTTTTGGGGTTGTGTTAACTATGAAGTAAGAGTTTCTTCATAGATTTGTAAATTTCGGACTGTTCTCTTTTCTTCTCTTCTATTTTGTAGATAATGGATAATTTTTTTTAGTGTTTGAAAGTTTAGATCTTAGATCCGGAACTTTTTTTTTTTGGTAGAAAAAAGAAAGAAAAGAACCATGCATGGAAAGAAGAATGTGGTAGTATATAGAGTTGTTTTTGGGTTTACTGAAGTTGAGCTGTTTTTTTTTTTTTTTTTTCTTTTTTCTTTTTTCTTTTTTTCTTTTTTGTGTAGAAAAAAAAAAAGAAAAAGAACCATGCATGGAATGAAGAATGTGGTAGTATATAGTGTGGTTTTTGGGTTTACTGAAGTTGAGCTGTTTTTGGGTTTTCTTTTTCTTTTTCTTTGTCATGTGTTTGAATTTTTAAACACTTCTGTTAACATTGATTTGTAACAAAAAAACAAGAAGAAGCGATGATGATAATAATAATGGGAACTTGCTTTAAAAAAAAAAATAATAATAATCTTGATTTCAAATCAAACCTCATGTTCTAATTTTAATCATTTAAGCCATTTAATTTCATCAATATTGTAATCTTTTTCTATTTGTGATTTGCCCATGCATGTCTCTTAACTAAGAAGCCTAGAAAGAATCAAGGGAGACATTTCATAAAAAAAATCGCAAATATAGTTTTGGGGGACTCAGCATGTACTTTAGTTTCTTTAAGTTTTATGAGAAAGTCCAAACAATTGTTTGGATGCATTCAAACCTTGATAAACCATGATAGATCCAAGCCACGTTTTATTTTTTGGGTGGGCATATTATTTTAAGTTGTAGTGGATAAGTTATATTCAAGCCAAACATTATGTAGAATTTCATGTTTTTAAATTAGTGTACTGAATATTTAGGTTCGAGAAATGCTTGATTGTACACTCTCATCCCACTCTTATTCCACTCAAATCTTTTTTAATTCTTTTTTATTGATTTCAAAATTTTGAGAAATCATACAGATTTGTGAATCTTCACTAGCTAGGATTTTCAAAATAGCTGATTTGTTCCATTTGGGATTGTGTTGGTGAGGAAGGAATATTATTGTTAGCGACTGAGGCTAAGGCTACAAAGTAAAAAGGTGTATCAATCATTTTTCCTTTATTGATTCATCAACGGAGTTTCTAATTTTCTGAGACAATGCCTTGGGGGAGAAATGTTGTGTTTGATCATGGGATAAAATTTTGAGGAAGAGGATTCTGATACTTGGGAAAAAGTTCTTTCGGCAAGGCTGGAATGATATTCCTATAGTTCCATCTGTCTTTTGTGTAGTATAACTTAGATTGCTACTAGCATTATTTTCAATTTTGGGAAGTGGAACTAAATTTTCTAATAACCATTGGTTAGGTAATCGAATGTCTTTCCAATTTATTTGTTTAGGTATCTGAATACTAGAATTTTGTGTACTTGTTTTTAATAATAAGGTTTGTCCTTTTGTGCTCTCAGTTAATGCTTGAAGCTCTACCGTTGTTTTCATTAACTTAAAATATACCCTATAAACTAATGTTAAATCTTGAACTCATTTCATCATCTTATAACCATAGTTTTAATATTTAGTTTTAAGGCATATAGTAATGTTGGATCATATAATGATAAGAAATAATTTAGGTGACAATTAAAATAAAAGGGTCATTCATATAATGACGACTCTACCATTCCTAATAAGGAATCCTAAAAGTCAAAATGTCTTTCATCACGTAAACATAATAAAACACTTGTATTCAATCCTTTTCTAGTTAATGGTTTGATGGCAACTTGTACTAATTCGATATGTATAAAAGAATACTTTTGTCTATATTTTTCCATAGATTCTTTGCTAAATAGTTTTACTATCTCATACTCATTATTCGAAGTATGGTTTTTTCTACTGTTTTAATTGTATAATCTGACAAAAATGATAAATTTGAAAGTGTTGATTGTTTGTCTATTTGCTTCGTAGGAATATTTGGGATATTTCATTCCTGGAGATTTCTTTCTACATTCATTATACTTATTTCTTTATTATTTATATTATCATTTTGGGTGGACATATGAGAACTAGAGGAAATACTTCTAAAAAGAGAATTCATGGTTAATCATAAAAGATTATGCTTGCTTTATCTAGACAAATATAAGGACTACCCTAAGGCGTTCACCTGGCTTGTAAAGGGCTAACCAACGGTCTTATGCTTATCAACACAGGAGATATCTAAAATATGTTTTGAATAAACTAAACAAAACCAATATGACAACTACGAGTATTTTTTGAAGTAACTTGGCTTTGATACCATAAGAGACCCAAGGATACTAGAATGAACATAGTATTATAATGGAAGGTGTAGAAAGTATTGCTACTAAACATAATAATAATGCAATAAAAAAAAATTGAAAGTAAATAAAAACTTACTAATACAAATCTTTGAACTTCAAATCCAGACATAGATTAATTCAATACTGAGAAAGTTACAATGATAAGTGACAAGGATACAAAGGAAGCAAGAGAAGTGGATACAAGAAAGGCTAGAGGGCATTCTGAATGAGGGTAGGTAGTAAAATCCGGTCTACCTCATACAAATGAAAGAGTCTTTAGATTTCACAAGAGAATAGAAAATATTAAATTATACAGTGAACAATGTCAAACAGTGCAGAATCAAGACTCTTTGAATAGTAATTTCGTGACCACTTTTGCTACAAATCAAGATTCTTTGTCTAATACTTTTGCTTTTCTGAATAGTAATTCTGTGACTTCTTTTGTGAAATAGGGATGGTATGATAAATGGTCTAATGGTCAGACAGATATGTCTGATAGCCTGAAACCTTTTGCTTTGTCAAATAGTAATTTCGTGACTTCTTTTTTGTCCAACAGTAGAATTCTTCTGTTAAAGGTCTTGTCTGATAAGTAGAATCGAAAGTCTTTTAGTTGTGAGCATATCCTTCAAAAGGATCCTGGGAATCTTGAAAATATTCTGATAATGTTGAATTTTGTTCACCTTCATCATAGTCTTCATCTTCATCATTGTTTGACAGCTGGGAGATGGCTTCTTGTAACTTTTTCTTATACTATTTTTTAGAACTAGAAGTGGCGATATTAGCTTGATTCAAGCTTTTTTGAAGTAGGAATTGGTTCTTGTCACCAAGTTCAAATTCTTGTTAGATTTTTGTAGGATAGGTTCATAAGTGAACTTTTCCTTCCATCTAATTGAAATTTTTCTGGTAATATATTTAATGGAGGTACCAACTGAGATTCCATAATCCCAACCCATAATCCATGGGATATTATAATGAACAACAAAATATAACCTCGGAAATTTTGCAGAAAGAGGAGGAAAAGAATCATTCTTTGCATATGGCTCAAATTTGTTTGATAAGAGAGAGACATAATTTTTGTTTCTGCTAAAAAAAGCACCCACCATTGGTCAAACCAAGAAGGTAGGTATTTTACTTCATCTTTTTTTTTTATTATTATTATTATAAAATATGAGAAACCAAGAATGCTGAAAACGATCATTCTGAAAAAAGAAAGTATTATGCCAGGCTTGTTGATAATCAAAGTAATTGAAAGAAGGAGGATTGAAAGGGACAGAGAAATTTCTCATTTTCCAGGGAGAATATCCCCCCACTGAGCAAGAGAACAAACTTGTTTGTATTATCAAATTTGCAAGGGGTATGAGAAAAGAGGACATAATATGTGTCATCCAGAATAAATTCATAAAATCTTTGATTCTTTTCTTGGTGTACCAGAGTGAAATGCCAGTTTAGAGGGAACATTTTAGAGACAATGTCTCTAAGACTTTTCATATGATCAAAATCAGCTTCCAAAGTGAAAAGTTTTGGTTTTTTGAGCAATTAGGTATGCAATACATTTGAAGGCTATGTGATAAGAGAAGGAGAAGGAGAAGGAGTAGGAGGAGGAGAACAACTCATTCTGTCAGATTTGGAAGAAGAAGTTGAAGTTTTTGAGGTTGAGGTTTTTAGAGGTTGCTAATACAATTCGAGAAAAGGTTGCTAATTAGGAAAGAATGGGAGGAATGAATCTAATATGAAGAACTGGTTTTGGGAATGTAATGATACTAGGGTTTTGGGTCGATAAGTCGGAGGCCTAAGGGCTAATACCAGATTGGGAAAGGGAGTATTTTGTAAGACATAATCTGCTCAATTTTGAATTTTGGTTCTATCGGGGATTGTCATTTTCCCTGTAAAAATTCACGGGTTAAGAAATTAGGAATACAATTTACTTCACCTTTAATATACTCAATTTCAAAATTAGAAGAGCTTAGAATTGCTTGCCATCTAGTAAAAATTTGTTTTGATGCAATATTTTTAAAATATTTAAATAATACATCTTTTGCACTTTTATAGTCAACCCAAACTAAAATTTTTGATTTAGAAGATCATCTTGAAATTTCAAAATACATAAAAATATTGATAGAATTTCTTTTTTTCTTTTTTCTTTTTTTATTGTACTATAATTCTGTTGTGCAACATTCCATACACTTGAGTGATACCGAACAATTTGCTCTTTAGGTTCTGAGGTACATTGTTTGAGAATACCTCTATAGCCAAGTTGAGAGACATCAGTTTCAATAATTTTACAAGAGGTAAGAAAAGAATGTCTTAGACACGGAAGAGTCTTGACATGTTTCTTAATTTTCTTTATGATTTTGGAATGATGATCTATCAATAAAGGAGGATTTTTTATTTTTTCTTTTTGTAATCTCTGATATAAGGGTTTACATATTTTTCTCAAGTTTTCATAATGAGTAATGTTTCTTGCACAATTTTTATACAACTCTAACAACTTTTTTTTAAGATCAACCACTGAATATTTAAGGCTCACATGTAGGAAAACAAATTCAATGGTTGATCATAAATAAGGAAAATGTTACTTTTATGACAAGTGCACAACATGTGCACTCCCCCCCCCCCCCCCCCTCACAAGAGGGTGGGGCCTAGTGTCTGTAGTGCAGCAATCAAGGCCACATAAATAAAAGTAGTTAGAGCTGTGCAAAAGTTGTGTAAGAATTGTACAAAAAACATTATTCTTTCATAATACCTGGAAACATAATTCAAACTTCCCAAGAATCTTTGAAGTTGATTTTTATCCTTTATTACATTTGGAAAATTTTCAGCGAATTGAATAGATCCATCTATAGGTGTTATAGTTCCGTGATAAATATTATGCGCTAAAACTTTGACTTTGTCTTAAAACAATTTATTTTTGTTGGTGATAATTCTAATCCATTATGTTGTATAATTTGTACGAATGTATTTAAATGTTTCCAATGTTGTTCTATAGATTTTGTCAAAACTTAAAACATCATCTATATATACTATTGAAAAGTCGGAAAAAGGTGTAAGGGTATCGTTCATAATATTTTGAAATTCACTAGGGGGATTTTTCAAACCAAAAGGCATAATGTTCCATTCATAGTGTCCAAAATGGACTGTAAATGCTGTCTTATATTTATCTTCCTCATTGATTTGGATTTGCCGAATCCACTCTTCATATCAAATTTGGAAAAAACAGTAGCATTAGAAATCCTTGATAACAAATCTTTCTTGTTGGGAATTGGGTATCGAATTCATTTTATACTTTATTTAAGGGCTTATAGTTTATGGAGCTGTACATAAAAGGCGGAACAGCTCTACAGCTCCATGGTGATTTGCTTTTCTATAGTAATCATTTTTCTAATAATTCAGTTATTTCTTTTTTACAATAGTTTAATAATTCTTGATTCATTTGGATTGGTCGAGCTTTTGTTGGTATATTTTGTTCATTAAAAGCTTTTATCGGTATTTTTTTTATGCCAAAAAGCATTAAGAATATTGGCACATATTTCATTTTCTATTTTGTTTTTGAAGATGTTAATTTTTTACTATAGTAAAGGATCTTTCAATTGGTCTTCTATTCTTTTATATTGTAAATCTTGTTTAAAAACATGAGTTGTTTTTCTTTTCTAAAAATAATGGTTTTTGATATTATATTTATTTCTTTGCTAATGGAGATATTTTTTGATATTATATTTATTTTTGTGCTAATTCCTTCTTCTGTAGTATTAAAATTATAGAGTAAGGCTATAAAAAAAGATTTCCTAATATCATTTTAAAGGTTATATTTTTTACTAAAACAAAGGTAGTTTTAATACATATGTCGTTATTACAAATACGAGCATTTGAAAGTTTATAATCTATATTTACTTTCGATCCACTAGCCTGGTGTAATTGTTCAGTAGTTTTTTCATAATATTTTGTTGGAATAATCCCTTCTTGTATACAATTCATATCGGCTCCTAAATCTACTAATGCCACAGTCGTAAAATCATAATCCTTATTTATTACTATAGTTACTTCAACGTATCATTTTTGAAAAATTATTATATCTATTAAATTGTGTTGCTAATAGTTTTGAAATTTTCATGATAAAGTAATTTATCAGGTTCTCCTATGTTTTCAAATTCTTTAGTAATTTCTTCTATGATTTTGGGGGAGAGTTCTTTTCAGTTTTGATGGCTATGATTTCTTGAAATTTATTTTCAGTTGAAAGTTTAAATTCTATTTTAAATTCTCTAATCTCTAGTTTTAATTGGATTATTTTAGTTTAAAGATCTTATAGTTATAGAACGTTTTTCCTTTCTGAATCTACTCACTATGTCAGCGAAATTGTAATTTGTTTGGTTGGTTGTTGTATGGTTAGAATCCATTTTTGCCAGTTTTGTTAAATATTCTAATTTAATTTATGGGTTCTTTATTTTATTTATTAATTCCATTATAATTTTTCCTTTTCTAGTTAAAGTGCTTATAGTTTTTTTACATGTGCATACATTTTTATTCTTACGCAAACATAATTCTGCTCCACTATGATTATCAGAAGAAGATTCTTCTAAGCATGTTTCGTCTTTTATTTGTAATAATTCTTCAGTGTTGCTTTCTTCGATGTCACTTTTTGATTCAGATAATATATTTAAAAGAGTGTTTTTTAAATCCTTTTTTATGTCTAATTCTTTTATCTTATTTTTGTCTCTACAATTCTTCTTGCAGTGTCCTGGTTTTCCACACTTCTAATGTGACAACCTTTTTTTTTTTTTTTCACATACAAAATGGAATCACCACAGTGGCATGATGATTAGTTATTAAGCCAACATTAACCTAATGCATCTCATAACATATGCATAATATATCAGAGATAAACCTGTAGCAACGGAACTATATTCATTAACTAAAAAATGTAATTACAACACTAGATCCATACATCTGTCTATCTATTTAAGGCTTAATCAAAACATTATATACATCAAAGAATAGCTATACAAAATAAGTGTTACATGCAACACAAGCCATATTCAAAGTCTATACAAAATACAAACTATCCCCAAGTTCAACACATACAACCGTCGCGACAAGCTTCAGTGGTAGTATCCCAAATATAAAGTTACTGGGTTCACGTCAACTTTAGCAGTACCTGCAGCCAAAGCATCAATATCTACACGATCGTGGTGATAGCCACGTCCGCATAGGTGGAGGTATGGTCTACAAGCTTAGTAGTATAAAACTTACTAAGTTTTGCAATGAGCCAACTCTTCTCTTTTCTACCTTACGTTTACCATAACAACTACTATTAATATGATGTTTTCTTTTTAAAAATGCTTCGTAGCTGATAAGGTAAACACAACCTTGTATAGACATGTGAAATCATATATATATATATAAATCTTGAGACTCAGCTATACTCATATGCAAGCATTCTACAACTTCGGGGATCACTAATATATTAGCATATCTAAGCGTGAAACCATATATCACCATACATTGATATAATACTCAGCTATACGCATATACGAGTACTCCACAACTTCGAGGAATACTAGCATATAGGCATATATAAGAATAACAATTCGCGACCTCATAGCCTGGTCATACAAGCATACAAATATTTCACTACTTTGGAGAATACAAGTATATAGGCACATCCAAACATGAAAATTCAATGACATCATAATCTGGGTTATACAAGTGTACAAATATTCCACTACTTCGGAAAATACAAGTATACAAGCACATCTAAACATGACATTGTTTAAATCATCATATGTAATCTAGTCGAATAGAAATATACATATTTTCTTTCCCATTGAAACTAATAGGTATATTAATACGTCTAGCATAAGATATCTCATAAAAAATCATAAATTCTTTTCATAAATTCATGTCATGCATATCATCATAATAGGAGGCAACTTCTGCTCATATTATACTATGGAGGCAACTTTAGCTCTGGGAGCAACTTCAACTCCTTAATCTCTTTATACATAATCATGCTCATGCTATAAAACTTATCACTTTCATAAATCAATAAACGTTTCATGAAATCCTTTGCTCATCATAAATCTCATTCTCATTTCCATAAATCATACTTTAAATCTCTTAAACCATCATAAAAGCATATATTATAACAAAATATCATTGGCTTGGGTTTAAGCAAATATAACATTTTGTAATATTCTAAATTCACAAAAAATATAGTATCTTTTCTCAGTGAGTTAAATACTCACTTTGGCTACTTGACAATTCGGCTATGAAAGAATCCTCCTCGTAAGTCATGCAATGTATCACTGTACAATACATTGTGGTTACACATTAATTCTAACACATAACATTTCTATCTCTAAAATCCCACTTAGTTTTTGAATTGTTCAAGAACTAAAACCCATGGAAAACCCATAGAATTTCTAGAGTTCCATTTGACAACCCAATAACTAACAATACTAACCCGTAAGATAATCTTAGGGTTAGACACAAAATCTACCAATTTACAACACTTATTAAAAATCTAAGGTTTTGGGTCTTACCTTGATTTCTCACCAAAAGTGAAATGCAATGCTTGGAGATTGTATAGAACACTTCAAAATACACAATACCTAAAGAAAATTGAGAGATTAAACTCAAACTCTCAAAAATCTACACAAAATCTAGAGGAACTAGTATTTTTGGATTTACCTCAAACCAATCGGTGAAATTGTAGATTTTGTAGCAAGGATCACGTTCCCGGTGCAAGATTTGAGTTTGAAAGCTTCAAACTACTAGAATCTAGGGTTTAAGATCACACCCTAGGAGAGAGAAATGAGTTTTTTTTTTTTTGGAAACAATGGGAGAAGAGGGCAGAAAATGAGCCGAAAAACTCTCTCAACCAGTTTCTACCAAGGCTTGTCCAGACACATTAGTGGGTTGTCCGAACATGCGCTGAAGAAGGAACTTTCTGCCAAGCCTGTTCGAACATGTGCCAAGAAGTGAACCTACTACCTAAATTGTCTGTAAGCCGTCCGGATACGCCAGAGGACACGATTCTACTGCATGACCCATCCAGATATAGAATTAGTATGTTCGGACGCACAACTCAGAAACTCAATTATAAATGTTTCCTAAGTGTTTTTCTTCCTCATTTTACCTAATTAATCGTTTAATTACTCTAATTCATATTTTTAACACTTCATTAATATTTTGGACATTACATATAACATATAGGCTTCTTATAGGTTTTATTTTTTTGTGTTTTATTCGGTTGGTAGTCTATTTTTCTATATTTTTTATATTTGTTAAAAACTCCCAAGCCCCAACGTTTTCCCAAAAATGAAAAAAAAAAATCCCTAAAAAAAAATTAAATATTTTGCCCCTAAATATTTTTATTTTTATTTTTATTTTTTAGTTTACCCCCCAATTTTTGTTTTCAATTTTTGTAACGCTTCACTTTTGCAAAAAGTGTAAGTGAAAATTTTTTGATTTCCACGTGACATTACTAACTCATCAGAGTTATAAATTAGCAGCGAAATATAATTTTTCTTTAATAATGACACATCAGCTAAATAACCTTAAAAATAATATCCTTTTGTTCTGATATAATAATCACATTCCAAAATAATATAATATGTGCCACATGCGGCATTTAATAAATACATAAATATTGTTTTCTCCAAACAATGATTATATGCTAAAAGTCTCATTCTTAAGCTGCTTCCTTTATTCCTGCAAAAACTCGCATATGATTGTAGTTAACACCACAATCTCATGCTGTGGTCGAGTGAGTCAACGGTCCTTAACCACAGTGATACACTGATTTATTTAACCATATACAATGCAATCAAATGATGACAGTTATATCCCCATACATTTAATCACATTCATTTATCTGTGTTAACTCTTTATTTACTTAAGTCATATACTTGCATTCATTCTTGCTAAAGCCGTGTGCTTAGTTAAAGGGTTATCTGTGAGCCTTGTGCTCCTTAAACTGTAACGCTTATTAGTTCTTAAGGCCTTGTGCCTAAACTGTGAGCCTTGTGCTCGCCAATTTACTATGGGGCCTTGTGCTCCCACAGTAGGCCTTGTGTGCGCCAGCTTATTATCATTATTCCTTCAACCTTTTGTTTATTCATCGGTCTTATCAATGTATTGATGCCTTGGTACCTAAACTTTCAGTTTACCTGTTGGTCTAGTCAATTGCTTGACGCCTTGGTATGTAAACCTCAGTTCGTCCGTTGGTCTCCTCAATTCATTGACGCCTTGGTACCTAAACCTCCAGTCTTTTTATTAACCCATTCATAACTCGTAACTTTACTACAGTATAATCATGCAAACAAAATCATATACAAAATTCCAACCAGAGCATGTTAAACATATCACATGCCAAACCATATGCATACAATTAAATAAAACAGCAATCACAAGCCATTAAAGACTAAACCACACGTATCATCCTCAGTGAATAAGAAATACTCACAGTAAATCTTCTGGCTTTAGGAAAGCATTCATAGATATAATCACTGCAATATATAAATATATAATACAAGCAAATAATGAATTAGTATAATTCACTAAAAATACATTTTAATCCTATTCTAATTTCTAACCTTTAATCCTTAATATAATTTCCTATTTAAATATTATTTCCTATTTTCGCTTGAACATTACCACGTCATATAAAATGAATTATAATGCCACATATTTCATGTGAGCATTATAACATCATTTATAAATAATTACCAAAATACCAATTTTAGTTAAAATAGCATTATAAAAGCTTTACCATTAAAAATCATTTATTTTTATATCAAATAAACATAATAACTTACCAAATATAAATAATGAGCTTTATGTTTTAAAACAAGTAAATAAAATAATAACTTTATTTTATTCTTATAAAATTCGGGCAGCATAACAGCATTAATATTAATAACGCCTAAAATACTTTAAAATATTTGGGCGACATAACGGCGCTTTTGTAAAATAGTATATTTTCACTCGGGCATCATAACCGCGTATTTTATTAATTAAATACGCCACTTGAAATACCCTATTAAAACATAACTTAAAAACATTAGATACTTAAAATAATAAAAACTATAAAATCACCAAAATATTAAATAACATTTTATTTAAAACTAAATATCATTTTCCTTATATTTTCTTCTTTCTTTTCTTCTTTTTCCTTTTCTTCTTTTTCTTCTTCTTCTTCTTCTTCCTTCACAGTAGAGCCGAGAGAGAGATGGAGAAGAAGGGAGAGAAAGAGCTTGGGAGAAAGAGAGACTTACCCACAGGAGAGAAAGAGAGCTTCGAATTTCTTCTACCTCTGCTGCTGGACCCAAAATTGAAAGAGAGAGAGAGAGAGAGAGAGAGAGAGACAGAGTTTGAGAGAGATTGGGAGAGAAATTGAGAGAGTTTTGGGAAAGGATTGAAACGTGAATTGAACGTGAGGGGTGGGTTCTGTTTTATAGTGGTTTGGACGGCCAAGATTGTCCAAAAATGATCGTATCCAACGGCTAGGATGAAGATTTAGGGAGATTTTGTAATAAAAATCGAATCCTAGATGATTCGGTGCATGAATCTGTTTCTACAGAAAGTCAATCGATCGACTTTTTTGGTGGATCGATCGACTATTTGTGTCGATCGATAGACATGAATAGTAAGTGGATCGATCGACATACTGTTTATCCGAATTTTTTTTTTTATTTAAATCTCTTTAATAAATTAGACCCATTATTATATTTCTAGTAAATATTTAATCTTACAAACATTTATACTTAAAATTGATGAATAAAAAGATTGATAAATATTTATCTAATAAATATTCATATTTATTCTATTTATATTATTAGGTCTTAAATCTTATTTTAAGATATTTTATTTAATATCTTAAAATACGGGGTATTACATCCCTCCCCTCTTAACGGAATTTCATCCTTGAAATTCATAAACCTTATATTGCACAATGTTTTTATTAAGAGAAGATTCAAAATTACTAAATCTTAAGTCTAGTGACACAGATTTTAAACATAAGATTTAATTATCAATCTATGGGTTATTCTAACCCTGATCATCAAGAGAGAGAAACGACATAAGAAAATAATGTATATTTTCTTTCTATCAATTGTGTTAATAATTATTGACTTCTAATTTAACCAAGTGTGTGTGTTTGTGTGCAACCAAATATATTAAATGCGGAATATAAATAAGACAGAATATTTGTTACGAAGTGGAAACTCTGTGAAGAGAAAAACCACTCTGGGACAGCCAAACCCAGGAAATCCACTATCCAAAATCAAAGCTAGTTACAAGACACTCGTACTCACATACCCTTATGCAGTAGTCATATCTTTAACTCTGACACGAAGCCCATCGTGAACGCTTCCCAACCAGATCTTCCACCTGAAGGGTTTTTGATGGATTCCTTTACCTTAGGGCCGACCCCTAAGATAGAGTTCACACAAACGGTTGAGCACACACCGGTAACGGCTTGAGAGCTAGCGGATCTTCGATTCTCCGTAAACACCCTCTCAAAGCACTATGGAATTTACTGTCAAATTCTGTACAAAATACAAGCCTAGGGCCCTCTATTTATAGGCTTACAGGAAACCTAAAACTGCTGAGATTCGGGCTCTAGCTGTTGAGCATCCGGAATGAAGTTAGCCACGTCCAGATGGTTTTCTACGATATCCTTTCAGAAATAGCGTAAATCTATCTTTATCAGGTCCACGTCTGGACAGCTTGACCAAGCGTTCGGACAGTCTTCACTATAACTCCTTGTAGTGTTTGACTTGAATACTGGAATATTCTAAAATGCTGGACAACGTCCGGACGTGTTACCATGTCGTCCAGACGGCTTGTAGAGACTCCCTAACAATGTCAAATTTTGAAATCCAACTCCTTGTTGAATACTGATTGACCTAGCGTCAGAATGGTGTTGCTCTGTCATCTGAACGTCTTCAACTTAAAACTGTTGGAGACTGAGGGGCGTCCAGACGCCTTCAAAGGCTCGTCCGGATGGTTGCACATGAATCGGTTGATTTGGCTTGGATTTTGCAAGGACTCTTCATGGACATCTTCTAGAAGCTTATGATCAGTCACATGCTTTAATTTGAACACTATCTAAATACATGAAGATTTTGAAATGAAAACCGACCATTCTGTTAATTCGCAACCATTACATAAAGTGTTTTTCTTTATCCAAAATGTAGCCAATTAAAATATTAACAAATTGTCTCATTAATGGTCTTTTATCTTATCTTTCTATTATTGAAATTCTATCTACCATTTTTAGAGAGAAACTTATCATAGACAAAAATTCCAACCATGATAAGCGATTGTTCTTAACCTTACAAAAAGGCTGTGAGAAAATAATGTTTTATATAATACCATGATCTAATTTATGGGTTGATCTACTGACTACGGCGGGGGTACTAACCTTCATATGGCATCTATCTCCATGTTTGCAAATTCTTCTCTATCGGCATCAGTAAAGACAAGAGAATACGCTCGTGCTTGTTGTGGGGATTCGCATGTACGTGGTCTTGATCCTCCAGCAAGATTCAAAGGGCATGTTCTTTGGTAATGACCGAACTTACCACACTTGAAACAATTTAGGCTCCCTTTTCTACAATCTCCCATGTGCAGTTTCCCACAAGTGTTACAAGTAGGTATCTGTTTTCCTGGCTTAGAATCGTGCTCTAACGCTGGCCTTTTCTTTGAATGCAGTGTCTGTTGCTTATGTTTTCTTTCAAATTGTAGGCTACTGTTGTTTCGAGAATTGATCTTTCCGCAAGAGATGCTACTTCAACTAACCTGGCGTAGTCCTTGATCTTAAGGCATATGACTCTTTCCTTGATGCGAGGGTTGAGGCCGTTTTCGAAGTGCTCTGCTTTTGATTATTCGTCGGGGATTAAGTTAGCGGCGAACCTAGCGTGTTCTATGAATTTGCGGAATATTGTTCCACTATCATGTTGCCTTGGACTAGATTTTGAAACTCGATAGCTCTCAGTTGCCTTTGAGCTTTGGGAAAGAAACGCATGTTGAATTCAATTTTAAATAGATCCCAAGTAATTACCGTTTCGTTTAGGGGTTTTGTTAGCAATACCTTCTTAGAGGTCCACCATCTTCCAGCTTCGCCTGTCAACTTTAGTTCGATGTATCTGACCCTCTATTCGTTGGTGCAGCCGAGGATGTCGAACAGTACCTCGATGTCAGTGAGCCATGCTTCAGCTACGCTTGGTCCTTCTATACCTTCAAACGATCAAAAGTTGTGACTAGAAAAGTCACAGAGTGAACAACCTAGAGGTTTGGCTTGGTTGTTGGGTTGTGGCATGTGTGTTATCGCTTCGGCGAATTGTCTAGAGATGTCAGCCATGACTTGGATCAAGGCTTCATAGAATTGTGGAGGTGGAGGTGGAATCCTTCCATTACCGTTTTCATGGTTATGTTCGTCCTGATTCTTACGACGTTGATATGGTGGCATCTTTCTGTGTCACGATATTTTATTAACCAAAAAGATAACACAATTTATTCGGACCCAATAAAAATCACATGGATATTTCCTATCCAAATCATTAATCGAAAGAAGATTTTCAAGTGCTTTGACATCTAGATTATTAAGCCTATTGAAAAATGTTTATTCAATCTTTACTAAATGATAATCTTATCATCCCTTTAATAACTTAAAGGAATGAACAAACACAATCATTAACAAATCACAACACTAAGCATATAACCTAAAGTAGCGTTATGTGCTAAGTGTACATACACATGCATAGCACACATACTCAAAAGTTTTTCATAAAGAATTTTCTTTGTTTCAAAACTTTTTGAAAACATACAATAATAATACAAGAATGAGTAGTCTCATTCTGGAATAAGAGTTTAACTCCTTCTTATTTAATGGATTGTTTTACACGAATGGGTAGTTTTACTCCTCGCATTCAAAGGAGGAACAAAAGTTTTACTCCTTGTGTTCAGAGGAGAAATAAGAGTTTCCTCCCTCTTATTTAATGGAGTATCTTAGTTGCTATTAGAGACAAGTATAAAACAAAAATATGTCTATAATATAGATATATCATTTTCATAAAACTTTTGTTTTAACAACATTTTCATCACGTCCAAACATCATTTCACAATCAAAGTAACAGAGTTTAAAATATATACTCAATATACTTAAAACATTTTCTTGGGTCCAAAACCAAAATAGTTTCTTTTGCAAACCCTTTATTTAGCATGCTAATATATATATCACCTGCCAATCAAATTTATGAGCTACTAACTTGAAAATCATATCAACAATTTCTCTAACACACAAATGATATTGATATGCTTAGCAAGAAACGTATATAAAAATCATACAATGCAAATATGATCATGTTTAGCAATGCAGTAAATAAACATCAAAGTCATATCATGCATACATCATTATAACGCGCTCCAGATGGTAGCTGAGAGCGTCCGGACGACAACTGTGCAACCGGCTTTCCATAACGCGCTCCACGCAATACCATATCAAGGCCGCATCCAGACAGTGTTGCCCTATCGTCTGGACGGTTGCACTTCTGCTACACGTAAATACCATAATAAGGACCTCGTCCGGATGGTATTGCCCTGTCGTCCAGACGGTGCAATTCTTCTTCACCTCTTGCCTTATAAGGGATAGCGTCCGGACAGTGTTGCCCTGTCGTCCGTGTTAGTATTTTATATTAGCAACATTCTGGTTGACAAAAACACTTTATGTAATGGTTGCAAATTAACAAGATGGTCAGTTTTCATTTCAGAATCTTCATGTATTTAGGCAGTGTTCAAATCAAAGCATGTGACTGATCACAAGCTTCTAGAAGATGTCCATGAAGAGTCCTTGTAAAATCCAAGCCAAATCAACCAGTTCCTGTGCAACCGTCCAGACGAGCCTTTGAAGGCATCCGAACACCCCTCAATGTCCAGCAGTTTTACGTTGAAGACGTCCGGACGGAAAAGTAACACCGTCCGGACGCTAGGTCAATCAGTATTCAACAACGAGTTGGATTTCAAAAGTCGACACTGTTAGGGAGTCTCTGCAAGCCGTCCGAACGACATGGGAACAAGCCCGGACGCTGTCCAACATTTTAGAATATTCCAGTATTCAGGTCAAACGCTACATGGAATTATAGCGAAGACCGTCCGGACCCTCGGTCAAGCCGTCTGGACGTGGACCTGATAAAGATAGAATTACAATTTTTCTGAAAGGATATCGCAGAAAACTGTCCGGACGTGGCTAACTTCCGTCCGGATGCTCGACAGCTAGAGCCTGAATCTCAGCAGTTTTAGGTTTCCTGTAAGCCTATAAATAGGGGGCCCTAGGCTTATATTTTGTACATAATTTGACAGTGAATTCCATAGTGCTTTGAGAGGGTGTTTAGGGAGAATCGAAGATCCGCTAGCTCTCAAGCTGTTACCGGTGTGTGCTCAACCGTTCGTGTGAAGTCTATCTTATGGGTCAGCCCTAAGGTAAAGGAATCCATCAAAAACCCCTTCAGGTGAAAGATCTGGTTGGGAAGCGTTCACGATAGGCTTCATGTCAGAGTTAATGGTATGCCTACTGCATAAGGGTATGTGAGTACGAGTGTCTTGTAACTAGCTTTGTTTTTGGATAGTGGATTTCCTGGGTTTGGCTGCCCCGGAGTGGTTTTTCTCTTCACAGAGTTTCCACTTCGTAACAAATATCTTATCTTATTTAAATTCCGAATTTAAGATATTTTGTTGCACACAAACACACACACTTGGTTAATTTAGAAGTCAATATATTATTAACAGTCCGGACGGATGCAACTGTCTTCCCATATCTATGTCTGTGAAGGAAACCCGATTTCATGTCGAACACTGATGAGCGTCTGGACGCATTTCCGCGACATCCAGACGGATGCAACCTTGAACTGTTCGAATCTTTTAGACATTGATGGGTGTCCGGACGGTATTACCACGTCGTCCGGATGGATGTTGCTGACTGATGAGCATCCAGACATTTTATTGGGCTGTCAGGACGGAAATAAAGGATCTGATTTTTCTGAGTTGGAATCTGCATAGAATCTTCCTTGAACACTGAAATAGCCTTCTTGCAGCTTGTGACACTGGAACTTGTCATAATAAGGCTCCTTCCATCTTAGAGAAATAAACTCTAAATACTTTGAAGATTTTAGAATATACGTCATCCCTGTGAAAATAGAAACATTACATGATAGTGATTTTGTCAACAGAATGCAGCCAATAAAAAACTAATAATATGTATATATATATATATATATATATATATATATATATAGTAAATAAATGTTTGTGTTTCCAAAAATATTCCACCTCCTACTTGGTAAGTAATCAATCAAGCTTTGATGAGTTTAGTTACCCATATTTGAAATGTGTTAAAAATTAAGTTTTAATATAATTATTTTTAGGGCTTTATCAAAAAATGATCGATCAATCCTTTGAGTGATAGATTGGTGCATTGTGCCCTGAACAATCGATCGGTCCTATTAATGCTCAATCAGTGCAACATGGCACAAAATGATCGATCGATGACAGACTACATGAATTTACACATGAGAATGGCTCTATTTAAGGGTCAAGGATAAACCCTACGACCCCATTTTCACCCATTTCTAATACCTTACCCTAGAGAGATAGAGGATCTCCTTGGAGGTCTTGCTCTTAAAGCTTGGAAGGCTCCCACCTTGAGATATGGAAGATTAACCTAGCTACAATCCTTGTTTATTTTGCATGTTTTACACTGTGATTTATGTGTTTAATCATGATTAGTTGTTTCCCTTCTATGAATGGCTTAAAGTTAGGTCTTTTATGAAGAAAATTTGGGTTCTTGCATGAAAGGTGTGAACTTTAGAAGTTGGTTTCCTTTTTAACCTCAAAATAGTGTTTAAATAACTGTCTTTCAACATTTTAGAGCACATTCCTTGGTTGTTTAACAAAGCAAATGCGATTACGAGAACAAAGTTAGGACCTTTAATGTTTTAAAGTGATGATTTTATCCTTGCTTATTTTGAAACTTTTAAAATTATTCTCAAAACATTCCCAAAATAATCAATATTCTAACAGTTATCAAAATACTGAAAAGAATATAAAGTTAACTAGAAAAAGTACCTGAAATGAAGAGAGTAATGCACAAAAGGACAAAATAGGGCGAGATAATGCAAAAAACTCGAGAAACCACGCACTAAAAGCCAAAAGAAGGAGAGAAATCGAGTGGGATATGCTGAGAGATTCAGCGGCTAGGGTTTTTAAAACCAGTGGGGTCCCCATTTGGACGACTCACTAACCCCTCCAGACGCGCGTTGCCACATAAGCATGCGACAGGCCGCGCGCGTCCGGACGTGTAACTTTACCGTCCGGCCGTCTGAGCCACACCCATCCGGACGCTTCACACTGAATAGACAGAAACTGAGGAAAAAATTTTACAAAAAATATTTCTCCTAATGTCAGCTTTAGAACACGTATGTATAATCAACTGATAAGTCAATCAAATAGCATTTCAAAACTATGCAGAGATATGAAAGGGAGTTTAGAGTTCAATTAGCGTAGAATCTTCTTGTAGTCAGAAAATTTGAATAGATTTCTCAACTCAAGCAATGCGTGTGTGTGTGAAGACTTTTCCCAAAAGGTATGAATTTAACTGATATGACAAAAAGCAACCAGATTTTCTAAACAAGAGAGAAAATCAATGAAAGATCAGTCTAAAGTTAAACCTTATTAATTACTAAGGCCTAGCCACCCTCATCGGATACACTCCCCCTAAGATGCAGCACCCAATTGTTTTACTTGTACCATAAAGGACAAGGTAAAATTTTACTTGCACCATGAAGGAGAAGGTATATTGCTAATTCAGCAAATAAGCAGTGAATATAAGCACATAGCATAGAATTCATAAGAGTAATTACTTGATTCTTTTGGTGCTGCAACCTAGAGAGAGTGCCAGAATTTTTAGGTTCTAGGTTCAACTAGCATTTTGGTCAATTTGACCATCTTATCAAAAACCTCTTCTCTTATTCAGAATTTTCAAAAGTAACAAGTCAGAGAAAAAAAAATGTACCTTTAGGGGAGTCTTAGATAGTGTACATTTTCATCGCATGAGGAAAGAAGCTATCCAATTTTTGCATATACAAAAAAAAAAAAAGAAAAAAAAAAAAAAAAGAAAAAAGAAAGAAAACTTGGCAGAAATATAGTCATAAACTCTCAATCATATCTAAACAAAGTTAATTAATGCATAAAGAATTGAGATATCAGGTAAAAACACAAGCAATATCTGACAAGCCAAGAAAAAAAAAATTCCTGCAATTTCTCCCATTTTTTTTTTTTTTAAAAAAAAAATGCTATATGGAAATAACATCATACAACATGCAAGGCACGATCAAACTTGTGTAAGCTCAATATTGCCAATACAGAAAAAACAGTCGCCCGACCTGTTTTTTTTTTTTTTTTTTTGTCTTCCTCAGATAGTACCTGCAATATTCTCTCAAGAGAAATAAAAAAAAAAAAAAAAAAATGGTTCCTAGATTGCACAGTAAGCACAAAATATAGCAAGTAAAAATCAAGCAATCAAACCTGATGCCTTAGGATTAAGAACCAAATCCTAGGCATGAGTACCTTCACCAACTAGGTGAGTCTATTCCCCCCTCATGGGGTGAACATCTTCCTTCTTTCTGACCCAAGCCTGCCTTCCTGTGGGTGGTTGCTGGCAGGACTTCATCTGTTGACCCATCCACTCCATCATGCTTTGCATCCAAATAGGTGGCTCCCAGTAGTATAGATCATCTTCTTCTTTCTGTAGCCTTTTAAAGTGCTTGGATTTGTTCTTGGATTTGCCACCATTATTGGCAGGTACAAATCGCTGCTGAGGCCATTGATGCTGAGGAGCCTGGTGCTGTAGAGCATGATACCATGAGGCTTGATATTGAGGAGCCTGATGCCTGGATGCTTGCCTCCATGGAGCTTGATAATGATCCTGATGCATGGAGCCTGATACTGGGTCAAAGGTCTTGTGCCATAATTTGCTTGCCTGGGCACTTCTTTCTTGGCTTTCGTTTTTTGGAATTTGAGGAGGGAGCACTGGAGTCGAACGTGCCCACTTAAACCGTAGTGATGGTATATAGGAGATTTTCTGATGGAAGGGGACTTTTGAGTGCCTGGAACATCTCCATTAATTTTGTCCTTCCCTTTATCCTCAACAGGGGGGGAGGGCTCTAGGATTGTAGGCTTAACAAAGACAATCCTGAAAGTAGAGGGAATATCAGAAGGAGGAGCTACATACCAGAGACCAGTCTTGTCGGTTGGGCTCTTCTGGATTGATAGCATGTGAGTTAGCTTTTCATCAGTGATTCTCTCTAATTGGAGTTGCTTCTCTAGTAGCTTCTCCTCTAGCTCCTATATTTTGTGCAACAATGAACTTTTCTCAATCATGAATATGCTGCTTACGACCTTCCCTCAGCTTTTCAAACTCCACATAAAGGGTTTTATAAACCTCCTTGAGTTCTTCCCCATCATCACTGTGCTCTGAGTAAGAATCTTCCTCATCTACATGCGGATCCACAAAGGCTAGAAATTTATCTTGCTTAGGAGCTTCTTCTTCTTCGGACTCATCACTGAGAGTCGCGTTATAAGCCTTCCCTTTACCTTGCTTGAGATTCCTACAATCAGCCCAGATATGCCCAAACCCTGAGCATTCAAAACATCTTGGGCCTCTGGGATCCTTCTTCTCGACTTCCTCATGTTAAGCTTCTCTGGGGACCTTCTTCATTTTTTCGAAAAACTTCTTTTTGAATAGCTCATTTCTCATTAATCTTCAGAAATTTTTGGCCAGCATGGCCACAGTTTTTTCTTCATCCTCAGAGTCGTCTCCAGATGAGACCTCAACCTTCTTCTTGGAAGTTTTCAGAGCAATGGTTTTTAGCTTCTTAATTGGGAGCAAGGACAGCTCATAAGTTTGAAAAGATCCCACCAACTCTTCAATCTTCATTTCTTCCAGATCTTTGCTTTCTTCAATTGTAGTTACCTTGATCCTGAAACGCTCAGGCAAAGATCTTAGAATTTTACGGATGAGTTTTACATCAGAGACGGTTTTCCCAAGACTCACCATTTGGTTTCTTAGGTCGCTCATCTTGGAGTAAAACTCTCCAAATGTCTCATCCTCCAACATCTTAATTTCTTCAAATTTGGAAATGAAGTTTGGCAGATTTAACAAGTTTGGTGCCTTCATATGTTGTTTCCAAAATTTGCTACGCTTCTTTAGTGGATTCACTATTTGAGATTCTTGGGAATTCAAATGGTGAAAATGCTTGACAAAGAGCATGGAGGGCTTTATCATTGGAAAGTCGCGTGTTTTTCTCAATGACTAGTTCGAGAGTTACATCAGCTGGCTTAGTCCAACCAGTTTCAACAATGCTCCAGCAGTCAATAGATTTTAAAAAGAACCGCATACGAGCTTTCCAATAGCCATAGTTCGTACCATCAAAGGCAGGAACAGTATTTAAGACTTTGAGACATTTTATCAAATAGAAGTCAAAAAGAGTAACACTCAAGAATTAAATCTAAACAGAGTGTACCAAGCTTTGATACCACATGATAAATTAAAATGACTTCTAATATAAACAAGTGTGTGCAAAGATGTGTGTAACAAAATATCAAAATGCAGAATTAAAGGAGACAGATATTTTGTTAACGAAGTGGAAACTCAGTCAAGAGAAAAACCACTCTGAGGCAGCCAAACCCAGGATATCCACTATTCAGAAGACAAGACTAGTTACAAAGTAGTAGCACTCACATACCCCTGATGCAATGGTCGTACCTTGAACTCTAACGTATAACCCAACACGAACACCTCCCAACCAGGTCTCCTACCTGAAGGGGTCTTCAATGGAATCCTTTACCCTAAGGCCAACCTCTAAGATAGATTTCATATCAGCGCAGCAATAGCACACACAGCAACGGCTTAAGAGAGACTAACTTAGCACAATAACTCTACAATATAACTCTCTAAGCACTAAGAAATTCAATACCGAATTCTTACAGTTCTCAAGCCTAGGGACCTCTATTTATAGGCTACAGGTTCAAATGAGCATCTGGCTTGATGAACTTAGGCGCCGTCTGGACGGACAACTGTGCGATTGGCTTTCCAAAATTTCGTTGAAATTCTTTCCTGATTTCAGCCACGTCCGGACGGTGTTGCCCTGTCGTCTGGACGGTCGCACTTCAGCTGCACGCAATTTCCATATTAAGGCTTCGTGCATCCGAACCAAGGGAATGGTCGCCTGGACGGATGATTTGATGCAAGTAATTTCCATATATGTAGCTCGCGCGTCCGGACCATGAATGCTGTCGTCCGGACGTCTGAATTTTGAATGCGCAACTTGCCTTTGGACAGTTAGACGTCAGGAAGGTATATGACGTCGTCCGAACGGCTGCAAGGGATCCAATTTCTCTGGCTTATAGACTGTGCAGAATCTTCTAGAAGAACTCTGAATAGCTGAATCCCTGTTTAAATGCATCATTACAAAGAAGTGATTTTGTCCAACAGAATGTAGCCAATTACAAACTAACACTTCCAAATAACAAGCCTAGAGCCTTCTATTTATAGGCTTCAGAAAACCTAATTCTAGAAAATTCAGACTCTGATTGTGGAGCGTCTGGACGGAAGTTAGCCTCGTCCAGACGGTCTTCTGCGACCGCCTTTCCAAAATAGCGCGATTCTTCCCATAATAGGACCACGTCCAGATGGCTTGGCCGAGCGTCCGGATGGTCTTCATATCACTCCTTCCACATCTATAAAGGAAAACCAGAATATTCTGGAACGATGGGTAGCATCTGGACGTGTTGCCACGTCATCCGGACGTCTTGAAGAAATTTCCCAAATAGTGTCGACTAAAATCCAACTCCTTGTAGAACTTGGAGTAGCTTGACCTAACATCCGGACGGTGTCGCTCTGACGTTCGGACGTCTTCAACGCTGAAGCTTCTAGACACTGCGGGGCGTCCGGACACCTTTAAAGGCCCGTCCAAATGGTTGCACAGGAACCGGTTGATCTGACTTGGAAATTGCATGGAATCTTCATGGACATCTTCTAGAAACTTGTGTCCAGTCACATGGCTTGAAATGAACACTATCCATATATCTTGAAGACTCTAAATAAAATCGATGAACCTGTTTAAAATGCAGCCGTTACATAAAGTGTTTTTATCAACCAAAATGTTGCCAACATAAAATACTAACAACTTCTCCTCTTGAGCAGCAAGTAAATCTGAAGCTATGATCACAGGCAAAGTCTTTGCTGAACCTAGGGACTTATACTTGAGATTGTCTGGTAAGGGCTTAAGTTCCTTCTTGGGAGGCTCAGGTACTGCTGCCACCTCCTTCTCCTTGCTCTCCAAATGAGCAAACTCCATAATGGCATCCGCCTGCTCAAGTAACTCATCCAAGTTCAAATCCTCTCCAAACTGAGCAAGGCATGCCTCCAAGGGGTCTTCAATGCTTGATCCTTCTACAGCTTCATTAATAATCTCCTCGATCAAGCAGACACTTCCGATCTCATCACATTCCTTCAGCTTCTTGCTAATGTTAAAGATGTCCAGCTCCACCATCATGTTGCCCAAAGCAATCTTCATCACCCATGTTCTACAGTTGATCAGGACATTAGCCATAGCTAACAATGGTCACCCTAAGATCATCGGTATCTAAACTCCAACATTCTCAACCGGCCCTGTATCAAGCACTATGAAATTCATGGGGAAATAAAACTTGTCAACATTAATCAAAACATCTTCAACAATTCCCCGTGGGATCTTAACTGACCGGTCAGCCAACTAAAGTGTCATGGAGGTGGGCTTCAATTCTCCAAACCCCAATTGCAGGTAAATTGAATAGGATAGGAGATTGACGCTAGCTCCAAGATCAAGTAAAGCCTTCTTAATGCGGTTGACTCCTATAATGCAAGAGATAGTGGGACACCTGGGGTCCTTTTACTTGATGGGAAGCTTGCATTGGAGGATTGAGTTGACTTACTCGGTCAAACAAAACTTCTTTAGGACATTCGTCTTCCTCTTGATAGTGATTATGTCTTTCAAGAACTTGGCATAAGGCGGCACTTGCTAAATGGCATCCAAAAATGGGATGTTGATCTAAACTTGCTTGAATACCACCATGATGTCCTCAAACTTTCCTCCTTTTTTTGGCGCAAGCAATCTGTCAGGGTAGGGCACCTTAGGTACAAACGACCTAGGAGGAATCTCAACAGTGGCTGTAGATGGCTCCGCATCTCTCTCCTTTGTGCTGCCATTTCCTTACTCTTCTTGTACAGTAGGGTTCTCTTTAGGAAGAGCCACTTGGTTGTCCACTTGTCTCCCTAACCTAAGTGTGACAACAACTTGCACTTGCTCCTGCCCATGCACAGCATTAGATGAACTTCCCCCACTGAACTGCAACTTGGGGTTTGGCATGAGCTGAATTGGGAGCTTTCCCTTCTCTCTTTCACCCAAGTGATTAGCCATTTGACCAATCTACACCTCTAGCTTGGCGGTCGCCTGTGTGTTCACCATGGTGACATTCTTCACTTCACTAATAGATTGGCTTGTAATCTGCATGAAGGCCTTGAGAGATTCCTCCAGAGTGAGTTGTGAAGAAGAGGCTAACACTTGAGTGGGTGTTTGATATGCCGGTACTGGCTGCGCTGGGCGACCCTGATGATGAACCGGTTGATGAAATCAGGGGGGGTATTGATTATGGGCTTGATGAGGGGCCCCCCCTTGATTCATTGGTTGGTTTTGCTTCCATGAAAGATTGGGGTGGTTTCACCACCCAGGATTGTAAGTTTCCTAAAAGGGTCCATTGGATTGCTTCCTAAAGTCATTGAAAGCATTCACTTGTTCCATTGGTGACTCGACAAAAGTCGACAAAGATGGACAAGTCTGTGCTAAGTGCATGAGACTAGCACAGATGGAACAACAATCAACGTGGAATTGGTTTGCAATAATGATGGACTTCCCTATGATGAGAGAATCGACCTTCTTAATGAGGGCATCTATCTTCATCTTCAGCTTAATATCTTCCTTCACCTTATAGATGCCTCCTTTCTTTTGGATGTGAGCAGCTTTATCACGACAGCTTGAAAAATCCCATTGTTGGGAATTGTCGGACAATTGATCTAAGGTCCTATATGCTTCCTCTCCCGCTAGATTCAGAAATGCGCCTCCATTCATTGACTCAATCATACTATAGTTGGATTGATCAATCCTTGGTAGAAGAATTGCACGAGTCTCCACTTCTCGTATCCATGTGGAGGGCACTTGATCAACATCTCTTGAAACCTCTCCTAACTCTCAGAAAATTTCTCATCCTCCTCTTGAGTAAAAGAACTTATTTCTTTCCTACACTCATTCACTTTGGACATTGGGAAAAAATTAAAATAAAACTTGTTAAGCAAGTTTTCCTAAGATGTGATAGACGTAGGCATGTTTGAATCCAACCATGCCTTGGCTCTATTGTGAAATGAGAAAGGAAATAGCCTAAGGTGCACAGACTCTTCAGAAAAAATTTGAAATTTAAACTTGTCACAAATGTCTTTGAATTTCTTCACATGGCTACAAGGATTTTCAAGATCCAAGCCATGGAATGAAGGTAGGAGTTGGATGACATGAGGCTTTGGGTCAAAATGGGTGGCATTGGTTGGTGGCAAAACTATACACGAAGGGGAATTTGTCGTAACAGGTGCGAACAAATCCCTAAGTGATCTAGTATGATCAACATTTTCTCCCCTATGCCGCTCATTCTCTCCCGCATGCATGTTATCTCCCATTTCAATAGAATTTCTAAGCCTTCTCCTAAGAGTCCTCTCTATTTCGGGATCTAAAAATGTCAAATCTAGGTTCAAAGATCTCCTACCAAGCATACACCGAACACATACAAAATTTTAACCAAACTAAAATAAACTAAAAGAAATAAAACAAACAGTAAAATAATGTGAAACAGAAACAAAATAAACTAAAAATAAACTGAACAGAAAATAAAAAAGAAAATTTTCAGTATCTGCTTCTGGTCTCTTGATGCTGCAGACGTGCACTCGAGCTCAACTTCGCCTAGGCTCGAGTGCTTTTGCTCAGAGGCCTTGCTGTCCGCATGAGCTCGAGTCTGCTCGAGCATGCTAGTCGTGGCACGATGTGCTCAAGCTCACCAGGGGTGCGCTCAAGCTGAGTTACAGAAACTCCAAAATCTGCAGAAAATGCAAAAACATAACCGAAACGGAATTTTTTTTTTTTTTTTTTGTGTTTTTTTTTTTTTTTTTTTTTTTTTGTTTTAGTTTAAATAAATAGAAACAAAATAATACTTACAGAAAGCAAAAATCTACCTAACTAGTAGAAAAACAAAATCAATCAAACAAAAACCAATTTTTGAACCGATTTTCCCGGCAACGGCGCCAAAAACTTGTGAGTTTTAAAAGTACTCACAAGTGCATGAATCGTTTGCAATAAAGGGGTTTTGCAAGTGCGAGGTCAATCCCACAGAGAAATGGTCAAAAATCGGGGTTTTGTTTAACTAGTCTCATTTTAACCTAATTCCAAATGTTGAGGTTCAAACATGCAAAATAACAACTAAGTTAACGATGATGATAAACTAAATATAAAAAGAACTAAGGCTTAAGAATCCACCAAACCAAATCCAACAACACACACTCTTGTTTTCTATTTAAAACACCTAAAGAATACTTAAGCTTTGTATTGTCATTCAAGTACTTAAGCACAGGTGTTAGAACCTTTTAATGAGTCCAACTTAAATCACAAAGAGTACCCATTTGAAATCAAATCATCCATTATACCCATTCAAGGAACAAATCACAATGGATACCCTCTTTCAAACCGACAACTCGATGTACCTATTGGTTGAAACACATTAAATGCCCTACAACTTCAATAAATTCACATTCACTCTAAGGCATAAGCAATAAAGAGAATGAAACTTGAAAAACATTTCACTAAATATTGGAATGTACAAATAGCATGACAAGAGTGTGAGTTTTATCAATGGTGAGGCTTCATCCTCGGCCTTAGTTGAGGGTTCTAACCTACCATGACTAAAAACACCACAAAAGCTTGAAGAAACAACATAAAATTAAATGAAACTTAAAAGTAAAGAGTTACAAAATAAAAAGAGCTTCTGACACTAAGCTAAAACTGAAGAAAAAATGGCCTAAACTACTGCTCAACTCATTGGTTTTCAAAGAAAAGAATGATATGGCTTTATAGAGGAGCATTAGGGTTTGAAGGCCATGTAGAAAGACTCCCCTACCCCTCTCTAGGGTTCCTTTCTTGCAAGAGATAACCAAAATCACAAAACCAGCATTCTTTGCTGCAGAAATTAGAGGAAGAAGTGCTTTTGTCATAAGAAATGGTCTAATTGGAGTTCTGGTACAAGTCTGTGTTTTTGCCAGTTCTACAGATTGCGCTCAACCCCAGACGCCCTACGCTTGAGCACACTCGAGCTTAAATGACTTCCCTGCACGCATCATGGTGTACTGATGGTTGCTGGTGGCGAGTGCGCTCGAGCACAACAGGGTTGCACTCGAGCTCACTAGGCTTGTAAAGCTCTTTTGTGGCGCATCATTGGGGGCTGAAGGCATGTCATAGGCATGTGAGCTCGAGCTCAACAAGGCTGTGCTCAAGCCCATTGCCTTAAAATCTGAATTTTCACCTTTTTTTGCCTCAAAACCTCCATTTTTCACTTAATCGCCTGCAAAATGCTAAAACACCAAAACTAGCAAAATACATCAGAAAATAACAAAGCTAAAGGCCTAACTCATGCAAATTAAGGAGTCCAAATATACAATATTTGGCACTCATCATTATGGAAAGGAGATTGTACAGCTGACTGTCTGGACGCTCTATGCTACCGTTCGGACCCCGCCTAAAGAAATCAAAGACAGACTCATTTTAGGTCTTCTAAACCTATAAATAGAGGCCTCTAGGCATATATTCTTACAAAATTCGGTATTGAATTCTCTATAGCTTAGAGAGGGTGTTTAGGGAGATATTGTAAAGATTTACTAGCTCTCAAGCTGTTGCTAATCTGCTGTTATTGTGTTCGTGTGAAGTCTATCTTAGGGAGGAGCCCTAAGGTAAAGGAATCCATTGAAGACCCTTTCAAGTAGGTGACTTGGTTGGGAGGCGTTCACGTTGGGTTACGTGTTAGAGTGCAAGATACGATTGCTGCATCAGGTATGTGAGTGTTACTATCTTTGTACTAGCTTTGTCTTCTGGATAATGGATTTCTTGGGTTTGGCTGCCCCAAAGTGGTTTTTCTCTTAATTGAATTTCCAGTTCGTTAACAAAATATCTGTCTCATTTAAACTCCACACTTATGATTATATCACACATTGCACACACACACACACACCGTAATTTAGAAGTCTTTTGTTTTTCAAAACCGATGGTAACTGTTATTGTAAACTCATAATAGAAAATAGAAAGGTCGGCTCACTATGAAAAGTTAGTATCTTCGATACTTATGGAGATCGTGGACTCACACATCCGCTTGAGCAAAATTAGTCTGGAGCAAAAAGGAACCTTTTGTTCTAAGTTTGGTTCCAACTCAATTTGAACTGGGAGTCAAAAAAAATGTTATTAAGGCATCCGTTCTAAGTTTAGTTCAAACCGAGGAATTTAAAAGTCTAACAAAACTGTTAGTATTTTATTGGCTACATTCTGGATGAAACAAAAACACTTTATGTAATGGTTGTGTTTTAACAAGATGATCAGTTTTCAATTCAGAATCTTCATGTTATTTAGTCAATGATCAAACCAAAAACAATAACTGATCACAAGCTGCTTAAAGATGTCCATGAAGTGTAACGCCCCGCTTTTATAAAAAGCGTAAGTGAAAATTTTCGAATTTCCACGAGACATTACTAACTTATTAGAGGTAATTATTGGCAACAAAATAAATGTAATATAAATTGGGAATAGGTTGACACCTCAGAGCTACTACTGAAATACCTCAAAATATATATATAATGAGCCAGTCAGCATAATTATACAAACAGTAATACCAGTCATGCCTCACAGGGCTAGATAATCATACAAGCCAAATATCTATATATAACCGGAGAATTATAAGTATTGTCTTAAGTTAGGCTAATGGACTATAACAAGGTAGTCCCAAAATATAGGCTATCCAGACTTACAAAAACTGAACCAGGAACCATCTATGTGTCGGGATAGTCCTGATAATCCTCTTCTTCTTCATAGCCTGAACCATTACAAATACCATACAAAGAGAAGAAAATAACATAAACACTAAAGTGAGTCCGCTGTTTCCAATAATAATATGAGTGTTGATTTATTTAATTAATGCAACACAATGCAATGGCCATATAATCACATGTATATACAAAATATAATCCATGATCGCGAGTCATAGACATAAAATGAACATAAACGTAATCATAAAGCAATGACAGTTTTAAGGGTATAGTTTTAGGTATTTCCCTTTTTCCACTCCTCTGTTGGCCTAGGCACGGTTAGCGTGTTATTTGAAGCCTGGGCTTCCTCCCTTTAACTTTTAATTATTTTCTTTGGGAGCCTAGGCTCCTGGAAACCTTGGAATCCTTGGTGACCTAGGTACACCAGTTTTTGTATTTATTATTCTCTTTTCAGGTACCTCCTCATTCACTGAGAACCTAGGAACTCATGTGAAGCCTCGCGTACCCACTGTGGATCTAGATCTAGCAGCTTGTTATTAGACAGATTATTAAAAATAATAAAACATGCAAAGCCACATGCGCAAACAAGTAAATAAAGCAGTAAGCATAATATTATAGGAAAAGTCAACCAGCTTCATCCTCAGTAAGTATAGAGATACTTACTAGTTTCTGCTCCAAATATTTTCCTTTACAACTACATAACAACCATCATATGATGATAACGAATTAATAAAGCATTCTCATGAAATCATTATTATTACCATATCTCTTCCTAGAAATTGCAACGACTACAGATTTAAACATGATCTCTTATTTATCTATTTTAATGCTTACTCACCAACTCTTGTATTAGCACTACTAGAATTATCCATCACATAACACACTTTAAAAATAAGGATACATTATCATATAATCAAGCACACATATGATTTTACTCTTCTTTAAGTCACACATCCTTATAACACACACCTAGATATTGCTCACCTCTTTTCTTTTAATTTATATATATATATCAAACCCTTAACATATATATACTCTCACACTTACATTTCTTGATCCATTTTTAAAACACAATTTACCCATTCTAAATTACTAATCTCATGTAGTAAATACTCATTCACATGCTTACACATATACTCACATGTAAGTTAGCCAACTTTTCATACAACATGCATAATTAAAAGCAAGAGCAAGTCATGATTTCAAATAACAATAGAACTACTTGATCTTATGAGAAGTTTAAGGGAGAAAATATTCACCCAAAGTTCCCCAACAACTTAAAGAGTGAAGGAGAGTTGCTGTCCAAGAGAGTTCCACTTGCAAAGCTTGGTTTCTTGGTCTCAAAACAAAGGAGGTTTCCACTCACACTCTACCACTGATTTTGTGGGAGAATGAGGGTGGTTTTGGAGCTTAATTGGGCTTGCTAGGTGCTGGAAAGTGAGGTGAAAATGGAGGATTTTCGTGCTACTTCTACAGCACTAGAGTGAGAGAGAGTTTTGGCTAGAGTTTTGTTTCTTCTTCATGAAAATCAACTCCCCATGCAACCTATATATAGCACTCTTGAAGGGCTGAGATTTAACCAACAAATCATCATCTCAATGGCCGGATTTGAGCTAGCCAACACCTCAAATCCATAGCTCAAATCTCATAGGTGACTATTCCATATCTTAGTCCATGATTACATGATATCTAAGGAAATCTAGTTGGGCTTCAACCAAAATGGGCTAACTAGGCTAACTAAATATGGGTATGATCGTTTGGCATCAAGTACCACGTGTGGGTCCCAAATCATTAGGTGGAAAAATCAATTTTCGCAATTAGTGGAAACTGCACTGCACTGGGCAAAGTCGCTCGATCGACATCGACCTATAATCGCTCGATCGACCAGAAAGTCGCTCGATCGACTTCACTTTACTGATCCAACTCTCTACATGCATAACTATATAACTCAATTAGAATAAGAGCAATTCTTAAGTCTTATATTTATGCACATATTTTGATAACTTAAGTGAGTTGTCTTTCCCGGGTATTACATGAAGAGTCCTTGTAAAATCCAAGACAAAAACAATCGGTTCCTGTGCAACCGTCTGGACGGGCCTTTGAAGGCATCCAGACGCCCCGCAGTGTCTTACAGATAAGTATTGAAGACGTCCGGACGTCAGAGCAACACTGTCCGAACGCTACGTCAATCAGTATTCAACAAGGAGTCTTTTTTCAGAAGTCGACACTGTTTGGGAAGTCTCTGCAAACCGTCCGGATGATGTCCAATAGTTCAGAATATTTCAGAGTTCCGTTTGAACGTGGAAAAGATTTAGCAAAGACCGTCCGGACGCTCGGTCAAGCCGTCCGGACGTGAACCTGATAAAGATAGAAATACACTGTTTCTGAAAAGATATCGCAGAAAACCGTCCGGACATGGCTAACTTCCTTCCGGACGCTCGCCAGCCAGAGTCTGAATCTCAGTAGTTTTTGAGGTCTCTTGAAGCCTATAAATAGGGGGCTCTAGGCTAGTGTTTTCTACAAAATTCGGTGGTGAATTCCATAGTGCTTTGAGAGGGTGTTTAAGGAGAATAGAAGATCCGCTAGCTCTTAAGTCGTTGCCGGTGTGTGCTCAAGTGTTCGTGTGAAGTCTATCTTAGGGGTCGGCCCTAAGGTAAAGGAATCCATCAAAAACCCCTTCAGGTGGAAGATCTGGTTGGGAAGCGTTTGTGTTGGGTTACACGTCAGAGTTAAAGGTATGACTACTGCATAGGGTTATGTGAGAACGAGTGTCTTGTAACTAGCTTTGTTTTTGGATAGTGGATTTCCTGGGTATGGCTGCCCCAGAGTGGTTTTTTCTCTTCATAGAGTTTCCACTTCGTAACAAATATCTTTTCTCATTTAAATTCTGCATTTAAGATATTTATTTGCACACAATACCACACTTGGTTTAAATTAGAAGTCAATAAATTATTTTCAATTGGTATCAGAGCTTGGTACACTCTATTTTAGATTTATTTCTTGAGTGTATCCTTTTGACTTCTGTTTTTGATTATTATGTCTCAAAATCTTAATTTTGTTCCGTCCTTTGATGGGACAAACTATGGCTATTGGAAAGCCCGAATGCGCTTCTTTTTAAAATCTATTGTCATTTTGAAAATTGTTGAAACTGGTTGGATTAAACCAGAAGAGAAAGACAAAATTACTATTATTTAAACAAGTGCAAGGCTTTCCAATGATAAAGCCCTCCATGTACTATGTCAAGCACTTTCACCCTCTAAATTCGCAGGAATTTAAAATTGTGAAATTGTTAAAGATGCATGGCAAATTCTAGAAACAACATATGAAGGCACAAAACTAGTAAAATCTGCCAAACTTCAAATGTTGATTTCTAAATTTGAAGAAATTAAGATGCTAGAAGATGAGACATTCAGAGAGTTCTACACTAAGATTAGCGACCTAAGAAACTCTATGGTAAGTCTTGGGAAGCAAATCTCTGATGTAAAACTCATCCGAAAGATACTAAGATCTTTACCTGAGCGTTTCAGGATTAAGGTGACAACTATAGAAGAAAACAAAGATCTGGAGGAGATGAAGATTGAAGAGCTGGTAGGATTTCTTCAGACATACGAATATTCCTTACCTCCGGTCAGAAAGGCAAAGACAATTGCCCTCAAAGCATCTAAGGCATCCAAGAAGAAATTCGTAGTCTCATTTGACGAAGACTCCGATATTGATGAAGATGCAGTGGCTATGTTAGCCAAGAACTTTAAGCGTTTTATGAAGAATAATAAATTCAAGAAGAAGTTCTCTGACAAATTAAGAAAGGCTCCTCATACAACTGATTCAGAAGAAGCAGAGAAGAAAGATCCGAGGGGTTCTTAGTGCTTCGAATGTTCAGGCTTTGGGCACATCAGGATTGAATGTGCAAATCTGAATAAACAAATAGGGAAAGCCTTTAATGCAACTCTCAGCGATGAGTCTGAGAAAGAAGAAGAAACTCCTGAGGAAGAAAAATTCCTGGCATTTGTAGCCCCACATGAAGATAAGGAGGATTCTCAGTCCTACTACTCTCAGAATAGTGAAGAAGAAGATATGCAGTCAGCCTATCAACTTCAATATGTAGAATTTCTAAAGCTGAGGGAGAAATACAAGCAGCAGATTCTAGAACTGAACAGCCTCAAAACTGAAAAGACCTCCATGCTCATAAAGATTAATGATTTAGAAGAGAGGCTACTGGAGACACAGTTACAACTGGAAAGAGTCTCGGACGAGCAGCTCACTCACATGCTCTCCATTCAGAAGTGCCCAACTGACAAGACCGGACTCGGGTATGTTCCTACTTCTAATACTCCTTCTACCTCCAAGACCATTTTCGTAAGGCCAGTTATTCCTGAATCCCCACCTCCAAGAATGGATAAGGGAAAAGCAGTTATGGAAGGAGAAGTGCCTTTTAACCCTCAGCCACTGGTCAATCTCCCTATCAGGAGAAAGCCTCCCACATGCCATCATTGTGGCAAGCTAGGGCACATCAGACCAAATTGCCTACATTGGCAAGTTTAGTAGAAGAAAAAATGGCTGGCTCCTAAAACTCCTATATGTCACCAATGTGGAGTTAGCAGTCATATCAGACCAAGGTGTCCTCCACCTAAGCCTCTCAAGCATCATAGATCTCCGCCCAGAAATCATGTTCCAAAGCTTCAGCAGCTGCAGAAGCCTACTCAAGCGAAAAAGACTTGTGTCCCCAAGAAGACTGCAACAAGGGAAATCTCTAGTGAAGGAACATCTTCCAATACTTTCATGCAGGATCTGATCAGATTTCTGGCTCTACAGCTTCAGAAGGAAGAGGACACTCACTCCCCGAGGGGGAGCAGACTTATCTAGTAGGTAAGGTCACACATGCCTAGGATTTTGGTTCCTAAATCCTGGAGCATGACAGGTATACTTCCATAGTTTACTTCATTTTATCATCTTATAAATACTTTTCATGTTGTTATGGAACCATCTTTTCTATCCCTATATTAAATAGGGATGATAGTAAAAGCACGTCGAGCAACTATTTTTCTATCTTGTTAATCTCAAACCTCTATCCCTGAGGTCAGGTTTGTTTTTTCCGTACATGCATGGTCAACACTACTTTCTTTATTTTGAAAGCATGTTTTTTTAATAAAAAAATGGGGGGGGGTTAAAAGGATGCAAAGGTTTATTATTTTATAACTTCCAGATATCTTATGTATGTTCAACTGATGTCTCAGTTTATGCTGCATTTATTCATTTGCCTTTATATAACTAAGAGTTTTTTTTTTATATCTGCAAAGTTTCCTAGTGGCATCCATACTATATAGTTGCTTTTCTCTTGCGATAAAAAATGTGCACTATCCAAGGCTCCCTTAAGGTATTTGTGTCTCTCCTTTGACTTTGAGCTTCTGGATTTTTTTTTTGAGAGATTTTGTTTTGCTAAAATGGTCAAATTGACCAACTCGCTAGTTGAACCTAAAACCCATAAATTCTAGCATTCCTTCTAGGTTGCAACACCAAGTGATAAAAGGCATTCAAAACTGAATAAAAATGGATAAATAAATAAATAAACAGTTCTTGATATATCTGTTCTTGATATTGTCCCTATAGAAACAGTCAGTGACCAAATCATTGCAAAAATAGACAGTCACTAAAGGACTTTGTAAAATAAAAAGTGTTGCAGCTTAGGGGGAGTGTATCAGATGAGGGTGGCTAGGCCCTGGTAAAATAAGGTTTGACTTTTGACTATTCTAACATTGATTTTCTCTCTTATTTAAAAAATTCGATTGCTTTAAGTCATATCAGTGAACTTCATACCTTATTGAGAAAGCCTTCACACATACACGCATTGCTTGAGTTAAGTTTTCTATTGAAAAATGTCATTCTGCAGGGAAATTCTTGTGCTTATTAAAACTTAACTCTCAATTATATTTTTTTAAAATGCTAATTGAACTAAGATATCAGTGTTATATACATGCACGCTTTGGAAATTATTTGGAAAATATTTTTCTGCTCTTTTTTTTCAGATTTTTTGTGTGAAGGGTCCGAACGGTGTGTTTTGGGATGTCCGGATGGTAATCCTGTATGTCTGGACGATGATTCTGGTTGTCCGAACAATACGGTTAATTCGCTCAGACGTAAATTATTCTGGTCTGGACGAGCGTGTTTTTGACACCTCTACGTGGCACTACGTCCAAACGTCTCTTAAGTTCCGTCCGGACGGTGAACCCTATAGGGTTAAATCGCGTTCTCCCCACGTCGCAGCCCATTTTTTTGCCCTTTTTTGGTTCTTTTTGTCGTCATGTGCGTTTGCCTTGTGATTTTTATGCGTATTTCTCACGTGCACGTGTCATCTGTGCAATTTCTCTCCACCCCAGGTATGTTTTTAATACTCTTTTACCAATTTCTTTTAAGTTTCTATGCTTAAAATAGGTTGTTTTTGGGTATCTATTATTTTGAGTTTAATGTGTATTATTCCTCAAAATATGTTATTATTTGGGTTGAGATTCTGCATATTTTGGTTCTCAATGTTGTTTGGGTTGTGTTTTCTTGATGTTGTAATTTTTTGGATAGTCCATTTTACAGCCATTATAATGCCCAATTTTATTTTATTTTTTGTTTTGGACTAAGAGGAATTAATGCTTTCATGAATTTCTGTCTGTTTTTTTTTTTTAGTCCAGAAATTATGTCTTCCGACGACTCACCTCCCCTTGTCAAGCAAAGAACTGAAGAGTCAGTTGCTGACCGATTGCATCACATGCGAACACGACAGGTCCTATCTGAGTGGAATCTTCTCCGCGCAAATCTAAGAGACCCAGTTCTGCTTCCCATCACTCAAATACTCCTGGAGAACAACTGGGAGTACCTATATAATTGTGCTTGCCAGGCCTTCCCCAGACTGGTGTGGGAATTTTATGGCCCTATGATCGTTATTCAGGATGATGATAGAGGACTGATCATGCAGACTATGGTCAGAGGCCAGACAATTTTGATAGACCCCTAGCTCATCAGTTCTGTGATCGAGGTCCCTGTTCAACCAGTCTCTGGAGTTCCTTTTCTTGATGAGGCTCCCAGCATTGATTTTCTACATGACTTCTTTGGGACGAGACCACAGTGCGAGGACAAGCCCCACTCCCAGATCAACATCGGTGCTTTTACTCCTATGCACAGATTTTTAGCAAAAATTGTGGTGACAAACATTTGGCCTCAAGCTCGTCAGAGTGAGCTAACTCTCAAGAAGGCCACCCTTCTTTATGCCATCGTGATACTGACTCCTTTCTGCATGTGCAAGCACATCTTGCACACTATGCTCAAGGTTCGAGATGAGAAGAACACGAGTCTATCTTTCAGGTGTTTAATCACTCACATTTGTTTGCAAGTCGTAACAGTTCCCAGATCCCTTGGCATACAGACTCTCATGAAGTCTAATGCCCAGTTGCGGCATGAGGCTCAAGGCGTTGTTCCTCAGCCTCCACCAAATCTCCCCACAGCAGCTGCATCATCATCTTCACAAGCCGTGCCTTCCTCCTTCGACATTGAAGCTGCTTTTGCACAGCTTATGACTTCCATGTCAGCTCTTCAGCGGGAAGTTAATCTTATAGGGGAGCGTGTCGAGCAAAGCCAGATCGACATCAAAGAGTGCCTGCAATATCATCATCCCAAGCAGCATGATGATGATGATGATGATTGAGTTTTATTTATATATGTTATGTTCAATCTTGTTTTAGTTATCGAACAATTTTATATTTGTACTGACATTTTGGTATATTTTTTAAACAATTATGGTTTAATTAATACTCTGTTTACCCTTTGTCATTGTGTGACAAAAAGGGGGAGTATTTTTTGTTGTTGTTGGTATTTAGACCGGGAATGTGTTTCCAAACCGGTCAAGTGTTTTTGTCCCAGAATAGCCAAAGGGGGAGTTTGTTAGTATTTTATTGGCTACATTCTGGATAAAACAAAAACATTTTATGTAATGGTTGCGTTTTAACAGGATGGTCGGTTTTCAATTCAGAATCTTCATGTTATTCAAACAATGATCAAATCAAAGACAATAATTGATCACAAGCTGCTTAAAGATGTCCATGAAGAGTCCTTGTAAAATCCAAGACAAAAACAACCGGTTCCTGTGCAACCGTCAAGACGGGCCTTTGAAGGCGTTCAGACGCCCCGTAGTGTCTTACAGATAAACATTGAAGACGTCCAGACGTCAAAGCAACACTGTCCGGACGCTAGGTCAATCAGTATTCAACAAGGAGTCTGTTTTCAAAAGTCGACACTGTTTGGGAAGTCTCTACAAATCGTCCGGACGACATGGCAACGCGTCCAGACGATGTCCAGTAGTTCAGAATATTCCAGAGTTCCGTTCAAACGAGGAAAGGATTTAGCGAAGACCGTCTGGACGTGAACCTGATAAAGATAGAATTACACTATTTCTGAAAGGATATCGCAGAAAACCGTCCGGACGTGGCTAACTTCCTTCGGACGCTCGCCAGCCAGAGTCTGAATCTCAGCAGTTTTTGAGGTCTTTTGAAGCCTATAAATAGGGGGCTCTAGGCTAGTGTTTTGTACAGAATTCGGTGGTGAATTCCATAGTGCTTTGGTGTTTAGGGAGAATCGAAGATCTGCTAGCTCTCAAGCCGTTGCCAGTGTGTGCTCAAGTGTTCGTGTGAAGTCTATCTTAGGGGTCGGCCCTAAGGTAAAGGAATCCATCAAAAACCTCTTCAGGTGGAAGATCTGGTTGGGAAGCGTTCGTGTTGGGTTACACGTCAGAGTTAAAGGTATGACTACTGCATAGGGTTATGTGAGTACGAGTGTCTTGTAACTAGCTTTGTTTTTGGATTGTGGATTTCCTAGGTTTGGCTGCCCTGGAGTCGTTTTTTCTCTTCATAGAGTTTCCACTTCGTAACAAATATCTTGTCTCATTTAAATTCCGCATTTAAGATATTTGTTTGCACACAAACACACACTTGGTTTAAATTAGAAGTCAATAAATTATTTTAAAAAACCTTTCGTTCTAACTTCCGTTCTAAGTTTAGTTCAAACTAAAAGTCAAAAAGTGTTCCAAAACCATATGTTCTAAGTTCAGTTCGAATTGAAAACTAAAATTCAGCTTTATCGTGTGTATTACGGTCAGTTCAAACTGGGTTTTTATCAATTCGAACTGAAGACCAAAATTTTGATGATAAATAGCTTATGCACAATTTTTGTTGATAAAAAATTAAAAGTTACTCTATCACTCGTCTCTCACGCTCTTTCTCAATGGATTGAGACCTAAATTGAGGTTCTTGGTGCATGGGTGGAATTTTACACCAAATTCAAGCTTGGGATTGAAGATTCTTGATGCTAGAGCTCTAATTTTACCATTGTTCTAAGGTAAGAAATAAAACCCTAGAAATTTCTCTAAGTGGGGTTTATTGTGGGTGTTGAGTATGAACCCTAGATGTTCTTTAAGTTTGGGTTAATTGCATGTGTAGTGATGATTAACCCTAGTTTGTTATGGTTTTTTATGGAGTATAGTGCTTGTGATATTTGAACACTATGGAGTTGATCGAAAAATTAGGGGTTTTGATGTTAAAGCCTAGATTTCCTTATAGGCTAGGTTAATTGTGTGTCCAGTGATAATTAATCCTAGATTAGCCATTGGTTTTATGGATGGATGGTACTTGTGGTGTTTGGGTACCATTGTGTCGTACCAAAGTTAGGGTTTTGAGTTGAGTATGAGTCTAATTATGTCATGCAATATGAAATTGTAGTGTAAGCTTGATTTGGGGATCCTTCTCAATCGTCAAAGAGATTTTTAAGTATATTACTTACTTAGAAATAGAATTTACTTTTTTTAAAAGCATGGATATTATGTTGCACTTGAGCCGAATATTTTGTGAATAAACTGACCATATGTACTTTTGATGATTTACATGTGCTAAGAAATGTGTTAAGTGTTGAGAAGTGATGTTAAACAAGCAATGAATATGAAAACAAAGGATCAATTGGTTTTATGAACATGGCATGACATGACGTAGGAATTTGAAGTTCTAAATAAGGCATGAATGTTAAAATCTAAACAAGATAGGAAAGGTTGACAAAGAGGGAGAAAGTCCCCCCGTCAGCAAGAGTTGAGCGACAAAGGAGAAAGTCCCTAGTGGGAGAAAGTCCCATTGTCAATGAAATGTGAATAAGTTAAGAATGTTGGATGACAAGGGAGAAAGTTCTCAGTGGGTGAAAGCCCCCCATCAGCAAGAGCTTATCGACAAAGGAGAAAGTCCCCCACCAACATAAGAAATTGTACAAGAAATGAATGAACAAATGCATTGTATAAGATTCATGTTTTGTATTTAATGTTTATGAAATGTATTTCATGAGATTGATATAGATGTTTATGAACTAGTTTCTTGCTTACATATGCTTGTATGCGTGTTTCACTTAATGAGTTGTGGAATGCATGTATATGTGTGTAGCTGAGTTATATGATATGTTATGGGTTTCGATGTACTCATAGGTATCTATTTCTAGTGCTGGATGTGAAATATATATATATATATATATATATATAGTGATGCTACGGACCAGTAAAAAGTGATGCTCCATACACTACAAGAAATCGTGCATATCCCGGCGCCCAAAATGCGCTGGGAAAGACAGAATAAACGCTGGGATATGTTGTCCCAGCGTTTGGTTGTAATGCCGGCTTAGATAGTGTCGGCATAGGTCTTCGACAGCGTCTACTAAGAGCGCTGGTGAAGCATGAGCAATGGTAGGTGTTTCCAGTGAACGCTGGCCAAGATGCCACCGGCTTCCTATGAGAACGTCGGGCAAGATGATGCCGGTGTCCTCTGAGAACGCCAGCCTCATCTTGGCCAACATTCTTTGAGAACACCGGCGTTCTCTGAGGCCTCATATCGGCCGGCGTCCTCTGAGAACGCCGGCCTCATATTGGACGGCATTCACTGAGAACGCCGGCCTCATATTGGACGGCGTTCACTGAGAACGCCGGCCTCATCTTGGCCGGTGTTCTCAGAGAACGCCAGTAAAGTTTGCCATCGTCTAAAAAAAATCTCCGACATCGGCTTTGTCGGCGTCCTCTGCAGACACCAGTTAGAGCTGGTGCCGGATTTTTTTTTTCAAAATTTACAGGTAATTCGGCATTTTGTAGATTTGCTTTGTCCTCAGCAGACACCGGTTAGAGCTGCTCGATGAATCAATGGAATCAACATTTGAAGGACAAAGCAAAAAGCTTTTGCATCTTCCAACAAAAATCTGGTTTCCAAGATTTGCTTTGTCTGCAACATTAATTAATTGACAACAAGTTTCGAGAAATAAAATTGTAATAAAATTAAAAAAATAATATAAATATTTATTAAGGGACTGGCATTGAAATTGTCATAGGGTTATAGAGTTATAGATTGTAGATTTGTGTGTCAACAGAATCACAAAACATTTAACATTATCTTCACAACTTCAATCCGGAGACTTCCAAGCCAAGTCTTTTCTTCTATCAACTTCTTATGCCCCGAATTCTTCTTTTGTGAGTAAATGGATTAAGAGGCCAAGCGCTTTCTCCCTCTTTGGCAGTAAAGGCACCTGAGCAAGAGCAGAATGCCTCGGATCAAAAGCATATTCCTTGAGCTCGTTACAGCTTAGGTAAGAAAAAAAACTAATTGTCCCGTATCCCATAATTTCCCAATAACCAAACAAATCCTGAGGGAAAAAAATCAGTACGCCAATGAATACTTTCCGGTTCCACCATCGCCGATAATCTCAAACCTGAAAATCGGGTAATCAATGGTCTGATGGTTCAGCAAAAGCCTACAATACAAAACCAACCAATCAGATTAAAATACGAAAGAATGAAAGGAATAGATGGAAGAGGGGGAAGGGGGGATATGCCAGATTTCACCCATGGAAAGAAGAAATAGTTTTCTTACCTTGCACAGCCTGATGAAACAGCCATTGATTGAAAAATAGCCTAAAGCTTATGGAAAAACCGCTGTAAATAAGGAAGAGAAGCATTTTGAATTGCGAAATTTGGGGGAATTTAGAAGAGGGCGGGTGAATGAAAATTTCGCCTTTTTAGGCGCTAGCGCCAAAATTTTCAGGAAATTTCTATTTTAACCTGGATTATTACAAAAATATCCTTACATTTCTAGGGATAATTGAATAAAACCGAGACCCAATTACGGAAATCAGATTGCACAGAATTCCACACAATTAAAGTCCCACGTCATCATTTATAAAAAAAAATAAATAAAATAAATTCCCATACTCGATTGGCCCTATCAGAACTGCTGTGCTCGTGATTTGATTTGATGCTGCGTGGGTAAAAAATCTGACAGCAAAGTAAGGAAGAAAATAGCAATTAATGGAGAGATGAAAGTTTCAAATTCAAATCTTCTTTAAAGAAGGAACTGTGAAGGCACGTGGATCCAAAAAAAAGTGCTTTATTTTTTATTTTTTATTTTTTTTTTTGTACTCTTTCACTGCATGTATGAGTGCACATACAAATATATATATATATATATATATATATATATATATATATATATGTTTGTATTTAATAACACTTTTAATATAATAATAAATTTTTTTTAAAAAAAAAGCGGTTTTTAGTTTTTAGTATATATATACTATACATATTTAAAAATTTAATTCTAGTCAATATTTTTTAATTAAGACTTAATTATAATAAAAAAAAAAACAATTAAAAAAGTATTAATATCATTTATAATTCTTCAATATTTGATTCTTGAAATAAGTTTTAAAAAAGTTGATCATATTAAATAAGATAATTAAATAATATTAATGACATTCATAAATAAAACACATTCTCTAACTTTCAATGTTATATTCTTGAAAATAATAGAAAAAATAATAATAATAATATTCAATTACGTAGAGATTTTTTTAAGCCTTGTCATGGCAATGTATCATATATATATATATATAGTAAGCTTACATATATTTATATCATGCATGTTTATATAGGGTCTTCTGTTTCAATGACAATATATAAGTACAGTTAACTTACATCCATATGGATCCGACTTGATGAAAATAAGAGATGGATAGAAAAGAGATTGATGAAAAATCTTGGAACAGATCTGAACCCTTCAATATTTTTACAGTGCTTTGTTTTAACTATAGCTCACAAGCCGGATCTCATGCGTATAGTATGCTTTCATATAAATACAAGTGTACAATTGAATATCATATGTAAACATTAGTTTATCCTTAATTGTACCGCATAGTAGCCAAATCCATATGTTTGTATTTAATAACGTTTTTTAAGTATATATATATATATATATATATATATATATAGAGAGAGAGAGAGAGAGAGAGAGAGAGAGAGAGAGAGAGACTTATTTTTAAATTTATTTTCTTTAAACAAACAAACAAAAAAAAAAAAAAAAAAAAAACCTTAATTATAATTGATCAGAGGATCCATCATTTTTGTACTCTTTTTATTGTATACACGGTGACAGACTAATAAACGTTACATATATATATATATATATACTTATTTAAAAACTTAATTAGAGTCAATATTTTTTAAATAAGACTCCTAATTATAGTAACAGACAATTAAAAAAGTATTAATATCATTTAATTCTTTAATACTTAATTATTAAAATAAGTTTTAAAAAAATATTGATATTATTAAATAAGAGAATCAAATAATATTAAAGACATTCATAAGTAAAACACATCGATCCTATTGATCTATCATGATCGATCAGATGATCTATCGATCTTATTGATCTACCACGATCAATCGGATGATCTATCAATCCTATTGATCTATCAAGATGAATCAGATGATCTATCGATTCTATTGATCGATCATGATGGATCAGATGATCTATCGATCTTATTGATCCTATTGATCTATCAAGATCGATCGGATGATCTATCGATTCTACTGATCTATCACGATCGATTGAAAAATCTATCGATCCAATTGATCTATCAAGATGGATCGGATGATCTATCAATCCAATTGATCTATCAAGATCGATCAGATGATCTATCGATCCTATTGATATATCATGAATGATGATGGATCGTCCTATTGATCTATCATGAATCATGATGGATCGGATGATCTATCGATCCTATCGATCCATCATGAATCATGATGGATCGGATTATATATCGACCCTATTGATCTATCACGATTGATCAGATGATCTATCGATCCTATTGATCTATCAGGATCGACCAAATGATATATCGATCCTATTGATCGATCACGATAGATCGGATGATCTATTGATCTTATTGATCAATCACGATCGATCGAATGATCTATTGATCTTATTGATCAATCACGATCGATCGAATGATCTATCGATCCTATTGATCTATCACGATCGATCGGATGGATCTATCGATCCTATTGATCTATCATGAATCATGATGGATTGGATGATCTATCGACCCTATTGATCTATCATGATCGATCGGATGATCTATCGATCCTACTGATCTATCACGATCGATTGGATGATCTATCAAGATTGATCGAATGATCCATCGATCCTCTTGATCTATCAAGATGGATCGGATGATCTATCGATCTTATTGATCTATCACGATCGGTCGGATGATCTATCACGATCGATCTGATGATCTCTCGATCCTATTGATCTATCACCATAGATTCGATGATCTCTCGATCCTATTGATCTATCAAGATTGATCGGATGATCTATCAAGATTGATCGGATGATCTATCGATCCTATTGATCTATCACCATCGATCCGATGATCTCTCTATCCTATTGACCTATCAAGATTGATCGGATGATCTATCAATCCTATTGATCTATGACGATCGATCAGATGATCTATCGATCCTATTGATCTATCACGACCAATCAGATGATCTATCAATCATATTGATCTATCAAGATTGATCGGATGTTCTATCAATCCTATTGATCGATCACGATCAATCGGATGATCTATCAATCATATTGATCTATTACAATTGATCGAATGATCTATCGATCCTATTGATCTATCATGAATCATGATGGATTAGATGATCTATCGACCCTATTGATCTATCACGATTGATCGGATGATCTATCACGATCGATCGGATGATCTATCACGATCGATCGGATGATCTATCACGATCGATCGGATGATCTATCACGATCGATCGGATGATCTATCACGATCGATCGGATGATCTATCGATCCTATTAATCTATTATGAATCATGATGGATGGGATGATCTATCGACCCTATTGATCTATCACGATCGATCGGATAATCTATCGATCCTATTGATCGATCACGATCAATCGGATGATCTATCGATCCTATTGATCTATCATGACCAATCGGATGATCTATCGATCCTATTGATCTATCAAGATTGATCAGATGTTCTATCGATCCTACTAATCGATCACGATTAATCGGATGATCTATCGATCCTATTGATCTATCACGATCTATCGGATGATCTATCGATCATATTGATCTATCATGAATCATGATGGATCGGATGATCTATCGATCCTATTGATCTATCACGATCTATCGGATGATCTATCGATCATATTGATCTATCATGAATCATGATGGATCGGATGATCTATCGATCCTATTGATCGATCACGATCGATTGGATGATCTATCGATCCTATTGATCAATCACGATCGATCGGATGATCTATCGATCCAATTGATCTATCACGATCGATTTGATGATCTCTCGATCCTATTGATCTATCACGATAGATCGGATGATCTATCAATCCTATTGATCGATCACGATCGGTCAGATGATCTATCGATCCTATTGATCCTCAAAATGATTTTGTTTATATATATATATATATATATATATATATATATATATATATATTGTGTAATTATTAATTGAATGCTTTATTTAATTGACGGATTTAGACGACCGCTTATGTCTCCTTTATACTGGAGCCGCCATTCGTGTGATCATATCAAGGATTCCATTAGTTTTATTGAATGTCCATTCACACATATCATCGCAGCAAGAGTATGGAAATATAAAGACAAATAGTTGGTTGTCATATTACCTGAAGAAAGTAACTTGAATTGTCGTTGTTGTTGTTGTTTTTTTTTTTTTTTTTTTCATATTTTCCAAAAAAAAATGTTTTAGTTAGTTTACTTCTGTAAATTGAAACCATATCAATATGCAGTTTGGAAAGTGACCAAACAGTTTATCCACACATACAGCACACGACACATGCAGTTTGTACTGGTGTTAAAATAATTTAAAGTAGCCTCTAACCCAACCCAACCTTAACCATAAAAGTGCCTAGTATGCACAAGTTATCAATATCATCACTAGTATTATATAGAATGAGTTGAACTTGCTTCATATCAGTTAATAATAATAATAATAATAAACTAGCTTCATATCCATAATTTAAAACCCAATACGTATAATATCTAGTTATAAAAGAAAAAAAAAATTTGCCTCCAAGCCATGTCCAAAGTAAATATATCAAAATGATCCAACATAATCAATAAAATCTTAAAACTTTTAGAATTACTACAATGAAGCATAGTAAGCAAAAATATATACAATCTGCTACATATATTCTACATCTTTCGGTCTAGCGGAACCAATAAGATCCTGAGCATCACCCTGCATACAACAAACATATAGAACAACATAGATAATGACACCAAATGAATGCAGTACAACATAACATTATTTGGGAAATAGTTGGGTTATAACGTAACCTATCACTGTTGCCTGAAGTTTTCCATAAAAGGTCTTTACTCTGTTACGTTTTCGTACTGCGCTTTGTTGTGTATCTCCCTGCATACATAAAAATATTAGAACATAGTGAATGAAACCAAAGGAATGTAGTACAACTTAACATAAATAAGGAAATACATGGATAACTACTTAACCTCTAATTGTTACCTCAACATTGCTACTTCCGACCTTAGTGCCTCAATTTCTCATACATCTTCTGGTCTAGAGGCACCAATAAAAGATTGTGAACTACCATGACCTGGAAGGGACGAAGGGGTAGCTCCCAATCCCAACCCACGTACACGTCTGTGTCGTTCCTTACCCATAAATGTTGAGTATGCATCGTTTCGATGGTACATCATACTGCCTACTTAGGTACCCTCTTGCGAGTTTGGAGGCTCCTGCGCTAGGTCCTCCTCCATCTGAGACTGTAACCAAGTCGATTAGAGGATCTAAAATAGTAAGCATATTCAGCCTAATGAAGAAATAACTAAAAGATGACATGATAGACTATTGTGTATGACTTTAATGATTATGCTGAAATATGAGATTAATATTAAGGAATGAGCTTAATTTTAAGTTAAGAAGCGAAATAAAGATATAACAAGATCGATATAACTTGAGGCCTAGTGGTAATAACTTACAATTTATTTTGTCATGCCTAATATTAATTTATTCAATTTTCTTCGACGAGTTTTCATATTTCATATTTGCTAAATCTACCATGACACGAGCTCATTTAAAATTTAATTGGAACTCAATGAAATCATTATTGTTCTTCTCAAATAACTATAATTATATACTTTATACAATTTTAAAAAATATTTAACTATATATTATACACAAGGGCGGAGGGAGGGGGGTCGAGAGTGGTCAAATGCCCCCCCTTACCTCCTAAAAAATCTCCTTACCCTTAGTTTAATTTTTTTTCTATGTCCTTGGCAATGGCGGAGCTAGAATTTTAGTTTAGGGGAGTCAAAAATAAAAAGTAAAGTTAAAATGTGGGAAAAATATGTATATATATATATATATACACACATACACGCACACATTCACAAGCAATTAATTTGGTTGAACTATATAAATATAAAAGCTTATGTAAACATTTTTATTATTTAATAATAAATTTAAAAATTGATTATTTTAGAAATTTGATTACATGCCTGAAATTTTCAACAAATATAAATAGTCAGAAAGAGTATTGCCTTTTTGCACTATTTTAGTCATTTTTTTTTCCCGTTCTAAATACTTTATTTGAATTATTGAACGGTTTTAAAAAAGAAAATTTTGGTTGACTCAATTTCGAAGATAGCAAATCTAAAATCACAGTTGGACTGCCAAACTGGTATATTCTTGAACTGAACTTGTTTCAAATTTTGTAAAAGTCAAATCACAACTTATTTTAGGTTTTTTCACTTTCCCTTTTCCCCTTATGTTTGCTTAGAAAAAAAAATAAAATTATGTTTTTAAATTCTTATATATGCATGTGTCGGCACTAATCAGACTAATAAATATCCTTCAAAAAAAAAAATCAGACTAATAAATAAAAAAATCAAATCAACAAACTGCATGCTTTTTTTTTTCTTTTTTTTTGAACTGAACGAAACTGCATGCTTTTTTGTAACTCAGCTCTCATTAAAAAAAAAAAAGAAGAAGATGAAGCAGAAGAAGAAAGAAAGCAAGACGTAACTGAACAACTTAACTCAAGTTACTCAACACTCTAATAAACGGCTAAAGTTTAAAATCCTAAAGAAACGACGCAGTTTTGTAACTCTGAAGAATCTACTACACGCACACCTAATCTCAGCCTTTTTGCTCAAATAAACGCAGCGTTTATATTTTACTTAAACACAACGTTTTGATAAAAGACTTGGAAGTGTCCACGTCATCGTCGTCTTCCTTGGTCTTAATCCCTAATATCTCTGAAACTTCTAAACACATGAACAGTAGAAGTGTGAAATAAGGAAGTAAAACACAGAAACGTAATCCTGGTCCTCCTGAAAATTTTTCCGGTAGTGTTGATGCCCCTGGAATGCCCCCCCCCCCCCCCCCCCCCCCCCCCCTTAACGATTCATCAAGGGCAAACTTACCCACCCATTGCCGTGGTTTTTTTTTTGTTCTGTCTGTCATAACTCAAACGTTTCTCATTTCTGTAAGGTAAAAAAAAAAAAAAATACAGAGTCGAGAGGTTGAAGAAGGGTCCGGATGAAGGTGGAAGACAAGCTGACAAGTGACAAGGCAACATTTTCTGTTAATCTTGGCTTGTTATCGGTGTGTATTATAGTGTTTATCTTCTGTTAATCCAACCAACCGCAGATAATGATGAAAGAGGAGATAAAGAAGGAAGAGAATATCAAGGGATAGCAGAGGATATCAAGGGATAGTTTTTTGAAATTTTAGGAAGGTGGGCATGAAGCTGGGCACGTTTTCTGTCAAAATTCCCAGTTATTCTAACATCATTTTCTCCAAACGCCGGTAAATTGCAAAGCTATTCCGGCATTTAGTATTAAAATGTCGGTAGAACTCTCATTTTCCAGCGGCCAACCCAAAACGCTGCAACAGATATTATGGCCGCTGCTGTTCAAAACGCCGGGCAATGCACGATTTCTTGTAGTGATAGCACATTTGTATTTTAATGTGCTATGAATAATTACAAACGTGTCATGGAACAGCACTTTATCCGGATGAAATTTGAATAAAGTGCTGCTCTTTAACATTAGTTATATATATATATATTACAACAAAGGTATTAAGTTGAAAATGAATATTTCTCTATAGTATTTACCTTATCAGTTATGATTTGCTTCGATAAACTAAAAAACCTATCGTAACTGTTATTGTAAACTCGTGGTAGAATCTTTATAAAATTCAGCTCGTCATTAAGAAAGTGAGTGATTTTTATACTTTTTGAGACTGTGGACTCACATATCCGCCTATATTATTGTGGTAACCCCACAATCGCATAAACATTGTGTTACAAGCAATGGGGATGTTGATGACCCGGTAGCCTTATACTTGGGCTATTATGATTGAGGCTATGAGATGCCTTGGGTTTTGTTAGACCAGTCTCTTTAAACTATTTTTGTTCTACATCATTTTTGTTTTGTATATACACTTGTGATGTGTTGGTATTGGTTCCACCTGTGGCACTTATTTCTAGTCGGTGTATTATGTTATGTAAAAACACAATGTAATTGTTTAACAATATAGATATATATTTTTGTAAACTCTCTGTTGTTATGTGATGTTTATGGTATTGAAAAAACTTGTTTTCGCTACGAGATTCATGATCCCTGATGTGATGATGTTGATCGTGTTATTTATGAGACGTTCAGCGTAGCAATTCGTCGCTCACCCTTGTTACTTCGGGGTGTGTAGTTGCAAGTCGCTACAAGACATGCCCTTCTTCTCTGATTAGATCCTAGCTAACCGCAGTGGATGATACAGCCAAGTAAGACATAGTGGTTCCCCCGGGCTCATATGACTAAGCAAGGGTAGGATGCTCAAGTAACTCTTCAAATCTTGGAAGGCCCCTTCACACTTTTCATTTCATTCCAACACCTTTAGTAGGGTCCTGAAAAATGGGAGACACCTATCCATTGATTGTGATGTGAAACGTTTGAGTGTTGCTATCCTCCCAGCAAACAGCTGCAGCTCTTTGATACTCCGAGGTGCATGCATCTCCATAATGGCCTTGATTTTCTCCAAGTTGGCATCTACTCCTCGTTGAGAGAACATGAAACCGAGAAATTTCCTTGTGGGGACCGTAAGGAAAACTTTGTGGGATTCAACTTCAAGCAATACCGTCTCAACTTTGTAATTTTCCTCCACGTTAGCCAAATTTTGTTTCACCCTTATACTTTTCACTAACATGTCATCTATATGACTTCCATGTTTCGCCCTATCTGTTCTTTAAACAACATGTTCACCAACCTCTGATATGTGACTCCAGCATTTTTTAGTCTGAAGGGCATTACGTGATAATAGTAAATCCTCAGTGTAATAAATGATGTCTTCTCCTAGTTCGAGGCGTACATCTGTATCTGGTTCTATCTTGATACCATAAAGTTGAGTAGCTCATGCCCAATGGTAGAAACTACAAGCATATCTATTCGTGGGAGAAGAAAATTATCCTTTGGACGTGCCTTGTTGAGATCGGTGAAATCAACACACATTTACCATTTCCCGTTGGCCTTCTTTACCATCACAACATTGCCTAGCCTATAGACGTTATGTCCCGTTTACCAATTGCAGTGGTGGTCAGTTTCACCCCAAGGGGTTAAGGTAGTTGAAGCATGATTTCGCATCGTGCTAGGGGAATCCGAAGGAGTTGGTCTGAGTAGGTGTTCGAGGCCCATTGTGTCTGAGGGGTGATTTGCTTCATTTCCCAATGTGGGCTTACGTTCTGGAAGTGGTTGGATTCGGGTCGGATACTGTCGGCATTTGGAGATCCAACGGGCCTTGAATTTCTTTTTCCCAATGAGCCTAAATTAATCCATAATTGATAAGGGGTTGGACCTCGTTGTGGCCCATGTCTAAAAGGATCACCATTGGCTAGGCTCGAAGGGCCCCCTAGCTAACCAGGTACTAGAGCTTTAATGAAGCAATCTGGTAGGGAACAAGAACAATTTAAATGCATGAATCTCTAAATTCTTCTCAATAATCTGATCTCAGGTAAGGTAAAAGCAGCTCTCATGATCATATTAGAAGCGAGGTTAATAGACTAGAAAAATATCGTCCTTGAATGGAAGTTTCAGATTGTTATAAAAGCCATCTAGGATTGCTGTCAGATGGGAAAACACACATAATTAGTGTAGTCCACCAAACCCTCTCACACTACAAACTATGATTTGTTCAAAAAGTTGTCCCAAAATACTAATGTAACCCTATACATAAGGTTATATTTTAGATTGAAAAGGGATTCCATCTAGCCTGATGTAAAGCACATTTTCTTTCAAGTTCAATCCATTTCATGTGCAGAAACTGAATTTTGGAAGAAGAAAGTTAAAAACAGAACACTTGTTGGTCCCCCATTTTCCTAATCAAAGTTCCAATCCCATCCCCAAAACTCCACACCACATCACACTAACATTCACTCAGCCCCCTTCTAATTTCTGCACAACAGATGATAATCAGATTTCATTTCAGTTCTCCAGTTCAGAACAGAGAGGCAAAACTGTTTGGATTCGTTTGAATGTGTGTTTCATATCCCATACCGTCTCAATAGAACAAGAGGTTCAAGCAAAGCTACAGCTGGTATGTATGGCCCTTCTGGCCAGCTAGAAGTTCCTTGTGGCTTTCCCCAACGATGTTTTATATATAGTCTTCAGTTATTTTCTTACAAAATGCTCAAGGCATGTCCAGCTTGACCTAAAAGAGAAATTTGAACATATACTTAACCAAAAATTCTATGAATACTGTGGCGTAAATAATGATCCACAGAGACCCAAATCACAAGGCCTACAAGTTTTACAAAGATTGTAAATCCAAAAAGAAAATAGTAGAATTGGATTATTTCTCAACTGTGAGACTCATTATCAATCATCTTTACTGATCTTGTCTCTCAGAAGGAAGAACTTGGATGCGCTAAATACAATCCGACTTTTATTTCTGCAAATTGCATACCCGGCCTCTGTTTATTAGTTTCCAAAGAGCCTCCTTGGCTTCCTCTAACGTTTCAACAGCATGTCCTTCAAATGATATCCTCTGTATGTTGAACTGGAAATAAATAAAGCAAGCAAACATGTCTAGAGTTAAAGCAGAAGAAAAGAGGTAAATCTTGGAAAGGTTGTTGCCTTAAAGGTGTACCTGTGCTCCTTGACGGACCCGAATATCAGTTCCCTTGCTGTCTATTGATATGAGAGCAGCATCATCTACCTCAGTTTCAGTGGACAAAAGCTCTTTCAGGGGCTTTGAGAAGATTGCATTCAGTTCCTAAAGGAGCAAACTTAAACCAATTAAGAGCCAAAAAACACATCAAATATTGAATTGCATTGCATTTATTGATAAAGCATCAAACAAATGTACAAGGTGAACCAAATATCTGATCGAAGATCCCATACAAGCTGAAGATCAGTAGAGAGAGCATAAATGTAACCAGGAGAAACACAACGTACTCAGAAAGGAGCAAGATCTATCTCAGGTATATTAAAAAATACACAACATTTCATTGTTAAGAAGAAGAATGATACCTCTGCAGTAGTGATATGCAAGACAATTAAAAGGATAATGACATTACTAACAACAAATTAATAAATAGAATGTGAGTGGGAAAAGATACAGTCAACATCAATATATGGCAAAAAATAGACCGCAAATCACTCATCCCCTTCTTTTTTTCTTTCAACATTTTTTCCTTGGGTAGTTTGTAAGAACTCAAAAAAGTTTACCTTTAGGTTTTGCTCGCCTCCATCAACTGCAATCTTATCAGGTTGAAGGGTCTCATATTCATTGACATCTACCCAAGCAACAGTGCCAAAGCCTCCAATAAAGTATATATCACTGGGAGCAAGAAGTAAACATTTATAAGTTCCTCATGCTCAGGCTTTTAGTGCTACATATTCAATTGAAAATTTTCATAGAAAATAATCACAAGCAAGTGCCATAAAGAAAATAAAACTTAGAGCACAGGTCACTGATCTTTAAAAATCCACCCCCACCATTAATTATTTATTATTTATTTTTATTAATATGTTAGACATGCACCCGGTAAGCCAAAGGAGGAGGCGTGATTCGAGCTAAAACTAATTTACTTAAACCTACCCCTCCAGCAATGCCTTACATGTATGAAAGACGTATTGTACATTTGTAACAGACTACCTAAAAAATAGGGACGGATAGACAGAAGAATCCTCCTAATTGTAGGTCATAGCTAAAACCCTGAACAGGTGATGCATTTGGCAAGGTTTAAATCCTGGATTCCAGGGTGTCTCTATCCTTATTGAACTCTTTAAGAAGAATTCTTCAAACGTTCCGATTTTTCATCTGCTCGAATAAGTACTCTTTTAATATTACATCAGCCAGAATTTTTTTTTTTTTAATGAATAATAATTTATTGAAAAGATAAAGGCAAAGCCCTCGTAGATAAAACGAAAAGGACTGCGACTTCAATTATATAAAATCAACAAGTTACACATAGCTTAGAAAAAAAAACAAACAGAAATTTATCTGATTCTCAACTATTATACTCAAAAGTTGTTTTTCTCATTACATTCAAGTACTCTTTTATAATAGAGAATACATAACTACAAAATGAAAGAAATAAAAACTAGAATAATCAACCCTTCTTAATATTATGCCACAACACTCTCTCTCTCTCTCCTTCCGCCAGCGGTGGCGCATGCAAGTGCGTCCCGCTAGCTTCCATCCTTAGCTCGCCATTTTCTCCTTTTTCTTTCTCCGTTTAGGTAGACTATTTCTTCCCCAGTTTTGTTTCTTCTTGCTCGTACTCTGCGATGCGGTTTCTCGGAGCTTGACGTTTCGAGGCTTGTCATGGAGCGTAGATTTGTCGTGGAAGCTAAAGAGTTCCTTTTTTCGGTGAAGTTGGGTTTTTCAGTTCTGCGTTTGGAGGAAAAAAGGAAGTCTTTTTTAGGGGTGGTGGTTTTGGGCTCGCTATGCTCCGCTTGGTTGATGGACACGGTGAAGGAGGCGCTGAAGTCGCCGGGTATTATGGATTTTGTGAAGTCTTTTCGTGAGGAGTCGAAGCTGGTGATTGTTCGGAGAGGGGGAAATCAGGCAGGTAGGTTTCTGGAGGTGTCCTCTTTTGCAGCTGGTGGCCAGAAAGGGTCTATTTGGCTCCCTAAGGGTCAAGATGGACAGGGTTGGAGGCGATTTGCGGGTGAGCGGAGTAAGATGGTGGCGGTCCTAGAGTCACCGTCTGGGTCGTTGGTGGATGCTGTGGCAACTTCGGATCGAAAGAAGATGCAACTTTCTTCCAGTGGGTTTCTTTCCGGGGTTAGAACCGAGAAAGGGGGGGGGGGGGGGTGGCTTCGTCATACACGAAGGCGGTGCATGGGACGGCTGGTTTCTCTCCTGAGATGGCGGCTACGTCAGGACCGAAGGCGGAGATGTGCGAGTTGGATCTACTGCTAATGTCACGGTTCAAAGACGAGGAGGATTTGCGAGTGGCAGTGGATTGTTTTGATATGGAGGTGAAGACATCGGGGTTGATGGAGAAGAAATTGACTAACCGGACTATGGTGGCAGAAAGAGCAGGACGTTGAAGCTGGATAGCCCTAGTTTCTGGAAGGTTCTTCTCAGGGTCCTCAGATCAAACCTGGACTGGGTTGCTTCGTCTGTAGCCCAACTCTTTGGGCTAGGATAGAAGCCCAAACGCTCCTCAGGTGTTAAATGTACTTGGGTTGGGTTTAAACCCATTTGGAAGAAGAAGAGAGGGACGATTTTGGTGGGACGTGGCTTCACTTCTGCAGGTGTGGAGTCCGGTCCGGGTTCCGATATAGGTTCGGATTCAATTTCAAGTATTTGTTCGAATATGGTTTCGGATCCGGGTTCGGTTCCTAGCTCCGATTCTACTCTCATTTTCCTCTTCCAGTCTCTCCTATGGCTTCCTCAGAGGCTAGCCGAAAGCAATTTTATGATGATCTGTCGGTGATTATTCCCTAGGTTCATGACCCTGTGGATTTAGGGCGTGGGTCGGAGACTTCTGCCTTGGGTCCTCAAGTTTCCCTCCCTTCCTCATCCTTGGAAGAACCCACGTCCAAGCCTCTGATTCAGTACAAGTGTAAAGGGAGGAAGCCAAAGTCGGTGGTGGGTCAAGGAAAACTAGAAGATGTGAGTTTTCCCAGGCGGGGGTTTCTAGAGTCGAGCTCATCCTCTCTTCCACAGGCAGATCGTGGTTTCTCAGGTAGGGGTTGTTCTAGTCGAGCTCGCCCTCTCAATTCTGCAAGTGGTCTCCAGGCTATCTCTCCTTTGGAGTTGTCTTTGGTTTGCTCTTCGATTTTCGCGGATAAAACTGTGGCTTTCCTCTCTGCCCTTGATGAGAATCATAGGCGGTGGGATAAGATTGAGGATTGTGAGCTTTAGGGGCTTAGGGTTGGGTTGCTTTGTGGGTTGTTCCTTGTCGGGTCAGTGGTGAGGCTGTTGCTTCTAGTATACTCCGTGTGTACTAGGGGCGTCTTACGCTTTTTTTTATTAAATTGCAATTACTTATCAAAAAATAAAATAAAAACTAGAATCAATCAAACTTGGGCATTCTCCCAACTATGGAAGGTTGACTATTCTAAAGATGGGGAATATACTAAAGTCGGAAAACTAAAATTCAAAAATGACAATGACTACTTTTAACAAGGAAACACCAACTAATATTGAACCTATCTCTAAAGAAGGCAATTCAAATTAAACTTGATAATTTCCTAGTCTAACATGGGAATTAATAAAAGGCAATTTTGACTAAAATTAGGATGAGAATCGACTAGGGTCTTGAAATTTTGTACTTCCATTGTTTAATACCGAATAAAAATCTGCTCAAATGGCGTTGCTTTAATTTAATTTTTTTTTAAAAAAAATTATGCACCAAAAATAGGAGGGTTTGTTGTCTTACATCACTTTGTTAGTTGGAGTGGCTCGCGGCCACCCCTCTCTTAGTGGTGGCGAGCCACACCTACCAGTGCAAGAGGCCGCGAGCCATCCCATGGGAGCCCACCCCTTCACCGAAGGTTAGATAGGTGGGTCTCCTCTCCCGCCTCCCGCATTGACAAGAGGGCGATCATAAGCCACCCCTCTATTAGTGGGGGTGGCTGTCCTTGTCAATAAGGAAGGTGGGGAGGGGAGACTCACCTCTAGTAAAGGGATGGCATCCACCATGCAGAGGCCAACCTCCACTTGTTACTATGCATGAAAGATTGAACCATGTTCTCAAAGGTGTTTTTCACTTGTTTTTGAAAAAATGAGCTTGTGTTTTAAACATATTCTTATATGATGGGGGAAACTTTCTAACAGTAGTTCTTTTTTTCTTCTTACCCAAAGGAGCTAAATATAAAGACTCTGACTAACTTGGTCTCCTTGCAGCAAAACTAGCTCTCCTATAAGCATACCTAGAGGATAATTTCTTAAACCAAACAAGGAGCTTCTAAGCCGAAATATTTCATCTAAAATAATTTCCCTTTGGAATGGTCAGAAACCCTCTGTATATACACTATTTTGACTTGCACATAGTTTCACTGTCACTTCATCTTGTTCATGTTCTTAGAAGAAATTTCCTCTCCTTTGCCTGTATAGTATACTTTTGAGTATGTTCCATATCCCAGCAAGATTGAAGTGATGAAGGCACTGAGAACTAGTGCTCAGAATGCTACCTATTTGTTTGCAGTCGATTATCCCTAATAGCCTGAAGAATATTAAGCATTAACCCCTGCAAGGGGCCCCGAGTGGAAAGCTCTAAGAGGCCTCTCCTTGTCCATGACAAGTTCCCCATGCCAACATGGTGGTTTGTCTGTTTATCAAATGTTATAAACTATAACATAAGCTAAACTTACATAGTCAAAGAAAATTCTGTAGTTTCAAAAACTTACAGTCACAAGACACCAGACAAGGGAATCTGAGAAAGAAAACTTGTCTAGTTACAGAAAACGCATATAGTGCATCCATAAATCAAGCCACAATATACTAAAGACAAACCTTATGTTCTGCATCCTGAAATAGTAGAAGTTCCCCCACTGTTGAGAAGGCCCTTGTTGATGCTTTGCCATGTATTGCTTATGAGCCCATTCCTAGCAACACAATCAAAATCAGTCCAGTGCTAAAGCAGCATTTTCTTCCATTCCAAACCAAAAAAAAAAAAAAAAACACTTGAGAACAGCAGTAGTTGCTGCAACAATGGGCAGATGTATAATTCTATAATATCACTGAAGACTACTTTCGGGATATCTTACTCACCAAACTTGAAATTATTCATTACCAGAATTGTGTAATGGGACTATCTGTGCATATGAAAAAGGATATTCCTCAAATATTGTAACAAAAAATAACTACATAAATATTATCTACTAAATCTATTGCATTTTCTAAGTACAAAGAAAAAAAAAATTTGATAAGTACATTTAAAAAAATTAAATGTAAAAGATGTCAACTAAAAATTCCTAAAATTAGTTGCATGCCAGGTTGTAATGCGAAATTGACTGTAAGGACAAAATGCACAATGGGTCCCATGCTTAGTTTTCCACATCATTCTTATGGCCAAAGAATAAAAGCAAGAACTTCCAACTGTTTTCAGATGTACCCCAATACACCCTTCTTAATGTATCAATTAGAGAAATCACCTGTTGATTCTCTGGAAGTGGGTAGACATCACCAAAAATAGTTACCCTTGCATTTGACAAGCCACTCCATCCAGGTATCTACGAAACCTAACTGTCAATAAAATCCATAAATGGAGAACAACCGGCCCAAGTACAACTAGCGAGAGAAAGAATAATTAACTAACCTGCACAACAAGTGTGCATCTTGGGTCGGCTAACAAATTCCGTGTGTGGATGGCTAATGGTGAAAATGAAAATAATGGATCTGTAAATAAAATATATCACAAAAAACAAATGAACACAATCACACACATGAATGATCAATTATTAAATAAATGAATGACTATCAACAGTCCAAGACAAGGACCATAAGAAATTAAATGATCAAATGTATAGAATTCTAGGCCATTTCTATCCCAATACAACAAAGGCCATACATTAAACAGTCTGAAACTTCAAATCAAATAGGCTGAACCTTATGATGGACAAGTATATAAATAGGGAGTCACATCATACTTTTCTGTCAATCATTTGTAGGAGACAAAAAGTTTTGAACTATAGATGCAAAACCGTACACCAACTTTCCTTGGGAAAAAACATAAATAATAAAACTTCAATGACTTACGCCCCATTGAATCAGGTGCAAAATCTACCAAAGAACCAAACGGATACCCTTCTCGTCTGTGGTGCATCCGAGACATCACAGTGCACAAATGAGCAAATCTGGCCTTAAATCACAAAAAATTTTAAAAAAATTAAAAAGTAAAAAATTAAAATTAAAAAAGAAGACATTCAGAAATTGACAATCAACAACACAACCAAAAAAAAGTGGGGGGGGGGGGGGGGGGGAGGGGGGGGGAAGTCACTGCTATTATGTGATTCAAAGTTGAGAATGAAAAGAGTAAGAAACAAATTACAAGAAATACTAATAACTAATGGAAGTCAGTGCTGTTATTTGATCCAAAGTTGACACTGAAAGAGTAAGAAACAAATCACAAGAAACAATAAGAGGCGACAAAATAACAGCAATTACCTGCTCCATCAGATTGCGAACTGCTAAGGCTGGTCGAGGTAAACCATGAGCTGAGGTTGCACTCTGCACTCCACCAGAAATTGGGGTCCTAAAAAGCCCAGCTCGGGTTCCCCCTCCTGCTACACTTCCACCTGGGGCTGGAAGAGGCATGCCCGCTTTTAGTTCCTCATCCACTTCCTTCCCACTACTTTGAGTGTGACCTAAATTAACCTTCACAACCCAAGAAAGGTCATTACAACTAAAATCTCATATGATCTCATTCTAAGTCAATTTTATATTTAATAAGATGTTTCAAATATCATGTAGACACAGCAGAATTATAAGCTCATCTTAGATAGACATCCTTCAAAATCCTTTATAGCCTGTCTTGGGAAATATGGAAAAATGTTAAATGGCAACAAGTTTTCAAAATGGGCAATAAATAATAGAGAGGTAGGGGTGTGCACTGTTGAGTTGCTTTGTAGGGTGTAAAAGTTTAGGGAAGTGTAGTAGGAGTTGGGTTGCTTGTCAATATGTCCAGCCTATTGGTTTAGGTAGCAAGAGTATTGGGTGTCCTTGGCTATAGAAGTGTGTACATTTGGTGTTTTCCGAAAGTATGAAGCATGGCATATGGGGCGTGTGGCTCGAGCAATGAAAGACAGCTGGCTGAAAGTTGGGAAATGATGGAAGACAGCCATGGCACATTCAGACGTTCAGAAGGCAGGTTGGAAATTGTTTCGAGAAGCCAAGTATTAATTCCTATACTCAACAGGCAGTGTTGATTTGTTATTTCTTTTTCGAAATGTAGGATCAATAAAGCATTAGAAATGTTATTTGTTCTTTACAACCGCACCTTGTGGGCAAGGTGCTCTTGAAGGAGTGAGTAATGTAACAGGTTTAATAGTTAGAAATAAGCTGGCAATTAGGCTTACTTAGACTCAGTACAACTGATTAGAAATGATCTGGCAATTGGGCTTACCTGGACTCAGTGCAACTGAATGGCCCATTTAGAAGGAAAGTCTGTGGGCCATTTTAGTGTATAAAGAGGTGAGTGTTCATTTGTAAAGAAATTCAGAACCTTTGGCATGTAAACCGCAGCTTAGAATCTTAGTCTTGTTAGAAGAAGATTGATCATCTCGAATTGATCCAATCAATTGTAATCCGTTCCCCCTTTGCGTTTTTTTTATACTTCCCGTGTATAAGGGTTGCGCCCCTTTGCGTTTTTTTTATATAATTGCAATTACTTATCAAAAAAAAAAATTGTAATCCGTTCCATTCATACAATTCAATCTCATTCCAATCCATTGTTCTTACGATTTATTCATCCATTCAAATCAATAAACACCCTTATCCATTACAAATTTACCATCATCACATATTATACACAGAAAATCAGAGAAATAGTAACAGACTTGTTACAAATTCTTGCTCTCAAATGCAAAAAATTGCATTGATTTTAGCTCTCAAAGAAAGAAACGTAGCTCCAAAATGTATAACACATCAACTGGCTGGAAAAGAAGTACGATAAGCATTACATATTGATGGTGTGCAACATATATGTACATGCTCAACTATCCAATGAAAATCAAATCTCGACAATTTTTAAATATTTTAACGAGTTTTAAAAATTCACTTATGTTCGTATATTTTCACTCGTAATATTTGTTATTTTATGAAGGCCATAAAAAAGGAGGGGTGAACATACATGAAATCGGCCACTGCAACTCCCTATTTTTCATTAACTTTCAAATTTTACTTCCATTAGTCACTAAAAAAGAGGGGTCCGATATTTGTGAATTCTTTCTCTTCTGCGTTAATTTTCATACTCAACGGGAATCAACGAAGTCTTAATCCATCACCAACTTGCTATAATTTTCATCATTTTTCAGAATTTCATGTAAGTTCAATGGCTACTTAATATCTCGGCAGTGCCAAGTGTCCTCACATATATAATAAAACACCCACACACCCATCAAAAGAATAACATTCAAACTTATATATGTTCATATCTTCCTCAACTTCCTTGGCAACGAAACAGAAAATTAACGCTTCAGAAAACCCAAAATCGCAGACTGCAAACACATATAGGTCAGTTACGCAGGGGAATCATATAAAATACCTGAGACAAAGACAAACTTTCTTCAGAAACAAAGCCAAACCCATTATTCAAAGGCGTACTCTCGTCACCTTCACCACCAGAAACCTCACGTGCGAGAGCGAAAGCACGAAGCCCAGGAAACTGAGGAGTATCGCAGATTTTGAGAGACCCAATTCGCTTACTTGGTGCTCTGATCGAAGACGACGGACTATTGAGATGTGGGTACGTCTCTGAGATCTTGGGGGTAAACAGAGACCGTGCAAGGGCTTCCATATGTGTGTGTGAGAGAGAGAGAGAGATCGATCAGAGCAAAAAGAAGCTTTATATAGGGTGAGTTTAGAATTGCGATTTCGTTAAAAAATAAAAAAAATAAAATGTGATTTTAAATTAAATCGTAAAAAATTGTGATTTAAAAATACAGAAAAGTGCTTATTCAAATCGTAGGCAATTGTATGCTTTTTTGAAAACGTAAGAGCACTTATAGCGAACTCACCAAAGAGAGAAAATCACCAAAATCAGACGAGTTTCATCAAAATTGTGTCTGCAACGAACTCGTCTCTGCTACAGGAAATTTGGTGAGTGCCGAAATGGCTCGTTTGTTCTGCTGAGCCAATTACCTCTCGTCTCTTCTTATTTTCCATTTGTTTATTACCCTTCCTGCGTTCTCGATCTCTTGAAGCGAAAATTGGAGCTCCTTCGCGCCTTTTCTCACAAATCACCTCTACAAGCTTTTGAATCCCAGGTTTGTTTTGGTTTTATGGGTTTGGTTTGATTTGGTTTATGGGTTTTGATTTTGAATCTCATATTTTGATTTTCGTGTGTGGGTTTTGAATCTCTCTTCCTCTTGTCTGTGGCCGAGTTGCGTGATAATTTTTAGTTAATTGTAAACCCACCAACAGAAACTTAGAGAGAGACTTTTTGTGAGTTTGTTCGTTAGATATGTGAAAGTTGAAAAAGGTTCTGCATATAATTTTGTTAGAAATGGGTTTTCCTTTTTGCTTTTTTAACTATAATCAGTTATATACGATTAATCTATGTGATTGACGCATGTTCTTGTTAAAAATGCCATTTATTTAGTTTAGTTTTTTGTGCTTTCTAGAGCTAGACTGGTTAAGATAAATTTGTGTGCTTTGTGGTTAAAGGGGTTACAAATGATTTACTGGGTTTTGGTTATGGGTTTCTTGAATACATTTGTTTCATTGGAATGTTGTGGTTGGGGAACAGAGGTATAGGGCGAGAATGGGTGCAAATAGACGAAAAGCAATGGTTTCTTCGTTGGTGTTACTACTCTCACTGTCTCTGCCAATTTGGTGAATGTGGTGTGCTTAAAAACATGTTTATTGTGTCAATCAATGTGAGTGCAAAACTGATGATGAAAAGAGCAATCAAACCCATTCATCCATTCTGCCAACACTCTGCTTTGATGAGCAGCAGCTTTTGGAGATACCACCACCTATTGTTTTTTTTTTTTTTTTTTTTTCTCTCTATTTCTGCCCTACAAAAGGCAACCTACAAAGGCACCGAATTTCAAAAACCGAACATGGGTTTAGAAGTGTGCCATAGCCCACCTTCCTTCACTTTTCTGCAATCACCTTCCTGTCTAGGCAGTGGAACTTCCCTTTATCATTTCCCAAACGTCAATCTCTTCAATTCTCTCTATATATACATTTTTCGCAGACCTACCTTCCTTGCTTGCTTGTATATATATACATGAGAGAGAGAGAGATGACAAACATCCCTCTTGAAAAAGTATTGAATAAAGAGAGGGATTATAGTATATGATAATCACAAAGTGTACATAGCAATTTATACAAAGGACCATTCGTGATGGACAAGATAGAGCAGTAAAGGAGAGTTACTGTGTACAGCAAGACAATTCCACATATCATGGAATTGTCAATTATAAAATATCTCCTAGTTAATTCTTTCTATATGTGTGATCTTCGCTATTGGACATTCCTTTCTTGCATGGTTGACAGTAGCAGAGTCTATATTTGGTGAGTTGAGACGCATCATATCTTGGACAGCAACATAATAGTCTGAATGATCTCTGTTGTCCTTGATTGTAGTAATCCTTTCCTTCCTTGGATGATTGACAGCATCGTGTTCTCCATTTGGTAATTGGGATCGCATATTTGACAGCTGCAAGGGTGAATCGGTTGCATGCTTACAGCTGCAAGGGCTGAATGTGCTGCATGTTTGACAGCTGCAAGGGCAGCTGTGGTATTCACTCTAACACCTCTGAGCCTATTCTTTTTCTTTTTCTTTTTCTTGAGCTCTCTGAGTTCCTGTCGCATGTGAGTCCTTGACCCATCATATGTAACCCCACCCACATTCTCAATGGAGTTTTAAGTACTTAACTATATATACCATCTCTTCTTGCCTATTATATACAATTATAAATGATATGTACAGTTTCATAGCTTTAATATCTGTTTGTTTAGTACATAACCTGATTCATATCCTTAATGAAGTGTATTTATCATTTGTAACGTAGATAAAAGCAAATGTACTGACTCGAGGAGAATTTGTAAATTCATTGACTATGTAATCAGTGCTGTTCATCTCTTATAGATAGGGATTTTTTTGCTTCTTGTTGATTTCTTCATACATTTCTGTTTTAGTTGTCATAAGTTGAATGGTTACTTTATGAGACCATAAAATCTGTTTGTGATCCATGGATGTTTTGATTTTAGGGATGGATTCAAACCAAGTCTCGTACTTCACCAATCTTCTTAGTGTTGATAGTGTTGATGACATTTTCATAGAAACTACAAGCACAATGTTTGAACACGAAGAGCCTCCACCCCAAATGGAGGAGGAGGTTGAAGTCATTGTTAAAAAACCATTACGGGGTGGCAACTTCAACACGGACGAAGACAATATGCTAATATCTTCGTGGATTGAAATTACCATGGATGCGGTTCAAGGAAATGAACAAAAACATAAGAAATATTGGGGTAGAATTTGGGAGTACTTTCATGGGCACAAGACCTTTAATTCGAACCGTACTCCGAACTCTTTAATGAATAGGTGGTCTGTGATTCAACAAGCGGTAAATAAGTTTTGTGGTTACTTAGCCGAAGTTGAATTAAGGCCCCAAAGTGGTATGAATGAGCATGATAAGGTATGTTCTAATTATGACTACTTATCAATATTTTTGGAATATGTTCTATTTATTCCAAAAGATTCTAATTAGGTTAAATTTTTTTAATTTTTTCAGATTGGGAAGGCAAAACTCATGTATCACGAGTTTCAAGGGACAACATTTCACTTTGAACATTGTTGGTTATTGTTGAGGTTTCATCCAAAATGGCTGGCTCATAAAGAAACTACTACAAAACCAAAGAAAAAATCTGTTGTGAAATCTCGTACTAATACTCAAGATTCAATCAATCTAGAGGAAGACAAGGCCTCAGCCGAAGCTTTTATAAACTTGGAGCGACCAATTGGCCGGAAAGCCGAGAAGAACAAACGAAAGAGTACCGAAAAAACGAATCCAGGCGTTGTTGTGATATTGAATGACATAAATGAAGATAAGAAGAAGAAAACAAGACTATTTGAGGAAGCACGTGAGCTGGACAAAGAAATGTTTCTTCTTAAGAAAGAGGAAGTGCGCCTTAAGCAAGATGAAGTCCGCCTTAGAGATGGAGATTTACGCTTGAGAGAAAAAACGCTTCGGTTGAGAGAAAAAACGCTTCTGTTGAAAAGAGGAAAAAGAGTTTATGTTCATGGATTCAAGTGGTTTAGATGAAGATGGGCAAGAATATGTTCGTCGACGCAAAAAAGCAATTCTTGAACGTCAAATTGGCAATCTTTGAAGGCCAAAATTTCACTATATTTTTTGTAAGTTCTTTACTTTGGAAGGCACTAGTTTTAGTTTAAGTTCTATTCTATTTTGCTAATGCACCCTAGAGGCTTAATTTTGTAACTACTGAAAGTCATGATGCTTTGCATAGGTGGATCTTGATGTTTTATTTTGCCTCTAGCCGCTTGTATATCTTGTAGCCCTTGTAACTAACTTGGTGTTCTCTTATGCTGAAGGCCAAAAAACATAGTCTTTTTGATAATGAAAATATTGTCTTCCAAGGATCTGTTGTTTTTTGTCTACAACCTGTTGTGCTTGGATTTCACTCTTAGTAATCTTAACAGATTGACCACTTGCAGCCCATTACAAATTGAATGTTCGTATCAACTAGTGCACATCAACTTTTATAGCAAAGCTGCTTCTTGGCAATGTGCTTAAGGAAGGCACTCACATATCTGTTAATCCTCTTGTAATATGGGCATTGATAAGCGTTGAATGTTGCACATTCAAGCCCCTTAACTTATATATGTTAATTCCTTAGCATTGTTATTTGTTAGATTTTGTGTTTTTTTAATGTTTTCAGGTTTTAAATAAAGATGCAATTAATTCCATTAATTTTGGGCTTAAAGCACACTTTGAGAAGACTTGGAAGATATGTTTAAGCTTAACCAATCATAATAAAAGACCTATATGATGTGGTTAAGTTTAATCAAATCAAGTGAAGGATTAAATCGGAATTTCTCCATTAAGAGTCAAAATCGGATTGGATTCAAATTTGGATTCTGCATATGTCTCAGGCTTTGCATCATAACTTTTGCGTCAGATATTGGATTTCAATAAAATTGGTGGCGTTGGAAAGATAATAAAAAATGCAACAAATATGTCAGAAATAGATTTTCCTAAATTCGAACGTTTACTATATCAAAATCACACCGCAATAAAAGACCGTAATTCTGGCCGAATTTGGAATCCTTTTCCTACTTGGATTAAAGTTTCAATCTCTTACTTGGACAAGAAGACTCAAGAGCGATTTTTATGGAATTCCAAGGGCTTCTAGGACTTGTGTGCTCCCTATAAATAGACCCTTAAGCTTCAAAAGAAGGTGTGTTTGGTGCTTGGGCTTGTACTTAGATTTAGACAGAAAATTCTTCTTGAAGGCCTGACAAGTTGAAAAGGAGAAGAACATGGCAGGAGGCCATCCCAGCACCACAATGAACAGCTAAATTCCTAATAGGGTGTTGATGTAGCCCTTTCCAAGTAACAATGGTTTAATTGTATTTTAATTTGGGATTTTCTCTATGCATGATGGTTGTATAACTGTGAGAATTGATCTTAATTTTATATTCAATAATTATGAATTTCTTATCTTGTCTTAGAAAGTCTTTTATACTGATTGAACTCAATCCTTCATATTTTCTGTGATTATGTGAATGATTGTTATACAACGGTTTTAATTGATATATGATCAAGAGGAATAGATAGACCATGCCTAGGGAAGACGGATTGTACTACACCCTAGTTTAGTGTAATTTAGGTAGACAGTCCGTGCCAACCGAAGATGGGTTATACTATTCCATTGATTGTGTGTATATCCTATTAAAGACGTAGCTAGTCCATATCTAGGGAAGACGGGTCGTACCGCATCTTAGTGGTTAGGTGGACGGTCCGTGCCAACCGAAAATGGATTATACTTATTCTTTAGAGGTAATTTATTGACTACTCGAGTGAGACAAGCCCTATATCATGCATAGTATGAATTTTCCTTATTAATTTACGATTGACCATTGTTATGCGATGAGTAGTGAAATCAATCCCCTATTCTTTATCTCATCTCTACTATCTTTAAATTTATGTCTTTTACTTTTATGTATTTATTTTAAGAAAACAAAAATCAAATATCTTTTTTAATTAAGTTATTTTTAATCTTGAAAAACTTGATAGCAATACCCTTGCAGTCCTTGAGGTTCGACACCCTCTCTATAGCCTTATCCTATAAGGATTCGTCCTATTGCGAGTGGTTATTTATTATTGATATATTTTGGTAAACAAAAGACCACATCAGGCATGGGTTGAACTCCTTATTAATGCCATCAACAGCATCCCTGCTGGACAGCTTGATGGAGGGAGAATCTGTTTTGCCATATGGGGAAGAAAGGTATGCCATCTGTAAGTTAAATATAATTTTAAAGTGGAACCTTGAACTTTTAGCCTGGTTGTGCTACTGCCGCAAGTACACTTTCAGATGGCTAATAAGCTGGAAATTCAGATATAGAGGGTAAATAATTGCTATGGAAATTCAGATATAGAGGGTAAATAATTGCTATGGAAATTCAGATATAGAGGGTAAATAATTGCTGCACTGATTAAATGTTTTCATATAACAGTTTTGGCTTTAGGTTTGCTAGTATGCTTACCATGAAAGAGATTAAGGACAAGTGTGAAAATTGTTTCTTTCTTGCTGATTTTTACATTGTACACTAGTCGTTATATATAGACTTGCTGCCTAGTAAATAAGGCAAGCAATTAGGTAATTACAGAGAATATTGGATTGTCAATTATGTCTAATATACACATTGAATGTATATTTCCTTAGAGATCAAATCGTGATAGGCACGGCTTCATGGCGCTGGACCTTTCCTTTTCTGCATCGTGATAGATATGGCTTGCTGCAGTTGGAAGTTTCCTTTTCTGCATAAGGGCAGCAGCTACACATTCGTTGATCTGCAATCGTGGAGTCTGATTTGAATGTCGCGCCATGCGCTCTGCAGCTGGACTTTTCCTTTCCTGTTTGTAAGTCAGCTAGACAGATTGCATATTTGTTGGGATGCTGTTGGATTACCATATTGGCTTGCACACACGTGGCTATCTCTCTTGGCTTGGACTCTACTCCACTGACACGTTGAGTTCTTGTGGAAGCATCTCCTGCCTTGGCTTGTGTCTTAGCAATGCTGAGGTGTCCTAGGGCAGGAATGTGTCCAAGGGCAGGAACTTCACTAACACACCATACCCATTCCCCTTTACAAATGAAGCAATTACAAGTTTCTAGAAACACTTTCCGCATACATTCTAAAGCCTAACCATCTGATAGAATTGAAAAGCCATTTTGGTAGGACCTGTCTTAGAAAATTACTCAAATGTATTGGTTTCACATTAATAATATTTCATAAAAGTATTTGTTAATGCTTTTTGGAAGACGCTTTTTTCAGAGGTTGAAATTGAATGTTCGTATCAACTAGTGCACATCAAGTAGAAAATTGATAACTAGAGGAATAATATTTCAGCAATTATTGATCAAGGAAGTAGAAATTTTATTCAATTTGGAAAGTTTGAAAACAGAGCATAAGAATCTGATTGGGTGCTTAGAGTTCAAACAAGTGCTTGAAAAGAATATACGTATGCTTGTTTGTGATGAAGTGTGCAGCAAATGCAATAATTGTTTCGTGTCAGTGCCTTCACCATTAAACTGTGCTTGTGACATGAAACTATATACTTGCAAATTGAAAAGCATACCAATAATTAATTAGTTTTACATATGATATTGAAATCTAGAGGGGAAAACCTATTTGCTCATGCAAACTAGTACATATTCATTAATACAAACCAAAAGTGATCATGAGAAGATCCTAAATAACAAAAGTTTGTCTAAATAACCAATAATAATGATCATAACAAGTTATTATGCCTCACTATGTAGTTGCCATAAGTGCTCGACAAGGTCCAACTGGAGTTGAGAGTGAGTTTCCGTATTTCTAATACAATGATGGCTTTGAATGAACTCCCTAAAGTCATTTGTAGGTCCAGAGGTCACTGGTTCAAGTGGTTGGTTGAATTGTTCATACTCAAAGTCTTCTTCTCCATTATTATCCCGCTCATCTTCAACAATCATATTATGTAAAATTACGCATGCTATCATAATGTCTTTGAGCGTTTCAGGGTAAAAAAATCATGCAGGCCCACGCACTATTGCAAATCGTGCTTGAAGTACTCCGAAGGCACGCTCCACATCCTTCCTTGCCGACTCTTGGGCTGCAGCAAAGTGTTTTCTCCTATTCCCTTGGGGAGATGAAATTGTTTTTACAAATGTTGCCTATTGTGGATATATGCCATCAGCGAGGTAGTATCCCATTGTATAGTTATGATCATTAATTGTGTAGTTGACAGGAGGAGCACGTCCTTGAGCAAGGTCAGAAAATAAAAAAGATCTATCTAGCACGTTTATATCATTACGAGACCCAGGTAACCCAAAAAAAGCATGCCATATCCAAAGATCATATGAAGCCATTGCTTCCAAAATAATAGTTGGTTCGTGGATATGACCAGAATACATACCTTGCCACGAAGTTGGACAGTTCTTCCATTTCCAGTGCATGCAATCAATGCTCCCCAACATGCCTGGAAATCCACGCTTTTCACCTTTCGCTAACAATCTAGCGATGTCTTGATTATTGGGTGACCTTAAGTATTCTTCTAAAAAAATTGAAATCACCGCTTTAACAAATTTTTTTAAACTCTCTAATACAATGGGTTCTCCAATCTTCAAGTATTCGTCCATAAAGTCAGCGGTAACACCATATGCAAGCATCCTAACTGCCGCAGTAATCTTCTGAATGGAAGAAAAACCGAGTCTTTTGGAACCATCTCTTCGTTGGACAAAATAAATATCATGAGCTTCAACCGCATTTTGAATACGGCAAAAAAGATGACGACTCATCCGAAACCTCCTTCGAAAATATTTGTGAGGATATAATGGTTGTTCAGCAAAATAGTCGCGAAAAAGATCTTTTCCGGCTTGTAAGCGATCATGCATGATGAATGTGCGACGTCGTTTAGAAGGACTATGTAATGTTGATCTTTCTTCTTCCATAGCAAGTTTTGCAATTATCTCTAGCTCTTCATCAGAGTCAGATTCAATAAGAAGCATTTTTTTGAAAAAGAGAGCGATCCATAGAAAGAAAACAAAGATTGAAAGTGAAAAATATGTAATTTTCTGAGTATGTAGTGAACAAAAGGTTGTGCACTATAAGTAAAGCAAGATGGGCGTTGGATTTCCATGTGAACAAACGTTGGAAATGGTACTTCCAACCACTTCAATTAATTCTTATGGGCGTTGGTATTGAAGCATCCAGGACTTCCATTACTTCTTATCATGTATGGACGTTGGTATTAAAGCATCCAGGGACTTCCACTACTTCTTTGCATGTTGGGATTTGGTTTTTCATTTTTAAACTCATTAATTGTCATTAAGAGCCAAACTTCCAACCACTTCAATTAATTCTTATGGGCGTTGGTATTGAAGCATCCAGGACTTCCATAACTTCTTATCATGTATGGACGTTGGTATTAAAGCATCCAGGGACTTCCACTACTTCTTTGCATGTTGGGCTTTGGTTTTTCATTTTTAAACTCATTAATTGTCATTAAGAGCCAAACATCCAACCACTTCCATTAATTCTTAGCATAAAATGGGTGTTGGTTTTTGTTGGTTTTTGTACTGATCATCAATTGTCTTTAAGAGCAAAAATGAGCGTTGGAGCTATTCTCATCAATTGTCATTAATTCACAAAATGACGTTGGAGCATGTATGAGCGTTGGACATTGGAGCTATATGGTCATTGAATACCTTGGAAATTTTGGTTTCATGGTAGTTAAAAGTGGTTGGAAGTGGTTGTTTTAAAACCAATAAAAAAAATAGTATTTATTTGAAGTAGAGAATATTTAGAGAGTTTGATATTTGATGTCTTTGAAAAGTAGGTAGCTAAAATAACTAAAGTGCACTTTTTAGCCAAAATTTGACTAAACTTTGGTGAGTTCACTACAAGTGCTCTAATATTTTAAAAGACTAACCTACGATTTTTAAGATTAAATTACGATTTTACCAAACGCTTAACTGTTTTTTTAAAAATAACTTTTTTAAATCAAACATTTTAAAATTATGATTTTTAAATTACATTTTTTAAAATCGGAAACCTGAACACACTATAAGCGTTTGAGAAGTGAGATTCAGATGTGGTGGCAAAATTGAGCACGTGGGGTTTGGTGCTTTGCGTTAAAAAACACTCCCGCACGCACTCCAAGGTTTAGGTTTTTGGTCATGAGAATTGAGAAGGGACTTGGTTTCTTGGTCATGAGTTCGATTACTATACGGACTACGGCATTAACCACGTCATCTGTACCCTTCTTCTTTTTTCTTTTTCTTATGTTTTTTCTTTTTTTATTTTAACTACATCAAATAAAAACTACAACCAAGTACAACAAAAAAAAGTTTAGAGTAAATTAAAAAAGAAAAAAGAATACATCAAATGAATGATACGGCCCTATTAATGCTTGACACGAACACAAAGAAAAGTTGTCATTATTTAAGGCTGTTAAACAAGACGCAAAAAGAGACTGGATCGTCTCGAAACTTTTTAACTCTGCCAAACCCCAATACAAGGGGCGTAGATAAGAGTATGACCCTTGAGATACCATTCAATAACAACTTGTCACGTTAGACTAAAATACCAAAACACTTTAAATTGAAAACACCTGATCATACCAAATCGAACCAAAAATTTGAGTACCTCCATGCAAAATGTGCCCACTCCATGCATGTCACGTTTATGCACTTCAACTGAGATGACTCATGTTGGGATTATGTGCTTAAATATTTTGCACAACAGAACTAATCACATAATTTTTTACTTTAAGATAACTCATAACTATGCTAGAACATGCATAAAATTGAAGTACAAGATTGGTCCACCTACATTCAAATTCAGCCACTCCTTGGCTGATAGGGCAGTTTGAGTTTTCTTCTCCTTACATAGTGATGAAGAACATAACTAGGCTATGGGATGAAGAACCTTCAAGTATTTTATTTGATGACCGAAAATGACCAAAAGAGTGGACTCTCAAAACCTTTCTCAGTTATTTGAAAAAACTATAACGCCCATACCCAAAAGAGCCTAGTCCGTTAGCCTTAAAGCCTCAGAGGCGTAAGGTTATATATTACAACGCTAGAGCAGTTATAAACTACAACCATGCATGCCATGAGAAAAATAATATTTTTGCGCAAGTATAAGTTCTTAACATAAAGAGTACATAATAACACGACTTAACAAGTTAAGTGATCCATTTTTTATATTTTTTTTTTTGTATGTGCCCGATGCACTTACTAACATAAAATATAGTTTGACATAATATAATTGCAACAAAAGTAGCATAGTGGATAATATGATGACCCCCAAAAGCTTAAGCATTTCCGCTACCTACCCATCTGCCTCAAAACTTGAAAAGGTGGAGAAAGTAAGAGGTGGGCGAAAAGCCCAATAAGTAATATTCACAACCAAGTTAAAACGGTTGAGGTTGGAACCTTTTGAAATAAGGTAACATGAAAATTTGAAGGCGAGACTTAAGCATATAACATAAAGTAATTACTTGAATTAAATTCCATTTTCTATCCTCAAAACATTTTTTTTAGTTTTACTAAACAAAACATGTCTAGAAATATTTCATAAATCAATTTTTTTCATCAGACTCGATATAAAGACGTGATTCTTAAATAAGTAAAAATTTATCTTTTCACTTGTCATTTATGGCCTCACATACAATTGAGCCATGTATACATGAGGTTGTGCGATCCAACCTTCAAGGATCAGGCAACACCCGTGGCTGCGATGTGCCCTGGTCAGCTGATTAACTTTTGAGTCCACTCAGCATGACAACTTAGTGATGGTCATACCTTCACATAACCATAACTTCGGCATGGTGCACTCCATCCTATCACGATACCGTACTACTTTTACTTAGGCCAAGTGTCTTAAAACATTCCTTTACATAATTTGGTTCCACCTTACACATGCTTATTCTTTACTTCTTTAAACTTTTAACAATCATATAATTTAGAATGTGAAAAGGGTACCACTTCTTTCCATAAAACTTTTCTTATCAGGAAATTTTTCTAAAATGGAAACTTTCCTTATTTAGAAACTTTCCACAAATGGAAACTTTTCTTCATTTGAGAAAAATCACTAAAATAGAAGCTTCCCTCATTTGAAATCATCATTTTGATACTGAGCATTTATACCCACTTTTGAGTGACAACTTAATTATAAATCATTCTGATGCAATGAGCTTTTTAAATCATATGATGACATGAAAAAAAAAAAAATACATAAAGCATTAACAAATTATGATAAATGATATAATAAGTACATGTCATTAAAGTATTTAAGGTAATATTGAAGCATTACTTTGCAGGGTAATTAAACTTTCAAAATAATCCATCATAACATGTATGGTACAAAATTGAAAATCATTATCATTGAAATGCATTTGGAAGGGGTAAAGAGTGCCACTTATCTCGCTACAACAGTAGAGGTAGGCAGGGATCTGCTAAGACCAGAATAATAAGGTTCATCTAGGTTACCTAGAGCTAGGTACTCAAAGACCCTAATTAGGACTCTGTCATCTCTTCCACAACCTTCTTGACCCTTTCCCCCCCTATTAAAATAGGTTTTTTTTTTTTTTTTTTTAAAAAAATAATACTAATTTTTTTGTTATTAATTAATTAAAAAAAAAAAAAGAATCTCAAAATTACTTTGGGGCTTGGGTCAAGAATGGCCCATTTGGACAACCTCCTAAGTAGGTTAAGCACTAAGGCCCATAATTCACTAAATGGGTCTAAACTAATGCTCTTCACTTAGCCTACTTGGCCCATTGACCTAAAACACACCTAAAGTTATCCATGTAATAAATTTTGGATCAAACACCCACTCAAACATGCCATAGAAATAAATTTTTCAGATTTAAATCATAGCCTTTCTTGATGCCATATATGAGAAATAACATATTTTCTTAAAATAATTTTAACATCACTTTAAATGTTAATGTTTAGAAATATTTTATCACTCAAAAGAACCATGCTATAAAACTTTTTGGTTATAAAAGATTATAACATAATCGAAAATCCAAACTCACTACCCATTTTTAAAACCATTTTTTCACATCATTTTACAGCTATGGACTTTTGGTATGAATCCTAGGTCACTTCCATGAAGAATATTATTAAATGATCATTATGAAGTCTTCTTTAGAGCAAAGTGGTGTTCATATGTTCATACACTTGGCTATTTACAAAACTCTTGGTCTTCTAAGTTAAGGTAGATGTGATTTAAGAAAATAATGCATAAGGTACATAGGTTTAGTTATAACACATGCTTTTAAGAGGTCTTCTTAACATGTGTTTTCATGGTATAAAAAGAAATTTAACAATATATGGATTAAGTTACCTAATAAAATAATATAGTCACATTTTCATGGTTTAAACAAAGATTTATACAACATAAGCAAAATCTCTCATCTAGGTTGAAGCATAATATTACATGGTTTTTGTAACGACCCACCCCCAATGACACAATATTGTCCGCTTTTAGCTCCCCAAACCAGACTTCCCAGGAGGTTACCCATCCTGGGATTGCTCTCGCAGAAGCACGCTTAACTGCGGAGTTCTGATAGGTTCATGACCATCACGGTTTTAAAACACGTTGTGTCATAAATGGTGCATTTATACATATAAGCACATTCTCATTCCCAGGCGATGTGGGACGTCACAATCACCCCCCCTTGGGACCCAGCGTCCTCGCTGGCGACCCTCATGGGATCACCCCATTCTTGGCATCCCAACGAGTGCTCGCCGGCAACCCTCTTGGGCTTGTACACGCTCCCACCATCTCAGGCTGGGCAATGGCTCTGATACCATTTGTAACGACCCACCCCCAATGACACAATATTGTCCGCTTTTGGCTCCCCAAACTAGACTTCCCAGGAGGTTACCCATCCTGGGATTGCTCTCGCAGAAGCACGCTTAACTGCGGAGTTCTGATAAGTTCATGACCATCACGGCTTTAAAACGCGTTGTGTCATAAAGGGTGCATTTATACATATAAGCACATTCTCATTCCCAAGCGATGTGGGACGTCACAGTTTTAAATACCCAAATAAAATATAACATACAAGTTAAAGCATAACATAAATGGTAGCTTGAAAGATGAGAGGATGGGTTACTTACAAAGTTAAGGCAAAATCATACTAGAACTCAAAGGCTTCTCAAGTGAAGGAGTGGGATGAGTTCTTGGAAGAGTTGAGATGTGAGGAAAAATGAAAGAGTAGATGGAGAGAAATGAGAGGGGGTGGACGTGTGAAATGGGGGAATTGGAGGCAAGGAACAAGCTTCCTTACTTGGGGGAAGTTAAAAATGAGTCATGCTCTTCCAGATGAAGACAAATTGCTCGTATTAAGTAGTCCATCCCATGTAAAGCTTACTTTTCTTTTTACCTATGTGGTCTTATGCATGGAATGGTTTATGATTCCAAGACAACTTAATTAATAAGGGTCATCTATAATTAAACATGATTGGAGGTCGTTGATGTACATAATTAAAACAGGTCATGTTACATTAAAATCATAAGATTTTATTTCATATTGTTCTATGTGGCATATGTTATAAATTAATCCTTAAATTATGAAATCAAGTATTTTTTATGATCTCCTTTAGAGGGTTTGATCTAATCTTTATTAAGCTTGCTATGCCTAATGACATTGATTCCTAAGTTTAGGCTCAAGACCTTGGTCAAAATTTCCTAAGTACAAACATGAGGTTGTTACATAAACATTAAGAACAATGTGTTCTCAAAGATTGAGAATTGAAATATTTGTGTCTCTCTTTCTCAATTGCATGTAGTGTGTTTAAGCCTTTATTATGAACCTTTATTTATAGGTTTAGGTTAGTTGGAGGAGTAAGAGAATCAAATCTCCTACTCCCTGTAAAAGTCAGCCAAAGGCCCTTTGGCATACACTGCCATGGGGAGGAGAACTCCTCCCCAAGTGCCTAAACCCTAGCCCATTCTCTTATAACCCAAGGCATGGGCTTGGATTTTGTAATATCCCAATTTATAATTATAGTTAAGAGTGCTCTAATTATAACTTAGGAAATTTGGAGTTTGTGCTAGTTGGGAAAAGTGGGATATTTTTGGACTTTAGTGGATTTTAGGTTGCACTGAATGTTCGATGAGGACCATTGATCAATCGATTCAACCCTAGCGACTAAACATTCGATGTATGGACTAAAAGATCGATTAACCATTTCATGCAATTAAAATTTGACATCTCTACCCTTGTGTACGTGCAAGGTACAAGTATAAATGCATCCTTAGGACCCTTAGCCTCCATTTTGTCGTCCCTTACCCCTGTGGAAACTAGAGAGAGAGAAGGAGGAGCTTGGAGTTTGCCATCAAGAGAGGTAATCTCATACTCTAATCTCGTCTCTAATATTGTTATAAGCATGTTTCCTTTCTATTAATCTTCTGTATTGGCTTTATAATGATAGTTTTATGGATGAGTTAGTAGACTTAAGCTTTCTAAGTTTGATATTTTGATGTTTAATGAAGGTTAATGGTTAGATAGGTTATGGATATCTAATGCTATGTAAGATCTAGTTATTTTATTGTGATTAACCTACTGCTTAGGAGATTAAATGTAGATCTACATGCTTTGATATGATTTAGTGGTTGGATTAATGATGGGTTGGAACTTTGATATAGATGGGTAAGCATTAATGCGTATGAATGTTATATTTATGCATAGGACAATGTTAGGAAGCATATTAGAGTCATAGATTGTCACGCCCCCATTTTGGGATATAAAAGGAATGCAAACTTGAGCCTAAAATACATTTACATAGAGCATACCTCTAATAGATATAGATCTTAACCATCTATTTTATTTATATGCATAAAAGAGTAGCTCTTTACAATGCTATAACTTCCAAAAGGGAAACATACTATACAATACAAAGGTTAAATCAATCCCCCAACGTTCTATTGCTCTTAGCGAGGTCTATGTCATTACCAAAAAGTGACTCCGGCTTACAGCATTCTGAAAAGATTGTAGGGGTAAGGGGTGAGTTCGACAACTCAGTAAGTAACACAACAAAACATATGGGAGTATAAAAATCACAGTTTGGTATTTTAGAATTTAAAGTTTACAAATAGAAATATTAGAACAAATAAGAATTATGTATATGCATTATTCATTCATAGCGTATAAGTTTTATCTATCACTGGCCCACTTCCGCATTTTTATCATGAGCGGTGCACGTTAGGCTCGTCCAAAGGACCGATCTTGAAGGACCCATAGGCTCATCCTGTCATCACAGGGAGAGCTGCTGGGTTAGGAAGCTCCCTAGGTGAGGACCCCCCGACCGATAGCCTCATACTTTTGGTGTGGTCGCCCTGCTACCCATCATCATCATAAGATCTGGATCACATTATTATGATGTCGTGGGACAAAACTTTATGTGATGCACATAAAACATACATTCATGTAAGTGAATTATAGTTTCATCATCTTGTTCATATGATGCACATGTAACATATACATATTTTGAGAATCATAATCTCATCATCATCTTCATTCATATGGTGCACATGTACGAATATTCATATCATAGTCTTCTCATTCATTCATGTGGTTCACAGGTAACATATTCAATATTTCATACTTGAGAGCTATCATATAATCATATGGAGGTTCAATTACATTTCATAAAAGAATCATTATAACTGAAGCAAAAGAGCAAGTAATATTAAAGTGAAAGAGTCTCTTGAAAAATTCCCGACGTTTTTCTTTTGAAAAGGTTTTATTTAAAATTTCGCCGGAGTTTTAAAGTTGTGTTCCCTTACTTGGATTCCTGAGCGAAATCTTAATTACTTCTACCTAGATTAGACCATAAAAGTTAATTTAGAGAATATTCATAGGATAATCAATTTTGGTACACATGAAAAGAAAAACATAATGGAAACTTAGGCATATGAAAACATTTAACAATATAGCCATTCATTGCCCTCAGTTTTATCAGTTCTTGTTTTTACCTTGTACCACATTATGAACATAATAGTAATGTAGTGGTCATACGAGCATGTAATCATTTTTAGCACAAGAAAGTTAATGATATTATAGCAAAAGCAATGGATTTAGCCTAGTGGTGTTCATTTACTAGCATGGAGACATAAATTCTACATCTCGGTCTAATGACCTCTAATTTCTCCATTTGAGATTATTATTCCTTAAGTTTATCCTCATTTTCTCCACAAAAAATCAGAACCTAAAGTAGCACAGAATTTCAATTCCCAAATTAATAACATTTGTCTAGCAATATGTGCTCATACAAAACAATTTTTTTTTTTTTTTTTTTTAAAAAAAAAGCATTCTAAGTTTGGAACGTGACAGTTTCTATATTGTTTGCCAAAGATCTTTCTCTATATCTTTATTAAGCCTTATGAGGGTGGTTTCTGCTACACGTACTAAACTAGCCTATATTTATTCTCATTCATATACCTTCACAAACTCAAAGTAACACGAATGTTACACACACCTACAAAATTTTGCAACAAAATTCCATGGAGTGTAAAAGCGGTTTCGGTTTTTCAAGCAAAGTCCACTACTTTAGGAAAATCCAACCCCTACAACATCACGTAATTCTACCAAAATCCCAAAATCACACAATCAAACCCCACCCCTTCGGCCATCAATCACAAATCATCAAATCATCAACCGACCGTCAGTAATAATACATTAAGAACACCTAATTGGCCATTTAATCAATCTACAATACAATTTCTCCCAACAAAATCTCACCCAATTGGTTTTTCTTCATAAATTCTTCACAAAAATCAACCCTTCCCCAAAAAAACACAATACCCATTCGGCTAACAACAGGAAAGAAATCAAATACGCCCAAAGAATTTCCAATACCCATTCTGTCTATATAAGGATTCTATGGAAAATCTTACCAAAACCTTCTAAATTCCAAAAATTTCCACAACAATCAATTCAATCAAACTATAAAATCAAGACCCAAAAATATATTTTACAAAACCCGTTTGTTTTTTCCACTGAAAACCAAACCCATCAACTGAAAATCAAAATCTGAGAATTCCACTTACCTAAAATCAAAATTTTCCTTGTTTGGGTATCAAGTTCTCTGATCTCCCTGTCCTTCTCGGTCTCTCTCGGTCTCTCTCTCTCCTCTATCTCTCTTCTCTTCTTTCTTTCTTTCTATTGGTCTCTTTGATCTCCCTCTCGGTAAAGACGAACAAAAGAAGAAAAAGAAGAACAGGGGAAGGGGGAAGAAATGGGGAAGAGGAATAAAAGAGGGATGGGTGGGTTTTTACCAAAGAAAAATAAATATGTAGAGAAATTAAGACAAAATAAAGCAGCTTTTAGAAAAGAAGAGTACCTGCTATGTTCTTGATTCTACCAATTCGTTAGTTTCTGAGGAGAGCGTGTTTGTTTTGGTTTATATAAGGGAAGTAGATGGGCGTTGGCAAGATAGCAAGGGGTTTCGTAGCTTGAGTTTTCTGATTTCTTGAGGCATAGCTGCAACGTGTGAGAGAGGAGCTGAAATGTGGCGATGGGGTTTTTCCTTTTTAGACACGTAGCTTTTTTTTTTTTTATATATAAGATTCAATGCATTTTGTTTCTAAAGGCTTCTCTTTTAGGTTGCCACGTAGGTGCCAATGAATAAAATAGTAAGTGGTTTAATTCATGGGCCTTATGTTGCTGTTCATGGCCCTAATCAAACTAGGTTAGTAGAATAAATAAAGGCCAAGGAACTGGCCTAGATGAGAGGGCAATTACAACCCATGGGCTACACTAAATATGAGAAATTTTTACTTTATTATTGTCTTTTAATAAGTTGCTTTGAGTTCTCATATAATAAAGAAAGATGTACTATATTTACTTTTAATTATATAAAAAAAAAAAAAAAAAAAAGTCCTTTGGGTTCTCTTTATATATAAAAAAATTTCTAAATTTGCTAGTGTAACACCCCGATCCCATATTGGGAAGAGATGAATAGTTCACAGAGTGAGTAGTTTATAAAGATACTCATGGGTGTTAAGTCCCACATTGCCTAGTTACTAGGTGAAACTGGGCTTTATAATGGATTCTTGGAAAAGCTTCAAATTGACTAGTCCTTTTGGGGTGATAGCGCAGATGTGGCTAGCGCTTTTCCTTGGATCGTTACAAATGGTATCAAAGCCACCTAGTAACGCCAGGTCATGTGGTACTAGAGCACCGCATGGGGTTTAAGGAGGGGAGTTTGTAACACCCCGATCCCATATTGGGAAGAGATGAATAGTTCACAGAGTGAGTAGTTTATAAAGATACTCATGGGTGTTAAGTCCCACATTGCCTAGTTACTAGGTGAAACTGGGCTTTATAATGGATTCTTGGAAAAGCTTCAAATTGACTAGTCCTTTTGGGGTGATAGCGCAGATGTGGCTAGCGCTTTTCCTTGGGTCATTACAAATTAACTTGGCTTTGATACCATTTGTAACAACCCACCCCCAATGACACAATATTGTCCGCTTTTGGCTCCCCAAACCAGACTTCCCAAGAGGTCACCCATCCTGGGATTGCTCTCGCAGAAGCACGCTTAACTGCGGAGTTCTGATAGGTTCATGACCATCACGGCTTTAAAACGCGTTGTTGTGGTATCAGAGCACGCCGCAGCCATGGTGACCCACCCACAATATTGTCCTCTTTGGTATCTTGGGACTACTCGAACCCTCAACCTCAAGGCTTTGTTCCTTACACCCAACCATCTGGGCTCCAGACGCGTTGTGTCATAAAGAGTACATTTATACATATAAGTACATCCTCATTCCCAGGCGATGTGGGACGTCACAATATCACCCCCTCTTTGGACCCAGCGTCCCCGCTAGCGTCCCTCATTGGGCTTGTGCACGCTCCCACCATCTCAGGCTGGGCAATGGCTCTGATACCATTTGTAACGACCCACCCCCAATGACACAATATTGTCCGCTTTTGGCTCCCCATACCAGACTTCCCAGGAGGTCACCCATCTTGGAATTGCTCTCGCAGCGGCTCGCTTAACTGCGGAGTTCTGATAGGTTTATGACACAACGCGTTTTAAAGCCGTGATGGTCATGAACCTATCAAAACTCCGCAGTTAAGCGAGCCGCTGCGAGAGCAATTCCAAGATGGGTGACCTCCTGGGAAGTCTGGTATGGGGAGCCAAAAGCGGACAATATTGTGTCATTGGGAGTGGGTCGTTACAGCTAGGGTGTTATATAGATCGTGTCATAATGGTTTAATGTAGGACCTTTTAGAAATGAAAGGTTATACCAGACCAACGAATGTTTAATGGTATTGATGAACGATCGGCGTCGATTGATCGACACAATAAACGAACATTCGATGGCCAAGGGACCTCATATTAGGTTTAATGACGTTTTAGCTTAGATTAAGGATTGATATTGTATCCTTTCACAAATTTAAAGGGTAAATAATCCTATGAAGTTTATTCGGAGGAACCAAGCAGTGAAGACCCAATTCAATACCCCCTTGTTTTTTGAACCCAATAATCACAATAACTTGTGCATACCTAATAACTTCTCATAACATGAGCATATCACGTAAGAGATCATACATTGCAGCAGAAACATCTAAACATATCATAATAACACATAACACACAGAGTTGACATTAACGTTTAAATTTTTAAAGCTTTAACATTGTATCATCTACATATCAAAGAATGTCTATACAAAAGTATCATATGTGACACAATGCCACAAATTACATCATGAGTGTTTACAAACATGTTCCAATGATGTACAAAAAAAGATAGACTAAACACATATTAATCAAACACAAAAGCAAATGGCATCCCACGACTTTATTCATAGTAACCCAAGAACATGGTGACATGATCCTCATCAACACCCTTGCCACCTGCATCAACAACATTTTTTCAATGCGATTTTGGGGTTACCACAATAACATAGGTAGATATATGAGTCAATGGTCCCACTAAGTATAAGAGTCACTAACTTTCACACTAAGCTGACTTTTCACTTTCCACTTGAGTTTACAATAACAGGTACTTTTGGGTTTTACACTCTTGTAAGAGAAATAGACAGTAGTTGATGAAATAAACACTATAGTTATGAAAACCATAAAACAAGCTATTTAGTTGTGAATATGTGCACAATCCAACTTTTACTCGTAAGCATACACATACAAACTCATCTAGATCATAACATATGTAAGTATATAGTATAACTCAGCTACACACACACACACACACACACACACACACACACACACACACATATATATATATATATATATGTACGACTCATCCTCTGTAGTAGCAAAATGCATGCATGTAAGTATATCTAAACCTAGAATTGTAAGGTATCACAACTCAGTTACACTCATATACATGAATCACGCCCTCTTGAGTAGCGTATCACAAGCATATTAACACATCTAAGCATGACACATATGAAAACATCATATGCAACTAGCTGTGACGGTATACATATGGGTATATATATGTTCTGTCACATTCAAGCACATATACATGTTGATACATCTAGCATAAAAACCCTAACAATTCATTACATATCCATCATCGTAAATTATGCAATGCATGCTTTCATTTGTTCCATTTTGTCTTTTACACTTTTTCTTGCTTATCACTCTCGAAACTTTATCTTGATGGCTTTTAGCATATCCTTACGTGTAACATACTTATCATCACGAGGGACTTGTCCCTAAGAAAAAAGAGCTTGTTACTCACTTCTTTCGAGGACTTGTCCTAAAAAACATCATTAAGTTAACAGTATCGAGGGCTTGCCCCCAAGGATTTAACCATCAGTGTAATGCTGGAGACTTGTCCCAATACTCTCATAAGCACATTCCTTTACTCATGTTCATAATTATGCTTCATGCCATAAAACTATCATAGTTTGCTTTAATGTTTATGCATCATTCAACATCATTTCATAATTCATCAAAACATATCTTTAACATGTAAGACTTTAATATCCCACATGACATGGCACATAAGACAATTTATTAGAGTCTTAATGTTGGTTAATTAATCCTCCTTAATGAAATGTTGGTTAATGGTTAATTAATTCTCCTTGATGAATTGTTGGTTAATTAACTACGAGAAGTGGTTTCTTATTTAATTCTAAATTTGATGGGAAGTAGAATTAATGGTGATAAATAAAGGAAACCGGTCCTCTCTCTACCCTATAAATATGCACAATATCCATTAGCTTTGTATATATCTTAAGAGGGTCAAGTGAGAGAAACTATTTCCTAGTGTTTGAGCTTTGAAGAAGACTTTGATTGCTATGAATTCTGGTATGTTTCTTTTATTAATTTATTGTGAAAATCATGATAGTTAAGATCTTGGAAGTTATAAATATTACGTACATTACATTTCACATGTGGTATTAGAGCATGAGTTCTAACTTTCATGATTTTCCATCAAGAAATATATTTGTAAGAATTTTACGTTATTCATAAATAATCATATTAACACATCTAACACATTTTGTATACAATGTTATGTGTGTTTAATTTATGACAAGTTTTTATCTTTTAATGACAATTCTTACAGTTAAATACTTTTGCATATGACAAATTCTTGTGTATTAATATGCACAGTTTATAAAGATCTTTTATAGCAAGTAACGAACAATTGCAAATGCTAAAACTTTTACATAGACATACTTGTTATTTGCAAAATTTAATGCTACTTTAAATGATCGAGATAATGTTTTGGCAATAAATATTTTGTCTTTAAAACATTGATCGTTTTATTTTATTTTATATGTTATTTTCTTGTTGATTAGATACATTAATATTTATATAATCAATGTTAAAGGCATATTATGACCATTTGCTTTGCGGTGTCATTATTTCGAATTGGGATCTATGTTATGAAATAGTTTGGTAATCACCAAAGTGACCCAACTAAAAGGATTCATAGATTTCAAGTCGTATGTATAAAACTTAATACTCAAATCCCAGGTATTAAGATAATGACATTGTAAACTTTAACAATTTTTTCAAATCACAAGAATATTTTGGATTGACCCAAATGTGCACCACCTTTCAAGTGATTAATAAACTAAGATAGGATAATTAATGTGTATCCTTAATTAAGAGTTGGAACCAGATGCCCAAAGATAACGGACCTATCAAATTACGGATGCATTATTAATTATTCCTAGTAGGTGAATGAGAATTACCATAATGATTATATTTTTAGTATATTGTAATTTCCACCCAAAGGTGAATTGCAATAGTACTACTTACTATTTATTAAAATATTTTATGTTAATTATTCCTAATAGGTGAATGAGAATTACCATAATGATTATATTTTTAGTATATTGTAATTTTCACCCAAAGGTGAATTGCAATAGTACTACTTACTATTTATTAAAAATATTTTATGCTTGATAACTCAAAGCATTAATACAGTGAGCATTAATTTGATTGCAGTGTTAGTTCCTATTTCGCTACATTCACATGCTTCATCTGTTCCGATTCTTAATGAAACAATTTTCTCAGACTGGGCTAAACAAGTTTAGTTTCACCTTGGTGTTTTGGATCTTGATTTGGCACTCAGGATTGAGAAACCGCCTGCTATTACTGATTCAAGCAGTGCGAAAGAAGAGGCTTTATACATGTCTTGGGAAAGATCGAATAGATTGAGCATTATGTTATGTGAATGAGCATAGCGAGTAATATTAAGTCAACGCTTCCTAAATGTGACAGTGCTAAAGAATTCCTTACAACTATGGAAGAACGTTTCCGTTCAGCTGACAAGTCTCTTGCTGGGACTTTGATGGCTAAACTTACCACCATGAAATTTGATGGTACACGTGGAATGCATGAGCATATCCTTGAAATGACAAATCTAGCTGGTAAGTTAAAGGCTATTGGGATGAATGTGGATGAATTCTTTCTCGTGCAATTTATCTTAATTACCTTGCCTTCTCAGTATGGGCCATTTCAAATTCATTACAACACTATTGAGGATAAGTGAAACGTAAATGAATTGGTCAGCATGCTTGTTCAAGAAGAGGCAAGGCTTAAGTAACAACAACATCATTCGATTCATCTTGTAAGTCATGGAGCCAAAAAGAAGTGGAAGAACCCTAAAAAAGGCAAAATGATAGAGCCTCCTAAAGTGAATGGACCTCCTCAAGCAATTGAGGTTCATGAGAAGGGATTGAACAATATTAAGTGCTATTTCTGCAAAAAGTTTGGGCATGTTTAGAAAGATTAGGCATGGTTCGAAAAGAAAGGTAAGCATTTAGCTTGCGTATGATTTGAATTAAATCTTACTCTAATTCCTTCCAATACTTGGTGGATTGACTCAGGTTCTTTTGTTCATGTTTATAATTCGATGTAGTGCTTCCTTATAATCCAGACTTTAAACCCAAATGAAAATTTCATAGTCATGAGAAATGGGGTTAAAGTTCAAGTTGTTGCCATCAGAACCTTTCGTTTGTTTCTAGAAACTGGTTGTTACTTAGATTTGTTTCATACACTTTATATTCCTTCAATTTCTTGCAATTTGGTTTTTCTATCTGAACTCGATCTTGATGGCTATTACTTTGCATTCCGCAATAAAAAATTCAATTTGTTTAAAAATATCATTTTTATTGGTTCTGGGAATCTATGTGATGGTTTGTATAAATTGAATCTTAATTGTCATTTTGCTGAAAGCCTCCTAACCCTACACCATAATGTTGGATATAAGCGTAGCTTGATTAATGAAAATTCATCCATCTTGTGGCACAGACGTTTGGGCCATATATCCAAAGAAATATTAGAGAGATTAGTAAAAGATAAGATTCTTCCGAATCTAGATTTTACCGATTTTGATGTGTGTGTGGATTGTATTAAGGGAAAACAAACCAAACACACAAAGAAAGGTGCTACAAGAAGTGGCGAACTTCTAGAAATTGTCCATACAGACATTTGTGGCCCTTTTGACTCGTCGTCTTTTGGTAGAGAAAAGTATTTTATCACTTTTATTGATAACTTTTCACATTACTATTATATCTATTTGTTGCATGAAAAATCTCAAGCAGTGGATGCCTTAGAGGTATACATTATTGAGGTTGAAAGACAACTAGATAGAAAAGTGAAAGTTATCAAATCAGATAAAGGTGGTGAGTATTATGGAAGGTATGATGGATTTGGTCAATGCCCTTGCCCATTTGCTAAACTTCTTGAAAAACATGGCATTTGTGCACAATACACTATGCAAGGTAGGGGTGTACAAGCGGTAGCGGTTATGAAGCGGTTGCGGTTATTTGCTCATAACCGCTACCGCAACCGGGGTCCCCGGTTATGCCTATTTTAACAACCGCAATCGCAACCGGTAGGCCGGTTGCGGGTTTTACCAACTGCCAGTTATCCGGTTATTTTAAACCAGTTATTAACCGGACAACTGGTTTTCTTTTATTGTTGCAATTTTTAATTTTTTTTTAATAAAAAACCAATATTTGGCTACTTTCCTGCAACTCAAATTTTCAATTTGGCAATTTCCATAACAAATTAACAACATAACATGAATGCAACGATAGATGAATAAAAAAAAAACACTACAAATCCAAGTATCCTGCACCTTCTGCCACTGCCAAATGCCAATAGCCCAATATGCCATATTGTCATCCTCAATTCCTCACAACACAACTCACAAATGACAAGAAAAAAAATAATTACAAATCCAACTAGATAGTAGACACTTAAATAGTAGACATACTGCCGAGCGTGTCTATAATACTAATAATAGTATAATCTATATAATAAATAATATATATATATATCCGGTTACCCAGTTATCCGGTTACGGTTATTTCTGATTTTCCGGTTTCCTGGTTTTCCCGGTTAACGGTTATGGCCGGTTACAGGTTATTAGCAGTTATTGTTAGTATTTTGGCCTCATTTTGTGTTTGGACAAAATCACTTATGTGTAAAGATGCTGAAAACAGGGATTCCACTTGTCAGAGCATTTTCAGAAGACTTTGCACTGCGAAAAAGATAGAAGATTTCAGTTTCCCTGTCAGTCGTCTGGACGACATGTCTTCCCATCCGAACGCCCATCTGTCCACTATTCCATCCGTTCGGAGGACGTGTTCATCCCGACCGGACGCCAGACAGACTAGCAGCATCCGTCCAAACGACGTATCCGTCCGGACCCCTACAATGTATCGAGAAGCTTCTGTTCCAGCTTGCACCCGTCCAGACATCTCAGCAGCCCGTCCGGACGCATATCAGTACTCGAACAGTCTTCGATTCTTTCCAAGTTCCAAAAAGGGAAGATCGATCAACCGTCCGGATGATGTGGTATCCCATTCGGACGCGCGTCTCCTTAAGGCAAGAATCGCAATTCAAATGTCATCGTCCGGACGTCAATCAGCCTTGGTCCAGACGCACACTCATCAGTTAAGAAAATTGCCAATTCGACTTCAACCGTCCGGACGTATGCCTCTCATGGTTCGGACTCACGCATAACAGATATGGAAATTGCGTGTTGAAGAATTGTCGTCTGGACGTTCATCTCCCTTGGTTCGGACGCGCTAAGCCTTATTTGGAAATTACTTGCAGCGGACGTGCGACCGTCCGGACGTCAGTGTCTCACCGTCAGGACGCAGGTCTTAAACATGATAGATTTTCAGCGAAATTTTCAGAAAATCCTGTCGCATAGTTGTCCGTCCGGACAGCCCAAGAGCATCGTCCGGATGGCGTCCGTACAGATTACAGCAGTTGCCCATTCTGCACCTCAGCCTATAAATAGAGGCCCCTGGGCATTGAGAACTGCAAGAATTCTGTATTGAATTCCACAAGAGCTCAGAGAAGTTCAAAATCCCTCTGAAGCCGTTTCAAGTGTGCTGCGCTACAACTGAAGTCTATCTTAGAGATCAGCTCTAAGATAAGGAATTCCATTGAAGACCCCTTCAGGTAGGAGACTTGGTTGGAAAGCTTTCGTGTTGGGTTACACGTCAGAGAGCAAGGTACGACCACTGCATCGGGTTAATGTGAGTGTTACTATCTTGTATCTAGCTTCGTCTTCTGAATAGTGGAATTCCTGGGTTTGGCTGCCCCGGAGTGGTTTTTCTCTTAATTGAGTTTCCACTTCGTCAACAAAAACTATGTGTCTTTTATTTTCCGCTGTGCTTGATTTTTGTTGACACTTGTTGCACACACTTTCTTTTAGAAGTCAATTTCAATTTTCAATTGGTATCAGAGCTTGGTACACTCTGAGAAGATTAAATTCTTGAGTGTCATTTATTTTTTACTTCTATTTTCTACTATGTCTCAAACTCTTAATTCTGTTCCTACCTTCGATGGTACGAACTATGGCTATTGGAAAGCTCGGATGTGATTCTTTTTAAAATCTATTGACTATTGGAATATTGTTGAAACTGGTTGGACTAAACCAGAGGATACAACACTCGAGACAGTCCCTCTGAAAAACGCCCGACTTTCCAATGATAAAGCCCTCCATGCTCTATGCCAAGCACTATCTCCTTCTGAATTCGCCAAAATTTCAAACTGCGAATCAGCCAAAGAAGCAGGGCAAATCTTGGAAACAACATATGAAGGCACGAAACTTGTTAAATCTGCCAAACTTCAAATGTTGATTTCAAGATTTGAAGAAATTAAGATGTTGGAAGAAGAGACCTTTAGAGAGTTTTACTCCAAGATGAGTGACCTGAAGAACTCCATGGTGAGTCTTGGGAAACCTATCTCGGATGTAGAACTCATCCGAAAGATTCTAAGATCTTTGCCTGAGCGTTTCAGAATCAAGGTGACCACCATTGAAGAAAGCAAGGATCTTGAGGAGATGAAGATTGAAGAGCTGGTGGGATCTCTTCAAACATATGAGCTGTCTCTGCCCCCGGTCAAGAAGTTGAAGACCATTGCTCTAAAGGCTTCCAAGAAAAAGGTAGAAGCATCATCTGAAGATGACTCTGAGGATGAAGAAAAAGATGTGGCTATGTTAGCCAAAAATTTCAGAAGACTGATGAAAGATGATCGATTCAAAAAAGGTTTTCTGAAAGAGTAAAGAAATCTCCCAGAGAAGCTGAACCTGAGGAAGAAGATAAGAAAGATCCCAGAGGACCCCGATGTTTTGAATGCTCAGGCTTTGGGCATATCCGGGCCGATTGTGGGAATCTTAGAAAGGGCAAGGGGAAAGCATACAATGTGACTCTCAGTGATGAGTCAGAAGAAGAAGCTCCAGATTCTGAAAATTTTCTGGCCTTTGTTGCCCCACATGTTGAAGAAGAAGACTCGTATTACTCGAAGCATAGTGAGAATGAGGAAGAGCTCAAGGAGGCCTACAAGACACTCTACATAGAGTATGAGAAGCTGAGGGAAGGCCGAAAGCAGCACCTTAATGATATGAACAGTTTGCAAACTAAGAAGAGTTCATTGCTACTCAAAGTACAAGAGCTCGAGGAAAAGCTACTAGAGACACAACTCCAACTAGAGAGAGTCACTGATGAGAAGCTAACCTGTATGCTGTCTATTCAGAAGAGCCCAAAGGACAAAACTGGTCTCGGGTATGTAGCTCCCTCTTCTGATGTTCCTTCTTCCTCAAAGACTGTGTTTGTAAAACCTACAGTCCCAGAGCCTCCTCCCACTGTTGAAGATAAAAAGAAGGAAAAGGTCAACGATAATGTTCCAGGCATTAAGGAGCCTCATTCCATCTGAAGACCTCCCATTTGCCATCACTGCGGTCTCAGTGGGCATGTTCGCCCTCAGTGCTCTCTCCTGAAAGCACAAAAGGCCAAAGCCAAGCAAGAAATGCCCAGACAAGCTCATTATGGCACTAGACCTGCGGCTCAGCATCGGACTCCATGGCATCAGACACCTCACCAAGCACCAAGGTATCAATATCAAGCCCCTTGGTCTCATGCTCCTCAGCATCAGCGGCCTCAGCAGCGGTTTGTACCAGCCAATCACAGTGGCACCTACAAGAGCAAACCCAAGCAGTTTAGAAGGCCTCAGAGGATGAAAGAAGAGCAATACTCCAGTGAGCCTCCTATCTGGATGCAGAACATGATGGAGTGGATGATGCAGTCCTGCCAGCAACCACCCACTGGAAGGCAGGCTTAGGTCGAGAAGGACAGCTACCCCAAGAGGGGGTACAGACGCACCTCGTAGTTTCGGGTGTTCGTGCCTAGGATTCAGTTCCTAATCCTATGGCATCAGGTTTGATTGCTTAGTTTACTTGACATATTGTTATATGCAATCTAGGAACTAGTTGTGTTTGCCCCCTATGTTTCTTGAGAGAACTGTGCAGGTACTTTTTGGGGAAGACAGAAAAAGCAGGTCGAGCGACTGTTTTTCTGTAGTGGCATCATTGAGTGTATACAGGTTTGATCTTGCCTTTGCATATGATGTCTCTTCCATATTGCTTGTTGTTTTTTTTAAAAAAATAAAAAAAAAAAATGGGGAGAATTTTGCAGAATTTTGCAGGATTTAGATATTGCATGTCTTTTTGCCTGATATCTCAATTTTGTAAGCATTAATCTACTCTACTTTGATATAATTGAGAGTTTATGACTATATTGGCCAAGTGTTTTTCCTGTTTATGCAAAAAGTAGGATAGCTTCTTTTCCTCACGCGATGAAAAAGTGCACTATCCCGGGCTCCCCTAAAGGTACATCTTTCCTTTTCTGGCCTCTTTGTTTCTAGAAATTCTGGATAAGAGAAGAAGTTTTTGATAAGATGACCAAATTGACCTCATGCTAGTTGAACCTAGAGCCTATAAACTCTGGCACTCCCTATAGTTTGCAGCACCATAAGAAACAAGCAGTTAATCATATGACATCTATGCTTTACAGAATATATTCTCTGCTTATGTGCTATATTTGTGTTATGCCTTGCCCTTTACATGCAAGTAAAACATTTACGTTGTCCTTCATGGTACAAGTAAATCATTTAAGTCCTGCATCGCAGGGGGAGTGTATCAGATGAGGGTGGCTAGGCCATAGTAAGGTTTCACTTTTGGCTTATCTTCCATTTATTTTCTCTCCTGTCTAAGAAAATCTGGTTGCTATTGGTCAAAATATTGAAAGTCATACCTTGTGGGAAAAGAGTCTTCACACACACACACACACACGTGCATTGAGTGAGTTGAGTTGTCTATTTGAAATTTTTCTATGACTAGGAAAAATACTTATGCTAATTAAAATCACAACTCTCTTTTATATCTCTGTTTAGTTTTAAGATGCTCTTTGATTGGGTTATTAGTTGATTATACATGCATGTTCTGACACTGACTTGAGAAAATTTTATCTCTATAAAATTTTCTTCAGTTTTTCTAGTGTTTCAGTGTGGAGCGTCCGGACGGTCCCTCTTGGAGTCCGGACGGGTGGAGTTCAGCAGTTCGGACGGTTCCCATTTTGGAGTCCGAACGGACGGCGTTCTGGAGTCCGGACGGAATCTGTTCCACGTCCGGACGTGAGCTGTCATCCTCATCCGAACGGGTAATTTAATTCATCCGGATGTGTGTAACCGTTTTGCTCCTTTCTGAGGCAGCGCGCGTCCAGACGTCATCAAAACACCGTCCGGACGGGTACCCCACAGAGGCTATAAATTGCCCAGATCGTCGCTTTCTCCCTTCATACCCCACAAGATTTTCTCCTTGGCACCTTGTGAGTACATTGTTTTTAGTTTTTGGAGTAATCTCATTTTCTGTGTGCATTCCTACTCTCATTCTAGGTATTTTTTTATTTCTTTCAGTTCATTTTACAACTGTTAGATTTTATTTTGGAATGTTTTTGGGATATTTGCCATGCTGAAATTCCTTGGACTTAATTGTGATATTATCTGTTTTTATTTTTACAAAAGTCCTTGTTACTGCTGTTATTCTGCCAAAATTTTTATTACACTAACAAGAATATTTTTGGATTATTTTTTTTTTTGGCAAAATTCTTGTTGGTTTTTTTCCAGAATCATGTCTGCCATCAGCTCTCAGCACCGGGTCCGCCAGAGGACAGAGGAAGAGCAGAGTGTCTTCCAAGCCAAGATCATGGACCGCAATGTCCTTGCTGAGCGGAACGTGGTTCGTGTTGACATTATGGTGCCTCCTTTGGATAGCATTTATGAGCCTATCCAGACCTATCACTGGGGCTACCTCTGCACTTGTGCCTGCATCGTCCTCACCAGGCTAGTCCGGCTCTTCTATGCCAACCTTAAGGTGGCTCCGGATGATAAGCATGGGGTGGTACTGCAGTCCACTGTTGACGGCCACATCATCACTATAGATCCCCAGACCATCAGTCGGTTCCTCGGGGTACCAGTCATTGATCTGTCTGCCAGTCCTTACAATGAGGTGGTACTTCCTCCCACTATGGACGATCTCTGAGAGTTCTTCCATGCCATTCCACAGGGTGAGGGGCGTCATACCAACATCAGGATTGGTGCACTAGCTCCGGCTCATCGTATGTTGGCCAAAATTGTTCAGCACAATCTCTGGCCAGTTGCCAGGCGCAGCGATCTGATACTGAAGAGGGCACTGTTTGTTTATGCTGTTCATATTCGCTTGCCTTTCTGTCTATGCAAGCATATTATGGGAGTCATGCTCGAGGCTCGTGATGAGAGCAATACCGGTCTCCCCTTCGGCTACCTAATCACTCAGATCATCCTTTAGTCAGGTATTGATGTGAATGGAGAGCCTAGGATAAAGATCCAGCAGCCCCTCAGCAAACAGACACTGATGAAGTCGAATGTGCAGCTGCAACGAGAGGATTCTGATGATGACATGTCTGTTGCTATGCATGTTGCTTTTCCAGACGTGGCCTCATCCTCTCATACTATCCCGCCATCTGAGCCAGAGGCTAATTATTCTCAATCATGGAGGCCTTAGCTGCCATTCAGGGAGGAATGTCCACCATGCAGTAGTCTATCTCCTCTTTGCATCTCAAAGTGCGGTCCATCAACAAGCGGGTGGAGCAGACCCATTTGGACCTTCAGGAGTGCCTTCGAGTCCATCATCCGGACAGCAGTGATGATGAGGATGTTGCAGCTCAGACTGTACACTTGCCAGAGGATGTTTGATTTCCCTCTGTTTTATTGTTTTTCTGTTATTTTGAGACATTTTATTTATTTCTGTTATTTTGTTTAAAACTTAAACTCATATTACTCTGTTTCCCGGGTCCTTCTGAGACCGTTAGGGGGAGTAATTTTTATGATAGTTGGTTTTTATTACTCTGTTTTACCCTTTGTCCCTTTGAGACAAAAAGGGGGAGTAATTTTAATTTTTGGACCGAAAATGTATTTCCAAACCGGTCAAGTGATTTTTGTCCCAGAATGGCCAAAGGGGGAGTTTGTTAATATTTTGGCCTCATTCTGTGTTTGGACAAAATCACTTATGTGTAAAGATGCTGAAAACAGGGATTCCACTTGTCAGAGCATTTTCAGAAGACTCTGCACTACGAAAAAGATAAAAGATTTCAGTTTCCCTGTCAGCCGTCCGGACGACGTGTCTTCCCGTCCGGACGCCCATCTGTCCACTGTTCCATCCGTCCGGACGACGTGTTCATCCCGACCGGACGCCAGACAGACCAGTATCATCCGTCCGGACGAGGTATCTTTTCCGTCTGGACCCTACAATGTATTGAGAAGTTTCTGTTCCAGCATGCACCCGTCTGGACCTCTCAGCAGCTCGTTCGGACGCATATCAGTACTCGAACAGTCTCCGATTCTTTCCAAGTTCCAAAAAAGGGAAGATCGATCAACCGTCCGGACGATGTGGTATCCCGTCCAGACGCGCGTCTCCTTAAGGCAAGAATCGCAATTCAAATGTCACCATCCGGACGTCAGTCAGCCTTGGTCTGAACGCGCACTCATCAATTAAGGAAATTGCCGATTCGACTTCAACCGTCCAGACGTATGCCTCTCATGGTCCAGACGCACGCATAACAGATATGGAAATTGCGTGTTGAAGAATTGCCGTCCGAACGTTCATCCCCCTTGGTCCGGACGCGCTAAGCCTTATATGGAAATTACTTGCAGCGGACGTGCGACTGTCCGGACGTCAGTGTCTCACCGTCCGGACGCAGGTCTTAAACAGGAAAGATTTTCAGCGAAATTTTCAAAAAATCCTGTCGCACAGTTGTTCTTCCGGACGGCGTCCGTACAGATTACAGCAGTCGCCAATTCTGCACCTCAGCCTATAAATAGAGGCCCCTGGGCATTGAGAACTGCAAGAATTCGGTATTGAATTCCACAAGAGCTCAGAGAAGTTCAAAATCCCTCTGAAGCCGTTTCAAGTGTGCTGAGCTACAACTGAAGTCTATCTTAGAGGTCGGCTCTAAGATAAGGAATTCCATTGAAGACCCTTTTAGGTAGGAGACCTGGTTGGGAAGCGTTCGTGTTGGGTTACACGTCAGAGAGCAAGGTACGACCACTGCATCAGGTTAATGTGAGTGTTACTATCTTGTATCTAGCTTCGTCTTCTGAATAGTGGAATTCCTGGGTTTGGCTGCCACGGAGTGGTTTTTCTCTTAATTGAGTTTCCACTTCGTCAACAAAAACTATGTGTCTTTTATTTTCCGCTGTGCTTGATTTTTGTTGACACTTGTTGCACACACTTTCTTTTAGAAGTCAATTTTAATTTTCAGTTATTAACCGCACAGCTTGTACACCCCTAATGCCAGGTACGCCTTAACAGAATGGTATAGCTGAAAGACGTAATTGTACTTTAATGGATATGGTTAGAAGTATGTTATGTAATTCCTCTCTACCCATTTCATTATAGATGGAAGCTCTTAAGACTGCTGTATATTTACTGAATAGAGCTCTTTCTAAAGCAGTTTCAAAGACTCCTTTTGAACTGTGGACTGGAAGGAAATCGAGTTTGAGACACCTGCATGTTTGGGGTTGTCTAGTGGAAGCTAGAATCTATAATCCACATGAAAGGAAATTGGATTTTAAAATCATTAGTGGTTACTTTATTGGTTATCTAGCAAAATCCAAAGGGTATAGGTTTTAGTGTCCTACACATAGTACGAAAATTGTTGAAACCAGTAATGCTAGATTCCTTAAAAATTGTGAAATCAATGGGAGCGATAAACCACTAAATGCGGTTATTCAAGAAGTTAGGGTACAAGTCCCACGACTCATAACTTCTAAAGAAAATGTTGTTCCTATAGTTGTACAATCATTTGACAACGTTGAACAAGCTATTAATCAATCACTCAATGATGAGATTATCACCAATGAACCAATTATAGAATAATCACAAGGAATAACATTAAAGAGCTCTCAAAGAGAACGTAGATCTGCTATTTCAGATGATTATGTGGTTTATTTACAAGAATCTGATTTCAATATAGAGACAAGTAAGGACCCGGTTTCGTTTTCACAAGCCATTGAGGGTAATGATTTTGTTAAATGGATTGATGCCATAAATGATGAGTTGAAATCAATGGACCAAAATAAAATCTGAGATATCGTTGAATTGCCTAAAGGATGTAAGACAATTAGGTGTAAATGGGTCTTCAACACCAAGCGCGACTCTAACGGCAATATTGAATGATATAAAGCTAGACTTGTGGCCAAAGGTTTTACTCAGAAAGAAGGCATTGATTATAAGGAGACATTCTCTCCCGTATCCAAGAAGGACTCACTTAGAATTATTATGGTTTTGGTAGCTCATTATGATTTAGAGTTGCACCAAATGGATGAAAATTGTTTTTTTGAATGGGAGTTTAGAAGAGGAAGTATATATGGACCAGCCTGAAGGCTTCTCATTAAAGGGAAAAGAGCACATGGTTTGCAAATTAAATAAGTCAATATATGGACTTAAACAAGCTTCCAGACAATGGTATGTTAAGTTCAATGATACTATTACTTCCTTCGATTTTAAGGAAAACACTGTTGATTGGTGTATATACTTGAAGGTTAGTGGGAGCAAGTTTCTATTTTTGATTCTATATGTCAACGACATATTGCTAGCTAGTAGTGATCTTAGTTTGTTGCACGAAACCAATGAATTTCTCTCTAAAAACTTTGAAATGAAAGATATGGGTGAGGCAACCTATGTGATAGGAATAGAAATATTTCGAGATCGAATGAAAGAGTTTTAGAGAGATTTGGCATGGAGAACTGTTCAGCTAGTGTAGCTCCAGTTCAAAAAGGAGATAAGTTTAGTCTCATGCAATGCCCCCAAACTGAATGGGAACGTAAATAGATAGAAAGAATTCCTTATGCTTCTGCTGTAGGAAGCTTGATATATACACAAACATGCACTAGGCCAGACATTAGTTTTGCAGTTGTTATGTTGGGCAAATACCAAAGCAATGCTGGAATGGATCATTGGAAAGCTGTGAAGAAAGTGATGCGGTACTTGCGAGGAACAAAAGATTATATGCTCACTTCTAAAAGGTCTAATCATTTAGAAGTGATTGGCTACTCCGATTCAGACTTTGTCGGATGTGTTGATAGTAGAAAATCAACTTTTGGTTATCTATTTTTATTAGCTGGAGGAGCAATTTCATGAAAAAGTGCAAAGCAGACCATCATTGCTTTATCCACAATGGAAGCTGAATTTGTGGCATGCTTTGAGGCCACAGTTCATGGTTTATGGTTGCAAAACTTTATTTCAGGACTTGGAATTGTTGACATAATCGCCAAGCCCTTGAAAATTTATTGTGATAATTCTGCAGCTGTGTTTTTCTCCAAAAACGACAGATATTCTAATGGTGTTAAGCATATGAAGCTTAAATATTTTGCCGTTAAGGAAGAAGTTCAGAAACAACGAGTGTCTATAGAACATATTGCTACAACACTCATGATTGCAGATCCATTAACAAAAGGGTTATTGATGTCAATTTTAAATATACTCGCAAGTGCACGAATCGTTTGCAATAAAGAGTTTTGCAAGTGCGAGGTCTATCCCACAAGGAATTGTATTTTTGAAAACAAATTTATGACTAAATTAATCAAATCCTAACCTAGTTCCAAAAATAAGAGATTTTGATTTTTGATAATAAAAAAAAAACATAAACTAAATAAAGTAAAATAAAACAAAAGAAAAATACTAAGGTTTTGGAATCCACACTCACCGAATCATAACAATATACTCCATGTTCATTAATATTAATCCGAAGTTCTCACAATTAAAATCTTAAGTATGTTTTACTATGCTTCAAACAGTTAATCAAAACATCCCATGTATCCATTCTTTACACAAATCACAAAAGATATCCGGTTTAAACCAAATCATCAAATGTATCTGTAGAATAAATCACAAGGGATATCCAATTGTTTTTGTACATAAAAATCAAGCAATCAATTATGTGAAATTATCTCAAATCATCAAATGTATCATTGAATCACAAAAGATATCCAAGAATCATTCCACTAATTGAAAATAAGTAAAACAATTAAAATATAAAACCTAATAAAATCGGATAATAAAAACTTACATGAAAGTGCTGTTGTTCTTCATTGATGAGGCTTCATCCTCAACCTCGACCTTAGTTGAAAATCTAACTACATATGATTATTGAAAATAAAAACCTACCCTAAAGAAAAACTAAACTAAAAAGAAAAGAATATATTTGGTCTTTAGCTTCTCACATTTTTTTTTCTTGAGGCTTAGATATCTATTTATAGGAAGAAAAAAAATCCTAGAAGCCCTATAATTTCTAGTAAAATAAAAGGTTAGTCTTCTAGTTTGAGTAGGAGACTCAAAACTCAATCCAAGAAGGAAAATTATTCTAAATTCGTCCAGATTTGCGGTCTTTTATTACGGAGTACTTTTTCCATAGCATACATCCGAATTAGAAAAATCATATTTCACAATGATTTGTAGTAATTTGAGTTAGCTTTCCAACGCCACTTGATTCACCTTAATCCAATACTTGAACCGAAAGTTATGACTAAAGTACTGTAACATGTGCAGAATCTAAATTTTAATCGAATCCGATTTTGACTCCAATTAGAAAAATTCCGATTTAGTCCTCTCCTTGATTTGATTGAACATAACCACATCATCTAGCTCTTCTCAAAGTGTTCTTTCTTTCACCTTAAAGCTATTGTTTTCTCTCAATGACCTGCAAAATACTAAAATACCAAAACTAACAAAAAACATTAGAAAATAGCAAAACTAAAGGTTTAGTAAATGCGAATTAAGGGGGTCCATATATGCAATATTTTGCATGCATCAAGTACCCCCAATCTTACATTTTGCTAGTCCCTTAGCAAAGCAAAACAAAAAATAAAATGAAAGCATGAAACACAAATCCTCTTTCGTGAGAGAGACGATTGCATTTAGCATATGCAACAAGCCTTTTAAACCTCTAGGACTCCCTAGTAGACGAGTGAAGTCTCGTGAGGGTTTGTCAGGGATGATACCCACAAACATTTTAAAGCACTATGTTGTTGACAAACAATGACTTCCATACAAACACATGGTTAATACGTCATAAGCAAGTTTAACAAAGTGAACATCACACTCACATCATTAAGACATCAAAAATCATTCAACTCATAGCTGAAAAATTGAGACAACTCAGGTTCAAATGAGTGCAAAGTGAGACTAACATAGACTCATGAGGTTTCAATTTTTCTCAAAGCTTGTGTACCCCAAAATTTATAGGAATTTCATTGGATGAAAATAACCAAGGCTTAAATCAAAAAGTTCATTTTTTTTCTTTTTCTTTCTCTCTCTCTCTTTTTTCTTTTTTTTTTTTTTTTTTTTTTTTTTTGTGTAGGTTGTGCAATGCCTGACTCCCTTAAGCTTTCTAATTGACCTATGTAACGAGTGTTGGGCCAGTAACTCCCGAACCAGATGGTTTTAGGGCACTAGATGTAGAAACATCCCTAATGGCTTAATTACTCAAGTCAAAAAGGTTATGAAGTCAAACTAGCCATATGATCAACCAAATTAAATTTCTCATCTTTTTACGCAAACGCTCAATGCTTAGTGAGGCAAGAGGCCCGGTAACTCAATAAGAACTCAAACTGATGATATAATTATTATTATTCTTTTTCTCTTTTTCTCTTTTGCTTTTCTAAATTTAAGCCAAGGTTTCATCAACAAATCATCCTACAAATCTCAAGAGACACATTCCTCAATTCAAATCTCATACATCACAGAACCAATATTAATGTGCTTGTGATAATCAATTCAAACAAGTGATGTCTCTTAAATTCAACAGATGAGTCAAAAGATTCAGATTTCTAATGCCATGTAGTATTCACCATGTTAAACAAATCAATGATATGCAAACCATAGTTGCGATGTAATCATGCTTAATCAACAACATAACACAATTTTTTTTTTTGGAACAAAAAGACAAATAAACAAACAAAGAAATAGACAAATTGTTTTTCCATACCCCCAAACTTGAATTACACATTGCCCTCAATGTGTAGTATAGAAATACATTACCAGATGTAAGGAACCATCAAGGTGTGAAAAAGGCCAGGGCGTCCCCCAAACTTAAACACCAAAACACCTGTCAACTAATAGCAATATATTTTTTTTCGTCATAGAAACAAATATCAAAAGATTAATTGCTATTAGAAACAAAAAGAAAATAACAAGAAGTTAAATGAAAAAGGAAAAAGAACTCAGAAATTAAATGCAGAAAATAAAATAAAATAAAAAATTACCATACCTTCCCCGATCATGTGGATGTCTAATTAATCCCTTCTACCCTTTCTTCTTTAATCTTATATAGCACTCCAGGAGAATTTTTTGCCATCTGAGGAAGCCAATTTGCTTGCTTGGAAACATTTTCTTTGGACAATGATTCCTAGATTTATACGCTTGTCTGCATCCTTCAAAATCTTGGCATACGATGGCTCTTTGAGACATTGAAGAATTAAAGCTTTGGATTCATGACGTGTCTCAAAAGGGACAATGATGAAGGAATGAGGTTTAGCACTCACTTCATTGTCATCGGACAAACTTGTATTTACTGGGTGCTCAATTTTCTCTTTCTGCTCAACTTGCTCTCTGTGCTCAATTTGGTCTATGTGCTCAACTTGATCGTCTTTTTTCTTCATCCTCATTATTATCCAGAATATCCTCGCTCTCGAGTATAGTGGTGTCAGGAACATGCTCATGACAAGAATGGCTAGCATCATCCTCATCAATCATGTAGTGCCATTGAGCCATCAACTGACTTTGAAGCTTTTTTTTCTCTATTCTGTTGAATTCAGTAGCTAGATAATCGATTTCTCCTTCCATCTTGGCAATAGCTTGATGCGTGAATTGCTTAAGCTCTTGTAGATTCTGGCTATTATGTATAGCGACGTTCTTAAGCTCTTGTATAGCCTGGTTAAGCCCTTGTATTTCTAGCTGCTTTCCTGTATGAATGCTTTGAGAGTGTCTTCCAATGATGACGTTGGTTCCGAATAATTGTAGGATGAAGGATTGAAAGATTGGTGATCGAACTGTGGATATCCAGGATGGTGCAGTTCATGGTATTGGAGAGCGTAATTTCCCGTGGCTTGAGCTTGCCACGAAAAATCAAAATGGTTGCTCCAGTTCGGGTTGTAAAAATTAGAATTTGAATCAAACCTCAAGTTGGAGAAATTTGTGTTCATTTGTTCACAAGATGAATTAGAAAATTTTCTAGATGCTAGACAATCACTAAGGTGAAAGGAGCTCCCCGTTAACAATATGGGTCTTAATTATAACCCATTGTGCTCATAATATTTCTATTCCTATCACATAATTTGCCTCACCCATATCTTTCATTTCAAAGTTTTTAGAGAGAAATTCCTTGGTTTCGTGCAACAAACCAAGATCACTACTGGCAAGCAATATGTCGTCGACATATAGAATCAGAAATAGAAACTTGCTCCCACTAACCTTCAAGTATATACACCGATCAACAATGTTTTCCTTAAAACCAAATGAAGTAATAGTATCATTAAACTTAAGATACCATTGTTTGGAAGCTTGTTTAAGTCCATTGATTGACTTATTTAATTTGCAAACCATGTGCTCTTTTTCATTTAATGAAAAGCTTTCAGGTTGATCCATATATACTTCATTTTCTAAATTCCCATTCAAAAAAGCAGTTTTCACATCCATTTGGTGCAACTCTAAATCATAATGAGCTACCAAAGCCATAATAATTCTAAGTGAGCCCTTGGATACATGAGAGAATGTCTCCTTATAATCAATGCCTTCTTTCTGAGTAAAACCTTTGGCCACAAGTCTAGCTTTATATTGTTCAATATTGCATTTTGAGTCGCGCTTGGTCTTGAAGACCCATTTACACCCAACTGTCTTTTATCCTTCAGGCAATTCAACGATATCCCAGACTTTATTTTGGTCCATTGATTTCAACTCATCATTCATGGCCTTAATCCATTTAACAGAATTATTACCTTCAATGGCTTGTGAAAACGAAACCGGGTCCTTACTTGTCCCTATATCAAAATCAGATTCTTATAAATAAACCAGATAATCATCTGAAATAGCAGATCTACATTCTCTTTGAGACCTCCTTAATGCTATTCCTTGTGATTCTTCTATAATTGGTTCATTGGTGATAATCTCATCATGGAGTGATTGATCAATAACTTGTTCAATGTTGTCAGATGATTGTACAACTGTAGGAACAACATTTTTTTTAGAAGTTATGGGTAGTGGGACTTGTACCCTAACTTCTTGAATAACCACATTTTGTGGTTTATCACTCCCACTGATTTCACCATTTTCAAGGAATCTAGCATTACCAATTTCAACAATTTTCGTACTATGTGTAGGACAATAAAACATATACCCTTTAGATTTTGCTGGATAACCAATAAAGTAACCACTAATGGTTTTAAAATCCAATTTCTTTTCATGTGGATTATAGATTCTAACTTCCGCTGGACAACCCAAAACATGCAGGTGCCTCAAACTTGGTTTCCTTCCAGTCCACAATTCAAAAGGAGTCTTTGGAACTACTTTAGAAGGAACTCTATTTAGTAAATATACATCGGTCCTAAGAGCTTCCATCCATAATGAAATGGGTAGAGAGGAATTACTTAACATACTTCTAACCATATCCATTAAAGTACGATTACGCCTTTCAGCTACACCATTCTGCTGAGGCGTACCTGGCATAGTGTATTGTGCACATATGCCATGTTTTTCAAGGAGTTTAGCAAATGGGCCAAGGCATTGACCTAATCCATCATACCTTCCATAATACTCACCACCTCTATTTGATCTGACAACTTTTACTTTTCTATCTAGTTGTCTTTCAACCTCAGTAATGTATACCTCTAAGGCATCCACTGCTTGAGATTTTTCATGCAACAAATAGATATAACAGTAACGTGAAAAGTCATCAATAAAAGTGATAAAATACTTTTCTCTACCAAAAGACAGTGAGTCAAAAGGTCCACAAATGTCTGTATGGACAATTTCTAGAAGTTCGCCACTTCTTGTAGCACATTTCTTTGTGTGTTTGGTTTGTTTTCCCTTAATACAATCCACACACACATCGAAATCAGTAAAATCTAGATTCGGAAGAATCCCATCTTTTACTAATCTCTCTAATCTTTCTTTGAATATATGACCCAATCGTCTGTGCCACAAGATTGATGAATTTTCATTAATCAGGCTACCCTTAATTCCAACATTATGCTGCAGGGTTAGGAGGCTTTCAGCAAAATGGCTATTAAGATTCAATTTATACAAACCATCACATAGATTCCCAAAACCAATAAAAAGGATATTTTTAAACAAATTGAATTTTTTATTGCGGAATGTAAAGTAATAGCCATCAAGATCAAGTTTAGATAAAGAAACTAAATTAAGAGAAATTGAAGGAACATAAAGTGTTTGAAACAAATCTAAGTAACAACTAGTTTCTAGAAACAAACAAAAGGTTCCAATGGCAACAACTTGAACTTTAATCCTATTTTCCATGACTATGAAATTTTCATTTGGGTTTAAAGTTTGGATTGTAAGAAAGCCCTACATCGAATTAGAAACATGAACAGTAGAACCTGAGTCAATCCACCAAGTAATGGAAGGAACTACAGTAAGATTTGTGTAATGTTCAAGACATTTTTAGTAATTAAAATATTAAAGTTGAGTAAATAATTGACTAATGTTACTTTACTGTCCTTAAAAAAAATGCAAAAGAATATTTTAGGTCCAAAAGAAAAGAAAAAAAAATAGAAAAAAAAAAAAAAGCAAATAAAAAAAAGAAAAAAAAAAAACAGAAAGAAAAGTCAAAAATAAAAGTCAAAAGAAAAAGTTAAAAAATAAAAATAAAACTGTGGCCTGATGGCCATTGCTTTACATTAGCAAATGGCCATGCAGCCATTTTAGGAAAGAAGGGCCACACGGCTCTTCAGCAAAAAAAGAAAAGAAAAGAAAAGTGAAGTGTGAGGCGCACAAAAAAGGAAAGGAGGCAGTGATCAGACCATGAGAGAAAAGAAAAGAAAAAAAATGAGGGGAGAGTTTTCTTTAAGATTTTTCATACAAAAACTTCGATCTATGAAGATCTAACGGTCCGTTCTTCAGTCCGATTTTCAGAAACGTGATCTACGAAGCCCGTTCTACGTTTCTACCGATTGGTTTGAGGTATTTTCACAAACTCTTGGTCTTTGAGATTTTAGATTAAATATAAAGATACATGAGTTTGATTTTATGTGTTCTTAGGATTTGTTGTGAGGAGCTTGCTAAACACTCTCCAAGTGTTGGATTTACATTTGGTGAAATTTTTGGTGAGTTTCCTCAAACCTAACTTTTGGGTTATGTATTTTATTTGCGATTTCTTGTGCTTAATCCTAAGTAAACCTTATATGTTAGTGTTGTTATTGTCAATATTATGTTATGGGTTAGTAAAATAAATTATGGGTTACTTTTGGAAAACTTAATTTGTGGGGTTAAATTAATTTGGAGGTTTTTAAGTGATTAAAATCTAGATCGTTAAATTATGTTAATAAGTTAGTAATTGTTGTAAAAAGATTAATGATCATAATTTTAAAGTTAATGATGAAAATAATTTATTGACTTCTAAAACAAACCAAGTGTGTTTGTGTGCAAACAAATATCTTAAATAAGGAATTAAATGAGACAAGATATTTGTTACGAAGTGGAAACTCTATGAAGAGAAAAAACCACTCCGGGGCAGCCAAACCCAGGAAATCCACTATCCAAAAACAAAGCTAGTTACAAGACACTCGTACTCACATAACCCTATCCAGTAGTCATACCTTTAACTCTGACGTGTAACCCAACACGAACGCTTCCCAACTAGATCTTCCACCTGAAGGGGTTTTTGATGGATTCCTTTACCTTAGGGCCGACCCCTAAGATAGACTTCACACAAACAACGAGCACACACAGACAACGGCTAGAGAGTTAGCAGATTTTCAATATCACCCTCTCTAAGCACTATGGAATTCACCATCGAATTCTGTACAAAACACAGACCTAGAGCCCCCTATTTATAGGCTTTAAGAGACCTTAAAAACTATTGAAAATTGGACTCTATCTGTCGAGCGTCCGGACGGAAATTTGCCACGTCCAAACGGATTTCTGTGATATACTTCAGAAACAATGCATATCTGGAGGCCGTCTGGACGCTACTCTCTTTCCGTCCGGGCAGTGGGCCATCCGGACATCTTTCGGAAATATAAGTTGTAGGATTTTTTTTCTTAGCTTTCCAACGACACAATTTCGTCTCAATCTGATACTCGAGCAGAGAGTTATGATAAAAACACTGAGACGTGCGCATAAATCTTCTTGGAAGCCTGAAATGCATCCGGATAGTTTTGGGTGTGCGTCCGAATGTTTTTCTTGGCCTTCCAGATGGTCAGGTTGTATATCTTTTTGTTAGCTTTCCAATGATGCCAATTTCATCCCAATTCGATATTTGAGTAGAAAGTTATGATTGAAATACTAGAGGGTGTCCGGATGGCTTGACAGAGCGTCCGGACGATCAATTGCAACCGCAGGCTTCCATATCAAGGCCGCATCCGGATGGTGTTGCCTTAGCGTTCAGACGGTTGCACTTATGCTGTACGACTTGCCTTACCAAGGATAGCGTCCGGACGGGAACATCACATCGTCCAGATTGTTTCCAGCTGTCTTCCCATATATGTGTCTGAGATAGAAACCCTATTGCTTGTCGAACTAAATAGTATCCAGAAGGTATTGCCACGTCGTCCGGATGGATGCACTTGAATACTGGATTCTTCTTGAACTCTTAATAGTGTCCGGACAATTTGCCATTACGTCCGAACGGATGCAATCTTGAACAGTTCGAAGTTTCTAGACACTGATGGGCGTCCGGACGGAAAGTTCACGTCGTCCGAACGGATGTTGCTAACTGAAGAGCATACGGACGGGAACACCACATTGTCCGGATGGTTGCTTGGGATCCGACTTCTCTGAGTTGGAATATACACAGAATCTTCCTTGAACATTGGAATAGCCTTCATGAAGCTTGTGACACTTGCACCTTGTCATAATACGACTCTTTCCATATCAGAGAAATAAACTCTGAATATCTGAAGACTCTGAAATATACAACATCCCTGTGAACATAGCAACATTACATAATAGTTATTTTGTCAGCAGAATGTAGCCAATTAAAATACTAACAAATGATATTGGAAAAATGTTAGTGAGAAATAATCTAGAGATTAGTGAATATAATTTTAGGTATAATATTATTATAAGTGTTAGTGAAAATTATTTATGGGTTAGTGAAATTAATTGTGGGTTAGTAAATAATTAAATAGTGATTTTAATATCTAATCCTTAGTAAATACTTTAGGTTAGTGTTGTTTGAGTTTTAGTTAGTGTCTAGGATTTATGGGTAGACGTTTGTAACCCTTAAAATATTATAGGTTTTCCAACGGTTTAGCCTTGAGCGATTCAAGTGCTAATGAGGGTGTTAATTATTTAATGTGCTAATTAGTGCAATGTGTTATTTCACAGTGATACATTGCAAAGTGATGTCTAGGAGACCTAGTTCTTAATATCCACGCAGTCAGGTGATATTTTACTCACTGAGAAACTATTATTTGTATATATTATAGAATTGCAAAATATATATGTTGTTTTATAAATCTGAACCAACTATATGTTGAATATATTTGTTTTGGTTAATTTGAGTACTTTAGAGTATGTTCAAATATATCAATGATAGTTTCAGAATCTAATATTGTGTGTTGCATGATTCGGATGAAGTATTGAATTGTTTAGCAAAGTATGATTTAACAGCATGATACAGTAAGGCAATACTTACTGGTCAAGCACAGAGCATAGAACATGTAACATAGAGCATAAAGCATACAGTAACCCAGCAGTAGCCCAGTAACAGCTCAGTTTAACAGCAGCACATTAGCATGCATAGCATATATAACATGATTTAAATTGTGTGATATTTTCATGATACAGAATATTGTAGTTTTTATGCTAGACGTATTAATATGCCTAAGAGTTTTAATGGAAAAGAGCTTATGTATATTGCTATCGTCTAGTTGCATGATTTAAGAACATTGAGCTTGGATGTACAAGGGTATTGTCATTGTTTGGTATGAGTAATACAATGTCCTGGGAGTAGGTAGATGGATTGTCATAGAAATGAAGTTGTAATACCCTAGGATTCGATGTTAACCATATTCGGAAAATGATAGTAAACTCGTACTAAAGAGCGAGATGGCACGTTTTAAGTTTGGTGTACTTGGATGTGATGCTATTGGTTGTGATATCAGTGTGACTTGGGAGTAGTTAGATGGATTGTCGTGGTACATCAGTAAGAAGTGCTTGGATATAAGAGTTTTACTCTAGTAACCGCATTGACAACTATGTGCCATAGACATGAAGTTGTAATGCCCTGAGGCACGGTGATATCACAGTTAATAATGTTAGATCTCTGTGCATTTGAGCTACAAACATAAAAGTATTATTGTAGGTGGGTCTATACGTAGTTGCTTCCAAGCCATTGGAACTTTTATGTATGAGTCCAACTACATAGTATGTTTTAAATGTTTTCTGATAGTCGGTGTTTGTTATATCAGCTATGGAGTTTATAAATTGGTAGCTGTTATAGTGTACGTGAGACTAAAAAGGAAAAAGTTGGTTCTTTGTAAAAATTCAATTAGTTTAATATCACTGAGGTCTCGATATGTTTTATACGGAGACGGTGGACTCATAATTCCACCTGTGCGGATGCAGCAACCCCCGTAACCGTGCATACATTGATGCTTTGGTTGCAAGTTTTGCAGATATAGATATTGACTCATCCACCTAGCGTATGGGATGCTATGATTGGAGCACATCGCGACAGTCATAAGTCACGGACTCATGGGTAGTCCACATTTTGGGTATTTTATTTATGGTTCGTGTCCTACATGGCATATGTATTTATTGAGCCTGTATTTTAGTATGTGTTTTATAAGCCTTAAATAGATAGACTTGTAAATGGCTCTTGTTGTAATTAACGGTTATGTATTAAATGTATTTCCGCTATTGATATGTGTTCCGCTGCACATTTATATTCCGTTGTGTCAGATGTAACTCTGAATATCAGGTACATGTTATGGAACGTGTACGTCATGTTGGTTGAGCGACAAGTAGTCGTGCCACTGTGAGGATCCATTTATGTATTTTTTTTTTTTTTTTTTTAAAAAAAAATGGGTCATCACAATTTGATTCAAAACATACGCAAGCTAAATGCTTACCTTTCTTTTCAAACCATACCTTATGTTTGTGATAATCTTTCTGAACATGCCCAAACTTTCTACAGAAATGACACTTGATTTTGTTCAATCCCTTCTCATGAACCTCAATTGCTTGAGGAGGTCCATTAATGTAATGATCAAGAAAATAAATAGGAGATTTACCATTTAATAAATTATATTTATTAAATAGATGAAACTAATAAATATATTCTAGGTGATAATATTTATATTATGTAAATAAAATGAGTCTAAGATAAAATAATGAAAATTGAAATAATAATATTTTACTATTGGGTCTTTAGGAAATAATAAATAATAAGAACTATAGGTCCTAGAGTAATAAATAATTATTTGTATGGGTACGAATGTGGTCAAATTAAATGTAAGGTTTTAGATTAATTGTTAAAAGATAGGATATCGATATTGTAGGGTCCTAGCGTAATTTATAAAAGTCTGAGCATTTAAATAAAAAGAAACCTTACCCTGCCATGTGTCACTACCGGATTTGCTAGGAGAAAATTACCCTATCTCTTCCCATCCACTTACAATGGGACAAGTGTCCCACTTCTTCTCTTTCTTCCCTTTCTCTTTCCTTTTCTCTTCATTTTTCCTCTCTCTTTTGGACCACCCGAATCTCTCTCCTCCTCACACGCATATCTCACTTTTCTTCTCTCTTTTCTTCCTTTTCTTCCTCCCGGCCGCATGTTCTCTCTTCTCCTTCTCTTTTCTTCTTTTCTTCTCTTTTCTTCTTCTTCCCTTCTCCCTCTCTTCTCGCAAACAGCCAACCCCCCCCCCCCCCCGGTTCTGTGCGTCTCAGCCCACTCCCCCTCTCATTTTCTCCTTCTCTTCCTCTCCTCTCTTCTCTTCGTTCTCTCCTTCACGCACGCACACACACACACCGAGACAGAAAGATTGAGACCATGAGAGAGAGATCCACCCGAGAGAGAGAGAGAGAGAGAGAGAGAGAGAGAGAGAGGTGAACTAAGTGAGACCCAACCCGAGTTGAAGGAGAGCCCGAGTGTGGAAGAGGATCCTTGGTCGTGGGTGGTGCGATTTTGGAGCTGGGTGGTCAAGCCACTGTCATGGCGTGGAGGCAACAACTAGGGCCGTGAATCTTGGCCCTGTTCCGGTGAGATACATCTCTTCCCCTTCTTCGATTTTTCGCTTGGATATTCCCTAATTTTTGGTAGACCGAATGGGTGTTCCAAATTACTCTTGATTTTCATTTAAATTTGCTGTGGCCCGATTGTGAGTGATGGAGCTTCAATGGTTGCTTTTCTTGAGTTTGATGTTTGGATTTGGAGTCCTCTTATGAGTTATAACGATGGGTTTCTTAAAGTGTGATTTGGTCTATGCTTTTGGGTTGAAACCGAAAATGGAGGGTGATTTTTGTAGTGATGGCCGAATGATGCTATCCCTCAGGGTTTTGATTTTTGTAGAAGTGTACTCTAAATAGATTGTTAGATTGTTTGTTGGATTAGGAAGTAATATTTTAATAAAATTCTAGATCTGGGATGTGTTCCAAGATTAGAGGTAATTGTGTTAATTGATGGTCAATGTTCCATTATGTAGATGGTAGAATGTTTGATTGAATTGGGTTTAGTTTTGGAAGAAATTTGGTAGATGATTGTGGCTTATGATTATTGGAATTTTAGTGGGTTTGATGTGAAGGAAAATGTTGCCATATGTGATTTTGGTGTTTTAGAGCTTGGCTTGATAATTTATGGTTTGAGCTTTAGAGAAGGTATGAGCTAGTTTTGATGAGTATTTCAATGAGATTCAAATATGGTTTTTAGATTGGTAAATTTAATAATGTTAGTTAATGATTATTTGCTAGAGCTTGAATCCAATGTTAGTGGTCGATTTTTGTAGTCCTAAAGGCTACGTCACATTGTATGTAAATGAGGGGTTTTGATTGATCTTGATGAAAGGTTAGGGAGATAGAAGGTTTGGTGGTAAGAGAATCTTGGCTTGTTGTTTGAATAGAGTTTGTAATGATGGTGATTGGTATTGTATGGATTCTAGGGACTGTTTTGATAAGTTAACCGGTTAGGAATAAAGTTTGATTAATTTCTATTATGGTTGTTAGTACTAAATGTATTGATTAAATGAGAATGCTTTAAAAATGGTAAATTATCCAAATAACCCTAAGCGGATATGTATAAGTTAGTAAGCTTATAGAACACATAAATGTAATATGAATCTATTATGTGACAACTTAATAGCTAATTCACCTATCCTGTACACATAGTATTTTAGTGTATCATCGGATTAGGCTTAAATGTTATATGTGTATATACATATATGTATACATTCGCATATACATGTATGTGGTTTATATATATATTGCTAACTTAGTAAATAAACAAGAAGCTTTAAAAAGGATTAACTCTGATAATGACTTAATAACAATAACTAGACTAATAAAATAGTAAGCGTAACTTAGATGATAAGATGTATAAAATATAAACCTAAACATAAATGATAACCTAATAATAGTTTCAGATACTTAACTAGCTTTAGAAGCGAATAATGCGACCTATGAACATGTGGGTAGTTTATGTGCTATCAAGTATAGGATCAATAGCATCGTCTAATAATGCCAATGTTTGCAGGATCGTATCATGATTTGAGACTTCGATTGGTTATTCAATGTAGAGTCCAAGTGACTAGAATCTAGGGGAATGTTGGATTCATGAGTCCAATGCAACTAAGGTGAGTATTCTACTCACTGAGGAATCCTAGGAACTTAGATTTACGTATTGTTGCATTTGGTTGCATTTATGATTATAGAATTTGTTGGTGAAGATGCATGTAATTGAATTGTGAGTTATTGGATTGGGAATTGTAATGATAAGTTGATATTGATAATGATTGGTTGTATTTATGATTATGGAATTTGTTGAGGAAATTGTTTATGATTGAGTTGGGATATATTGGTTTGTAATTGTGTGGATAAATGGATGTTGAGGAATCTTGATTGTTTATGATTATGGAATTTATTGAGAAAATTGTTTATGATTGAGATGGGATATATTGGTTTGTAATTGTATGGATAAATGGATGTTGAAATTGTAATGTATTTATAGTTATGGAAATGTTGGTAAAAATATATGTGAATGGGTTATGATATATTTGGATTGAGAATTATGATGATAAATGGATGTTGTTGAAATTGGAATGTATTGATGGTTATGGAATTGTTGATAAAAATGAATGTGGTATGTGTTGAAAGAAAAATGTTTGGGAATACACATGTGATGATATGTATATAGTGTGGATGCTTTGGTATTATGAGAATCCGGTAGTTGATAGATGGTAAGTCCAGTGTTGTAGTATCTGGCACAGTGGTAGGCCATAGTGTAGCAGCTCTTGGCTGAGATGAGTGGTAGGCCAAAGGGTAGCAGCTCTTGGCTGAGATGTGTGGTAAGCCTAGCATTGAAGTGCTAGCACTAGTGAGATATGTGGTAAGTCTAGCATTGAAGTGCTAGTTCACATGAGATGTGTGCCCTGCGGGTCGTAGTTTTACGGGCGGTGTTGACGGTAAGCCTAGCATTGAAGTGCTAGCACTAGTGAGATATGTGGTAAGTCTAACATTGAAGTGCTCGTTCACGTGAGATATGAACCCTGCGGGTCGTAACTTTACGGGCGGTGTTGATGGTAAGCCTAGCATTAAAGTGCTAGCACTTGAGAGATGTGTGGTAAGCCTAGCATTGAAGTGCTAGTACACGTGAGATGTATGCTTTGCGAGTCGTAGTTTTACGGGCGGTGTTGGCGGTAAGCCTAGCATTGAAGTACTAGCACTGGTGTGATGTGTGAAATAATGTTTATGGTACGCGTGGAATATTGTTAGTGGAAACCGGGATAAAATAATGTGTGATGAACAACGAGACTTGTACTTGATAATGTGCTGTTGCGGGAACTTAATAATTTGTGAATAACGTTGTTGTACTCTACAAGCAATTATGTTTGTGTATATTGTATACTTAGTGAGTTTTATACTGCTGAGGTGGTGAACTCATACCTTCACCTGTACGGATGTGATTAAACCCACAACCGTATAGACTCTGATGCTTTGACTGCAGGTTCAGTGGATCTAGTGAATGACGTCATAGCATAGCACTTGGGATGTTATGACTGAAGCCCGACGCGACAGTTATAATGGTTGGACTATGGGTTGTTTGCCTTTGGTAGACTTAGTTTATGGCTCGTGTCGCTTGTGACACTTGTATTTATGAGCTAGTCTTTTGGTATGTATTTAATAGTTATGTAGAAGTCTTAAATAGATAAACATTAATGGCTCTTTTATTGTAATTAACTATTGTTTATAGATGGATCTTTCGCTATGTTGTTAATGTTATTATTTGTTATCCGCTGCGTAAATGGAACTCTGATTACCAGGTACATGTTATGGAATGTGTACTGTATGTTGGCTGAGCGACATGTAGTCGTGCCACTGTGATGACTCATTTTATGTTTCAAAAAAAAAAAAAAATTGGGTCATCACAATTAACATTAGATGGCTCTATCATTTTACCTTTTTTAGGCTTCTTCCACTTCTTTTTGGCTCTATGACTTACAAGATGAACTGAATGATGTTTTTATTGCTTAAGCCTTGCCTCTTCTTGAACAAGCATGTTAGCCAATTCATTTACATTCCATTTATCCTTAATAGTGTTGTAATGAATTTCAAATAGCCCATATTGAGGAGGCAAGGAATTCAAGATAAATTGCATGAGAAAGAACTCATCCACATTCATCCCAATAGCCTTTAACTTACCAGCTAGATTTGTCATTTCAAGGATATGCTTATGCATGCCACGTGTACCATCAAATTTCATGGTGGTATGTTCAACCATCAAAGTCCCAGCAAGAGACTTGTCAGTTGAATGGAAACATTCTTCTACAGTTGTAAGGAATTCTTTAGCACTATCACATTTAGGAAGCGTTGACTTAATATTACTCGCTATGCTCATTCACATAAATATAATGTTTAATCTATTTGATCTTTCCCAAGACATGTATAAACAGGGACGGAGCCAGCCATTTTAATGGGAGGGGGCCAAATAATTTTTTTTTTTCAAATAGGGATTAAAGTATATGTATAAAGGCAAATTTTAAGTAAATTAAACATAACCTAGTTTTGATATTTTTATTATTCCATTCAAATTAAAAATCAATAAGCAAAAGTAAAAAGAGTTTTTAGAAAAAAAAAAAAAAAAAAGAAAAAAAAGTAAAGAAAACCACTGTCCAAAGATTCAAAAAATAAAAAATAAAAATAAAAATAAAAATAAAAAAGGTTTCAGTTATTTTTTCCACACATTCTTAGGAAATCGAGCTTGGTTAAGCTTGTGACTCCTCAAATCTACACATGTCTTCTTCCAATGCACTACTTTATTAAACCCTTTTCGTTTACTTTGAACACAGTCTCTACAACTTTGTAAAGATCTTTCCATTGTTAGATTCTTAGGCATGTCCCTTGCTACCCGTGAAATATTAAAGGAAAAAGTTTTGACAATAGTTGAAGAGATGATAAAAGGGAAGGGGGCAAGGAAAAAAAAAATCTTGCTAGGGGCCAATAGGCAAAAAAAAAACCTTAATTTGATTCATCTAAAAAAAAAAACCTTAATTTAATTTTTTTTTGTTTTACCTGAATTTTTTTTAATTTTTAATTTTTAATTTTTAATTTTTTTTAATTTTTTTTTTCTCTTAAGAGTTGAGGGGGGGCCATGGCCCCCACCGGCCCCCCCTCTCTCCATCATTGTGTATAAAGCCTTTTCTTCCGCATTGCTTGAATCAGTAATAGCAGGCGGTTTCTCAGTCCTAAGTGCCAAGTCAAGATCCAGAACACCAAGGTGAAACTGAACTTGTTCAGCCTAGTATGAGAAATTTGTTCCATTAAGAATCGGAACAGATGAAGCATGCAAATGTAGCAAAATAAGAACTGACATAAATTAATGCTTACTATATTAATGCTTTGAGTTATCAAACATAAAATGTTTTAATAAATAGTAAGTAGTACCATTGCAATTAGGGGTGTATTCGAGCCGATCTTGAGCGAGTACCAGTTGTGCGAGATCGACTCGTTTAACTTTCCATCAAGCTCGGGCTCGGGCTCGAGCTCGACACGAGCCTAAAACTTATGTTCGAGATCGACTCGTCAATGTAAAATTCATGATCGAACTCGAGCTCGAGCTCGATCATTTTGGTCGATCTCGAGCTCGAGTCGAGTACTCGAGCTCGCTGAATCAAATTATTTCAATTATTATTTTCTTTATTTTAGCATAAAAATAAAAATAAACAATAGAATAAACCAGTTTTGAGCGAAGATAGAAGAGAGAGACTAACAGCTTTCTCACGAGGTCGGGTTCAATGCGGTACGCGTGGCGAGAGAGAGAGAGAGAGAGCGTCCTCCATCTTCTGCTTTATTGGAGCAGAGCACAAATTGGAAGAGATAAACATATAAGACATCGAAAGAAAAGGACATCGAAGACAAGAGAATCGGAAAGAGAAGAGACATAGTGTGCGTACCTGGAAAATATGAGATCGGAAATGAGAAACGACACCAATTTTGTTAAGAAAGAACGCCATTTCTTAACAAAATTGGGTTTGGCATGTAGTGTTTACCGATGAGGTGATGAGTTTCATAAGGTAGAAGAAAACTAGAAAAGAGGTGCAAGAATAAGAAACAGGAAGAAGAAGAGATGCTTGCGAAGGGAGTTTCCTGCAGGCAGCAGTGATTAGCTTCACGCGTCAGTGACAAGACCTCACTGTGCTCAGCGTTGAGTGTCTTGAAAGCTCGAAATTAACAAGCCAACTTCTTATCCCAAAAATGCCCTTCTGTCCTAAAAATGAATTAATGTGTCCTGCAAAGCATAAGCCATAACTGTTCTAAAAACAAATTGACTGCAACCCAAGGACATTTTCGGGATAATAAGTTCGCTTGCTTATTTTGAGCTTTCGAGACACTCAACACTGGGCATAGTGAAGTCTTGTCACTGACACGCGTGAAGCTCATCATTGCACGAAACTACCTTCGTCACTTGCCAAACATCTAGTTACGAGAGTAGAAAAAAGTTGTATACAGCAAAAAGGTGGATAATGGGAGGGAGCAAAAAGTCAAAAAAATAAAATACAACAAATAAAATAAAATTATATAATTTACTATTTCACTATATATCGTCTGGCATATTTTATTATTATTTTTTATTTTTTTGTACTCTTCTTTAAATTTGCACTCATAATAACTATGTTTACTTTAAAAAAAAAAATTAACCTATAATGCATTAATGATATAATTTAGTATTATAAATAATCAAAATTACATTTTCACACATTATCTTTTGAAATTAAGTATAACAATTGTAAATATACTAAATATTACATTTTAATATGTATCATTATATGTACTTATTATATTTATAAGTATAATGAGTAGCATATATAAATATCGGTATATATATAAAACAAATAATATATATGTCTAATTGTATATATGGTATGTTAATTATATAAGTCTTCATAAATTATGATACAACGTACAATTCATAATCTTAATAATTACATACTTAATAAGTTAATATAGATATAAATATAATGATAATATCATATAATCTGTCATATGATTTCAAACAAATAAGTATTATCATTTGATCTTAATTAATTAAATATGTGATATAACTTATAAGTATATTATATATAACGATTCTGTCAATTTATAAGTATTTAATTATTAAAAAAAATGTAACAATAGTTAATAAAAATATTAATAATGGTAATTATTATACTTTCATATGGTCCTATATATCTAATGATAATAATACAATCTTTTTTTCTTCTTTTTTTTTTTCTTTTTTTTTTTTTTTTTTTTTTTTAAGTCTAATGATAAATATTAAATCATATGATTCATATCTAATGATTATTTAGCATAAATGCATAACGTTATATCATATGATCTAAATTTTGATGATAACACCTAAATTGTGATTATAATGAACACCTTGGTAATTCCAATCAGACCAACCGACCAATCCTAATAACTTAATTTGAAATTATAATAATTATATTGCCATTATATATGAATAATATGATTAAGTTTCAAAAGTGTCATTATATCATATGATTAATGTGAATTCATACTTATGTATGTAATTATTTATATATCTAATCGTTGTATCTAAGACTCTAAGTATTAATAATAATTACTAGATATTTAAAATCTTACATCATACTTAATCAGTATATCTAAGTATCTAAGTATCTAAATACTTGATCATTGTATTTGTGTACTTATATGACATTATGTGCTATAATTCAAACTTATAGCTTGTACCATATTTTTATAATTTATAATTGTGAATTATGAATCATATCATATCACTTGACTTATGGAATTATAATTTATATTTGATAATAATGATAAGTATAACCATTATAAGTCATAATTATTATAATTCCTAACTATCTTCTAATAATACTAATATCACATGAATCATATGATCAAATGATCTAAGTATTATCGTATGATCATATGACTCATACGATCTAAATTATCTAACAATTCTTATAATTTTAGATCTTGGATCACGTGATAATGGTAATGTAATGATTCATAAGTATCTAATAATAATACTTATAAGTTATAACATTGGATATAGTGAAACATTGATTACATGTTATATGTCAGAATGTTATATTATTATAGGATTATATAGTCCTATTATATTACATGAATAATATAATATAAATCATATGATGAAGTATCTAAATTGTCATTATATCATATGATTAAGTAATTAACAATTAAGTATTAATATTATTCAATTTTACTATTTTATATTCATATTGATATGACCAGACAATTATAACCAATTACTATTTGCTGACCATTTTTATTTGTTACTTAATTTATGCTTACATAGAGTATATTGTTTATTAATATGCTATATTATAAAAATAAGTTTTATATATATATATATATATATATATATATATATATATATATATATTTACACGAGTCGAGCCTTAATAAACGAGTCGAGCTTTATACGAGCGGGTTCACGAGCTTTAGTCGAGTCGAGTCGAGTTTATACGAGTTTGCATCGTTTAATAATCGAGTTTGATTTTCGTGTTCACGAGTAGCTCATTTAATAATCGATTCGAGCACGAGTCGAGTTTATTCGAGCCGATCTCGAGTAAGCTCACGAGTAGCTCAGCTCGTTTACACCCCTAATTGCAATTCACCTTTGGGTGGAAATTACAATATACTAAAAATATAATCATTATGGTGATTCTCATTCACCTATTAGGAATAATTAATAATGCATCCATAATTCGATAGGTCCGTTACCTTTGTTCAAACTCTCAATTAAGGATACACATTAATTATCCTATCTCAGTTTATCAATCACTTAAAAAGTGGTGCACCTTTGGGTCAATCCAAAATATTCTTGTGATTTGAAAAAACTGTAAAAAATTTACAATGTCATTATCTTAATACCTGGGATTTGGGTATTAAGTTTCAAACAGACAACTTGAAATTTATGAATCCTTCTAGTTGGGTCACTTTGGTGACTAGCAAACTATTTCATAATATAGATCTCAATTCTAAATAATGATACCGCAAAGCAAATGGTCATAATATGCCTTTAACATTGATTATAGAAATATTAATGTATCTAATCAATAAGAAAATAACATTTAAAATAAAATGAAACAATCAATGTTTTAAAGACAATATTTATTGCCAAAACATTATCTTGATCATTTAAAGTAGCATTAAATTTTGCAAATAACAAGTATGTTTATGTAAAAGTTTTATCATATGTAATTGTTCGTTACTTACTATAAAAGATCTTCATAAACTATGCATATTAATACACAAGAATTTGTCATATGCAAAACTTAAATGTATGTAAGAATTGTCGTCAAAAAACAAAATCTTGTCATAAATTAAATACACATAACATTGTATGGAAAATCATGAAAGTTACAACTCATGCTCTGATACCACATGTTAAATGTAATGTACATAATATTTATAACTTCCAAGATCTTAATTATCATGATTTTCACAATAAATAGAATAAAAGAAACATACCAGAATCCATAGCAATAAAAGTATTCTTCAAAGCTCAAACACTAGGAAATAGTTTTCTCACTTGGCCCTCTTCAGATATACAAAGCTGATGGATATTGTACATATTTATAGGGTAGAGAGAGGACTGGTTTCCTTTTTTTTTTTTTTTTTTTTTTATCACCATTAATTCTACTTCCTATCAAAGTTGGAATTAATTAATAAGAAACATTAACTTCTTGTAGTTAATTAACCAACACTTTATTAAGGTGTATTAATTAACCATTAAACAACAATTAATTAAGGATGATTAATTAACCAACATTAAGAGTCTAATAAATTGTCTTATGTACCATTTCATGTGGGACATTAAATTCTTACAATAAAATGCTTCGTTTATGCTATAACCGTATAAAAGTTATTCTCAAGATTATACTATGTCCTAGGTAACAAGATTGGACCTTCATGATTGTCTTTTCAATGACTTTAGGGTGACAAATTTTAGATACAAAAGTCTGAATCAAGCAACATATTAGACATCAACCGATCTAGTATATACCTCAATTTCATTGATTTTGAGTCTAAACTTGGCCTTTTAACTTCATTTCTCATATTGAGGATTTTATAATTTGGATTTGACTCAAGTGTTGTGCAAAAACTATAGTATATATGTTATAATTTTCTCAACAATTTACTAAAATTAAATGTGAACCATTAAAAAATTTAGAACACATAATATAGTAAAAAGAGGAAAGGTATCAAATGAATATTCCTTCTCTTCTTGTGTTGCTAAACTTTAGATATCAATGTAATTTTCGTGTTACTATAAAGAAAAAGTAAAAAAGTAAGGTTAAATATCAAAAAAAAAAAAAAAAAAATTGTTTTTGTGATGACGTGGCAAGCAACTGTACATATTGCAGAAGGAGAGACAAGAAACTGATAAAGACAAAACAAATGGGCACCCTGCCTATCCCTTTCCATAAGGAGAATTTACCAACCAAAAACAAAACCCATTTACTCGTCTTTGATAATTGATATGAAACAAAACGAACCCATTTTATAACTCTCCAGTCTCTACCCAATACAAATTCTTTTAACCAATTAACTACCAGACCCATATATCATATATGATATATATCCCAACCAGTGAAGATTGAACTCGGACAGGTCATTCTTCCATGGCAGAAACCAGTAGCAGTAGCAGGAGCAGCAGCAATGGATCACCAATGACCAACATAACCCAGGACCACCTCTTCGCAATCCTCCTGCTCCTCCCCATAGATTCAATTCTTTCCTTTGCCATGACATGCAAGAGATTCAGGGCTCTCGCGTCCTCTGACGCTCTTTGGGAATCCATATCCAGGAGGGACTGGGGTCCCAACTCCGTTGATGCTCTCAAAAAGTCTTCCAATCTTCTTTTTCAGCACCAACAGCAGCAGCTTCCATGGATGAGGCTCTACAAGCATGTCTCTCAGCTTGATTCTGTTTCTCTCCATAAGCTTACTTACCCCGATACTCACTTGGCGCTCCCACGCCCCAGAGCTTCTCACTCTCTCAACTTTGTGTCTGACTATCTCGTCTTGTTTGGTGGTGGCTGTGAAGGAGGTCAGTCTGGTCTTTATAGCATTTATGCTTATGATTCTTTGATGCATGCTTCTAATTATCTTTAACAAGTTTTCGTTGATCAATTTACATGTTTCATGTGTTCATATTTTCTGGTTGAAGTGATTTTTCTTTAACATGACAACATTGATAACTGGGGCTTTCCTTTGTTATATTCCAGTCGATCTGAATCTTTGACTCACTGGATGACTGCTGTTTTTCGCGTATATTAAAGCATTTTGCTATTGTATCTTGTTGTTGACTAGTACTATTTTATATCTTTCATTTTGAGATTTGAACTTCTTTAATCTGAAATCATATGTTATTCTTAGGCTATTGATGCTTAATGAGTTACAAATATCAAGAAAGCATTGCATAATCATTGAAATCAGCACTAAATCTTCAAATCTACTAAAGCCTAAAAATCATTATTTGAGTATCACAATATCAAGAATGACCACAAAATTTTCTCTCAATAAAAAAGCTTTTGAAAACCTCGAAGTTAATTGCCTTGTAGCCTAATGGTAATTGTCCTCCTTTAAAAAGGTAAAGATTAAAAGATGTGATGTTCAACCCATCGTGAGTGTGGGATTTGTGGGGTGACCTGTAATTCCATTCTTTGGTTTGAAAAAAAAAAAAAAAAAGTGCAAAGAAGGAGACTTGGGGGAGAAGGTTTTGAAAACATAATTGACCAGAATCTCTGCATGCTCAATAGAAACTCTGTAATCCCATGATGGGGATAAGCTAGTTCTCTTTCTTGATAATGCCATATACAAGCCAGGTTAATTTGATAATCGGAGCCTGGAAAACTGAGGCAGCACAAATGGGGCACTGGGGAGTTAGACGGTCTGAAGTTTGAGCAAGCTAGCAAGTAGCAAGACCATCATGCAGTATTATTTTACACTTTAAATGCATAGGTCCTCTTTGGTGGACAGGGTAGCCTCTTTAATATTCCAAATTAGACCACCCTATTATTGATTGTTACTTGTGTAAATTATCAGATTGGCAATAGATCGTCCAGCAAAGCCCACTAAGTAAGGGATTAAAACCAAATATAGAAAGAAATGGCTTGATTATTCTTGCTGGAGAGGGTTATAAATCTTTTAATATAATGTTGAACATGATGGAAATAACTCCTAGTGAGATCTTTGTATTGAATGATTGTTGCATTAAGGCCAAAACATTTTTGCAGATTGGAAGAATGTAAAGAGCTTTATTTCAGAAATTTGTCAAAGATATCATCACATGCTTATTACAGACAACCGCTTATTCTCAAATCCTGTATTGGGCTATTGATTTTCATTTCCCGTGTCATGGAAAACTGCTTTTACTTCACTTAGCCCCATCCCCTCTATGGGTATTTTATGATAGGTTTGCAGATTGCATGATCAAGATTTAATGTGAAAGGTTCAGTATCCATGCCTTGATATTTCCTTGCCAAGCTATGAATCGTTCCCCCATGCTATATACTATTGTTATTGTAGTGTTAGTACTGTACAAATGTAGATCTAGCGTACTAAGAGTTTCACATTTCATTTCATTTATTGAAAACAAATTCAGAAAATCTAAATCTCAAAAACAAATGAAAGGAATAGGAAAGTAAAAGAAAAGAGAATAATTAACGATATGTTGATTCCTGTTTGCACATTGACATTTCATCAATGATCGAATTTAGTCTCTGTTCTTATTGGCATTGGTGTTTTGCCTAAGTGTGACAAGCATTGAAATCTGTTGTACATTTAATTGTTTATTTATTATTTACCATTCCTTCTTCATGGTAAAGTTGATCCAACCAGCCCTTGTCTTGGCCTTGTTCATGACATTGGATTTGAAGCTTGCATTAGTTAAACATTAAATATGGTTACTGATAGAAAAGGACAAAGAAAATAATGTGAGCCATTGCTTTGGGCCACTGATTTTGATCCTATCTTTTAATTTTAATTTTTTATTTCTTCATCTTTGGTGGGCTTTCTCAAAGTGGTTGTCGTCCTCTTCATCCCTTCTTAATGGTAAAGTTGATCCAACCAGCCCTTGTTTTGGCCTTGTTCATGACTTTGGATTTGAAGCTTGCATTAATTAAAGGTGAAATAGGGTTACTGCTTAAAGGAGGAAGAACATAATTTGAGCCCAATCTTTGGACCGCTGATTCTGATTCTATCTTTTAATTTAAATTTTTTATTTCTTCATCTTTGCTGGGCTTCTTCAAAGTGGTTGTCGTCATCTTCCTTAGATAGAGAGGGATACCTACCAGTAGAAATGCACCCTTAGCATAAAATTGATTATTAGGCCCACCTGTCTTCTCCTGTAAATGTAGCATGTTAGACTTCTGCATTAAATTGTGAGGTTGCTACTGATCATTTTACTTGTTATGAAATCAGGATATTTGCATTCACAGTATAAAATCATCCTGATGGTCTTGCTTCTCAGTGGCTTGCTCCATTCTCAGGATTCTCATGCCTTTCGTAGTTTGCTCCCAGTTCATAAGTCCAAATCACCACCTTAGCTTTGACCTCCTGAAGGATATTAATCTTACTATGTGTTGTAGTTTGTATGAACGGTTTAGACAGAAAAGGCGGAGGCTATTGTTCTGTTTAGTAGCCTACCACACAATGACCAAAATACTCCTAAACCCTAATAACTCTTCTAACACCATGAAAAATTACTGATGATGGAAATCATTAAATTCACCTTGTACTAGTATTGTTGTGCTGTATTACTGTCACAGGCAAGTGGAATGGGTCATTCACCCTTTATCTTATATATATATGGGTGTGTATATATGTATACAAAAGAGACCCCCAATTAGGGAGAAAAAGAAGATTAGACGTCCAAAAATTTAGTAAAACTAGAAAACCGGGGACTATTGTATGTCTTCATCCAAGTATAAAGAGATTTGAACATATCAACTTTTAACTCTAACACTGGTCTCTCACAATCTTCAAAGCTCATCGCATTTGCGCTCTCTAAATGCACCACATTATGCACAGAGAAACCATACTCCAAACTTCTAAAATGCAATGGCTTCCTAAATGACCTTTCCATCTAGCCAACAACTCCACCACCCTTCTACGTATGACCCACTTTATACCGAAAAGACGGAAGATCGAATCCCACTATTCTATAGCCACTTCAGAGTGGAGAAGTTGATCGTTTCCCCACTCCTCTTGCACATGTAGCACAAACCCACCACTATGACGTGCATCTTCCTTAGGTTATCCAAAGTTAAAATATTTTCAGTGTTGTCGTCCACACAAAGAACGCCACTCTTGAAGGAGCCTTATTATCCAAATCCTCTTCCAAGAAAATGGGGATCCAACGGGAGTGCAAAGTGCATGATAAAAGGATTTGACCTCAAATGTCTGCTTTTTAAAAGGGATCCAATAGATTTTATCACTGCCACCTTGTGTCAACCTGAGAGACCAAGTCCACCTCCCATCAAAGAACAAAGTGACCAAGTCCACCTCCCAAGCATGCACTGATATGGTAAAAGAAATATTTCATTGAAGATTGACATTAGAAAACTGCATATGATCCACCACCAAAGCCTCCTTACGCAATACTTCGTTTTCTCCTTGATTTCAATTTTCTAATTCAGAAGTCTTTTTTTTTTTTTTTTTTTTTCAGTGATACTTTTATGTTTATTAACATTTTTTATTTACAAGCCAAAAGCAAGAGAAATCCCATCCCTCTCTTTCCTTTTTTACATCCCCATGTCCTCCCCGTGTGGCGACATGGAGGCAAAAATAGGGGATCCTATTCACTTGTTCCAACTTACGAAAATAAGCTCATGACAAATATTGATAGAATAGGAGAGTGAAAATTATGAAAGAAATGGAAAAATAATTAGAAAAGAAATATAGTTATAGATAAAGTAGAATGTCAGAGATAAAAATCCTGTCTCTATGAGTTAGAAGTGGACCTTTTGAAAATGATATCTTAAGTTAAATTAAGTAATCAAGTTTCCTTTAACCTTCTTTCTCAAAGGCAACGATATATTCACCTTCTCTTTATTTTTTCTTTTTGGTGAAGATTCCTTTCAAATGACAATCTCTCTTGATTTTCATTTGGGGTAATTACCTTTTCCCTCCATGAACTACCACTCTCTGTCAACATGCCCCTATGAACTGACAACTCGACCAAAATAGAGCATTCAATTACCATGTTTACAGGTTTTCCCCCCTTCCGTTGGTCAGAGACGTTATTTTGGACGGTCAATGCGTCATGTGCGCCTCACGTGCCATTTTACAAGTTTTTTTTTCTTCCTCTTTTGCCCTCACTCCTCTCACTCTCTCTCTTTCTCGCTTGGTCATTCAGGTTCTTTAATAGTTTCTTCCCCTCTGTCAACCTCTTTCTTGCCCATCGGCTCCACCTCTCGGTACAGCAACAATGCATATTGCCTTGGCAATCGTCTTTGTCATCTCTGTCACTTTTCCGGCTGACGTGCATGCCTTGGACGCCCAAACGGTCATCAACTCTCATTTTCACCTAGAGCTTCGGCTAGGGCAGAGACCGATGCCACCCTGTGATTCAAAGAAAAAGATTTATTTAAAAAGAGTAATGAAAGAAAAAGATTAGGGTTTTGAGTGATGGACTGGTAAAGCTTGCAGTGTAGTGTCATTTTCTGCTATAGATTTCTGAGTAAAGTCTGTCTGGGCATACATTTCCATAGGGATTGAAAATTTCTGTCACGTAAGCTAAAATGTCACACCCCTTTTTTGCCCAAACTACAAATATGCCATTTTCCATTAATATTCTTCAATGGCTAGTAGCCGTTGCTTGGTAGTTTCGGGTTTCTCTTCAACGGCTAGTAGCCGGGTTTCTCTTCAACGACCCGTGGACTTCGCTGATGTATCTGTCTCCGAAGTGTCGTTTCGACTTGCACTTGACGACGAGGGTGAGGCGGTTCTGCAACTGTGGGTGTCTTTTGCTTGGAGGATCTGGTTTTCTATCTCAAAACGCCTTGCATTGATGATGAGAAAACGGACAAGTGGGGCGCCACGGTATATCTCTAGTTTTCTATTACTCTGTTTGCCCTTGTTTTTGTTAAGGATGCTGATATGATCTCCACTCCATCAATCAAGTCAATTAGTCGAGAGCTTCAAGCAGTAAATCATGCTGCCAATGATGAGGATCATGCAGCACATCATACTGCAGCAGATCATGAAAAGGAGAAGATGACAGCATATGAAGCTTCTAAGGAAAGTACAGCTCCCTAATGTACAGCTTGTGTAATCCTCTAAGTCCTAGAAGGAAAGTGCTGACAATGCACTCGACACTCTAAGGAAAGTGCAGCCTATGCAGCTTTCCACACAAGGCAACCTTCCATCACACTAATGAAGATATTGCCCATCATAGACACTCAATCAATCATTTCCTTTTGTATCTTGTAATTGTTAAACTATTTCCTTTTGTATCTCTAGCAAGCATGTATATATATAGGCGACAGTACACATTGTAATACTCAAGCTTTTGAAATAATATTACAGCATCAATATTCAAACTTGGTATCAAAGCCAATTCGGCTAACACCATCCCTTCGATCCAAAACCTTCCTTTCCATTGTTTCAATGGCTTCCGCAAGTTCCTCAACAGTTTCTGCACCCACCTTTGTTGTCCCCAACATCACCTCTTTGGTGACAACTAAACTAGAGGGTCCAAACTACATGAGTTGGACCACTCAGTTTGCACCAGCTCTGAGCACACATGACCTATTAGGCATTGTTGACGGCTCAGACATTTGTCCCTCAAAATTTACTGTTGATGCAGAGGGGGCCAATCAACCTCCACCATTAATCCAGATTTTTTTGGTATGGCAGAAGAAGGACCAGTTTGTGCTGGCTTGGCTCAATGCCACCCTTTCTGAAAAAGTGTTGTCCATGGTCTATGGACTCACCACAACCCATTAGGTGTGGGCGCATCTAGCAAAAAGGTTCACTCCAACCTCTCGCACCAAGATCTCTAATCTCAGAAGGCAGCTGCAAACCATCAGTCAAGGATCCAAGAGTTGCACCGATTATTTCCTTACAGGTTGTTTGTGAGTCGGCTGCAATGGCTGGAGAAGAAGGTTTGGATAATTCAGCTGAAATGGAAGAAGAAGCAGGTATAGATAGGGTGTCTCCTCTCGACACCTATTCCCTAAATTCGGGGGATTTTTCAGGATACTCTGACTGGGTCATTCAGTGTGCCAATCAGATTTATCCCATCGTAGGGATTTCGCATGAGGATCAGAAGCTTCTTTTGCTGGCTTTTTTGACGCATCTTGAAGAGGAATGTCGTAGTGAAGCGTTGGGAGCCCTGTCAAGCGGAGGATCGAAAGGCAAAAGGGAGGTTAAAAATTTGGAGTGTACTATTAACTATGATATTAGAGGCTCTTGCTCTAGACGCGGGAGAAGTAGGGCGAGGGGTCATCCAGTTATGTCATGAAGCCTAGGATTCTTTCCTGGAATGTGAGGGGGCTGAACAAGCGGATAAAACGCTTAAGGATCAGTAACTTGCTTAGGGATTGGAAGGTGGATATTATTTGCCTCCAAGAAACTAAGGTTCATGGTATGTCGAGAAGTATTGTGAGAAGCTTATGGAGTTGCAATCATGTGGACTGGTGTTGTTTAGATTCATGTGGGGCCTCAGGGGGTATCTTGATCATGTGGGATAAAAGGGTTGTGGAGAAGGTTGATGTTTGTTTGGGGGAGTACACTCTCGCAGTTTCCTTCAGAAATGTAGTGGATCGATTTGTCTGGGCCTTTGCAGGTGTTTATGGTCCGAATTCTGATGTAGATAGGAGAATACTTTGGGATGAGCTGGCGGGGAGTGTTCAGTTGGTGGAGCATGCCGTGGTGTATAGCGGGTGATTTTAATGTAACTCGGTTCCCTAGTGAAAGATCGGGAGAGGGTAGTATGTCTGCTATGAGAGATTTCTCTGATTTTGTCTTTGATCAGGGTCTCATGGATCTTCCTCTCACTGGAGGCTATTATACTTGGTTGCGCAGGCTTGATCCTTCCGTTTGGTCTAGGATTGATCATTTTCTAGTCTCCCCAGATTGGGAAGCTCGATTCCCTATGGTTTCTCAGAAGAGACTTCCCCGCCTTTATTCAGACCATTTCCCGATTCTTCTCGATTGTGGCGACTTTTCTAGGGGGAAAAGGCCTTTCAAATTTGAGAACATGTGGCTTAAAGCGGAGGGTTTTGTGGAGAGGGTTGGTGAAGCTTTGGTGGGATTCTTATTCGTTTCAAGGTTCTTCTAGTTATGTCTTAGCTTGTAAACTCAAGGCCTTGAAACAGGATTTGAAGAAATGGAATGAAGAGGTGTTTGGTAATGTAGAGGGAAAAAAGAGGAAGCTGTTTGACGAACTTCAGGCGCTTGAAGCTATTGAAAGTAGCAGGGCTCTAGTTGAGGAGGAGATACTAAAGAAGACAGAGATTGCCAGTGAAATCGAGAAGTGTTCTCTTTTAGAGGAGGTGAGTTGGAGGCAGAAATCGAGGGTGATGTGGCTTAAGGAAGGGGATAAATGTTCCAAATTTTTCCACTCCATAGCCAACTCTAATAGAAGGTACAACTCTATAGATTCTTTATTGATTGGAGATACTCTTTCTTCCAATCAGTCTGATATAGGTGAGCATGTGGTCGAGTTCTATAAAAAACTATTCTCTGAGCCGATTCAGTGGAGGCCTAAGGTGGATGGGTTATCCTTTGATTCTATTCTGGATTCTGAAGCCAGATGGTTGGAGAGAGTTTTCAAAGAGGAAGAGGTGAGGAAGGTAGTGTTAGCTATGAATGGTGACAAGGCACCAGGTCCTGATGGTTTCTCTATGGCGTTTTTCCAAACTTGTTGGAATGTATTGAGCTGTGACATTATGAAGGTTTTTCATGACTTTCATGCCAGAGGTTGGTTTGAGAAGAGCCTGAATGCTTCGTTCATTTCGCTTATTCCTAAGGCTCCTGGTGCTATTTCCCTAAAAGATTTTCGGCCTATTAGTCTTGTGGGTAGCATTTACAAGATTATTGCTAAAGTTCCAGCTAACAGATTAAAGTCGGTGTTGGAGAAGGTCATTTCCAAATCTCAGAGTGCCTTCATCAAAGGGAGGCAGATCCTTGATCTGATCCTTATTGCTAATGAATGTCTAGATAGTAGATTAAGATCAGGAGAGCCAGGTGTTATGTGTAAAATGGATTTGGAGAAAGCATATTATCATGTAAATTGGGATTTTCTATTGTATATGCTGAGACGGTGTGGTTTTGGGGAGAAATGGTGTTCCTAGATTGCTCATTGTATTACTTCTGGGCGGTTTTCAGTGTTAGTTAACGGCTCTCCTCATGGGTTCTTCAGTAGCTCCCGAGGTTTGAGACAAGGGGATCCTCTATCACCCCTTTTATTTGTTTTTGTGATGGAGGCTTTAAGCCGTATGATTTCTGCTGCAGTTAATGGGGGCTTGTTGGAAGATTTCAAAGTTGGTAATACCGCTTTTTCGCATCTTCTTTTTGCCAATGATACTCTGATTTTTTGTAGTGCTCATTCTTCTTAGTTGCGTCATTTGCGGGGGCTCTTCCTTCTATTTGAAGCTGCTTCAGGTTTGAAGGTTAATTTGGCTAAGTCAAACTTAATTCCAATGGGGAATGTTGATCAAGTGTCAAGGTTAGCCGACATTCTAGGGTGTCGGATTGCATCTTTGCCGGCGAAGTATCTTGGCCTTCCTTTGGGGGCTTCCTATAAGTCCACTCTTATTTGGAATGGGGTTATCGAGAAGATTGAGCATCAACTGGCTAGTTGGAAAATGTTATACCTTTCCAAGGGTGGTAGGGTCACTCTTATTAAGAGTACTCTTGCCAATGTGCCTACTTATTTTTTGTCTCTGTTTCCTATCCCAAGGAGTGTTGCTTCTCGCATTGAGAAGTTGAAACGAGATTTTCTATGGGATGGGATGGGTGAAGAGTTTAAATATCACCTGGTGAGATGGTCTAAGGTTTGTACCCCAATTTCAGAAGGGGGGCTGGGATTTCGGAATCTGTTGAAGTTCAACCGCGCTTTGTTAGGCAAATGGTTGTGGCTGTTTGGTATAGAGAGAGATGCTTGGTGGAGAGTTGCGGTGGATTCCAAGTATGGCAGTTTGTGGGGTGGGTGGTGCTCACGTGAGCCTGTTGGTGCCTTTGGGGTGGGTTTGTAGAAGAATATTAGGAAAGGGTGGGAGACTTTCTCTAGTTTTATTAGATTTGAGGTGGGGGATGAGGGTAGAACAAAATTTTGGCTTGATCTGTGGTGCGGGGATATGATTTTAAAGGAAGCTTTTCCTGTTCTTTTTGGTATTGCTCGGGTGCAGGATGCCTCCGTAGCGGATAATATGGAGATTTTGGGCGGTTCTATTCAGTGGACCGTGAGCTTTATTAGAGAGGCGCATGATTGGGAAGTGGGTGTCTTTGCCTCCTTTTTCCAGGTGCTTCATTCAGCCACAGTGAATAGAGATAGTGCAGATAGGCTTTGGTGGGTTCCTTCCAATAAAGGTTTGTTCATGGTCAAGACCTACTTCAACTCCCTGAATGGCTCTGAAGGTAGTTGCTTTCCTTGGAAGAGTGTGTGGCGGACTCAGGCTCCCTCGAGGGCGGCTTTCTTTTCGTGGTCGGCAGCCCTTGGCAAGATACTTACGGTGGATAATCTCAGGAAGAGGAGTATCATCATTGTGGATAGGTGCTGCTTGTGTAAGAGAGATGGGGAAACTGTGGATCACCTTCTTCTTCACTGTGATGTGGCTTCCACTCTGTGGACTCACGTTTTTACTCGGTTCGGTATGTCTTGGGTTATGCCTAAAAGAGTTATCGATTTATTTGCTTGTTGGTGGAAGTCTGGAAGACCAAGAAGTGCTGCGGTTTGGAAGATGGTGCCTATCTACATTTTCTAGTGTGTTTAGAAAGAAAGAAATCTTAGGTGTTTCGAAGATCAGGAGAATTCAATGGAGGATATGTTAGCTTCGTTTTTTCATACGTTGTATCTGTGGACGGTGGCCTTTTTGTCACCTATGTCGATTAGCTTTTCTGACTTTCTTGTTCGTTTTTCTTTTTCTAGTTAGGTGTTTCCTTTTGTATACTTCCAGTGTACTAAGGGGCGCCTTACGCTTTCAATAAATCTATTTATTTATCAAAACAAAATTTCCTTACAGCTAAGAGCCTTGCCGATCAACTTGCAGCAATTGGCAAAGGTGTGGATGATGAAGACCTTATCTCATATGTAATAGGACTCAACCCTTCCTATCATACATTTGTTACCACTTTCAGTTATGGAAATCGAGATACAACAATCCCATTTGAGGATTTCCAAACAGAATTGCTAAACTATGAGCAACTCTTTGAGGCACACCAGAAACCTCAGCACACTGATGGAGGTCAGTTTGCTTTTCACCTCAATAAACAAAAGTCCAACAATTTTCCAAAGAAGTACCGAGCCCCTCAATATGGCAGGCAATCTCCGAGAAGGCCTCCACCTTCTCAGTACTCATCCCCACAGCAATATGTGCCTTAGGAGCCAAAGTTCCCCACCACATCCTCCTCTGACAAAACTCCACATACCTCTACCCGTTTCTCCTCCAGCACTAAGCCTCCTTGTCAAATATGTGGAAAGATAAGCCACCAAGCACTGGATTGTTATCACAATGGATTTTGCATTCCAAGGACATCACCCACCTGCTCAGCTGGCAGCCATGGCTGCCTACTCCCTTGACACTGCCGAGGATGAGCAACCATGGTATCTGGACAGTGGTGCAAACCACCATGTCACATTTGATCTTGAGAAACTCAGTCTTCAGCAACCTTACCAAGGCAATGACAAGGTGACAGTAGGCAATGGCGGTGGTCTACAGATAGCCAACACTGGTTCCTTTATTATAGGTTAGAAAATGATGTGGTTAGTTGCACTTAACCATGTCACTGACTGTGACCGGTGGGGCAGGTGTATGGCAAGGTCCCGTTACCCTTGCCTGGAACTGAAGCCTGTGGACATGGTCTCAGCTTGAAACCTTGTCACAGAAATGAAGGAATCTGACCTGCGATACATGGGTGGGTAAACATTTGCCTTCTCATTTGTTTTGTAGGCATCTCCGGCCACTTGCACGACCTTTTGACTCTTACAACCCAACAAAATGCTGAAACGACGCCTCTATATCCTAGGTTAGAAAATGATGTGGACAATTACGCAAGACACGCCTGGTTTGGAGGAGCAGAATTTGGAGGGGGAGAAAATGGAAGACGATTGTGAGAGAAGGGATTTGGAAGAGAGTTTCGCAGTTGATGCAATAGCCCATGGCTGTTTGTTTGTGTCAATCGTTCTTCAACAACTTTTGAAACTCCAAAGACAGATTGGATCTTTCTAGGTTGGATAGGTTTGCGTTTTCCGTGGATGATGCGCTTAGCGTGAGCAATGCGGGCTCGGTGGTGAATAGACGGTGGCTGTTATTGTCGAAATTGAAGCAGGGGTTGTCAAAGCACAAGGAGGGTCATGGTCGGAAGTTGTTCCATATAGGGAGTAAACGTGTACTTATCATCTTTGTTTCCTTTTTTTTTTTTTTTTTTTTTTTTCAGAATCCGTTAACAAATGAGGCTGAGGGTAAAAGAGGAAAAAAAAAACTTGTAAAATGGCTTGTGAGGTGCACATGACGCGTTGACCGTCCAAAATAACGAATCTGATTGACGGAAGGGGGGGAAAACCTGTAAACATGGTAGTTGAATGCTCTATTTTGGTCGAATTGTCAATTCATGGAGGCATGTTGACAGAAGGTGGTAGTTCATGGGGGAAAAGGTAATTACACCTTTTCATTTAATACCATGTCTTCATTTAATTTCATATTTTCCTTATGGAAAGGAAAAAAATAGTCTTTGAGTTTTGACACATTCAAAAATTAGTCCTCATGTTTCCAAAATAAGAAGAATCACTCCCTGGGTTTTCATCACTTTGAAAATTAGTCCCTTTGTCAACTTCTTTGTCCAAGTTATTGATGGAGTTTCTACCACATCAATTAGTTGCCAGGTAATCACTTCCTGTGAAATTACAATTGTGTCCTAAAATAATGAAATTATAAAAAAAATTAGAAAAACCTCCTGAGTGCTGGGGGGTCAAGGCAGCCTCCATCCCCACCACATTTTTTTTTTTAAAAAAAAAAAAAAAAAATTATTATTTGTGAGATATAATTATAATTACATATAGAGTGATTACGTGGCAATTGGTTGACATGGGAAAAACTCCATCAACAATTTGGATGGAAAACCTAATGGAGGCATTGGGTTTTTAAGTGATGAAAGTGCATGGAGTGATTTTATTTATTATTATTTTATTTTAAAAAAAACTAGGAACTAATATTCAAACGACCAAATCTGGGGACTTATTTTTTATTTTCCCTTTTCCTTAATTATACTATTATTGTTATTAAACATATGGTTAATATTATTTATATATATATAAAAAAAAACATATGGTAAATATAAGTAAGTTCTGCTGAGGAAACAAAACTGTAGGCGATTCATGAATCAATGTGTTGAGACAATAAAGAGAAATCTAGATAAGGACATGTAACTATCTCAAGTATGTTTGGTTTCTGTAATTATGTATAGGGTGGGTTATAAGAATAGTTAGGCTTTAGAGTGGTGTCCAGTTCTGAGGATGAGTTCATTAAGTGTCTTCCATTGTAAGAATGTATTTAAATTAAATCCATTTTATTTTGATTGATTATGAGATCTACTGGTCCTAATCCTGGAGTTCCTTCATTTGTGGTTTTCATGATTTGATTAAATTAATCTGGTAAACCGAGATTAATCTTGACCAACTCAACACTTTTAATTGCTATTTTGCCACTGGAATCTGGAGAGAACACCCCTATATTGCCATTTAAGAAAAATTCTTTCTTTCTTTTCTTCATTGGATTCCATGCAAGTTATTTTGAAGCTACATTAGCATCTCAATTGAAGTTAGTGACTATCTTATATACTAATGGACAAAGTGTTCCTTCCTCCAACCCGGTCAATAAAAATGTTGTCTCTTGAGCATGTGAAAAGTACATGCTTTTTTAATAGCATGATTGAAGTTGGAAGAAATTTTATTTAAAAAGCATGTGATTTTCACATGCTATTTAAAAAGCATGGGCTTTTCAAATGCTAACCGACACATGGCATTTTTATAGACCGGGTTAGAAGAACTTTCTTCAACCCAATTTGAAAGAAATCTGTCCTATACTAATATCTTACAATCTTGTAAGTTTTAGTTGTTGATGGCCTAGTTTCTACTTCTTGAGCTAAGGTTTCGTTTGTTTCGACGTAAAAACTTTTTCTGAAAGTGTTTTCCATATTTTCTAGTATTTGGTGTAGACAAAAAATAGTCAATGGAAATGATTTTTCGAAGTTAATGGAAAATGAGACACCTAGGGCATAAAATGACTTGCACTTCTTGAGAGTCGTAAGTCATTTTACACCCTTCATTTTAATGCTAAGTTGCTCTTATTTTCTCATAATTTTTTTTTTATTAGTAAGAGAAATATAATTAAAAAACGCAAAGCGCAGACAAGTACACAGGGAGTATACAAGAAAAGCGACTAAGGCGGAGAAGAAAAAAGAACAAGAAAATCATGAAAGCTAATCACTAAGGGAGTTAGGAACGCAGCAGTCCAAGAGATCAAAGAAAAGAAAAAGAACGTTCTGAGCTCCTCAATCGTTAGGAAATGTGGTAATCTAGACCACGTAAACGACCCTCTTGCTAAGGGAAGATCCATAAGACCCTGTTCAAATTTAAAATCAGAAAATTCCAACATAGCGGCACTTAGGCTAACATCTCTCGATCTTTCAACAGGAAAACGAGTGACGTTGAAATTGCCCCCAATGCACCAAGGTAGCTCCCACCAAGAAGTAAGGCCAGCCAACTCAACCTAGAGAGACCTTCTGGTAGTGTCATTACAAGGACCGTAGACCCCCACGAAGGCCCAAGAAAAGTCATCAACTACGCTTCTAAAAGAGCAGGGAAGAACAGACTCTCCCACGTACTCTTCAATCTTTTCTACGAGCTTCCTGTCCCACATAAGCAGAATGCCACCAGAAGCCTCACAAGAGGCTAAATAACACCAATCAACAAATTGACAACGCCACAAACTTCTAACAATGTTGTTAGAAATAATCTCCAATTTAGTTTTTTGTAAGCAAATAATATCTGCCTTCCATTGCCTAATGAGGTTTCTAACTCTCAAACGCTTACCACCCTCATTCAACCCTCTAACATTCCAAGAAAGAATTTTAGGCTTCATAACAAGCCTCTATACACCCTCCCCTTGCTCTTGCCACGAGAAGCGCTGCCACAATTTGCGTCATAATTAATAGAACAAGCTAACCTATTTACTTCCCTCGTACCTTTATTGCCCAATTTCATGCTAGGACTCTCTACCTTCTCATCATTTCTAGCTACAATATCCTCAAACAAGGCCCAAAGCCGTCCTTCGAAACCCTCGCACGAAAGCCCCACCAAATGACTGAACTCCTGAACCAAATGCAAAACCCAATCTGAAGACCGCTTCCCAGACTTCCCCCCAAACTTGTCTGCTGGACAGCAAGACAAAGGAGTAGGTTCCTCGTCTGGAAACAATCCAATTCCCAACGACTCCTTTGCCCCAACTCAAAAAATTCGAGGGAGGTGTGAGTAAATGAGACAGCCACCAAAGAGTCCTCCGGAGGGCTCTGAGGACTGAAAATGGGTACAGGTAGCACGACACTCGGCACAACACCATTGGGAAAGGCACCCAGAGAGTTCAACCCAGCCCAAACAGTCACAGCTTCACCATAAACCGCCGACGCTTTATCGGCAGAAACCAAAGACGCTACTGGGCCCAAGGCGCCAGGAACTAACCCAGAATCCGTCTTTGGCTGAGGATAAGAACTCACCGGAAAACGGACAAGAGAGGAAGAAGGCGGAACTGCACCACTGGCGTCCTCTGTCTCGGCCGGAGGTGACCCAACAGTCCCAACACCGGAAGGAACTGACCCTGAAAACAACTCCGGAAGAGGAGAAGAGTTTACTGAAATAGGAACAGCAGGGGAAGGAGGCGGAACCGAACCACCGACGTCCTCTAGCTCTGCCGGAGACGACCCAACAATCCCAACACCGACCCCATCGCCGGAGCCAAACATTTCACCTGAAGTATAACCAGCAATGCAGAATCTCCAGATTTCAGGATGTGTAAGTTGGGCTTAGAAAAAAACTTCTGAGCCTAGTGCTTCCTCCTCTTCTTGCGCCCAGCAACTTTGGGCTTAAAGCCAGGCCCACACATTTCAAGCCCTTCAGAGACTCTAATCAGAGCTCGGTCCGCTTCAGCCTTTAATTTGGCGAACTGGCACTTCCACTCGCAAAGAAGAGTATGAGACACCCTATTTCCTGTCAGCTTACTCTCTCCCCCGAGATTATCACCAAAATGGCAAGCAAGCTTGCCTCGAACAGCTGAGCCATGTGCGTCAGACGGAGACAGACCCATCACAGTCTCTGTAGCACAGCGGTCCTTACCTAGAGGTTCCCCTAACTGCGTTGTCTTCTTCTCCACCTCTGAGACTCTGGCTGCTGGATGTAGGACCACTGCATAAGATGGTGCAGCAACTTTGCCAAAAGACCCAGCCTGTCCGGTGATTGCAGAACACTGAACCAGCCCTGTCTCAACCAGCTTTCTAGACTCCTTTAACGCCGAAGATGGAGAAACAAACCCTGGCCTTACTGAATCTTCAAAAAAAGCAAGAACCTTACCCAACTCAGCGACGAAAAGGCTCCAGTCCCGCCCTCCATGCGCCATACAGGTTCCCTACGCTGCTCTGCGTCACACCAGATTGCTGCCCGCACCTGCACCAGCACCGCGTCACACTAGATCAGTACCTGAGGCTGTACATGTACCTGCACCAGACCAGATTATTACCCGTGGGTGCATGGTAGCATACCATGCTACCATGCCTCCACATCTTACACCATCCCCTCAAAGATAATCAAACCCAATGATTACTGTCTAATGATATTACTTCTTCATAAGTTTGTATTTGCATTATCAAAATTCTCACCATGGTTCAGTGTGTAAGGTGTCTATGAAATCATCACTTAACCTGTGTCCTGTGTCCTGAAAAATTTAATCTATGCATGTTGAGATATCTCATTCTGGAACATTTGGTTCTTAAGTTTTGTAGTTCAGTTAATTGAATAGCCAGATCCCTAAAAACTTTGCTCTCTTAGGCCAAATGAAGAGGTCTATTTTAACTTCAAGAGAAAATCATTAGTGAGTACATTAAAAGATGAGTGGTCTTTGCACGGTTTTTTGGCACATCTTTTCACGTTCCATTTAAAACCCTTCGGTCATGATTGAAAGGCTAGAATTATCGAAATGGAGAGGATCCCAAACTGTCAAAAAACATGAAAGACATTGAAATTTAAAGTCATAGTAACTTCATTCTTGCCCCTATCATCTCCTGTTTTTCTGTTAAATTAATCATCTTCACTTGTATTTCTCTATGTCAAGTTTACTTCTTCAACATGAGAATTGCTACAAAAATGTGTTTTTTTTTTCTTCATGGTATTAGAATAGACATTTGCACACTGTATTGCACAAAACCACGGTAGCTATTGTTGTGTAAACAATGAGCTACAAAATATTCCCATAATATTCTATTGCCCGCTTCTCAAACTCAAGGTGGAAGCTTGAGTTTGGGAAGAAAGTGGCTAGGTCGGATTAGTCAGATCGAACAAGCCTCCGGGTCAGAGTGCACGTTTGATCATATTGGTTGGGTAGGGTCTGACAATTAGCAAAGTCCCAAACTGAAGTGGTCAAACTCCAAGTCGTGGAGTGCTACATGGTTGCGTTGGTTGAGCCGAGCCTTAAAGGTCGGCAAGTTGAAATGTGCCAAACTAGAATTGGAACAACCTCTAGGTTAGAGCATGGGATTAGGATCGATTCAAAATAATCATTGAGCCAATTCTGACCTATGCTAGTGGCACGGTGTGCCAGAAGAGTTGTTGTTTTATCCTTTTATTTTTTAAGTAGTTCAAACTAGGTCGGCTCTAACCGAATCGGAACAAACCGAATCGGATAATTAGATCAGGGTCACAGGTCGTTGGTCATGGTTTAGGGCTGCAAGCTCAGGTTTGTGTGTTAGAACTATGAGCTAGAGTCATGGGTTGCACACGGATTCAGGTTGCAGGCACGAGTAGTGCAAGTCGGGTAGGCATTGATGGACTGGGTCGATAAAGGAACAGGATCACAGACAGGACATATTGGTTGGATTTGACTGTACAAGCTAGATCTGTACAGATGGGCTGAGCCAGGACAAAATGAGTCAGTCGAAACTGATCCCGGATCGTGCGAAAGGCACATGAAGTATGTGGGCCAAGCGGGAGATATGGGCTTGTGTCAGTTTGGGCATGTGCCTGCACATGGCACATATTGGGTGAAGAAGTGTGTGGGAGAGAGCATGAAGGCTCACACTGTCTACGGCATGTCAAGACGCGTGAGGGCACATGGGTCAAGTTGGTGTGTGTTGACTGGGGCGCGTCCTGCACATGATGTGTACAGGGTAAAGACAATGTTGAATAAGCGCATGAGAGCGAGTGTAAGAGCATGTGAATGCTTAGATCGAAGGCAGCACGTGAGACTCACTTTAGAGTGCATGACAGTGGATGGCAGCATCAAATTTCTTTATTTGGTAGATTGGTGATCTTTGATCCCAAATGTGGTGTTGGTCGATTGAGAAAAAGCTTGCATGGTGACACATGAAATGTGTGTTTTGACATGTGTAAAACAAAGCAAAACCTATCACGCATGCAGGATAATTGGAGGCAGATGTTACATGGTTTGGTAGATCAACATCATTTGAGTCTGAATTTGGCAATGGTTTATGGAGAAAATGATCTGGGAATGACAGATTGGTTATGCTGCATGGAGCGGAGGCAAAAGAAATTGTTAGAAGCCACAAGAAAGTGGCTCTAGTGCCAAGATAAAGTAAAAAGAGTAAAATAAAATAGAGAAAATATGCAGAAGAATATTTTGGGGAAAAGATAGAGTGAGAGAGAGAACATAGAGAATTAAGTGGTTCACTCTTAAAGTTCTACGTCCATTATATACAAAGCCCAAAAGGACTGCATCTTGATTGTATCGACCTTTATAGTTTTATAGTACACAATTTGAGGTATATATAAGAATCTGGTAACATAAATAAGGAAACTTATAGAACCACTCTTACACATTGTATTACACAACCATGGTAGCTGGTTGTTTTGTATAAACTATAGGTTATAGAATATTCTAACAAGATGCAAGATTATCTTACCTTAAATCCTCTGTAGAATTTGGCATTTGGCTTCTCCCCATGTTGGAGGTTGTGAGGTTGATGGAACTGGAAAAAAGATAGGGATGTCCTATTTGCATCAATTGCTTAGTGTCTGGGATGTATCTAGGATTTTCTTAGAAATCCTAGTCTTCCTTACACACTCAGCTTTAATGACAACCTTCATTCTTGCTCGTAAGTATTTGGTTGATAAATATGTCTAAAAAAAGCTTGTCTATGGATTTTCTTAGAAATCCTAGTCTTCCTTACAAACTCAGCTTTAATGACAACCTTCGTTCTTGCTCGTAAGTATTTGGTTGATAGAGATGTCTTAAAAAAGCTTGTCTACATGATTTATAAATCATGGACTGTTCTACGCTGAACTTTCTAGTTCCATTTAATATATTTCTTCATATTTTACTGACTAAGAGTGCTTTCAAGAAAAAGTGTCTTTCAAGAACTCATTTGGACTGAAAGGGAGTATTCCACCTTCTGCCAACCGCGGGTAGAATTTTTGCAATCAATTTTGTGAAATGATGAATAAATCCAAATCCCTTATTTGTTGCTGGAAGAAACACACAAATCTGCCAGCAGTTATTGGCAACTGGAGATATGAGCAAAATTAATGTACCCAATCATTATATAGTAGAACTTTTCAACAACTGATTAAACCAAACAGCTTCTTGATTGTTTAGAGTGAATGTGTGATTTTTCTTCTGATTATTTACTGATGTTTCTTTTTAGGACGACATCTAGATGACACATGGGTGGCTTATATTGGTAAAGACTTTCAGAAGATTCTCAACTGGCAGAAGGTTAACTCAGGCATTCCAAGTGGGAGATTTGGGCATACGTGTGTTGTAATTTGTGATTTCCTTGTTCTCTTTGGAGGAATCAATGACAACGGGAGCCGTCAAAATGATACATGGGTGGGACAACTGACATGCCATGAGACCTTGGGCATTTCATTATCATGGAGGCTGCTCGATGTGGGATCCGTTGCACCACCCGCCCGCGGGGCCCATGCTGCATGTTCCATTGATAATAGGTTGATGCTTGTCCATGGAGGGATAGGCCTGAATGGCCTCAGAATGGGTGACACATGGGTTCTAGAACTCACAGAAAATTTTTGCTCCGGAGAATGGCGTGAAATTTTGACATGTCCATCACCTGCAGCTCGTTCAGGACACTCATTGACTTGCATTGAGGGTACCAAGATAGTTTTATTTGGAGGAAGAGGATTGGGTTATGAGGTGCTGAATGATGTTTGGGTCTTGGATATTTCTGAGAGTTATCTGAATTGGGTACAAATACTATACGAATTACCAAATATACCTGAGGGAGTTTCCCTCCCACGAGTTGGTCACTCAGCTACAGTGATTTTGGGAGGCCGGGTGCTGATATATGGAGGGGAAGATTCACAAAGACACAAGAGAGATGATTTCTGGGTGTTAGACATTAGCGCAAACCCTTCCATTACCGTGCAGCCATCCACACTGAACTCTGCGAGATTATTGGCAAAAATGTGGAAAAGGTTGAAGGCAATTGGTCATAAGCCTAAGTGTCGGTCATTTCATCGAGCCTGCACAGACGATTCTGGGCGTTATTTGTATGTGTTTGGTGGAATGGTAGATTGCTTAGTTCAGCCAGCTGAATCAACGGGGCTGGGGTTTGATGGGGAGCTTTTTCTTGTGGAGCTTTTGCTTCAGCTGTAAAACGGAAATAGAAGTTGAGGTGATAAGGTAGTGTGTACTTTCTCAGAGGCCTATTGTGCCCAGTGTTGTATGTATATAGTAGCTGTCTTGTTCATTATCTTTTATGAATTGATATTATCAGATTAAGTGGCCCTTTGTCTATTATGTTGAAGCAATGCTTTAGAGAGTTAGACACTGAACATGGAAGAACCAATTCATGTATTCCTTTGAACCGATGCAGCAGCTTGTGTGGTTCTTCACAAACATCTTTAGTTTGATTTAATCGTACACTTTTTGTTACAAAATATACCCTATTTCCAGAAGCCGTGACTATTTTTGGTCAACCACAAGAATACAAATATACCGTAATCAATCATCTCTAGTTTGATGTTCAAAGTCACCCGACCGTCAACACTTTTGAATTCATTGTTTCCAGGAACTTACTTGTATGAGAGAAATAGATAAAATAATAAAAATAAAAATAAAAACACAAAAAAGTAAAAAAAGTAGAAATTGTACGAATGTAAAAGTTGTGCAATATGAACACATGAATCTAATCACCATAGGAAAAGGGAGAACGGTCCTAGTTAGCTTCTCTCTAGAAAGTAGATGTAACAGTCCTCAAGATCTGTTACTGATTTTAAGAGAAAATGGAGAATTAATTGAGAAAAAAGGTTGAGAAATTGAAAAACAAGCTATATTGACTGGATTGGCACTTGGAGGGGCCAAGAACCTCCGAAGTTCACATATGAACCACAATGCAATTCTCTGGACACCTTCCCTCTCATCTAGCTTGCCTTTTATAGAGTCTAATCCTAACCGAAGCTGACATCAGCTAACAATATCCAAATAAAGCTAACAGAAATACTGAAATAGACTGCTAACTATGAAGCGCACGTGCTGTGTCTAATAGAACTGTTACAGTAGAGGCTCTCCACTGCCTATTGCGGTTGCTCAAGGGGAGGAGGAATGGGTTTTTTTCATCCCAACTCCCATCCCCCCTATGTTTCATCCTCGTGTTTTTCAATTTTTTTTTTTTTTTTTTTTTAAACCACCTACACAGCTGAATCATCTCGTTGTTCACTGTCACGCTTCCCTTTGTCCTATCGTCCACCTCGCTGTCTAGCCATCCTCTTTCTCCGGGCTGCGATTTGCACTTGGGGAGGTTTTGAAGGCCATATATCAGTTTTTCCAAACCAGATTTCCCGTCTTCTATCTCTCCCCTCCACTGATGCGCCTCACCACCACCATCTCCGGCCTTTTCGCTTCTCTCTGCCTTCCTCTGTGTTGCCATCTGCCCCCTTCGCGGCCACTTGTGACCTTCACGCACCAGTGCGTGAGCCACAAGCGTCTTTCTATTGGTGTTTTCTACCGTTACACCTGCTGATTTTGGTTGTTTTGGGTTATTTCCGTTTTTCATTTTCTGTTGTAACTTTATATTCATGTTATGTTGTTGTTTTTGTGTGATTGTGTCTCCCTGTTTTTATGTGGTTTGAGCTAATTGAGGAGACTTTTGCATCCGGAGATCATTCCTCCTTATCAACGGATCTCATTCGGATTTTGGCAGTGCCTCCCCCTCAACAAGCTCCTTCTGAGGGTTGTTGTAGCACCTTAACGGTGGGTTCAGGAAGGGTTGATGGGCTTGAGAAGTTTGTGCCCCTTATGTGTCCTTTTTGCTTCAATTACCACTTTATGTGGCCCTTACATAGAGGACCGGGTCGTTTTTTGACCCATATGTTTTGCACTATAATTTTTCGTTTTAAGTTTGTTGTTGAGGAGCCCACCCCTTTTACAAAATTGTGATCCTGTAACCCTTTCCCTATTTGTTTAGAAAAAGAAGAAGAATGTGATCACCATAATCTACAAATTGTACTTGATCTCCTATTGCTGCAACAAAGTCAAGAAACTGCATCAACCTTGAACATAATTGGCTAAACTACATCATGGATTATGATTTAGTAAAACCAACACTCAATTTGGTTCATGTTGAGGGCTACTTTTCGTTGGCCGAAGAAACATGGACCCACAAGAAGCTAGGAAAATGCCCAATCTAAGTAACTAATGCCGATTAAAATTAGGATTGTTCTTACAACGTATGATAGTAAACAAAAACCAAAGATTAAAGTCTATAGAGAGAACTCAGGAAGAAAGGAAATAATGATTAGGAAAGAGAAAGATCCTAGTCGCCCTAAAGAAAAATAGAGAATAACTTTGAAGGATTGAAACTTAATTGATGCTCCAAAATTGAATCGAGAAACAATAGAGACCATATCCCTTTGTATAAGCTAAGTTTTGAGTGCTCTAAAAGAAAAATACTTCGAGGAAAAAAGAAGAAGATAAAAATACAAAAATAACCCTAAAACTTGGAGCCAATGCAAAATACTTGTAGGCAAAGCAAACATATATTATTCCAAAAATAATCCTAAAAGCGTATGCATAATTCCTATCATTCTTGTACTGGTCTTCTCTGTCAAGATATTCCAGTGTCATTAATTCAATATCTGACAACTCAGCTGCTGATTCTCCAGCATGAGTCTCCCCGGTTGGAAAAAAAACAAAACTCACATTCGAGTTCAAGTCATTTCTATCAGCATCAATGAAAAATGGACTCAAGTGCTTCACGTTAAACACGTCTGAGGTCTTCAAATGACTTGGAATACATAGCTGGTATGCAAGACAACAATTTTATTTTGTCAGAATACAAGTAGGGAGGCTGGAGAACATATTATCTCCATTGAAGGTGTGCTTTCCACAAACAGCTATGAGAAGTACTTGGGGCTACCTACTTTAGTGGGTAAATAATAATAATAATAAAAAAAAATAGAACTTTCAATGGTAAAAAAGAAAGAGTAAAGAGTAAGCTCAATAAATGGAAGGAAAATTTTCCTTTCACAAGTTGGAAGTAAGATTCTTGTTAAGACAATAATCCAAGCGATTCCTACTTACAGTATGTGCATGTTTCAATTACACAAATCGCTATGCAGGGAAATAAATCTATGACACTCAAATTTTGGGGGGGAAACAAAGAAAATGAGTTAAAAGTTGCTTGGATAAGCTGGCCAAGAATATATCTTTCAAAAAAATTGAGTGGCTTGGGATTCAGGGATCTGGAATGTTTTATGTTGGAATTGGTGTCCAACACTCCAATTGCATTAAGTTGTTTTTCCTAAATTGTATAATATTGAACATTGGACACACACACACACATATATATATAATTGCTTTACATGTGCATCTATGTTTAAGTATTTCATATGATATACATATAAGGTCCCAAAGTTACATTGTATTTGACTAAGGTGTGCGTATTGAGATTATCACACAGAAGATCATAGTCATAGGTCCTTGTAATTTATAAAAGGTTGTTCGTAGTCGCAAATGGAACTAGGAAAACCATCTAGACTATAATATGTCAACCTTAACGATCTATCTTGATTAGGAGAAGCAGATAAGGCTTTGAGTTAATATGTTGGTGTAAGTGAAAGGTAGTGCCATGCACCGAACAGTGACCTCATGAGTCATCATTCTTTCAACACTGTGATAAAGAAGGATGTATGTGCACGACAACTTATAATAGTTACTCTAAATCATGAGAAGATTGCGAACTCAGATGTGAAGTGTAGGTCACTTTGATGTACAAGAATGAGATCAAATCACTGGTCAATACTTCTGTGCATTGGGTGATCGCATGTAGCATTGTGGGAATACTTTCTTTAAGAAGGAATCCAAATCCTTTGTTAGAAAGAACAAAGTGATAAGGAATATTCCCCTTGATGTAGATTTAATGAGGTTGATTATCCTAAAACTCGGGTCTGAGTGTTTCAATGGAATTTACTGAAACTTTATTTTGTGTAAGGTGAGATGAAAAACTCACATTATACAAAAGGATATATCATATAATTAAATCAAGAGTATCAAGGAAAAGAGGTAGTGAACTAATTAACAATGTATTGACTTTAGTTTGACTACAGAATGATTCCATGGAGGGGTAATATGTAATAAATAAGTATGTCACGGGGATTGATTCATTAATTTGAACATACATATTAGGGGGCAGTCACATTTTTTTAGTGGAATCAATTGTAATTAAATAAGGTCAAGTGATTTACTCACAGACCTATTTAAAACTAATTGTATTTTTCCCTTTAGGTCTCTCTTTGAGCTAATGTAAATTGACCAGATACTATAAGCCTTGGTTATGTTTTTATTTCTGTTGGATTGTTTTATTTAATAAAACATGGGCCAAAGGAATTTGATTCCTAAGTGGCTCATTACTGAGAGATGATTGGGCTTAGTAATTAATTTCTATGGGCTCTTGGAATTAATCCAAGGCTTAAGTTGAGATAAAGGAGCATTGGACTTTAGGGATAAAACACAAGTCCATGTTGAAAAAATATGTAGTAATGAGATATGGTTAAAAACCTATCCTTAGATGCATGGGGAGATATTATCTCCCCATTGGCCGGTTGATTCATGGCCAAAGGGAGATAATATCTCCCCTTGGCTGTGTATCATAGTAGCTAGGAGGAGGTGTTCTACTCCTCCTATGACTCCTATGTTATTTTAACTATATCTTTAATTTATTTCATAATCCCATCAGAAGAAGTAAATCAGAGTCTATAAATAGAGGGCTATAGTGAAGTATTAAACACAATTATTATACAACAGTTTTACTACTTCAAGTTGTGAGTCTACACTCACGATTATATTCAGTTATCTAAGAGAAGATCTGAAGGTTGAATCAAGAACACGAAGAACAAGTTCTTCATCATTCAACATGAAAACTTCAAAGTCAACTAGCCCATATAGCCAAGGAGTGACAGTTTATTATTAAACATGTTCAAGTAAGTACTTTAAACATGTTTGTTTAAATTATCTAGCCTTGTTTATCTTGAAGAAAATTTTCAGGATCAGTATTCCACTGCGGCTAATTTGATTAACGCATGATCCCCAACATTATAATATGGCTTTGTTGGCGAAACAAGGGTGGAGATTGTTTTATAATCATGACACATTGGTGGTTATAACTTTTAAAGAGAAATACTATTTGCAAAGGGATCTTTTGGAGGCAAATTAGGGCTACATGCCATCTCATGCGTGGAGGAGTACTAAGTGGAATTGCCGAAATCTTTTAAAAGCATGTTTACTATGGAGAGTGGAAAATGGAAAATGGAGACACAATAAAAATTTGGGAGGATAAATGGGTTCTAAGTCCCACATCATATGTAGTCCAATCACCAGTTAGGATTCTTGGCAGATACGAAGGGTAAAGGAACTAATAGATAAAGATACAAAGTGGTGGAATATTACTTTGATAAAAGAAATATCAATGTAGATGAAGCAGTGAGAATATGTAGTTTGGCCATAAGTCCTCATGGAAAAAAGAATCAGCTGATCTGAATAGGCACTTTGAATGGGAATTTTTCGATAAAACGTGCTTACTTACAACATTTTGAAAAAAGGAGAGAATCTTGGAAGGTAAATGAGAATGCTCAAAAGTTTCAATTTATAGTAGTGTCTAGAAGAGAATTTGGAAAATGAGAATTCTAAGGATGTTCAAGATGTTTCTATGAAAGGTCTATAACAATTTATTACCTACCAAAGAAAATCTATGTAAGAAAATGATAATGCATGATCCCCTTTGTCTCGTTTGTGATTTGATTGCAGGGACTATAGGTCATATCATTTGGAGTTGCCCGTCATCTACAAATGTATGGACGAAATGTAATAGAAAATCCAGAAAATATAATTGATGAAATGATTTGTTGTGCCTCTTTGGAAGGCCAATGGAGTGAGTAAATTAAGAAGAATTGGAGTTAGTGGCAACAATAGCTAGAAGGATTTGGCTTCGTAGAAATTTTGTAGTCTATGGAGGAGACCTTATGCATGCTTCTCAATTAGTCAAAAGCGCTAAGGATTTAGTGGAGGAGTTTCATCAAGCAACATAGACCTCTGAGAATAATATGGAGAAAAAAAAAATATAAAAGAGAAGCAAAGATTGATGGAAAAAACCACCTGCTGGAGTGGTTAAAATGAATTGGAATGTAACATTATACAAATTGAAAAAGAATATGGGTGTGGTTTATAGCCAAAGACTATAAAGGGGATATATTAGTAATTATGTGTAGCATAATGCATTTTATTATTGATTTAACAGTAGCTGAGATGGTGATAGCATGGAAGGAGGTAGAATTCTGTCGAAATTTAGGAATCCAATGAGTAATAGTATAGGGAAATGCTTTGAAAATTATGCATGCTTTGTGATAGGAAGGATGTCATTGGAGCTAGTATGACCAATTGATTAAAGATATAAAACTATGTTGAATGGTTTCTAGTCATGGTTTGTTGGGCCTACTAGAATGGAAGCTAATGAAGCACCTCACTATTTAGCGAAAATAGCTCTTCACCAATCTCTAGAACAAATGTGGATGGAGGAATGTCATGTATTTAGTCAAAGTATTGTACTTGCTAAGCAAGATATTTATTATTGAGTTATATGAGGTAACCATATATAATATGTTGATTATACAATAATATGTTAGTATATACTATTGTATAATTAACATACTATATTAGCATGTTATATGGATTTATTATGTTCGTAACATATATACTAATACTAGTAAGTAGTAAGTTAGTAACCATATATAATATGTTATAACTTATACCCGTGTTAATACTTATATACTTAAGTAACTTACGTAAATATATAAATATTATATATAATATAAGTTATAACTACGTAACTATATGTAAGTACTCTAATTAGTAGTTAGTACTTACTACTTAGTAGTTATATATAGTAGTAAACACATATCTCATATGTGTGTGTATATATATATTTATATAACCTATATAAATTTAAGCATAAATAGTTACTTCCTACATAAGTATAAGATTGGTATGCACTACACTATAGTTATATAATAGTATGTAAGCATATTAACCTATATAAATATAATCGCATGTAACCCAATTATTTATGCTTATATCTTACTAGAGTTATGTGCTAGATAATTAATTACTTATAAACTTAAGTTACCTATATAAAATATATAACACATGGTTACTAGTGCCTTGCATATTAACTAATTACATATGATATATTATAATAACTATTGTATAACATGTATACTAGTGCATACATATTAACTAGTTACCCTAGATAATTATCTATATACTATATAACAAATGGTTACTTATACTTGTGTACTATATTATATAATATGTTTACATATTGTATATTGAAATTGTTATACAGTAATACTATAGTTATATATAATAACATATGGTTACTTATAGTTATGTATTATATTATATAATATGCTAACATATTATATACCTATACTATAAATTGTAAGTATATTAATTATACTTACACACATATTTGTTAATATATTAACATATTGCATACTTATTAGTTTCAATTATAACATGTACATATTAATTATACTTATATGTTATTCATGAAATCATTATACATCTATACTTATATTAACATACTATGTGTAAGTATACAATTAAGTATACACTGATATTCATATACAATAAACATATTATATTTATATACATTTATACATATATGTATGTATACCATTAATATACTATATATTATACAATTGTAGTTATATAGATTAGTACTCGTATCTTCTACCCTTATACTTTGCAAATTTGAAGTATGTTAATTATATTTATACACTCATTGTTCGTTAGTATATTAACATATTGCATACTTATTAATATAAGTATAACATATACATAATAATTATACTTATATGTAATTCATCAAATTATTATACATTTATATATTAAAATATAAGAAACATATAATTAATGAATACATGACTTTCTATAGCTACATTAAGAAGATAGAGAAAAAAAAAAAAAAAAACCACTTGCTAATATGTCTATGGTCCCTACAATTTCAAACTTTGAACGCCAAAATGAAAATTAACTTCGGTGACACGTTTCAATTTGGTATTTGATTTGCACAAAAAGAGTAAAAAATTAGTTTAATAGAAAACTAAATCGTAGGCTAGCCAGTTCTAGTCTATTTCCTCTTATTTCTCATCATTTTCCCCAAATCTACCATATTAGACATTTGATCAATTTTGTAAACTCAAAGGGCCCCACAAATGTGAAAAGTTATTTAACTAAATTTTGTTTTATTGGGTTTGGCAATTACCCAAATCATTGCCTATAAAGATGCGATTTGAATGCACGAAGGCGTTATGTCACATGTGGAATAACTACCAAGCACCTTGTTACACGCATGAGAATTCAATTGTATTTTATGTATGGATTTGGTTTTTTAATTTGATATATTTGGATAATTGGAATGAATACAAGGAATGATTTATGAAAGAATGGAAACTGAACGATTGAATGGGCTAGTTTTAGGGTGTAATGCCCAGGAAAATACACAAATGGTTTGTTATAATTAAATAAAATAAGATGGATTAGTGTGGTAAGATCACAAATAAAAATTGTGTGAAAATGCGCTTTTTTATGGCCTGTTTGGAAATTGAATTTTCTGAAATCCGAATTTAATTCTAATTCACTGCGCGAATTTCGATGTTTGACTTTGTGAGATAAAATTTAAAAAAATTTAAAAAAGTTGAATAAAATATGATTTGTTTTTGAAAAAAGTAGAGAAGAATCCAGATTCAACCCTGTTGCCAAACACACCATAGCAGCACACGTTTATTTGGGAAGACTAGAAGCACCAAATCCATGCAAGGAAGGTGCAGTGTTTTTCTTTAGAAAAGCTTGGCTACACCTGATTCTTTCCATGCACAAGGACCAGTACCGATTCAAGACACATAGACAAGCTTCTCCATAATTGGCAAGGCAGCACTAAACGCCACATTTTTTTCCAGGTTTGGCAAGTCGTGGTGTGCCATACAAAAAAGGAAACACGTTGACGTTGTCTTGTCCTGGAAAATTCATGCATCGCAAGTTGTAAAGACACGATTCTTTTCTCATGACCTGGCAATGCTAAAACGGGAAGAAAAGTGAATCGAAGAGGAAACAATTTTTTCTCTCTTGAGCTAAAGCATGTGTGGAGGCGCCGTGGATAGCTTTATCTTTAAAAGTGACAGTGCATGAGTTATATATGCATGATTTTCTTTCCAAGAAAAGAACCGAACATGCACAACGAATAGCAAAGATACACGCACATTTTTCCTTAATTAGATTGAGAAGCGCCGCATCGCAGCCCTAGAGGATTTGTGTATTGTCCTTAAGCAAATTTTTTGACGCCAAAACCCTAATCACTTGTAGTTATATATAGGTCTTTTTCTCTTGTAAAAAGCAGTAGAGGATGGCTAAGAGGCGCAAGCCTTCAGCCACACTGAGGCATTTTTTTGAGTTCTTTTTGCACCCTTCCATCTTGCAATTTTCTTTTGTAAGTCTCTCTCTCTCTCTCTCTCTCTCTCTCTCTCTCTCTCTCTCTTTTATTTTTTTATTTTATGTTCTTAGTGAAAGTTAGTGTGTTGTTTTTAGTCATGAGAGGCTAAAATCTTCAATTTGCTTTCTCCGGAGTGGGAAGAACATTACCCTGATGTGTCTCAATGACGTTTGCCTAGACTTTTATCAGACCACTTTCCTTTGCTGTTGGATTGTGGTACACATCGAGAAGAAAAAAGACATTTTAAATTTGAAAACAAGTGGCTCAAATCCGATGGTTTTGTGGAACAAGTGCAACGGTGGTGGGAGTCTTATAATTTCCAAGATCTGCCGTGTTATGTGCTGGCGAAAGAATTGAAAGCTTTAAAGGCGGATTTGAAGAAGTGGAATGAAGAGGTTTTCGGTGATGTGGGGAAGAAGAATGAGTTATTGGGAGGTATTAAAGAGCTGGAGGGATTAGAGGAGTCTCGGGGCTTAGTGGAGGAGGAGCAGGTACGAAAGTTTGACATGATTAGGGAGATAGAAAAAACACTCCTGTTTAAGGAGGTTAATTGGAGGCAAAAATCTCGGGCTTTGTGGTTGAAGGAAGGGGATAATTCCACTAAATTCTTTCATAGGATGGCAAATTTGCATCGGAGATACAATCATGTGGGAGCTCTAAGGATCCATGGTGTTATGTCGACTGATCCGGTGGAGATTAAGGAGCACATTGTCAATTATTATAACACTTTGTACAACGAGCAGAGTTCGTGAAGGTCTAGGGTGGATGTGATTTCTTTCTTTTCCATTGATGCGGATGAGTGTATCTGGTTGGAACGTGTCTTTGAGGAGCAGGAGGTATGGGAGGTGGTGCAGGAGATGAACGGGGATAAAGCTCCGGGCCAGATGGTTTCTCTATGGCTTTCTTTCAGAAATGTTGGGCAGTTCTCAAACAAGATATTATGGCAGTTTTCTCATAATTTCATAATAGCTGCTAGTTCGAAAGGAATTTGAATGCAACTTTCATCTCCCTTATCCCTAAGAAGGCAGATGCAAAGGAGATTAAGGATTTCAGGCCTATCAGTTTGGTGGGAGGGGTCTACAAAATGATTTCTAAGGTCCTTGCTAATAGGCTCAAATTGGTGTTGGAGAAAATAATTTCGAGCTCTCAGAATGCCTTCATTGGTGGTCGGCAAATCTTGGACTTAGTTCTTATTGCCAATGAATGTCTGGATAGTCAGTTGCGGTCGGGAGAGGCAGGGTTATTATGCAAGCTGGATTTGGAGAAAGCATATGATCACGTAAACTGGGATTTCTTACTCTACATGCTTCAGAGGTGTGGGTTTGGGGAGAGGTGGAGAAAATGGATTAAATTTTGTGTTTCTACTGTAAAATTCTCCATTTTGGTTAATGGTGTGCCAACAGGTTTCTTTCAGAGCTCGATGGAGATTAGACAAGGCGATCCTCTTTCTCCTTTGCTGTTTGTGGTGGTTATGGAAGCGCTTAGTAGGATGTTGAATGAGTCTATGCTCCAAGGCTTGCTGTCTGGTTTCTCGGTGGGTATAAGGGATAATGAAGCTTTAGTGGTAAATCATTTGTTGTTTGCTGATGATACATTAATTTTCTGTGGTGCACAGGCTGAACATGTTCGAAATTTGAGGTGTACCTTTTTATTTTTTGAAGTGGTGTCAGGGTTGAGGATTAATCTAGGAAAATCCAAATTGGTCCCTATTGGTGAGGTGGATGATGTGGAGTCTTTGTCACATATTTTGCGTTGTAGAATTGGATCTCTGCCGATGACATATTTGGGGTTGCCGTTAGGGGCATCGTTTAAATCTTTTTCTATTTGGAATGGGGTTATTGAGAAGGTTGAGAGAAGGTTGGCTAGTTGGAAAAAGCTTTATTTATCCAAGGGTAATAGGGTGACGTTGATTCATAGTACACTGTCCAGCATTCCTACTTATTATTTATCTCTATTTCCCATTCCTGTGAGTGTAGCCAAGAAATTGGAGCGGCTTCAAAGGGAGTTTCTGTGGAATGGTATGGGGGATGAGACTAAATTTCATTTAGTCAATTGGCATCGGGTTTTTTCTCCAATCAAGGTTGGTGGTTTGGGAGTTTGTAATATTATTAAATTTAACCAAGCCTTATTGGGGAAGTGGATATGAAGGTTTTCGCAGGAACGTGATGCTTTATGGAGATTGGTGATTGAGGTGAAGTATGGGAGTGTGAGGGGAGGTTGGAGTTCTTTACCGGTGACGGGGTCTTATGGTGTGAGTGTTTGGAAGTTTATCTGAAGGGGGTGGGATACTGTAGCCAAGTACTTGCGTTTTGAGGTGGGTGAGGGGTCTCATATTTGCTTTTGGCATGATTTATGGTGTGGGAACAAGCCTCTCAAGTTGTGCTATCCAGCTTTGTACTCTATTGCTCATTTTCCGAATGCTTGGGTGGTGAATAATTTGTCTGTGGTAGGAGGTGTGGCTCATTGGAATGTACTCTGTACGCGTTATGCTCAGGATTGGGAGGTGGAGATGGCGATATCCTTCTATGAACAGTTATACACTATTCGGATTCGGCACGAAGAGGTTGATAGGGTAGTGAGGAATCTTTCTAAGAAGAGGAATTTTGAAGTGAATACTTTTTATAAAGCTTTAGTTTGTCACAAGGTGGCCTATTTTCCTTAGAAGGGTATATGGCGTGCTAAAGCTTCGAAGCGGGTGGCGTTCTTTGTTTGGACAGCTGCTTTAGGAAATATTTTAACTCATGACAATTTACGTAGGCATGGTATTGTGGTGGTAGAGTGGTGTGTTATGTGCAAGAAGCATGGAGAATCAGTTGATCACTTTCTTCTACATTGTGACGTGGCACGGGTTGTTTAAAGTTATTTTTATAGCTTATTCGGGGTGGAGTGGGTTATGCCTAGTAGTGTTTTGGATTTATTGAGTGGTTGGGGCACCTTGCTAGGTCGTGGTTCTGCTATCCGTATTTGGAAACAGGTTCCTTCATGTGTTTTGTGGGGCTTGTGGCGTGAGAGAAATTTTAGGCTTTTTGAGGATTTGAAGGTTACGGTTGAGGTTCTTTGTAGAAATGTGCTTAATATGTTATATTTGTGGGTGTCGGCGCATAGCCCAGGTCGTATGTCGTTTACTGATTTTTTACTTTCATGTTCGTTTATCTCATTTGATTAGGGGCTCTTTTGTATACTTCATGTGTACTATGGTTGCTCCCCTTTGCGCTTTTTAATGAAATTATTACTTATCAAAAAAAAAAAAATCTTCAACTAAGGTTGAAAATGAAACCTCGTCATTGATAACACGCATTCTTGTTATTTTATTTATATAACTCTGATGTTTAATCAAATTATTGTTCAAGTCTAATATTTAATTAATTGATTTATGTCTCTTGATTGAATGATTATTTATTAAAAGTTGGATATTCGTTGTGATTTATTATTGAGTTGGATTCATTGAATGATTTAATATATTTTCTATGGAACCTTGAACAATGAATAAGGCTTTATTGTTTATCGGGTGTATGAATAAAATACAAAAATGTGATGCTTGATTTGGCAAAGTGGATTCTGAAACTTTAGTGCTTTTTATTAATAATTCTTATTCAGTTTTATTTTAGTTTATTATCTTGCATAAAAAAAAATCCCAAAAATTCGGAACTAGGTCAAAATAAGATTAGTTTAAATAGAGATTAATTTTCGCAATGCAATTCCCTGTGGATTTGATCTTGCACTTGCACACACTATATTGCAAATAATTCGTGTACTTGTGAGTAATTTAAAACTCACAACAAGTTTTTGGGGCCGTTTCTGGGGAATTTGATGATTTGTGAAAATTGATTTTATTTTTCTACTAGTTTAAGTAGACTTTTGTTTTATTTTTCTTCTTGCAATTTTTTTGTTTTATTTTTATTTTTACTTGTTTCTGTTTCACTGTCTAACAAAAAAAAAAAAAAAGGATTTTCTTTGTTTTTGTTTTTTTTTCATTGTTTTGCAGTTCTGCCGAAACTTCATCAGCACATCAGCGCGCTTGCGCTTGGACCCACCCATCTTGTGCTCGAGCGCACATCCCCAGACTGCATCAAAACGGATCAGTACCTGAAATTTTTCCAAACTTATTTTTGGTTATTTTATCTTGTAAAAAAAAAATTGCTAGTGTGGGCTTACGGTATTATCCAAGAATGCAATGTCTAGGCAAGTTCTAGTTAGGAAAGTCTTGGAATTTAAGAGTGTCCTTGTAACCCCCCTCACTTTCCTGGGAACTAACTCGGTTGCACCTTGGATAATTCTCTTTACCCCACTTGCATTTTCTTGTTAAGTTAAATTTTCAAAAAAAAAAAAGAAAAGAAAAGATCCAATTTGTGGGATATCTGCATGCTAACGAGTGAGGGTGAAACATGAATTTTTCATTTGATGATTTCAATAATTTTTCTGTGCAACATGATTCACATAGTTGTAGGGCGCCAGCTTCTACCAACTACCCTCAAAATTTTCACCCACATAGATTATGTTTATATTGCTCTAATCCTTATCATAGTTCGAGTAATTGTCCATCCTAGAGACAATTCTCCAATTTTTCATTAAGTAAATAAACACCAATTTCTCTAACTTGGGATTTGAATCAAATTTCAATTTTTACAACCCAGACTGGAATAATCATTCTGTTGATTGGGTGCAACATGATTCCATTGGTGGTGGGGAACATTTTCCAACTGCTCACATCGATGACTTAGATGGGAGAGTAAACCAACTCATGGCAGCTAGGTTTGCTCATGCCCCGGGTCACACTTATGCACCACCTAAGTCATGTTCATATTGCTATAATCCTGCTCACCATATAAACAAATGTCCATTCATTACACATTACACGAGCATGATTGATGAGGATGATGCTAGCAATTCTGATCATAAGCATGTCCCTGCCACAACCATCCTTGAGAGTGAGGAAATTGTGGATAATGATGAGCAGGAAGAGAAAGAGGAGTACCTACAGCAAATTGAGCCCCCGTCAACTCCAAATTTGTCCAATGACAAGGAAATGAGTACTGAAGCTCATTCATTCATCACCATCCCTTTTGAGACACTTCATGAGCCCCAAGTTTTAGTTCTTCAATGTCTCAAAGAGCCATCTTATGATAAATTTGTCAAGGATCTATGCACACAAGGTCACAAATCTATGAATCATCTTCCTAAGAAGATCCTTCGAAGCAACAAGTAGGCTACCTGAGATGGCGAAATATTTTGTCAGAGGGCTATCAAATTCTAAGGAAGAAAGAGTGGAAGGGATTAGTTGGACATCCTAATAACCGGGGATGAGTACTGAAACTCATTCATTCATCACCATCCCTTTTGAGACACTTCATGAGCCCCAAGTTTCAGTTCTTCAATGTCTCAAAGAGCCATCTTATGATAAATTTGTCAAGGATCTATGCACACAAGGTCACAAATCTATGAATCATCTTCCTAAGAAGATCCTTCGAAGCAAGCAAGTAGGCTACCTGAGATGGCGAAATATTTTGTCAGAGGGCTATCAAATTCTAAGGAAGAAAGAGTGGAAGGGATTAGTTGGACATCCTAATAACCGGGGAAAGTGCGGTAATTTTAATTTTCCACACATTTTCTTTTAGTCGTTTTTCATTTCATTTGTGTCTTTTTCTTTTGTTACTAATAGCGATTGATCTTGTGATGTGTGTTTCTGCAAGAAATATTGCTGTTAGTTTGTGACAGGTGTGCTCGTGTTTAAGTTTGGGGGACACCCTGGCCTTTTTCACACCATGATATTTTCTTACTCCTAGTAATGTATTTCTATACTACACATTGTGGACAATGTGTGATTCAAGTTTGGGGGGTATGGAAACACAATCTGTTTGTTTGTTTGTTTATTTTTATTATTATTAAAAAAAAAAATATTGTGCTAGGTTGTTGATTGAACATGATTATATCGCAACGGTGGTTTGCATATCATTGATTTGTTTAACATCTTGAATACTGCATGTCATTAGAAATCTAAATCTTTCAACCCATCTGTTAGATTAGAGAGATTTCACTTGTTTGAATTGTTTTTTACAAGCAAATTAACATTGGTTCTATGAGGTATTAGATTTGAATTAAGGAATGTGTATATTGAGATTTGTAGGATGATTTGTTGATGAAACCTTGGCTTAAATTAAAAAAAAAAAAAAAAAAGTAAAATAAAATAAAACAATGTCATCAATTTGAGTTCTCATTGAGTAACTGGACCTCTTGTCTCATTAAGCATTGAGTATTCGCGTAAAAAGATGAGAAATTCAATTTGGTTGATTGTATGGCTAGTTTAACTTCGTAGCCTTTTTGACTTGAGTAATTAAGCCCTTATGAATGTCTCTACATCTAATGCCCTAAAACCATCTAGTTTGGGAGTCACTGGCCCAACACTCGATAGTCGATACATAGGTCAATTAGAAAGCTTAAAGGAGTCAAGCACTGCACAACCTTTAAAAAAAAAAAAAAGATTGATTTAAGCATTCGTTGTTTTCATCTAGTAAAATTCCTATGAATTTTAGGGTACACAAGCTTTGAGAAAAATTAAAACCTCATGAGTCTATGTTAATCTCACTTTGCACTTATTTGAGTATGTGTTGTCTCAATTTTTCAGCTATAAGTTAATCGATTTTTGATGTCCTGATGATAATATGATGTTAACCTTGTTAAACTTGCTCATGATGTCTAAACCATGTGTTTGTGTGGAAGTCTTTGTTTAACAACAACATAGTACTTTAAAATGTTTGTGGGTATCATTCCTGGCAAACCCTCATGAGACTTCACTCGTCCTCTAGTGAGTCCTACAGGTTTAAAAGGCTTGTTGCATATGCTAAATGCAATTGTCTCTCACACGACAAAGGACTTATATTTCATATTTTGATTTTGTTTTTGATTTTGTTTTACTGAGGGACTGGCAAAATGTATGTTTGAGGGTATTTGATGAGTGCTAAATATTGTATAATTGGACCCCTTAATTTATATTTGCTAAACCTTTAATTTTATTATTTTCTAATGTTTTTGGGTAGTTTTGGTATTTTAATGTTTTGCAGGTCATTAAGAGATAATTGTGGTTTTTATATGAAAAATGCACAAGCGGAAATTTTGGCAAAGTACCTTAAGAAGAAAATAAGAAACAAAGAAAAGGCCAACTTCCATGCCTGCCCTTGGGTCATTCTGCCACCATAAAAGTAGTATATATGCCATTAAGAATGAAATAATCAAGGACATAGCAAAAAGGATGTGTTGGTGTTGCCATGTTGAGAATACTTTTTTTTTTTTTTTTTTTCTAGACCTAGAGTGCGCAGCACATTTTCGGCTAGCATGTTGTTTGCTAAATGTTCTTTTTCTTTTGGACGTGTGGAGGCATTTTGAGTGTATTATTCTTAGACCTATAGTCGTGGCAACCGAACAGAATTAAGGAAAGTGCATTTAACTGGGAGACACGTTAGACTCTTGAGCTGGCAGCAAAAAGAGACAGCACCAAAGAAGAGGCACGTCTTCTTTCTAGGATAAGCAAGCACTGAACCAAATTTGGAAAGATCTTTCCATAAACAAGCAGTACTGATGCCCATGCATACACAAGAGCCGTTCTAGCACCAAAATTAGCGGACGTGCATGTTTCCATAACTGAAGACCTGGGCACCGAATTTCCATATCTGGCAGCAAGAGATGCATGATTCTTTCCATGCACAAGGGTGCAACTCCGAGACTTATACGGGTTTCTTTAAGAAGACTTGGCAGCACACATTTATTTGGGAAGACCAGAAGCACCAAATCCATGCAAGGAAGGTGCAACGTTTTTCTTTAGGAAAGCTTGGCTACACCCGATTCTTTCCATGCAAAAGGACCATCACCGATTCAGGACACACAGACGAGCTTCTCCATAATTGGCAAGGTAGCATCGAACACCACATTTCTCTCCAAGTTTGGCAAGTCGTTCTGTGCCATACAGAAAAGGAAACACGTTGATGTTGTCTTGACCTAGAAAATTCATGCACCGCAAGTTGTAAAGACACGATTCTTTTCTCATGACTTGGTAGTGCTAAAACCGGAAGGAAAGTGAATTAGAGAGGAAACAATTTTTTCTCTCTTGACCTAAAGCATGTGTGGAGGCGCTGTGGATAGCTTTATCTTTAAAAGTGACCGTGCATGAGTTATATATGGATGATTTTCTTTCCAAGAAAAGAACCGAACATGCACAACGAATAGCAAAGATACAAGCACATTTTTCCTTAATTAGACTGAGAAGCGCCGCATCGCAGCCTTAGAGGATTTGGGTCTTGTCCTTGAGCAAATTGTTTGACGCCAAAACCCTAACCACTTGTAGTTATATATAGGTTTTTTTCTCTTGTAAAAAGCAGTAGAGGATGGCTGAGAGGCGCAAGCCTTCAGCCACACTGAGGCATGTTTTTGAGTTCTTTTTGCACCCTTCCATCTTGCAGTTTTCTTTTGTAAGTCTTTTCTTTTTTATTTTGTTCTTAATGAATGTTAGTGTGTTGTTTTTAGTCATGAGAGGTTAAAATCTTCAACTAAGGTTGAAGATGAAACCTCGTCATTGATAACGCACGTTCTTGTTATTTTATTTATATAACTCCGATGTTTAATCAAATTATTGTTCAAGTCTAATATTCAATTAATTGATTTATGCCTTTTGATTGAATGATTATTTATTAAAAGTCGGATATTCGTTGTAATTTGTTATTGAGTTGGATTCATTGAATGATTTAATATATTTTCTACGTAACCTTGAACAATGAATAAGGCTTTATTGTTTATCGGGTGTATGAATAAAACACAAGAATGTGGTGCTTGATTTGGCAAGATGGATTCTAAAACCTTAATGCTTTTTATTAATAATTCTTATTCAATTTTATTTTAGTTTATTATCTTGCATAAAAAAATCTCAAAAATTCGAAGCTAGATTAAAATAAGATTAGTTTAAATAGAGATTAATTTTCGCAACGCAATTCCCTATGGATTCAACCTCGCACTTGCACATACTATATTGCAAACAATTCGTGCACTTGCGAGTAATTTAACTCACAACACATAATAAATACATTAATATAATTAACGAGTTTTATACTTTAAACACATGTGGACTAGAATAACTACATATTTATTTCTTATTTAACCTTTATAAAAATTGAGTAGAATTGCAACATTAGTATTAATAATGCCTAAAAATACTTTGTTTTCATTTGGGCAGTGTAACAATGCTTTATAAAATATTTGCTTTTCGCTTGGGCATCACAACGGCACATTTTATAATTTAATCACCCTGTTTAAAAACACAACTTAAAACGTTAGATTACTCATAAATCACAAATATTAAAACAAAACTTACTAAATATCTTTTCCTTCCTTTTTCCTTTTTCTTTTCTTTCTTTTTCTTTTCTTTTTCTTCTTTTCTTTCTTTATTTTTCTTTTCCTCTCTTACTGCAGGTAGAACCTGAGAGAGAAGACAGAGAAGAAAGAGGGAGAGAAAAGAGAACTTGAGAGAGAGAGAGAGATTACCCGCGGGAGGGAGAGAGAGAGAGCTTCTCTAATCTTTCTTGTTGTTGGACCATTGAGAGAGAGAGAGAGAGAGAGAGAGAGAGAGAGAGAGAAAGAGAAAAGAAGAGAGTAACTGAGGTTCACTGCTGCTAGCCGGATGAAACCGAGAGAGTGATGAGGGATTATAAGAGCTCTACTGCAGAGCATCTTCTTCCTGAAATCACAGAGAACAGAGAGAAGAGAGATGTTGCAGAGAATGAATAAGATAGGAGAGGAACCGAGAGAGAGATTAGACAAAAAGAGAGAAAGATGCGTGAGAATTGTGAACATGATGGGTTCAGTTTTATAGGAACAGCCAAGATCACCTCAAAGTGATCGTATCCAACGGCTAAGAAGCATTGAAGATGAGATATTTTGCTTTAATAAAAATTGGACAGCTAGGTGTTCGGCTGATCTGCGATTTGTAGAACGCCAGTGTTGGGGACTCATTTGTTGATGCACTCGAGCATAACTCATTGTACGATCGAGCGCACTCACGTTTTGTGATGAGTGCCAAATATTGTATATTTTGACCCATTAATTTACATTAGTTAAACTTTTAGCTTTGTTATTTTCTGATATTTTAACTAGTTTTGGTGTTTTATAGATCATTGAGAGAAAAATGGTGTTTTTCATGTGTAATTGCAGAGAAGCGGGGATAAGATGAAAATCAGACAGCACAAGTCAATCAAGCAACTTTGATTCTAATCAAGCGAAAAACCGCTCGAGCGCATTCCCCGCACACAGCTCATACAGCGCCCGTGCACTGCGCCGCAGAAGCCATGACAAATGCTCGAGTGCACCTAAAGTGCGATCAATTGCACTTATGCTGACCTGGTTATGCAGAAACCCTAGCTAGCTCTATAAATACCCATCTTTCTCATTTCTTTCGTAGATGACACTAGGAAAGCGCCCTAGGCGCCGTTCTCACTGGTTTTTAGGGTTTCTTGAGTGATTTTCACCTAGATCTCCCATATTTGGTAAGTTTCTTTGATTTTTTATGGATTCTTGTAGTTTCTTTATGCTTTCTTTTGCCATGAAAGGCTAATATCTCAACTGGGGTTAAGGATGAAGCATCACCATTGAAGATAAACTATGTTTTCATGCTTGTTTACACCATTTGAGTTTATGGGTTTTTGATTTCTCATTGTTCTACTTCAATTATTGAGATTATTCTTAGATATCTATTGTGATTTTCAAATACATGTGATGATTTGAGATAGTTTCATTTAATTGATTATTGGATTTTTATTTATCAAAATGTTGGATATTCGGTGTGTTTCATTCTACGGATACATTTGATGATTTAGTCAAAACTAGATATCTTTTGTGATTTGTGCAAGAATGGATTCATTGAATGATTTAATCAATTTTTGAAGTAAAGTATAATAAACCTAAGATTTGTATGGTGAGAACTTCAAATGTGTGTTGATGAACATGAGAATATGTTGTTATGATTTGATGGGTGTGGATTCTTGAACCTCAGAACCCTATCTTTTGATTTATTTAGTTTTTTTTTTTTTTTTTGTTAAAAAGCCTTAAATTTGGAACTAGGTTAAAATAGGATTAATTTAAATAGAAATTAATTTTCGCAACACAATTCCATATGGATTCGATCTCGCACTTGTATACACACTAAATTGCAAACGATTTGTGCGCTTGTGATTACTTTAAAACTCACAACAGTTTGTTCCCCAACTCTAGTCATTTTCAATTTTAAGGCTTGGTTGACTAGACTAGCCAATTTAAAACTATAAATATACCTCAAATATTAATGAATATTTAATCCTATAAATATTCATAGTGAATTTTACACTTGCAAATATTCATATATTCTTTTATATTATTATTAGATTTTAAATTCCTATTTTAAGACGTTATATTTTATGTTTTAAAATCTAGGGCGCTACATTCTTCCCCCCTTAACGGAATTTCATCCTCGAAATTCGTAAACTATGCTACACATAAAGTTTACACTAAGGAAAGATTTAAATTTCTAAATCTTAAATCTAGTGACACAGATTTTAAGTGTACCGTCTAATTACTAGACATTGGTCATTCTAACCTTGATTAATAAAAATATCTTGAGAGAAATAGGATGTAAGAAAATAATGTATATTTCATTTTTTATCAATTATCTCCTCATATAATTTTAATTACTTGGGCCTTTTATCTTATCATCTATTACTGAAATTCCATCTACCAATTCTAGGGAAGAAATTTATTCATAGCCTAACGTCTCGATTTCAATATGGGTCGTTCCTATTCATCCAAGAGTGTAAGAAAATAATATTTTATCAAGGTATAAAATTTTATATAGTACCATCATCCTATTTTATGGGTTCGACTTATCGATTACGTACTAACCTTAATACAATATCAACCATCATATCTAAGTATTCCTCTTTTTCAGCGTCATTAAGAACGAGAGCATAGACTTGTGCTTAAGTGGGTTTCACGTACTTGTCACATATACTCAACCAATAGTAATCTTACCTGGTATAAATTCGGTCTTCTTGGTGTGAGCGCAGGGATCTGCATTAAGGATGCGTGATTCTAACCTTGCTAATCATCGCTTCCTTCAGGTGCTTTTTTCGACTAGTTTCTAACTCAGGGACTTGTGTGTTTGTAAAGATTGAGATGAGATTACCTTTTTCAAGGCACGGCTTGTCAAGACACATGGATTTCTGTCATCGTTTTCCTTGTCGTTGACGTTTGATATTGTCACGATAGACAATCTGTCATGGTGAAAGGTAATCAACCAATCAATCAACGTTTAAACTTGTTAGATCTTATATAAGAATAAATATTCACTCTTTTCTAATAATCCAATATCCAGTCACTTATCCAATGGCTTAAGAAGAGTAAATACGATCATTTATAAGATCACGATACTAAGCCCAAAGATCACATATATCAAAAGCATTATATACATAATCTAAAGTGGTGCTATGTGACATTATACTAAATGTACATACGCATGCATATCTTCATCACACATTTCAAAAGTTTCATAAATGAGTTCAATTGTTTCAAAACCTTCTGAAATAATACATGAATGAGTATTAATTTTCACTCCAGAACATGAGTTTAACTCCCCCATATTTAATGGATTGTTATACACGAATGAGTAGCCTCATTTTGGAACAAGAATTTAACTCCTCCTATTCAATGAGAGAAATAAGAGTTTAATTCCCTCTTATTTAATGGATTATTTTACATGAATGAGATTCTCATTCTGGAACAAAGGTTTTACTCATTTTGTTCATAGGAGAAATAAGTGTTTTACTCATTCTTATTTAACGGAGTGTCTTTGTTGCTATTAGACATATTCATATATTCTTTTATATTATTATTAGATTTTAAATTCCTATTTTAAGACGTTATATTTTATGTCTTAAAATCTTGGGGCGTTATAGCTAGGGTTTTCCAAGCCCTAGCCGTCCACCCCTAGTGAAGTTCTAGTTCTACTACAACTTCCACTGCTACTTGTCCCACATTGCTTATATCTCCAACTCTCCTAGTATTCTAAGCCTATAAATCGATATGCCTAAAGCTCTAGAAAAGAAAGAATTGTATTTGATCTACATAATTTCTTAAGTTGTTAAGAACTAATATTTTTGAGTTAATTTTCGAAGAATAAGTTTAAATTTGAAGATCAAGTTGAGAGCTCACACTCTTGGCTATTATTAGTCATTTGTGAGAAGATCTGAAAGTCTGATTATCCCTGAGACTGCACATTTTTCTTGAGGAATAAGAAGAAAAGTTTTTGCCCCAAAAGCCAAGCAGTGGCCATGATATTCAAGAACTTCGGATTAATATTGATGAACATGGAGTATGTTGTTATGATTTGGTGGGTGTGGATTCCAAAATCTTAGTACATTTTATTTTATTTTATTTATATATTTTTTTTATTCACCAAAATCAAACCCTTTTTTGGAACTAGGTTTAGATTTGATTAATTTAGTTATAAATTTTATTTTCAAAAGCACAATTCCTTCTGGGATCGACATTGCACTTGAAATTTATTAACTGCAAACGACTCATGCGCTTGCGAGTAATTAAAATTAACGGTTATTATGTTTATAACCAGTGGTTTGAAAACTGCTTTTTAATTTGGGCTTTGGGCCTGTTTTTGGGCAGATTTTAATTTTAATTTGTTTATATTTGGTTATTTGGACCTTTTGATACAAAATCAACAAATCTAATTTATCTAAATACCAATCCAAAATATCTATTAAAAAAAAATACAAATCCAAGTAACCAAATAAAAACAAATCTAAAACCAAAACATTAGAAATCTAAATAACCAAATATAAACAAATCCAAAACCAAAACATTACAAATCCAAATAACTAAATGCAAATCCAAAACATTACAAATCTAAATAACTAAATACAAACAAATTTTATATATATATATATATATATATATTTTTTTTTTTTTCAATATATAAATATTATAAGGGTAGGCGGTTAGCGGTTACTAACCGCCTCCGCCTAGATTGTTCGCAGTTAGCGATTGCGGAGCGGTTATAATCACCTCGTTTGTAGAGGCCTGCTGATAGCCCTATTTGTGAAATGTTATAGTTCAAAAAATATATATAACAATTTTTGTTGCAAATTTATGATTAAAAAATCACAATAATTAATTATTACATCAAAATTAATTTAATAAAAGTAAAGAGAGGAGTCGAAGTTTTGCATATACACAGATATCAAAAGATAATACCATTTTTTTTTTTTTTTTTTTAGAAAAAAAAAAATTGTCTAAACCTGCAGGCAAAAACCGGAAAGTCGTACCCCTGGTCCCCAGGACACCAGCCGCACGAAAGAAATGTGAAAAGGTAAGGGGTCGAATCGGAAATCAGAACAAATAGTAGGAGCATTACTGCCGGACTAATATTATTAATCCTTTTTTTTTTTAATAGACTAATATTATTAATCTGGACAATATAATGAATATATTATCTACGACTTGAATAAATTTTTCTTCCGGACGAGACAAATAAACCTGTTATTGTGGCTCCAGACACAGACACACACACACACACAGAGAGAGAGAGAGAGAGAGAGAGAGATTTGGGGGATTATGGTTTGGTCCCTAGTGACTTTGATCGACCCATGATGTCTCCTAATCTCCAAATTTCAGCTCACATTGCTTCTTCTGCTTCTCCTTCAGGTTTGTGCCTTTGTGCTATCGTTTCATTTTTCCCATTTTGCCCCTTCTCATATGGGTCTCGGTTGCTTCACTTTTTGCTTGTTTGTTTTCACACATCTTCTCCATTTTTTTTTGGTACAGAAAGGTGATCTGGGTATGTCTTATTTTCTCGATTTGTGCCGTGGGAATTGGGTTTTTTGATGGTTTGGGTTTCTATAAATGGTGCGTTTTGTCTGGAATCTTTCTAAATGTGGAAAATTCTGGTGCTCCCATTTTCCTTGGAATCTGGGTTTTGTTTACTTGTTCGGAAAATGTGGGTAAAGAGAAGGAAATTGAAGTTTTAAAAGGTTGGATTTCTCCCTCTCTCTCTCTCTCTCTCTCTCTCTCACTTTTTTACATTATCTGGCACTCCACTTGGTAAAAGCCTTCACTCCACTGAGCTCTCAAGACTTGAAATCTGTGCTTGTTTCTATAGATCTTCTTCGTTTGTAGTTTGTTTCCTGGATTTTGGGCTATAGAATCTAATTATTTGGGGTTTTGGTGAATTGAAACGGTGACGTTTGTGTGAATCTTTATAAAGATGGAAGATTTGATACTTCGATACTTATTGGAGTTTTAATTGGTATTTTGCTTTTTTGTTTGTTTGGTTGAGAACATAGAGGAACAGAAACTAAGAATTTTGAATACTGGATTTAAGATTTTACTCCCAATGCCTAAATTTTTTGGTCATTGCCTAGGCTTCCTTTTGTTATTCCAGTTTTCATTCAAAGTTGTGATTTGGGTATGCTTTTTGTTTCTTTAGGGATGTGCATTCTAGTTCTTTGAATTGTAGATGCCAGCAAATGGTATGGTGGTCTTCTTTGTGAATGGATGACACTCATTTGCCTAGTTGCTGGTATGATTTAACTTAGTTTTTCTTTGTTGGTTTGGGTACTGGGAAAATAAAAGAAAAGAGAAGGAAAAACTATTGGAACTGATAGTCATCTGATTATTGCTCCAGACCTTTCATTGTCATCATCATTATCATTATCATGATCATCATAATCTTTATATTATTATTATATTATTTTCCTAGTTCTTGAAAGTTTTCAAATGGTGGTCCTTGTGTGCTCTGTTTATCTCATTTGGTCGAATAAAATGGTTATTGAGATGGTTTCTTGATTTGATTTATTTTGTTAGACCTTTCTACTAGTGGAAAACTCTGATGCTTTCATTTTTTCTATTTAAAACTGCATATTTTCTTTTGCAATTCCTAAATTGGGTAAGGATACTTTTTTTGATAAGTTAGATTTCATTAAAAAGTGCAGAGGGGCGCAACCCTAGTACACAGGAAATATACAAAAGAAGCCGCTATACAGAGGAAATAAAAGAACAAGAAAGTAAAAAGTCAGCGAACAACATACTACTCGGGCTATGCGCCGACACCCCAAGGTATAACATATTAAGCACATTTCTACAAAGAGCTCCAACCGAAACCTCCACATCCTCAAAAAGCCTAGAATTTCTCTCATGCCACAAGTCCCACAAAACACATAAAGGAACCTGCTTCCAAATACGGAAACCAGGACCACGACCCAGCACAGTGCCCCAACCAGTCAATAAATCCAACACACTACTAGGCATAATCCACTCCACCCCAAACAAGCTATAAAAAAAACTCCAAACAACCCGTGCCACATCACAATGAAGAAGGAGGTGATCAACGGACTCCCCATGCTTCCTAAATTGGGTAAGGATACTTTTGGGGAAAGAAAAGAATGTATATGAATTTTGAGCATGTAGATTCTCATTGGGTCCAAAACTCAAATGTATACTGAAACATTCTTCTCCACTGAACTCTTAATCCGTGAGAAATTTTGTTACTGCCTTTTCTCTTTTTGGTTTCTTATTTTTGTTGGAAAAGGTTAGATATGCTTTATCCATCTTTACTTGAATGATGGAAATAGTTCTTTGTGTGGTTGATGTGAGACTGAGTAGTGTGGAACCTTACACATGGGAGCCATCTATTAAAATCCTACCAGATAATTATATTGTCAGGTGCTCCTATATTATATATATCTTTTTTTTTTTTTTAAGTAATTGAAATATCATTAAAAAGCGCAAAAGTCACACTCATGTAAAAATGAAGAAGTATACAAGAGGAACACCAAACTAGAAAGAAAAAGAATGAAAAAAAATATGAAACGAAAGCACATAAGGAAAGTCTGAAACACCTGCCTAATGGAAAAGTATATTGAGAAAGGAATTTAATCCACCACCGTCCTCTCATGACCTTCAAAAATCCTATCATTCTTTCCCTCCAAATACACCACAAAAGATAGAATGGAATCATCTTTCACACTGTTGCACTATGGGGATTGCCACTCAACCTTCTCCAACAAGCGAAAAGGTCAACCACTCTTCTAGGCATTACCCAAGTAAAACCAGCACTATGAAATATAGCACTCCATAAGGCACTAGCAATCTCACAGTGTGTAAAAAGATGATCCACAAACTCCCCACATCTCTTACATAAAATTCTAGTCCACCACACTGACATGCCACTTCCTTTGGTTATAACCAAAACCCTGTTGAGCCCACAACAACCACCCATAGCGTACTTCACCACCTCCAGGAACCAGACGCTATGTTTGAGCCTTTTTGGGCAATGAAAGCCTTGTTTGCCTCCCTAGAAGACTCGATGAAGGCAAAGTCCTCTGCCAGACGGGGCTAGATTACGCGAGAATTGCAGAGGAAAGTTGAGGTCTATTCTGCTGGATAGAGACGAGATTGCGTGGTTGGTTCGCATCTTTGAGGTACTGGTGGAGGTGGAAGACTCTCGGGTCTTCTGGGATCAAGGTCGCCCTGGTTTTCCACGGGTCATTGCTCAACGATGCTTCAATCGACACGGAAGTTTCCTGTTGGTTGAGGAATACGATGGTTGAAGGAAAAGCGGGGTGGTTCTAGTTCCAGAAGGAAGACGAGGTGAAGGATGGGATCTTTTTGGCGCGGCCCTTCGTTGGGTGAACGAGTTTTTCAGAAAAGGAGCTACTATGGGGAAGGCACGACCTGTGGTTCAGGCGGTGAGGGGAAGGAGGACCTTTGCCGAGGTCTTGAAGAGGAACTCAGTATCAGTTCATACGCTAGCTCCAGCTCCAGTTCCGGCGGTCAGAAGGGAGAAGAGGATGAAGAATTCCTACCCTACGGTGAAGAGTTCTACAGCCAGGCATGGACCAACAGTCTTTGCACAGGAAGGGTGTCCAATGGGAGGAAGGGTGTCCAACGGCAAAGATGCACACTGGCACAAGTAAACTGTCAAGGGTAGGGTGGATACTACCACTCTCCCACATTTCGGTGAAAGTATCGTGATTTCAAACCTGAAAGAGACGTTGTTGAAGCTCAAAGAGGATGTGGACCAGTGCTTGAAGAGGCCGGGCTCAGCTGAAATTGGGCTTATGGGATGGGATCAGGCTTAAGCCTCACAAGCCCATTACTGGAGGAAAATTACAAGCCGGTCAAGACGTCTCCAAGCCCAAGCCCAAGTGGATGAAGAAGGCTGATACCAAAGGGGAGGCCGTTGTTACGGAGAACCCAGTCGATGGTGGGTCGGCCCTTTGGTTGGATGGTTCGGAAACAGGCAAGACGGATGACCTAGGAGCGTCGACGTCACTCCGGCCGTTAGTGAGCTCTTTCTCGGCGAGCGGGCCTGAGGGTAACCGCTCTGCAGCTTTTCTCCTTTTCGGTGGTCAAAAGCAATCGACACTGGTTTGTGCTAAGCGGTTCCAAACAATGGTCGAGGCGGAGGACGTCGCAGCTCAGACCGACTTCGGGGCTGAGAGGAGTCAGAGGGTGACGGGGATGCATTTTCCGGTGGTCACTTTGACTGATTTCGGGGCTGAGAGGATTCAGAGGGCGCCGGTGATGCGTTTTTCGGCGATAGGAGTGAAAATTTCGGGGCCATGGTCGTTGGGTTTGGACGTTGCGGCTGCTGGAGTTGGTTCTTCAGTGTCTTGGCAGCACAGGTTGAAGAGGCTGCTGATTTCTCCTCAGGTGAACCGGCCAAGGCAACATGCAGTCTCTAGTACCGGATGCTCTGAATTGGCTAAGGTTCAGGAGGATACTTGGGGTCTTGAAGGAGCTAGAAGTAGGAAGGAATTGAGTATTGCTGAAGAGGGGGCAGGAGCGTTGACTGTAGCGGAGTAGGTGGGAGGAGCTGCTGATTTGGGTACACTGCCCTTTATTCATATTCTCCAACATCAGGGGGTTTTTCGGGGTATTCTGACTGGGTCATTTAGTGTGCAAATGAAATTTATCCCATTGTGGGAATTTCATTTGAAGGTCATAAGCTACAATTGTTGGCACTCTTTAACATTTCTTGAGGGGGAACGACGTTTAGAAGCGCTGGGTGAGCGTTCTAGTATTGCGGAGAAAGGCAGGAGGGAGGTCAAGAATCTGAAGAGTGCAGTCAATTACGATGCTAGAGGCACTTCTTCCAGCCGCAGGAATAGGAAGGCATGGGGGGACCCAGTTGTGTTATGAAGCCAAGAATCCTTTCTTGGAATGTGAGGGGGTTGAACAAGAGGAGAAAACGACTTAGGATTAGTAACTTGCTCAGAGATTGGAAGGCGGATGTTATCTGTTTTCAAGAAAAATCTCTCTCGTAGTGTTTTGCGCAGCTTATGGAGATGCAACAATTTTGACTGGTGTTCTTTAGACTCCAGTGGGGCCTCTGGGGGCATTCTCATTATGTGGGACACAAGGGTGGTGGAGATGGTTGAGAAGTGTGTGGGGGAATTCACTCTCGTAGTCTCCTTCAAGAATGTTGCGGATAATTTTGTTTGGGCCTTTGCAGGGGTTTATGGCCCGAATTCTGGGTTCGATCGAAGACGTCTTTGGGATGAGTTGGCTGGTTTGTGTAGTTGGTGGAGTCTGCCGTGGTGTATAGGGGGAGACTTCAATGTTACACGCTTTTCGAGTAAAAGATCTGGTGACGTTTGTCTTTACTCGGCTATGATTGAGTTTTCGAATTTTATTGCAGACCAAAGCCTCTTAGATTTCCCCCTAGCTGGAGGCTCCTCTACTTGGTCGATTGCTCAAGATCCTCCCATGTGGTCAAGGATTGACCGCTTTCTAGTGTCACATGATTGGGAAGCCCGGTTTCCTTTGGTTTCGCAAAAGAGGCTTTCTCGCCATATTTCGGACCATTTTCCGATACTCCTGGATTGCGGCGATGTTTCTAGAGGGAGAAGGCCTTTTAAGTTTGAAAACATGTGGCTCAAGGAAGAAGCGTTCGTGGGTTTGGTAAAACAGTGGTGGGATTCTTACTCATTCCAAGGTTCTTCTAGCTTTGTTCTAGCGTGTAAGCTGAAGGCTTTGAAGCAGGATTTGAAGAAATGGAACGATGAGGTGTTTGGCAACATAGAGCAAAACAAAGAGGAAGCTGGCCGAAGGTATTCAGGCTTTCGATGTTATTGAAGAAAGAAGGGCATTAGGGGAAGAGGAGATCTTGAGAAAGGCTGAGACTGTCAGAGAGTTAGAGAAGTGTTCTCTTTTGGAGGAGGTGAGTTGGAGGCAGAAATCTAGGATGCTGTGGTTAAAGGAAAGGGATAAGTGCACTAAATTCTTCCATTCTATAGCCAATTCCAATAGAAGGTACAATTCTTTGAACTCCTTAGTGATAGGGGACTCTCTATCCTCTGAACAGTCAGAAATCGGTGTGCACATCATCAAGTCTACAAGAAACTGTTTACGAAGCAGTGCAGGTGGAGGCCTTCAGTTGAGGGTATCTCCTTTGATTCTATTCTAGAGTCTGAGGCCAGTTGGATGGAGAGAGCTTTTGAGGAGGAGGTCAGGAATGTAGTTTCAGCAATGGATGGAGATAAGGCGCCAGGTCCTGATGGCTTTTCTATGGCCTTCTTCAAAGAGTGTTGGGATGTTTTGAGGGGGGACATTATGGAGGTGTTTCGGGAGTTTTTTATCGGGGGTTCTTTCGAAAAGAGTCTCGATGCTTCGTTCATTTCTCTTATCCCGAAGATTCCAGGTGCTAACGATTTAAAAGACTTTCGGCCTATTAGTCTTGTGGGTGGAGTTTACAAAATCATTGCCATAGTTCTAGCAAATAGACTTAAGACGGTTTTGGAAAAGGTTATTTCTAGATCTCAAAGCGCCTTTGTCAAGGGGAGACAAATTTTGGACCCAATATTTATTGCTAATGAATGTCTGGATAGTAGATTAAGATCTGGGGAGCCTGGAGTCATGTGCAAAATGGATCTGGAAAAAGCTTATGATCATGTTAATTGGGATTTTCTCTTGTTTGTATTGAGGAGATGTGGATTTGGGGAAAAATGGTCCTCTTGGATAAAACATTGTATATCCTCTGTGAGATTCTCAGTGATGGTTAATGGCTCTCCTAATGGATTCTTCAGCAGTTCTCGTGGGTTGAGACAAGGGGATCCTCTCTCACCCTTGTTGTTTGTTTTTGTGATGGAGGCATTGAGCCGAATGATTTCAGCTGCGGTAGGAGGGGGCTTACTCGAAGGGTTTAGTGTTGGTAATGTTTCCTTCTCACACTTGTTATTTGCAGATGATACTTTGATTTTCTGCAATGCTTAGTTGCGTTATCTTAGAAGCCTCTTTCTTCTGTTTGAAGCTGCTTCGGGCTTGAAGGTTAATTTGGCCAAGCCAGCTTTAATTCCTGTGGGAGACGTAGTTCAAGCGGAAGGTCTTGTCGATATTTTAGGGTGTGGGGTTGCCAATCTACCGGTGAAGTATCTAGGCCATCCGTTGGGGGCTTCCTACAAATCTATTCATATCTGGGATGGTGTTATTGAGAAGGTTGAATGTTGGTTGGCCAGCTGGAAAAGGTTATACCTTTCCAAGGGAGGTAGAGTTACCCTCATCAAGAGTACTCTTGTCAACTTGCCCACGTATTTTTTGTCTCTTTTTCCTATCACGGCAAGTGTAGGTGCTCGAATTGAGAAGCTACAACGAGATTTCCTTTGGGGAGGAATTGGTGATGAGTTCAAGTATCATTTGGTGAAATGGTCTAAAGTGTGCACTCCAGTTTCAGAAGGCGGGTTGGGTATTAGAAATCTGGTGGTGTTTAACAAGGCTTTATTAGGCAAATGGCTGTGGCGTTATGGAATTGAGAGGGAAGCTTGGTGGAGAATAGCGGTGGATTCCAAGTTTGGAAGTTTATGGGGAGGTTGGTGCTCCCTAGAGCCTTTAGGTACTTTTGGGGTGGGGTTGTGGAAGAACATCAGGAAAGGGTGGAAGAAATTTGTAGGATTCTCTAGATTTGAGGTGGGAGGTGGGGCTAGATCAAAATTTTGGCATGATTTGTGGTGTGGGAACTCAACTCTTAAGGAAGCTTTTCCTGTTTTATTTGGAATTGCTCGTGCAAAGGATGCTTCAGTTGCGGATAATGTGGAGCTTCTGGGTGGTTTCAATCAGTGGAGCGTGTGCTTTTTTAGAGAAGCGCATGATTGGGAAGTGGATACCTTTGCTGCTTTTTTCCAGGTATTGCACTCGGTCAGTTTTAATAGAGGTAGTGAAGACAAATTGTGGTGGATCCCCTCCAAAAAAGGTTTGTTCAAGGTTGGGTCTTTCTTTAGCTCTCTGGCTTGCGATGTGAGAAGTCACTTTCCTTGGAAGAGTGTATGGCGGACTCGGGCTCCTCAGCGGGCGGCTTTTTTCTCGTGGTCTGTTGCTCTAGGCAAGATCCTAACGGTGGATAACCTCAGGAAAAGGCATGTCATTGTGGTGGATAGATGTTGCATGTGCAAGAGAAGCGGGGAATCAGTGGATCATCTTCTCCTTCACTGCGATGTTGCATACGCTATGTGGAGTGCTATTTTTTCTCGTTTTGGTCTGTCTTGGGTTATGCCTCTGAGAGTCCTTGACTTGTTTGCGTGTTGGTGGACAGCTGGTAGGCCGAGGAGTGCTGTTATTTGGAAGATGGTGCCGACATGCATTCTTTGGTGTGTTTGGAAGGAAAGAAATGATAGGTGTTTTGAGAATTTGGAGAGGTCCTCGGAGGATATTTTAGCTTCTTTTTTTCATACGTTGTATCTTTGGACGGTGGCTTTTGTGTCACCGTTGTCGTTTATCTTTGATGAATTTCTTGTTCGTTTTTCACTTTCTAGCTAGGTGCGTTCTCTTGTATATTGCCGGTGTATTTAGGGGCACCTTACGCTTTTAATAAGACCAACTTATTACTTATAAAAAAAAAAGATGCACCAATTTCTCTACCACTTTCTTTAGCCAAGCAACACTATATTTCCCCACTAGCATAACACGAGAAAGCCCATGCCTTCTCTCAACCAACCGCAAAACTGATCCCCCTGCAGGTACCAAGAGCTCAAAGACTTTGGACTCAACGAAAAACCAACTTAAAAAGTCCATCTACCAGTAACACCAACACAACGAACAGACACAGAGCAACATACCAAAGAAGGGTGTCGACACGTGCCTACACGCGCCAGCAATGGGAGAAAAGAACAAGACCATAAAATGTGAGAGCCTTGGATACAAATTTATGAAGCCAAAATGAGAGTGCAGGATTGGTCTTTTTGGTGTGTGATATTCTTTGTTCTTCCTTTGTATAATGTATTTTTTGGGTTACCAACGGGAAAGTTCTTTGAGTTTTTAATTGTTCACTTTCATTCTTACTGTACATCATCAACATTGTTTTTATATTTTTATAGTGTATTGCTTCAAGAAAACCGTTTCTACATTGATTAAAATTGCTTCAATGTATTTGTCCTCAGGATGGCTATGAGTATCACGTCAGCATACTTCCATTAGCATTTGTGGTATAATTTCTTCTGGGGTTTCTTACAGAACCTAGATGGGTTCCAGATTCCCATCTCATCAGCTAAGAAATGGCCTTTATGTATCAGGGCGGCCAGAGCAGCCAAAGGAAAAAACTCCAACCATGAGCTCTGCCGCCATGCCTTATACTGGTGGAGATATCAAGAAGTCGGGGGAACTTGGAAAAATGTTTGATATCCCTGTCGATGGCTCTAAATCTAGGAAATCTGGACCTATGAGTGGTGCTCCTTCAAGGACTGGATCTCTTGGAGGCTCTGCTACACATTCAGGACCAATGGCTAATGCTGCAGCACGGGCTGGGTATACCACTTCAGGTCCTGTATCTTCCGGAGGCATGTCTGGTTCGGCTTCATTAAAGAAATCGAATTCTGGACCACTAAATAAGCATGGTGAGCCTTTGAAGAAGTCATCTGGTCCTCAATCTGGCGGAGTAACACCAACAGGCCGCCAAAACTCTGGGCCTCTTCCTCCTGTGCTCCCTACAACAGGTCTCATTACATCTGGGCCCATTTCTTCAGGCCCTCTAAATTCTTCTGGGGCCCCTAGGAAGGTATCTGGTCCTTTAGAATTTATGGGATCGATGAAATTACAAGGTTCCGCTGTTGTTCACAATCAGGCTGTGACTATTCTTACCCAAGATGATGACTTTTCCTTCAAGAAGAACTTTCCTAAGTTAGTGTTGTGGTCACTAATTCTACTTTTTGTGATGGGGTTCATTGCTGGTGGTTTTATTCTTGGAGCAGTCCACAATTCCATTCTCCTCATTGTGGTTGTGGTTCTTTTCGGTGCAGTTGCTGCATTATTCATCTGGAATACTTTTTGGGTGAGAAGAGCTATTATTGATTATGTTTCTCGTTATCCTGATTCAGAGCTTAGAACTGCAAAGAATGGGCAATATGTGAAGGTCTCTGGGGTATGTAGTTTCCCTTGATGATTTTGTAGTTTATATTTCTAATCTTGATGGTGCAGGGGTAATTGATATATATAAAATTTTAAATTCTAACTTTGTCTCTTCTTTTCTCCAAGTCCCTTTTTCCTTTCTTAAATTTTATGCCCCCCACTCCCCAAGTTTCCTGTCTTGCATTAATATGTTTTCTGTTAGACTGAACTTCATCTGTGTGATGATGATGTATTTTGGGCTTGCATAACTGAATTTTGTGACTTAATATAGGTAATAATTCTGGATTTGAGATATAATGGAGTAAGATAAACCCATGAGATTTGAAATGCAGAAATGAGATATATAAACTAAAACCTTAGAATCCTTATGTTTTGTGATTTTTCCCCAAGTTGTGTGGACAAGAGACGGAAGAGACAGGAGTATTACTGGTGAGAACATTATAACTAGATATACTTCTGCGGTGATGTATTTTGAATAGATATTATAGCAAATATAAATCTAGAATTAATGGATGTATTTATTGACAGATAATGCTTGGTAAAGGTAAGCTATTTATATATGGCATACATATCTCATTTGTGTGGGAAGAAAGCAAAAAGGGGAGCTTACAGGATAAAGGATTATTTTGTTTCTGATAGTCATTTATTTTCATGGGTGAATAGGAGTATACTCTGCATCGGACAGAATGTGTTTAAAGAATATTGTCTTGTCTCAAGTTCTTGTTTTTCTTTTTTCTTTTTTCTCATAAAAAATGGATTGAAGGCTTGGCGGGTTTTACTTGTGTTTTTGTTTTTTTCCCTCATATGCTCAAATGACATTTATCACATGTTTGTTTGTTCTTTTTGAAGGTGGTCACCTGTGGTAACGTGCCCCTTGAGTCATCTTTCCAAAATATTCCTAGATGTGTATATACGTCTACAAGTTTATTTGAGTATCGAGGATGGGATTCAAAAGCTGCCAACCCTTCACACCGTCATTTTACTTGGGGTCTCAGATCATTGGAAGTGAGTAACTGAAATATTGGCATGATAGTTTTTTTGTGAATATTTGAAGTTTTATTTTCTGCTGCTTCCTGAGATTGGTGTAAAGCTTTTCCTTCTTTCTGGGGTGGGACCCCGAAGGGTGTGGGGTTGGGTTGGAGGTTATAAGAAATGAAAAAGTTTTATCTCTCATTTTAAATTTTCGAAGGTTTAAGGACTTTTGTAGGCATAATCGTTCCTCATGTACTTGGTGAGTTGTAAACATATATGGGTGGCTTCCTTTTTTATTTGGTAGATGTACTGGAGAACCTCTACCATGGCATATCCTAGATAACCAATTCACTCTTTGTTGCTATCCAATGTTTGTTAATGCAATATTTTTGGGCTGCTTCCTTGCTTGCTTTACATATCCAGTTGTTCCGAGGGGCCCTATGGTGAAATATTCTTGGCCTTTAGATTTCACGATGACCATTGTCTTAATCTGACAGAGGCGCGTGGCTGACTTCTACATCTCCGATTTCCAGTCTGGGTTAAGAGCGTTGGTAAAGACTGGCTATGGAGCAAGGGTGACTCCTTATGTTGACGACTCAATTGTCATTGATGTTAATCCAGAGAATGAAGAATTGTCCCAAGAGTTCATCAGGTGGCTGGGGGAGAGGAACCTCTCAACAGACGATCGCCTAATGCGGTTGAAAGAAGGGTATAAGCTCTCTTTTATTGAAAGAGTTGGGTTCACCCTAATTATATGTTTGCTCAAATGATTACTGCTAATGTAATGTTTTCTGGGTTGGGAAGCTGTTTACATTAAGTTTCCATTTTGTGATATTCTCCTGTATTTTTATAATGAGTCATCAATATTCTGCATCTGGGTCGGGGTACCATTTCTTTTCTCTGTCCCACTATACAGGGCTTAATGTATAGTTTCCTCTTTTTCTTGCATGAGGACCAAAGGCTACCAGTGGGTGGATTTCGTTAGTTATATCTGTATTGGGTTTAAGAGTGCCTCAGCTGGTGTAGAATTGGTCTGTATTATGCAGCCTAAACCTTGCATGTTTATCTTGGAGTCGGTTCATGAGCCTGTTAAAAAAATTAATACAGGATTTAATTATCTAGAAAATAAACAATATTAAGCAAAACAAATATATTTAACTAATATTGAAGCTTTGAAGTTGTCAATTCATGATTTATTAACTATAATTGGGATATACTTATGTTCTCTATTTGATGGTCACATGAGTTCAAATGCAAAGTTCTATGCAGTTTTTTGTTATGAAAGTTAAGCTTTTACATAGTAATAGCCATCGTAGAGTCTGTACATCTAATTTGCATTGCTGTATATGTAGGTATATCAAAGAAGGAAGCACAGTTAGCGTAATGGGAGTTGTTCAGAGAAATGACAATGTGCTTATGATTGTCCCTCCGCCGGAGCCATTCACAACGGGATGCCAATGGGCAAAATGTATTTTCCCTGCTAGCCTCGAGGGTGTTGTTTTAAGGTGCGAAGACACTACGAAGAATGATGTCATACCAGTTTAGCAGTATGTGAGCTGTAAATTTCTTCTGCTATTGTCTTTCTGGGGAAGTATTCTTTTTTTTTTTTTTTTTTTTATTCCTCTATTAATATTGATGGTGCTGGTGGTGGGAGAAACAAGTGATGGAGATTCTGATGGTTTAATGGGCGTGGTGTCTTGGTGTATAAATTTCCAGTGAATTTTTTTTTTTTTTTTTCTAGGGTTGAGATGTTTTTTAATGGGGATGGTCAGTGGGGGGGGGGGGGGATTAGATTGAGGTTATGTTAAATAGAAGGGAAATATTATTTGTGATTGAGCATGTTGTCTATATACAGAACTGACATTGTTTTATCTGCATATCCATGTGCTGAAATTACCTCAATTTTATTTATCCATTATTTCTTGGGAAATTTAGTTAAAACTCCTTTGGGTTTTTGTGTGATTTTATTTTAGAGAAAAATACAAAATTATTAGTCCTTGTGATTACGTCGATTAAAAATGTTTTGAAAGCTTGGTGTGGTATGCAAAAATAACAATGTTCGGATAGTGTTGGTGTCACTTTATTAGCTTCAAGACTTGCAGCAAATGCTTTTCGTGGTGTACATCGAAATCGGATTGGATTGCGAAGACTAATTAAACTACCAAAAGGCCTTCGGAGCATGATTTTGTTGTTGATGATGCAGATTGACTATTTGACTTGAAAGGCACGGAGAAGAGACTTGCGATGTAAAATAACTCGTTTGATACGCTCATGACTCAGTTTTTTTTTTTTTTTTTTTTTTTTTTAGCTCTTTATATATTTATAATTTATAATTTTATATATATTTTTACTATGAGTGACGTGTCGTTACATATTGGATCTAAAGTTTCACACTAAACGAAATTCGTTAAGATTTTGAACTGAAGTTGTTATTTTAGCATGTTACTAGGAGCTCTTATAATACATGAAGCTTATTGTAAATGAATAATGATTCAATGCCACCAAAATATACAACTTTTTATCACCTTGCCTATGTGGCAAGGTGGTCTCTCACTACTTTTTGAGTTTTTTTACTTTTTAAAAATAAATTAAGGTGAGAGACCACTTTGGCACATAGACAAGGTGGTGAAAAGTTGTATATTTAGGTGGTAGTGAATTATTACTCATTGCAAATAAGTGTGATCGCATTGACAAATTTTGCATTCTTTTTTCCTTTTATTTTATTCCTTTCGTTATTAAATTTGAATTTCAACTTCCTAGGATTTCGGCAATTTTTTTTTTTTTTAAAAGATACTTGAAAAAGAAATTACATTTACTAGGGCCGGGCAACCCAAAAATAAATATTAAGAGCATTTTTAGTAGCTTCATCAAAATAGCTATTTTGATCAGCCAATTTGATGAAAACACTAAAAAACCACTCCCAGCAGCCTTACCACTTTAACCAAAAAGTTTTGGTGAGTGTAAATATTCACAAATTTTGATGAATAATATTCACTTACCAACTTTCTCACTAATTTTGTTTCTCCTTTCTCTCTCACATGATTAGCACACTTTTTTCATTTTTTTTCTCCAATTATCTTCTCCTATCTCTCACACACGATGATGCCCTTATCTTATGGACATGAAGGTTTCTTTGTCCCCGACATTAACTCTATGGTTCTTTCATTTATCTTTTATTTCTTTCTTTTTTGAATTTGGTTGAGAAGCAATTAAATGAAAACTTCTGTAAATTTCTTAGTAATGATCAAATCTCAAGATGAAGAAGGTGTATGGTAGTTTGTTGTATAAAAAGATTAAATAGAAAAAGAATAAAGAAATCTGAAAAAATATTATTTAAATGGAATAGTGATAGTGAATAGTTAAAATGGTGAGGCTGCTGGAAGAATTTAAAAAAAATGGATTTTAGCTATTTAGATGAGTAAAATTTGATGAGACTACTAGAAATGCTCTAAGAATGCAAGTTCGCGGAGGCAATGCATCAAATTAAAACGCTGGCCTATTGATTCTTGGCACCGGTGCCAAGAACCCAAGCCACTAGTTAAGGTGGTTAAATGTGTGTATATAGAATCCAAAGGACTCAAACACTGGTTATGTAACAATTGCAGGGGAAATACAGAAAACAAAACGCCCATAAATACAAAAGTGGGAAAATAAAAACTACACAGCATCTGTAGGAAGTTGCTGGTGCTAGCGCGTGTAGACTACGCACCAGCATTGAAAGACCTCTCCCTAGCCGTGAACGCCGTAGACGACCATAAACCACTAACAGTAGGGGTGAAGGAAGGCGAGGAGGAGAATCGTGGCCTTCACGCGCCGGCGGGCGAGAATCACAAGCTGGCGTTCTCACCCACCGGCGCGTGCAAGCCACATTCTGGTGCGTGGGTGGCTAGAGGAGACGTGGCTGGTGGTCGGTGGAGGCAAAAGACGACGGCAGTCATGATGGAGAGGAGTGTATAGTACTGAATCTGGAGGATGAGCGTAGATTTAGGTTTGAAAACTTCGACCTTAGATCCGAACCAAACTCGACGGAAAAGACGGTGGAGAACATTGTGGAGGAGGGAGGAGACCCAAGAGAGCTGCGTTGACAGGTAGAAAAACAGATAAAATGCCTCCAAATGAGACACGGATAGGGTTAGAATAAATTCTAGCAAGATAGGAACTTTATGAGAGGTTTTTGGAGCCTCCAAGGAGGCGAGAAAGGGAGGGGGAAGGAGGAGGAGGGGAGTAAAGGAGAAGGGGAAGGAGGAGGTAGTGGATTGGTAGCCATGGTTTGCAGAGAAGGTTTCTTTAGAGGAGAGAGAACGGAGAGAATATTAGAAAATAGGAAGAGTCGTGAAGCTTTCTCCTAGGACAGGATTTCGGCATTTTTTACTTCTTTCCTTCCGTTAAAACTTGATTTCATGGCATTGAGCAGTTTGCCTTGTCACGTGTCATACATGTGCCATGTATAAAAAGAATTTTAAATTATATACTTATAAAAAAAAAAAATTATATTCAAACAAAAATTATAAATATTTAGAAATTAAAAAACAAAGAAAGGTTAGTTCGAAATTTTCATGGCTGGTCGGACCACCCTCTTAAAGGGTTGCTCAGCCACCCCAAGAGTCCCTTTAACAGAGTCCCTCCAAGGGTGCTTAGAGCCACACCTCAGACCCTTTAGTTACCCCCAAAGTTCCTCTAGAGTAGCTCGGATCAACCCCTTAATCCCCCCCCCCCCCCAAAGTCTCTTTAGCAGTGGTTGAGCTACTTTCCCAGGAAACTTTGAGATTGATTAGCCAACACCAGCTGACGGGTGGCTCAGACCAACCCCTTAGCCACCCTTAAAGTCCCACTGAAAGTGATTGAGCCACTCTCCCAAGGTACTTTGGGGTTGATTAGCCATCCCCAGGTGAGGAGGTCCCCTCCTCAACTTAAATGCTGAGTTCACTTACCATTTTCAGCTTTTTGCCTCTAATGCCCTAGACATTACCGCACATTATGAATACGGTTGTTCATGAAAGCACCCATCCAAATGTGCTTTAAATAGCCCATAAGGTTAAAAGCATTAGTAGTGAGCATCTCAAGGCATTGAATTCCACACTACACCTTCCCACCCTTCCTTGGTCTCCTCCTCCTTTTGGACAAACTAAGCTTAATTTTGACGTTGTTGTCACAGATCACGTCTCTATGGTGCGGCAGTAGATTCAAACTTTGAGGGATCCATCATTTTTTCTAGCACTATGGTCTACCCTCTTATGACCCAACATTGGGAGAAGCTTCAACAGTTTTACAGGACGTCACCTCAAAATGTGATCTCCAGATCGATACTATTATATTGAAAGGAGACTCTTTACTAGTGATCCTAGACATTCAATGTAGTGCCTTGACTACAAATTGGAAAATTACTTTGCAAATTTCAGACATCCTTGGAGTACTTATCTCCCCCCTTGTTAGTCTCCAAGGTTCATAGGAAAAGCGAACATCCGCGCTCACGATTTAGCACAAAGGGCCCTTCAACCAATAACGCCCCAGTAAAATTAATTAACTGGTAATTAACTTCATGGTTCGCCTCCCAATCATATCCGGCAAGGAATAATACTCAGGGATCTCATACTCTCCAAATAGAGCCTACAACGGAAGACTTTTCACTTTCATACAGAGATAGCTACTAATTAAACGCACAATTTCATAAACAACCAAAACAAATCTAAAGCATCATTACGTAAATAACTTCTCCAAACGTTATAATCAAAGACTAGTAGTCATCAACATAATGTAAATATTAGACAACCACATCTAAGAGTCATGAAGATAAAAAAATCTAAAAGTCTAGACTTAAGAGGAAAACTAAGTAAATGATATCAATCATCTCATTGCAAGTATATCCATCCTCGTCCCACACATCCTTCAGCCAAATAAAATCTAGCTCCTTAAAAATGATCCTGACTATGTCCTTCAAAAGAACTTGGTGCCTCTCGAGATGCATCTTCAATTAAATTATCTATAAAAAAAAAACACATGTTTCATAGGTGAAAAGGATAATAGGGCAAGTTCACGATTTAGTGAGTATAAATACCCAAGATGTACATGTTATCATATAGTGAACTCAGATGTTTAAGGTATAAATCACATACAACAATGTAAAGTTATAGTTTCTCATTTGACAAGATTGTCATGAATGCAATATAAATGTAGTATATGTTGTAATAAGATAATCATACTTCAACTCTATATGGTCTATCCAAGCCCTTAACCCCTTCTTGATAGGGTTGGTGCTATCCCGAGAAACTCGTAGTACAACACCGATGCCCTGAATATTGCCACATACCATATACTACCAGCCCGACCGAATTCGACCTCAGGTGGCCCATGCTACTAGCAAAGCCATCCTGGTAACCATCAATCAAACATGTATGTGCCGGTCACAAACTACCATTGAATCAAAGGCAAAACATAAAAGTAAATCTCTTTGACTATAGGGCTAACCCGTATAATAGTAAGCCCATTGTTATTATCCCGCATGTACTAGTGTACCACGTCATACGATGCAATTTAACATCCACCGTCTTTTACATGTTTGCATTTACAAACTCATCATTTTCATTATCTTGTGATTCTTCAATCATTTACACAAAGTAGAGTTCACATTAATCTAAAATGCATTTCATGTGAGTTGTAAACATGTAGGTTTGATACATAAAATAATCATGCTATGCGAAAAAATAACAACAAGTATCCATGTGAGTTTTTCTCACCTAAGTCGTAGGGTTTCTCTACAAAGTTCTTTTTGAGGCTTCACAACTTCAAAATCCGAGAAAAGACCTACCATTAGTTCTAACGCATAGCTAAATCAAGCCTTAAGTCTTAAAATGATTACAAAAAACAAAAATAGGCTTGCTGCCTGACCCTCAAACGTTCAGATGGAATAGGTCGAACGTTCGGTCATGACAACGAACGTACGTTTGGTGTTGAACAGAAACTCATTTCGAACCAAATTCTCTTTCAAACCCCATTCTGACGTAGCCTAGGTCCTTACATGATTTCTAACACAGTCCTAAACCACAATAACACACTTATCCAAAACATGGTACGTCTAACACTATTAAGCCACTAATCCAACACTAATCTTGTATTAAAACCAAAAACCATATAGAATTCAAAACCATAAACTAGGAATGAAAACTAACTAAACTGTAGGTTAGAAATCATATAATAATCTAATGATACTAATAAAAACAAGTTAGGCTAGGAAAGTTACTTCCTTTGAAAAACAATGAAAAATTAAAATGACTTTTAACACAAAGCAAGTGTGTGTGTGCATAAAGTGTTAACAAAATAATAACAATGTAGAATTTAAATGACATAAGATTTTTTTTAACGAAGTGAAAACTCAATATGAGAAAAACCACTCCAGGGCAGCCAAACCCAGGATATCCACTATTCAAAAGACAAGACTAGTTACAAAGTAGTAGCACTCATATACCCCCGATGCAGTGGTCGTACCTTGCACTCTAACGTGTAGCATAACATGAACGCCTCCCAACCAGGTCTCTTACCTGAAGGGGTCTTCAATGGAATCCTTTACCTTAGGCCCAACCCCTAAGATAGACTTCAGATAAGCGCAGCAACAGCACACAATAATGGCTTCAGAGAGACAACTCAGCTCAATAATCTCACAATATAACTCTCTAAGCACTAATGGAATTCAATACCGAATTCTTGCTGATCTCAAGCCTAGGGACTCCAAAAATTTCGCTGAAATTCTTTCCTAAATTGAGCAGCATTCGAATGGTGGTGCCTTGTCGTTCGGACAGTCGCACTTCCGCTGCAAGCAATTTCCATATAAAGGTTTCGAGCGTCCGGACCAAGGGAATGGTCGTCCGGACGTTTGATCTAATGCACGCAATTTCCATATCTTATGCACGCGCGTCCGGACCAAGAGGACTAACGTCCGGACGTCTGGATTTTGAATGCGATTCTTGCCTTATGGATGAGTGCGTCCGGATGGGATTCCACATCGTCCGGACGGTTGCAGCAAACTTCCCATATCTGTGTTTTGGAAGGAAATCCCATAGCTGGTCGAACACTGAGTATTGTTCGGACGTGCTGCTGAAACGTCCGGACGGATGCAAGCTGGAATAGTTCAAAGCTTCTCAACACAGAGAAAGGTCCAGATGGAAAGGTCTCGTCTTTCGTATGGATGATGCTTTGGATAGTTGGGCGTTCAGACGGTATATCGTGTCGTCCGGATGGCTGGCAGGGAACCGAATTTTTTGACTCGTAAACTGTGTAGAATTTTTTGGAAGCAATCTGAATAGCGGAATCCCTGTTTAAAAGCATCTTTACAAAGAAGTGATTTTGTCTAACAGGATGTGGCCAACTATAAACTAACAAACAAGAACAAAGAGAGCTCATTCTTCACACTGATAGAAGGGGTAGAAATGAGGTGTAGGGGGTGTTAATAGGCTAAAACAGTAATGGATATGGTTGAGGTGCTATTTTTTAGTACTGTCAGCCATTGAATGTTCGGTGTACCATCGGACCAACGATATTAGGATTTTAAGCAAATGTTTGATTGCACTATCGAAAGTTTAGGTATGGGGCTACAAGCGAACGTTTAGTGTCCCACTCGATCATTCGAGACCCAATTCCCATTCGTCCTCGAGCGTTTGATGTTCCACTAGAACATTTGACAAGCACATGAATTCTTAAAAGTCCAAAATCTCACACTTCATCAGGGTCTGCTTGCTGATAGGGTCCTAGATCTTCATCTTCGGCTTGCCAGCAATACTTATGCTTGTCTGTAGAATAATCTGTGTGAGCAGGCTGCCAAAAGGGAGACCGGTATTACCCTCATCACTGGCCTTCAGAATAACGCCCAAAATATGCTTGCACAGACAGAAAGCCAAGTGAAGACTGATGGCATATACGAACTGGGCCCTATTCAATATCACGTCATTGCGCCTAACAACGGGCCAGAGGTTGTGCTGGACAATCTTGGCTAGCATGCAGTGTGGGGCAGATAAGGCACCGATCCTAATGGTGGTGGCACGCTCCTCTCCTTGGGGAACTGCATGGACAAATTCTCTGAGATCATCTAGAGAAGGAGGGATTACCACCTCATTGTACAGGCTACCAGAGATCTGGAGAACAGGCACCCCTATGAATTGACTGATGATCTAGGAATCAATAGTGATAGTATGCCCATCCACAGTGGACTGAAGCACCACCCCGTGGTCATCATCCTGAACCCCCTCGAGGTTTGCATAAAATAATCTGACCTGCCTAGTGTACACAATACATGCACAGTTGTGCAGATACCCCCAGTGGTAGGTCTGGATAGTGTCGTGGATACTGTCCAGAGGAGCCACCTTGATGTCTGAACGGACCACATTTCTCTCGGCAATGACTGGTTTGTCCATAATTTTTGCTCGAAGGGCTGCCCTATCTCCCTCTGTCCTCTGTCAGACTCTGCGTTGTGGACTGCCGGCAGACATGATTCTGCAAAAGTGGCCAACAAGATTTCCCAATAATAATCCAAAAAAAAATTCTTGTTAGTTCACATAGAAAATCCGGCATTATAACGGCAGTAAAATGGACTTTTCCAAAAATTACAAATAGTAAATATCACAATACAGTCCACAGTAATACCGAAACAGATAATCCCAACACAGCAGATATCACAAATATGCATTTTATAATCTCAAAAACATTCCCAAAATAATCAATATTCTAACAGTTATAAAAAAAAAACTGAAAAGAATAAAGTTAATTAGAAAAAGTACCTGGAATGAGGAGAGTAATGCACAAAAGGACAAAAGAGGGCGAGATATTGCAAAAATCTTGAGAAACCACGCACTAGAAGCCAAAAGAAAGTGAGAAATTGAGTGGGCTAGCTAAAAAATGCAACGGCTAGGGTTTTTAAAACCAGTGGGCTCTCCGTCTGGACGGCTCATTAACCTGTCCAGATACTCGTTGCCACATAAGCATGCGACAGGCCGCGTGAGTCCGGACGTGTAACATTACCGTTCGGTCGTCAGAGCCTCGCGCGTCCAGACGTGTAATATTACCGTCCGGCCTTCTGAGCCACATCCGTCCAGATGCAAGGAGAGACCTTCCGGACGCTTCACACTGAAAAGATAGAAACTGAGGGAAAAATTGTAGAAATCATTTTTCCTAAAGTCAGCTTCAGAACACACATGTATAATCAACTGATAAAGTAATCAAATAGCATCTTAAAACTATGCAGAGATAGAAAAGAGAGTTCAGAGTTCAATCAGCACAAAGATTTTCCTATAGACAGAAAATTTAAATAGATTACTCAACTCATGCAATGCGTGTGTGTGTGTGAAGACTTTTCCCAAAAGGTATGAATTTCACTGATATGACAAAAAGCAACCAGATTTTCTAGACAAGAGAGAAAATCAATGAAAGATCATTCAAAAGTCAAACCTTATAAGGTACCAGGGCCTAGCCACCCTCATCTGATACACTCCCCCTAAGATGCATCACACAATTGTTTTACTTGTACCATGAACGACAAGGTATATTGCTAATTCAACACATAAGTAGTGAATATACGTACATAGCACATAATTCATAAGAGTAACTGCTTGATTCTTTTGATGCTGCAACCTAGAGAGAGTGCCAGAATTTTTAGGTTCTAGGTTCAACTAGCATTTTGGTCAATTTGACCATCTTATCAAAGACCTCTTCTCTTATTCAGAATTTCTAGAAGCAAAAAAAAGTCAAAGACAGAAAGATGTACCTTTAGGGGAGTCTTGGATAGTGTACATTTTTATCGCATGAGGAAAGAAGCTATCCAACTTTTGCATATACAGAAGAAAAAAAAAAACTTGGCAGATATAGTCATAAACTCTCAATCATTTCTAGGCAAAGTAAATTAATGAAAAAAGAATTGAGATATCAAGTAAAAATACAAGCAATATCTGACATACTAAGAAAAGAAAAAAATATTTCCTGCAATTTCTCCCATTTTTTTTTTATTAAAAAAAATGCTATATGGAAATAACATTATACAACATACAAGAAAGGCATGATCAAACTTGTGTAGGCTTGATGTTGCCAAAACAGAAAAATAGTCGCCCGACTTGCTTTTTTTGTCTTCCCCAGATAGTACTTGCAAGATTCTCTCAAGAGAAATAGGGGGCAAAAGAAAAGTATAGTTCCAAGATTGCATAGTAAGCACAAGCTATAATTAAAAGAACAAGCAATCAAACCTGATGCCTTAGGATTAGGAACCAAATCCTAGGCAGGAGCACCTTCACCAACTAGGTGAGTCTATTCCCCCTCATGGGGTGCATTTCTTCCTTCTTTCTGACCCAAGCCTGCCTTCCTATGGGTGGTTACTGACAGGACTTCATTTGTTGGCTCATACACTCCATCATGCTTCGCATCCAAATCGGTGGCTCCCTGCAGTATAGATAATTTTCCACCTTCTGCGGCCTTTTGGAATGCTTGGATTTGTTGAACTTGGATTTGCCACTATGATTGGCAAGAACAAATCTTTGCTGAGGTAGCTGATGCTGAGGCGCCCGGTGCCTTGGAGCTTGATACCATGGGGCTTGATAAGGAGTTTGATCCCATGGAGCTTGATTCCATGGAGTCTGGTAAGGACCCTGATGCCATGGAGTTTGATGCTGGGCCAGAGGTCTTGTGCCATAATTTGCTTGTCTATGCACTTCTTTCTTGACCTTTGCCTTTTGTGCTTTAAGAAGGGAGCACTGGGGTCGGACATGCCCACTTAAACCGCAGTGATAGCATATAGGAGATTTTCTGATGGAATGGGGCTTCTGAGTGCCTGGAACATCTCCATGAATTTTGTCCTTCCCTTTATCCTCAACAGTGGGGGGGAGGCTCTGGGACTGCAGGCTTAACAAAGACAGTCCTGGAAGTAGAGGGAATATCAGAAGGAGGGGCTACATACCTGATACCAGTCTTGTCGGTTGGGCTCTTCTGGATTGATAGCATGTGAGTCAGCTTTTTATCAGTGACTCTCTCTAATTGGAGCTGTGTTTCTAGTAGCTTCTCCTCTAGCTCTTGTATTTTGCACAGCAATGAACTCTTCTCAGTCTGCAAACTGTTCAGATCATGAATGTGCTGCTTGCTACCTTCCCTCAACTTTTTGAACTCTATATAGAGGGTTTTATAAGACTCTTTAAGTTCTTCCCCATCATCACTGTGCTCTGAGTAAGAATCTTCCTCTTCTACATGCAGAGCCACAAAGGCTACGAATTTCTCTTGGTCAGGAGCTTCTTCTTCTTCGGACTCATCATTGAGAGTCGCGTTATATGCCTTCCCCTTGCCCTGCTTGAGATTTCCACAATCAGCCCGTATATGCTCAAACCCTGAGCATTCATAACATCTTGGGCCTCTGGGGTCTTTCTTCTCCGCTTCCTTACGTTTAGCTTCTCTAGGGACCTTCTTCATTTTTTTTGAAAAACTTCTTCTTGAACCTCTCATTTCTTATTAATCTTCCGAAATTTTTGGCTAGCATGGCCACAACCTTTTCTTCATCCTCAGAGTTGTCCCCAGATAAGACTTCGACCTTCTTCTTGGAAGCTTTCAGGGCAATGGTTTTCAGCTTCTTAACCGGGGGCAAGGACGACTCATAAGTTTGAAGAGATCCCACCAACTCTTCAATCTTCATTTCTTCCAGATCTTTGCTTTCTTCAATTGTAGTTACATTGATCCTGAAACGTTCAGGCAAAGATCTTAGAATTTTACGGATGAGTTTTACATCTAAGACGGTTTTCCCAAGACTCACCATTTGGTTTCTTAGGTTGCTCATCTTAAAGTAAAACTCTCCAAATGTCTCATCCTCCAACATCTTAATTTCTTCAAATTTGGAAATCAACATTTGAAGTTTGGCAGATTTAACAAGTTTTGTACCTTCATATGTTGTTTCCAAAATTTGCCATGCTTGTTTAGTGGATTCACAGTTTGAGATTCTTGCAAACTCAGATGGTGAAAGCGCTTGGCATAGAGAATGGAGGGCTTTATCATTGGAAAGTTGTGCGTTTTTCTCAATGACTAGTTCGAGAGTTTCATTCACTGGCTTAGTCCAACCAATTTCAACAATACTCCAACAGTCAATAGATTTTAAAAAGAACCACATACGAGCTTTCCAATAGCCATAGTTCGTACCATCAAAGGCAGGAACAGAATTAAGACTTTGAGACATTTTATCAAATAGAAGTCAAAAAGAGTAACACTCAAGAATTGAATCTAAACAAAGTGTACCAACCTTTGATACCAATTGAAAAATTAAAATGACTTCTAATATAAAGCAAGTGTGTGTGTGCACAAAGTGTTAACAAAATAATATCAATGAGGAATTTAAAAGACACAAGAATTTTGTTAACGAAGTGGAAACTCAATAAGAGAAAAACCACTCCGTGGCAGCCAAACCCAGGATATCCACTATTCAGAAGACAAGACTAGTTACAATGTAGTAGCACTCATATACCCCGGATGCAGTGGTCGTACCTTGCACTCTAACGTGTAACCTAACACGAACGCCTCCCAACCAGGTCTCCTACCTGAAGGGGTCTTCAATGGAATCCTTTACCTTAGGGCCAACCCCTAAGATAGACTTCAGATCAGCGCAGCAATAGCACACACAACAATGGCTTAAGAGAGACTAACTCAGCTCAATAACTCTACAATATAACCTTCTAAGCACTAAGGAATTCAATACCGAATTCATGTAGTTCTCAAGCCTAGGGACCTCTATTTATAGGCTGCAGGTTCAAATGAGCGTCTGGCTTGAAAAACCTAGGTGCCGTCCGGACGATAGACATAAGTCGTCCGGACGGACAACTGTCCGATCGGCTTTCCAAAATTTTGCTAAAATTCTTTCCTGATTTGAGCCGCGTCTGGACGGTGTTGCCCTGTCGTTCGGACGGTTGCACTTCAGTTGCATGCAATTTCCATATCAAGGCTTCGGGCGTCCGGACCAAGGGAATGGTCATCCGGACGATTGATCAGATGCACACAATTTCCATATAAGTAGCTCGCGCGTCCAGACCATGAAGGCTGTCATCCGAATGTCTGAATTTTGAATGTGCAACTTGCCTTATGGATGAGCGCGTCCAGATGAGAATCAACATCGTCGGGACGGTTGCAGTAATCTTCCCTTATCTGTGTTTTGGAAAGAAATCTTGTAGCTGGTCGAATACTGAGTGTCGTCCGAACGTGCTGCTGAAACGTCCTGACGAATGCAAGTTGGAACAGTTCGAAGCTTCTTGACACAGAGAAAGGTCCGAACAGAAAGTTCTCGTCGTCCGGACTGATGATGCTTTGGACAGTTGGGCGTCCAGATGGTATACCACGTCGTCCGGACGACTGTAAAGGATCTGATTTTTCTGACTTGTTGACTGTGTAGAATCTTCAAGAAGGCCTCTGAATAGAAGAATCCCTGTTTAAAACCATCATTACATAGATGTGAATTTGTCGAACAGAATGAAGCCAATTAAAAACTAACAGAGACCATTCCAGCTTCCTTTATCAAGATGTTTTCATGGGAAAAGTATATATTTTGTTAGAAAAAAGAATATTGTAAGTTTTACAAAATATCTCAAAAGATATTTTGAGATATTTACAGTAGATATTTTTGAGATATTTTACAAAATATCCTAAAAAGATATTTTAGATATTTTGGATAAGATTCCTATCCTTTGATGTTATAAGTTATGTTTTAAAATAGGGGTTTTCAAAGAGAAGTTTTAGAAGTATAAATCATGTCGTTGTGTTGCCCGAGTAAAAAGAATCATTTTTTTTTGTAAAAAGGGTTTTTTGGTAATTTTGGTAGAAAAAGGGCATTTTAGTCATTTTAATAAATGTTGTTATAATGCCCGTATTAAATATATGGCATTATACTGAACTGATTTTATATGCTGTTACTACGTCAAAATAATAATAGGATTAAGAAATTAGAGATAGGTAGAGGGTTAAATTGTGTGTTTGGTGAATTATACTAATTCACTATTATTTGGATATAATTATATTACAGTGACCATTTATCTGTGAACACTTTCTGTAGCAGGGAAGAACTGTAAATATTTCTAAAATACTTACTGAGTGATTCTGTTTTGATAATGTGATGATCTCTGCTTTATTTAATTGTATGCATAGGGATAGTATATTGCATATTGTTAATAATTCTGATGCAGGTCAATAACAAGTTGGTTGTTAGGATGACCAATGGACAGGCATACCGCCTGTGCGAAAAACAATAATAAGTACAAGTTGGCTGTTGTGATGGTCAATGTGCTAGGCAAGTTATGGCTACTTAATTGACTGTCGGGATGGTCAATGTACTTGGTTGTCGAGATGACCAATGTACTAAGTATTCTACTTTGACTACTAGTGCGGAAAAGCTAAGAAAACATGGTAAGAGAGTTTGTGCTCCAATAATTAGCCGCTTAAACGAACAGGGATTTAATGGCCCTGGTGTGAGAGGAGTGCATAAGAAAGTAACTAAGATTGTGTATATAAAACTGTCATCACCTCATATGTTGCATTGTATATAGTTAAGTAAATCAGTATGTCATTGTATTATTGAGAACAAAATGACTCACTTTGTTACAGTATGGGATTGTGGTGATAACCACAATCACATATATGATTGTGCAGGGTAGGAGACAGATCAGAGTGCTGGGCTTTTTATTTATAAATAGGACTTTTATGATTTTCAATTGATATGTAATAGTTTACATTGTGTAGATGAATAATAACTTTGTATTTATTAAGTGCCGCATGTGGCACATATGTTTACTGCTTTGAGTGTATTTATTATGTAATGACAAGTTATGCTTATTTATTGAAGTATTTCAGTCAGCTCAAAGTGTGATTGTGTCAAGTCCTAAGTTTTTAAAAGAAAAATATATTCCGCTGCTAATTTATACTCTGAGAACGTCATTGATGATGTCATAACGATGCGTGAAAATCGAAATTTTCACTTACGCCTTTCTGTAAGAGGCGGATCGTTACAACTACCTCCAGGGCCAGAATTGCAAATCAGCAAGCTATTCTAGAGAGGAAAGTGGTTCAAGCTGATGTCTTAGTGGCACCTCTGGATGTTATTGATGACATTATTCAGACTTATCACTAGGGCTACCTCTACAATTGTGCTTGCATTGTGCTCCACAAGCTAGTGAGGGAAATCTATGGGCATCTGGAGGTTTTACAGGATGAAGATAGTGACATTATCCTTTCGTCCACGGTAGAAGGGCATGTATTTCAAATTGATCCATAGGTCATCAGCAGGATTCTTGGTGTACCAGTGCTTCATATTTCAGCTAGTCCCTTCACTGAGGTTGTGGAGCCTCCTACTTTGGAGCAGCTTAGGGAGTTCTTTCATGCTGTTCCACAGGGCGAGGAGCGAGCACATACGAACATCAGAATCAGTCTCTTTTCATTCCCGCACCTCCTGCTCGCAAAGATTTTTTAGCATAATTTATGGCCCACTGTTCGTAGGAGTGAGTTGATTCTGAAGAGGGCTTACTTTTTATATGCTATTGTCATGAGGTTGCCATTTTGCTTGTGCAAGCACATCCTCAACATTATGCTAGAGTCCATAGATGAGCATACTATAGGGCTTCCTTTTGTTTGCCTGGTCACTAAAATTATCCTTCAGTTTGGGATAGACATCTCTGGAGAGCCCAAGATGAAGATACATGATCCCCTTGGCAGCCAGACCCTGATGAAGTCAAATGCCCAGCTGAGGCATGAAGACCAAGATGAAGCTCCTCAGCCTCTTCCTGTTCATGTTGAGCTGCCTACTGGAGCGTTCTCTTCTCAGACTGCTCCTCCGCATCCACATTATGATGCAGGTTTTGCTCAGATTCTAGCTACTCTAGAGTCTCTTTAGGGAAGTATGAGTTCTATGCAGCGAGAGGTTCACTTTATCAACCTCCGAGTGGAGTAGTGCCAGCTAGACATCCAGGAGTGTCTCAAGCACCTTCGTTCATCCCATGATGATGAGGATCATCCTTACCTTGATGATTAGGATTGATTGTTGATTTTTTGGTGTTTTGTTGTTTTGAGACAATATTTATTGTTGTTCCTGTTTTATTATTTATAAACTTTGATAACTCTAAATTTTATTTACTCTGTTTACCCTTTGTCCTTTTGAGACAAAAAAGGGGGAGTATTTTTTATTTTGGAATGGGAATGTATTATTAAAACCTGTCAAGTGATTTTTGTCCTAGAATGGCCAAAGGGGGAGTTTGTTAGTATGTGATTGGCTGCATTCTGTTTGACAAAATCACTTTTATGCAATGTTGCCATTTCATTAAGGATGCCATTTATTTCAGAGTCTTCGTTTTAGAAATGTAATTCAAGAAGTTCAAAGAGGATTCTGTGCAGATTCCAAGTCAGAGAAGTCAGATCCCAAGCTTCCGTCCGGACGCCCATCAGTATCCAGAAGTTTTGAACTGTTCAAGGTTGCATCTGTCCGGACATCTTAGCAACGCGTTCAGACGCTCATCAGTGTTCAACAAGAAATCGAATTTCCTTCTCAAACACAGATATGGGAAGACAACTGTATCTGTCCAGACAACAGGGTAACACCGTCTGGACGCTATCCTTGATAAGGCAAGAACATGGAGAAGAATTGCAACTGTCCAGACGTCAAGGCAACACCGTCTGGACATAGTCCTTATTATGGTATTTACATGTAGTAGAAGCTAAACTGTTTGGATGCTAGGGCAACATCATCTGGAAGCGGCCCTGATATGGTATTGCATGAAGCGCGTTATGGAAAGCCGGTTGCACAGTTGTCCATCCGGACGGCCTCAGCTTGCGTCCGGACACTGCCTAGAGAAATCAGAGACAAGCTTGATTTAGGTCTTCGTAGCCTATAAATAGAGGCCTCTAGGCATGTACAATTGATAGAATTTAGTATTGAATTCTTCATAGCTTAGAGAGTATATTTTAGGGAGAAATTGTGAAGATCCGCTAGCTCTCAAGCCGTTGCTGTTGTGTGCTGTTGTTGTGCTCATTATTGAAGTTTATCTTAGGGAGGAGCCCTAAGGTAAAGGAATCCATAGAAGACCCCTTCAAGTAGGAGACTTGGTCGGGAAGCATTCACGTTGGGTTACTTGTTAAAGAGTTAGATACAATTGTTGCATCGAGTATATGAGTGTTACTGTCTATGTACTAGCTTTGTCTTCTGATAGTGGATTTCCTGAGTTTGGCTGTCCCGTAGTGGTTTTTCTCTTCATTGAGTTTCCACTTCGTTAACAAAATATTTGTGTTCTTTAAATTCTGTATTTACAATATATTGTTATACATTGTTCACACACAGAGAGCAAATTAGAAGTCATTCCATTTTTCACTTTACATTTGAGTTCACAATCTTCTTAGGATTTAGAGTAACTGTTATAAGTTGCTGTGCACGTACATCATTCTTTATCACAGTGTTGAAAGAATGATGACTCATATAGTCCGTTCAGTGCATGACACTCCCTTGCTCTTACACTAACATATCAACCTGAAGTCCTACTTGATTCTCCTAATCAAGATAGATCGTTAAGGTTGACATGTTATAGTTTAGATAGATTTTCGAGTTTCATTTACAACCATGAAAAATCTTTTATAAATTACAAGGACCTATAACTATGATCTTCTGTGTGATAATCTCATTGCTCACACCATAGTCAAATACAATGTAACTTAGGGACCTTACACATATATAATATGAAAATATTCAAACATATATGTACACGTAAAACAATAATGTATATGTCCAATGTTCAATATTATACAATTATAGAAAAGTATCATCAATGCAATTGGAGTTTTGAAGACTAGTCTCAACATGCAGGTATCCTTGCCATAATCCTTACGCTTCTTGGATAGGAAACATTCCTCTTAGTTATTGCCATCAATTCACACATAATTTCCAAGAATCTAAAGAGTATGCACATGATCCTCAAACAAATCCAGGTAATGGTTCCTCATGTCCTGCTCTGCTTCCCACGATGCTTATTCTACTCTACGATTGCGCTATAGTACCTTTACAATGGGAATTGTCTTGATGCGCAAAACTTGCTCCTTGTGGTCCAAGATTCATACAGGTTTCTCTTCGTAGGTTAGCTCTTCCCCTATTCCCAAAGGTTCGTACTCTACAACTAGATCAGGGTTAGGAATGTTTTCCTTAACATCAACACATGGAAGACGTCATGCATTCCTGGCAAATCTGGTGGTAGGGCAACTCGGTAAGCTAACTTCCCAACTCTTTGTGTTATCTCTATTGTGCAAATTATAATACTCGCAAGTGCACGAATCGTTTGCAATATAGCGTTATGCAAGTGCGAGGTCGATCCCACAGGGAATTGTGTTGCGAAAATTAATCTCTATTCAAACTAATCCTATTTTAACCTAGTTCCAAATTTAAGGGTTTTTTATGAAAGAAAACATAAACAAAATTAATGAAAATAAAGGGGTCTAGGGTTTTGGAATCCACGCCCTCCAAATCATAGCAAAATATTCTCATGTTCATCAATACTTATCCGAAGTTGTCACTATAAAAATCTTATGTATGTTCTACTATGCTTCAAAAAATTGTTTAAATCATTCAATGAATCCATTCTTTGTACAAATCACAAAAGATATCCGGTTTAAACCAAATCATCAAATGTATCCGTAGAGCGAAACACAATGAATATTCAACATTTATATATATAAACTAAGCAATCAATTAAATGAGACTATTTCAAATCATCACTTGTATCCGGAAATCACAAGAGATATCCAAAAATCATCTCAAAAATTGATAAGAAGTAAAACGTTGAAAATATTAACCCCAATAAAATCGATTAGTATAAACTCTTATGAAAACATTTTCGCTCTTCAATGGTGAGGTTTCATCCTCAACCTTAGTAGAAGGTTTAACTACACATAATAAAATAAATAAAACCTAAGACATTAAATTAAAAACATAAAAATCAAACATTTACAAAAGACATATGGTGCAGAAAATCTAGCCCAAGAAGGAGAGAAGCAAAGGCGTAGCCTCTGCTTTCACACTTCTCTTTCTTTTCTCTATGCCTCTTCTCTTCTTTCCGTTTTTTCTCTCCTCCTTTCTTTCATGGCATGGTGCTGCCTTTTATAAAGAAATAGCATGCTGCAGGTTGCTGTCTTGGTGGAGTGTGCTGTCCTAGGAGCTGTTCATGCTGTCTTGGAGAGGAGTTTCTGCCTTCACGTGATGCCCATGCTGTCCAAGCTGGAGTGTGGTGTCCAAGGTGCTGTCTGGAGGAGCTGCTGGGCGTGTTGTCCAGGTGCAGAAGGTGCTGCAGGTTACTGTCCAGCAGCTGCTGTCCCTTGCAGGTGCTGCCAGGCGTGCTGTCCAAGTGCAGAAGGTGTTGCAGGTTGTGCAGGTTGCTGTCCAGTAGCTGCTGTCCCTTGCAGGTGCTGCAGAGTGTTGTTGCTGTTCAGGCCTTGGGGAGAGCTGTTGTCCATGCTGTCAAGTGCTGCAGAGTGTTGTTGCTGTCCAGGCCTTGGGGAGAACTGCTGTCCATGCTGTCAGGTGCTGCAGAGTGTTGTTACTATCCAAGTGATGTCCAGCAGCTGCAGGTGCTGTCCAAGTTCTTGTCCATGCTGTCCAGCAGGTTGGGATTCGGTGCTAGGGGAGTGCTGTTGGACGTGATTTGCTGCTGGAGAGGAGTGTAGAGCTGCTATCCATGCTGTCCAAGCTTGGGGGAAGTACTGCCCATGCTGTCTAGCAGCTTGGTTCTTGGTGTGGAGAAGGAAGGGTGCTGCTGCCCACGTGCATGAGCTGTTTGGAGTGGAAATGGTGCTGCTGTCCAGCAGCTTTGGGAAGGGCAGAATCCCCCTTTTGGTTCGGTCCTCAAGCAGTTTTTGGACTCCCCTCCATGTGTTCCTGCATGGGCAAGTTAAGGAGAGGTTTGTGCCTTGGATTTGCTGAAATAGGAGTGAGTGGATGCTGCTGTCCACGTGCTGCCCTTGGAAAGAATTGTGCCACAATTAGGACTCTTTTCTCTCTATTACCTAAAAAATGCTAAAGTACCAAAACTAACAAAAGCATTAGAAAATAACAAAGCTAAAGGTTTAACTAATGTAAATTAAGGGGTCCAAATATACAATATTTGTGACACATCAATCTCAGACGGTCCAATGAATGGAGGGCTTAACTTTCCCTTCTTTCCACAACGCATCACTCCTTTCATTGGAGAGATCTTCAGGGATACATGGTCTCCTACCTCAAACACCAGTGCTCGTCTTCGGTTATCAACGTAGCTCTTTTGTTGACTTTGTGTTGCTGCCATCCTTTCTCTAATTTCAACTATCTTGTCCCGAGTTACCTGAATGATCTCTAGTCATAATAATTGTCATTCTCCAATGTTGCTCCAATACATGGGTGATTGACATTTTTGTCTATATAGTGCTTCATAAGGTGGCGTTGAAATAGTGGTCTGGTAACTATTGTTGTAAGCGAACTCAATCAATGGTAAGTATTGAATCCAACTTCTCTAGAAATCCATGCGCAAGCATGCAACATATGCTCCAAAATTTAATTGGTTCGTTTTGATTGGCCATTACTCTAGGGGTGAAATGCAATACTGAACTTCAAGTTTGTCCCCATTTTCTTGTTTAAACTTTGCTAGAACCTTGAAATAAATTGCGAATCTCTATCCGAAATGATCGTTGATGGTACTCCACGTAGTTGCACTATATTTTGCACATATAGCCTTGCCAACTTATCAATGGGTCTCTTACTTTCACAGGAATGAAGTGCTCACTCTTCGTCAAACGACCTACTACTACCCAAATTGAATCTTCTCCGGTCAGTGTCCTTGGTAGACCTAGGATGAAATCCATCGCAATTTCATCCCATTTTCACTTAGGTATTAGTAGGGGCTTGAGCACTCCTGTCAGCCTTTGATGTTTTGCCTTAACTTGCTGGCACGTGGGGCACTGTTCCACGTATTTGAAATTTCCCTTTTCATGTTGTTCTACCAATAGGTTGTCTTTAGATCTTTGTACATCCTGGTGCTACCAAGATGCACAGTGTACAATGATGGATGTGCCTCACTCATGATTTCCTTCCTTAGCTTTTTGCTTCCCGTCATGCAAATTTGATCGAAGTGGGTAAGCATCCCATTATATTTCAAATGAAACTCTGAAAAATTAAAATAACTTCTAATATAAACAAGTGTGTGTGTGTACACAAAGTGTTAACAAATAATATTAATGCGGAATTTAAACAACACAAGAAATTTGTTAACGAAGTGGAAACTCAATATGAGAAAAACCACTACGGGGCAGCCAAACCCAGGATATCCACTATTCAGAAGACAAGACTAGTTACAAAGTAGTAGCACTCACATACCCTTGATGCAGTGGTCGTACCTTGCACTCTAACGTGTAACCTAACACGATCCCCTCCTAATTAGGTCTCCTACCTGGAGGGGTCTTCAATGGAATCCTTTACCTTATGGCCAACCCCTAAGATAGACTTCAGATTAGCGCAGCAACAACACACACAACAATGGCTTCAGAGAGACATACTCAGCACAATAACCTTACAATTTAACTCTTTAAGCACTCAGGAATTCAATATCGAATTCTTGCAATTCTCAAGCCTAGGGACCTCTATTTATAGGCTGCAGGTTCAAATGAGCGTCTGGCTTGATAAACCTATGCGCCGTCAGAACTATAGACAAAGGGCGTCCGAACGGACAATTGTGCGATCGGCTTTCCAAAATTTCGCTGAAATTCTTTCCTGATTTGAGCCGCGTCCGGATGGTGGTGCCCTGCCATCTAGACGGTCGCACTTCAGCTGCACGTAATTTCCATATTAAGGCTTCGTGCGTCCGGACCAAGGGAATGGTCGTCCAAACGGTATATCATGTCATCCGGACGGTTGCTAGGAATCCGATTTTTCTGACTTGTAGACTGTGCAGAATCTTCTGGAAGCACTCTGAATAGCGGAATCCCTGTTTAAAAGCATCATTACAAACTAATAGAATGAAGCCAATTACAAACTAACAACCTCCCCTTTTGGCCATTCTGGGACAAAAATCACTTGACCGGTTAGAAATACAATCCCGGTCCAAATAAAAATTACTCCCCTTTTTTGTCACAAAGGGACAAAGGGTAAAACAGAGTAATAAGAAGCAAACACACAAAAATTACTCCCCCTAAAGGTCTCAGAAGGACCAGGGTAAACAGAGTAATAAAGTCCACAAGTTTAAAACAAAAAGGACTGAATAAAAACATCATGCTGAAATGAGGAAAGAAGAGCAGCATGGTTAAGTCCTTCACAAGTATATTAGCACACGCATGTATCCCAGTCTGAGAGATCAGTCAAAGAGCAAGTCAGAATTATGCAAACATATAGTCGATAGACAAGTATAAGATAGGCAAAGATTTCCCTGCAAACATAATAATGAAAATAGCTTGCTCAACTCATGCAATGTGTGTGTGTGTGTGTGTGTGTGTGTGTGTGTGTGTGTGTGAAGGCTTTTTCAAAAGGTATGACTTTTATTGATATCACACAAAGCAACCAGATTTTTTAGACAAGAGAGAAAATCAGTGAGAGATTAGTCAAAAGTCAAACCTTATTAATTACTAGGACCTAGCCACCCTCATCTGATACACTCTCCCTAAGATGCTGCACCCAATTGTTTTACTTGTACCATGAAGGACAAGATAAAATTTTACTTGCACCATAAAGGACAAGGTATATTGCAAATTCAGCACATAAGTAGTGAATATGCGTACATAGCACATAATTTATAAGAGTAACTGCTTGATTCTTTTTTATGCTGCAACCTAGAGAGTGCCAGAAATTTTAGGTTCTGGGTTCAACTAGCATCTTGGTCAATTTGACCATCTTGTCAAAAACCTCTCTCTTGTTTAGAGTATCCAGAAGCAAAAGGTCAGAGAGGAAAAATACACACCTTTGGGGAGCCTTGGATAGTGCACGGAGTCATCTCATGAGAAAAGCAACTATGAATCATAAAAAAATGACCAGGAAAACCTTGCATATGTCAGACTTATGTTCTCAACCACATGTAAGAATAATTCATCAAGACACAATGAACCAGAAAGATACATGAGATAGCTGACACACCTTAGAAAGAACTGCCCTGCTACAAAATTGCCCCAAAGAGATTTTTTTTTTTTTAACATCATGCTAGCTGAGGACAAGACTTAACAAAAAAAAAAAAAAAAAAAAATCTTATCCTAGCATGGCAAAGCATGTCTAGGACATGTCACAAACACCAATGGTTGTCCAAAGAGACTCAAACCTGCCACCATCTAGAGGTTTGGCAAGAGTGTCAGCCAATTGGTTTTCAATGGGAAAGAAAGAGAGAGAGATACTACCTCGGATTCCACAAGATCACGCAAGAAGTGATGTCTGATGTCGATGTGCTTGGTCCAAGAGTGCTAAACGGGATTCTTGGAAATATTTATAGCACTAGTATTATCATAGTTGATAATCATGGCACCTTGAGAGAATCCGTAGTCACCTAGCAGCATCTTCATCCACAGTAATTGGGTACAACAGCTTCCCGCAGCAATATATTCAGCCTTAGCAGTGGAGAGAGATATAGAGGCTTGTTTCTTACTCATCCAAGCCACGAGATTGTTTCCTACATAGAAGCATCCTCCCGAGGTGCTTTTTCTATCATTAGCATTTCCAACCCAGTCTGCATCAGAGTATCCTACAGCAACAAGATTTGTTTCCCTGGAATACCATATGCCATAAGGAAGAGTATCATTTACATACCTGATGATACGCTTGACTGCGGTGAGGTGAGATTCCTTAGGATTTGCCTGAAAGCAAGCACAAACTCCCACACTGAAGGCAATGTCTGGTCGGCTGGCTGTAAGATATAAGAGACTCCTATCATCTCCTGTATAGAGATGGATCAACTGGTTTCCCTGCAAGGTCACTACTAATCTTGACACTGGTGCTCATGGGAGTTCAGGCACGACTCTTCCCATCTAGACCAAAACGTTTAACCAGATCCTTAGCATACTTGGATTGGGAAATGAAAATGCCTTCAGCAGTTTGTTTGACTTGAAGACCAAGAAAATAGTTCAGCTCACCAATCATGCTCATCTCAAATTCTTGCTTCATCTCCTCAGAAAATTCATGGGCAGAGAGTCTAGAGTAGCTCCAAAAATAATGTCATCAACATTGATTTGAGCAATGAGTTTGTGAGTATGTTGATTTCTAATAAACAAGGTTTGATCAGCCTGTCCCCTTGTAAATCCCTTGGCCAAAAGATATGTGGTGAGACACTCGTACCATGCCCAAGGAGCCTGCTTAAGTCAATATAGAGCTTTCTTCAGCTTGTACACATGATGGGGATGATGAGGATCTTGAAATCCTTTCGGTTGTTCTACATAAACCTCTTCTTGAAGAATACCGTTTAGAAATGCACTATTTACATCCATTTGATACAACTTGAATCCAAGATGGCAAGCAATGGAGAGAAGAATTTTGATGGATTCTAACCTGGCAACCGGGGCAAAAGTTTCATCAAAGTCTACTATCTCTATCTAAGTATATCCCTGGGTGACAAGATGTGCTTTATTCCGGACCACAGTACCATGCTCATCTGTTTTGTTCTTGAAAATCCACTTGGTACCATTGATATTATGTTTTGCAGGACGGGGAACCAGAGTCCAAACATCATTTTTGGTGAATTGATGGAGCTCGTCATGCATGGCAGACACCCAGCTTTCATCTTGTAGGGCTTCATCAACTTTCTTGGGCTCTGTTTGAGCAAGGTAGCAGCTGTAGGAAACTTGATTAGCTACTTCATTGGTAGGCTGAATGACTCTGTTTCTTAGCCTACGCCCTTCATCAATTTTTCCCAAGAAGCTGCTGAGGAGGATGATTGAGCTTCACCCATGACCGCTTAGGAGGATTTGCAGGAGTATCCTCATCTTCGGAAGTACTGGCAATGGTATCCGAAGTCGTGGGATTAGAAGGAGATTCAGCTGGAGACATACTTGGAGAAGTCTTGATAATGTCAGTTGAAGTTACTGGCAATTCAGCTGAATTGAGCTGATGATCTTCCCCGCTGCTTGATGCCTCAACTTCTTCATCATCAATAACAACATTGATAGTCTCCATCACAGTCTCTGTTCATTTATTGAACACCCTGTAAGCACGACTGTTTGTGGAATACCCCAAGAATATGCCTTAATCACTTTTGGGATCAAATTTTTCAAGATTCTCCCTGTCACGAAGGATGTAGCATTTACTTCCAAAAGTTCTAAAGTACTTAACTGTGGGTTTTTTTACCTCGCCAAATCTCATAGGGAGTCTTGTTTGTTTCTGGCCTTAGGTAGACTCTGTCGATAATATGGCATGCAGTATTCACTGCTTCTCCCCAAAAAGGTTGAGCGAGATTCTTTGAGTGGATCATCACACGAGCCATTTCCTGAATCACCCTGTTCTTTCGTTCTACAACTTCATTCTGCTGAGGAGTGATAGAAGAAGAAAATTCCTGCTTGATTCCATATGAATTGCAGAATTCTTCAAATTTGGAATTTTCAAATTCCCTTCCATGATCACTGCGGATTCTCATAATCTGGCAGTTTTGCTCAACTTGAATCTTCTTGAATAAATGTTGAGTTGCATCAAAAGCATCAGATTTTTCCCGAAGAGGAATAGCCCATGTATATCGAGAGAAATCATCCACAATTACCAGTATATACCTTTTCCCACCTAGGCTAGCAGTTCTAGTGGGACCCATGAGATCCATATGCAGTAATTCTAAATTTCTGGAAGTTTGAATACCTGAGGTCTTTTTATGAGCTGCTCGAGTCTGTTTCCCTAGTTGACAAGAACCACAGATTCTTTTCCCGGTCTTCTCCATTTTGGGCAGATCTTTGACAATGTCTTTGCTAGCAATTTTCAACATATCTGTGAAATTTAGATGCCCCAACCTTTGATGCCACAGTTCGCTGTCACCTATGGTTGCCTTGTTGTAGAAAATTTGAGGATCTGTAGTGACACCAGGAAGACCATAGCAGTTGTCATTAGTTCTTTCTCCCCCCATAAGCCACTTGCTACTACTGTCAAATATATTACATTCCTTTTTGAAGAATTACACCACCAAATCATTGTCACAAAATTGGATGATGCTGAGGAGATTTGCCTTGAGCCCCTCCACATACCAAGCTTCCTAAGATGTTTCGAGACCTGGAATGTCGATGATTCCTTTTCCAATAACTTTGGATTGGCTCCCATCTCCATAGGTGATCCTTCCTCCTTTGCCCATCTGAACTTCTATTAGTAGAGTCTTATCACCTGTCATGTGTTTAGAACAACCACTATCCAAATACCACAAACAAGTATCAAGAATTTTCAGGGCAGTATGAGCAACTAAACATAGATTATCTTCCTTTTTAACCCAGACTTGTTTGAAGCTTTCTTTTTGTAATTTACCAAGACAGATCTTTGTTCATTAGGGGAGAGGTAAGCTAACTTCTCACTAATGAGCTAAACTTGATCACTTAACTTCTTAACTTGTTCTTCAAAACCTAGTTCATCTTTTCTAGGAGCATGAGTTTTATTCCAAGGTTTTTATGAACTAATATGGAAACAATTGGGGCGAATAAGACCATTAACACCACAGTGGTGACATGTAGGTATAGAATGATTTGAACCTTTATCCTCACATGTAAACTGAGTATGATTATGAGACATGCTAGGTTTAATGAACATGGTTCTATTAATAGACATAGCATGAGAAATAGAAGCAATTTTATCAATACTCAAATCAGACATGATAGAAGTCAAGATTTTAATCTTCTCAGAGTGTACCAAGCATTGATACCAATTGAAAAATTAAAATGACTTTCTACTATAAACAAATGTGTGTGTGCATAAAGTGTTAACAAATAATATCAATGCGAAATTTATACAATACAAGAAATTTGTTAACGAAGTGGAAACTCAATATGAGAAAAACCACTCCGGGGCAGCCAAACCCAGGATATCCGCTATTCAGAAGACAAGACTAGTTACAAAGTAGTAGCACTCACATACCCCTGATGTAGTAGTTGTGCCTTGCACTCTAACGCGTAACCTAACACGAACGCCTCCCAACCAGGTCTCCTACCTGAAGGGGTCTTCAATGAAATCCTTTAACCCTAAGATAGACTTCAAATCAGCGCAACAACAGCACACACATCAATGGCTTCAGAGAGACTTACTCAGCACAATAACCTTACAATTTAACACTCTAAGCACTAAGGAATTCAATACCGAATTCTTGCAATTCTCAAGCCTAGGGATTATAGGCTGCAAGTTCAAATGAGAGTCTGGCTTGATAAACCTAGGTGCCATCCGGACGGTAGACAAAGGGCGTCCAGACGGACAACTGTGTGATCGGCTTTCCAAAATTTCACTAAAATTCTTTCCCGATTTGAGCCACGTTTGGACGGTGGTGCCCTTCAGGTAGGAGACTTGGTTGGGAGGCGCTCGTGTTAGGTTACACGTTAGAGAGCAAGGTACGACCACTGCATCAGGGGTATGTGAGTGTTACTACTTTGTATCTAGTCTTGTCTTCTGAATAGTGGATATCCTGGGTTTGGCTGCCCCGGAGTGGTTTTTCTCTTAATTGAGTTTCCACTTCGTCAACAAAATATTTGTCTCCTTTAATTTCGCATTTAATATTTTGTTGCACACTGTTCACACACACTTGTTAAAATTAGAAGTCGATTTAATTTTTCAATTGGTATCAGAGCAAGCACACTCCGTTGAAATGATTTATTTCCTGAGTGTGATCCTCATCTCTTGTGACTTCTATTTTTTTATTACACCTTTTATCATGGATTTCTCTCAGTTATCTGAAGAAAATCATGATATTGAGCTCTCTAAAGTTTTTGCTAAAATAGATAAAATTGTTTCTCCAAAAGAGCTCAAAAAGGTGAAGCAAGAAAAAGAGTCTTTGATTGTTCAGTTATCTGAATCACATGCTTTGATTGACTCTTTGAGATCTGAGAATGCTATGCTATTTAACATTATTGATACACTTGAGAATAAATTAAAAGAATCTGAGGATCTCTTGAAAAAATTCTCAAGTGATAATTTGAAAAGCATGCTTTGTATTCATTCAGATATTTCTAACAAGCCTGCTTCAATTGTTGATGATATGAGTACTTCTACTTCACATGCTTCTGATTCTGAAATAGATTCTATTGATATTAAGCTTGTGATAGTAGATACAACTTGTTTAGAAAATTCTTGCTTAACTAATCATGTGATGCCAAAATCCAAAGATACAAGTACACAAGCTCATAGTAAGTTTGTCCCTACTTGTCATAATTATGGGAAGATTGGTCATATTAGGCCAAATTGTTATTTGTTGAAATCTCACAGGCAATGGATTAAGCAGGATGCTCTAAGGAAAAGTGAAGTTGAAGATTCTTCCTCAGCAAAATATGTCCCTCCGCATAGGAGACATATAAAAGGTAAAGACAATGTTATTTGTAAGAATGCTAATCATAATTTTGCAGAGAATACAAAGAAGCATTCAAACAAAAGAAGCTTGCCTACCTATCATCACTACGGCATCACCGGTCACATCCGATCCAAATGCCCACAACTCCAGAAGTTGAAGGTTCAGAGGAAGCTGCCAACTAGAGCTACATCAGGCACTCTACCTCCTACGGCGCTTCAGGCTCCACGACATCAGCAGCAATTTGTTCCTGCCTATCATAGTGGCAAATCAAAGAAGAACAAATCAAGGCGCTACAAGAGAAAGCCGCAAAAGCCCATTAGCTACCATGACTATGAAGGGTTTCTGAGCCTGATGCAAGTTATGCTAAGGAGAATGGACAACATGGGCAAGACCTGCAAGCTACCGCCACGAGTCAAGCAGGTGTGTGTCAAGAAGGATGAGACCATTCACCCCTTGAGAGGGAGTGGACTCACCTAGTAAAGGTGAAGTCTTCCCATGCCTAGGATTTTGGTTCCTAAATCCTAGTGCATGTCAAGTATGTTTGCATTGCATCGTTTATCATGTCATATCTTATTCATGCCTTGCATTCTATTTGAGGAACCTTTTTATTCTATCCCCATATTTTCTCTGGTTTCTTGAGAAACATCTGCAGATTTTTTTCTGGGGATGACAGTTAAAGCACGTCGGGCGGCCGCTTTTCTGTCTTGGTATTTCTAAACCTCTCTCCATGAGGACAGGTTTGGTTTTACCTTACATGCTGGGATTAGATGTCATTTCCTTTTCCATAAGCATGTCTTTGTTGTTTTTTTTTTTCTTTTTTTTTTTCTGTCTCATTTTTCAACAACAAAAAAATAAATAAATAATTGGGGGAAGATGCAGAACTTTATTTCTTTCTTTTGATAGCTTTTCAGATATTGCATGTGTTTTTGCCTGATATCTCAGTTCATTGTGCATTAATTAAATATGCTTATATATGATTGAGAGTTTATGCATGATATCTACTAAGTTTTCTTGTTGCATCTTAATGATAGATAGTTACTTTCCTCATGCGATGAAAATGTGCACTATCTAAGACACCCCTAAGGTACATCTTTTCCTTCTCTGACTTTTTGCATCTAGAAATTCTAGAAAAGAGAAGAGGTCTTTGATTAAGATGGTCAAATTGACCACATGCTAGTTGAACCTAGAGCTTAAAAATTCTAGCACTCTCTAGGTTGCAGCACCATAAGAATCAAGCAGTAAATCATATGCATTATGCGCTTTTAAATTGTATATTCACTGCTTATTTGCTGAATTTGCTATATGCCTTGCCCTCTTCGTCCAAGTAAAAATTTTTACTTTGTCTTTCATGGTACAAGTAAAACAATTAGGTGCTGCATCTTAGGGGAGTGTATCAGATGAGGGTGGCTAGGCCCTAGTAAGATAAGGTTTGACTTTTGGCTGATCTTTCATTGATTTTCTCTCATGTTTGGAAAATCTGGTTGTTTTTTTGTCATATCAGTGAATTTCATACCTTATTGAGAAAGTCTTCACACACACACGCATTGCATGAGCTGAGTAATCTATTTAAAATTTCTAGTTGCAGGGAAATTCGTGCTTATTGAATACTTAACTGTCATTTATATCTTTACATATTTTTGCAATGCTATTTGACTGCTTTATCAGTTGATTATACATGCGTGTTCTGAAGCTAACTTTTGGGAAAAATTTTTTTTTGCATATTTTCCTCAAGTTTCAGATTTTCAAGTGTGAAGCATTCGGACGGACCTATTCTTCGTCCGGACAAGCACAGTCTTACCATATACTGACCTAGCAGTTGCCATCTGGATGGTTAAGTGACACATCCAGACAGGATCTCTACAGATTTAAGACTTGCATCTCTTTCTCTGCCATACACACATCTTTGCATTTTTATTGATTTATCATGGCATCTTGTGTGTTTTTCTCGTGGATTTCTCCCGAGATTTTAGCATTTTTTGCACCTCTCTTTTCATCCCATGATCTTCATTGTGTCTTCCGTTATTCTTTTAAGTCTTAGTGCTTTTAGAATATTGGAATATTTGTCGGGATATTTTCTTGAGATAGTGTGCATGAAAATCCTTCTCTGTCTGTGTGTTGGGCTGATCTTGATATATTTATGCCTTATGAGTAGCTGCATTGCTTATATTTCTCTTTGGCATCCATTTGATAGCCGTCTTAAATACCACGTTATTTTTGGAACTAATAAGATCTAATGGTATTTTTGGAAGTATTTCTGGTTGGTTTTGATTCAGGAATATGACATCCAGCGGCTCCCAACACAATGTTTGACAGATGGATCATTTGGAAAATTGACTGTTGTTGAAGTTGGATGTTCAAATTCCAAAGGTCTCAGGATTAAGATGAGTTTTTCCCCCTAGCTCATGCAGAGCCTTCCGTAGTATTCCCTTAGATTTACATCAGTTTGAGGTTCAGTGGTGACTCTCCTCAGTTATCTTGTAGACCAGTTGCTTAAAGGATGTCAATCTGAGGATAACCAGTTTCAGGCTTTGTAAAATCAAGAGATTGAAGGATTTTCAGTTCTTGGTTCCCGGCTTCTTGAGCTAGAAGTCAAAGTAGTACAAATCCAGCTTTTACGGATTTCTCTCCGTTACTTGATTTCAGTGGATCAGCAAGATTTGGTACTTGGAGGATTTCCGTTCCTCTCTTTTGAGCCACTTGCAGACTTTTCTCTATTTTCCTATTGTTTTGGATTTTAGAAAGTGTTTGTTTGTGGATATTATTACTCTGTTTACCTTTGTACTTTTGAGACTTTGAGGGGGAGTAATTGTTGTGTGGTTTTTCTCATTACTTTGTTTTACCCTTTGTCCCTTTGTGACAAAAAGGGGGAATAATTTTTGATTTGGACCGGGATTGTATTTTTAACCGGTCAAGTGATTTTTGTCCCATAATGGCCAAATGGGGAGTTTGTTAGTTTTTGTGTTGGCTGCATTATGTTGGACAAAACCACTTCTATGTAATGTTGCTGCTTTCGCAGGGATGCTGCTTTATCCAGAGTCTACTCTTTAGCTATGTTCTTTGATCAGCTGTGAAGTCTATCTTAGGGGTTGGCCCTAAGGTAAAGGATTCCATTGAAGACCCCTTCAGGTAGGAGACCTGGTTGGGAGGCGCTCGTGTTGGGTTACACGTTAGAGAGCAAGGTACGACCACTGCATCAGGGGTATGTGAGTGTTACTACTTTGTATCTAGTCTTGTTTTCTGAATAGTGGATATCCTGGGTTTGGCTGCCCCGGAGTGGTTTTTCTCTTAATTGAGTTTCCACTTCGTCAACAAAATATTTGTCTCCTTTAATTCCGCATTTAATATTTTGTTGCACATTGTTCACACACACTTGTTAAAATTAGAAGTCCATTTAATTTTTCAAGGGCAACCACACCAAAAGTGTGGGGCTATCGGCTGGGGGGTCCTCACCTAGGGAGTTTCCTAACCTGGTAGGTCTCCCCTGTGATGACAGGATGAACCTATGGGTCCTTTGGACGAGCCTAACGTGTGTCACTCATGGTTAAAATGCGGAGGTTGGGCTAGTGGTAGATAAAACTTACACGCTATGAATGAAGAATGCATATACATAATTCTTATTTGTGATTTTTATACTACCATATGCTTTGTTGTGTAACTTATTGAGTTGTCAAACTACCCCTTACCCCTACAATTCTTTTTAGATGGCTCTGCACATCATTGTACTTTTGGGTGAAATACCACTAGGTGTGGCAACCTATGACGACCTAGACTTTTGCCCCGCTGATGAGGACCAGTGGGTCTACGTGTGTTTTGAATAGTAATAACATGTAGCCAAGGAAAATTTTGTTATTTTATTTTGTATGTAAAGCTAATGTAGGACATTGTGGGACCGGTAATCATAAAGGATGGCAAGGACCTTCCTCGAGCATGGAAGCTTACCGGGCCAACTTTTGTTCACAGCACAGTGTTTATTTTTTGTAGATTTTCCTGGCTAAATTTGTACTGACCAAAAGACCTACTGATATATATATGAAATGAAAATATAAGTTTTAATCTATATCTTGTGTCCATTTCCAAGTTCAATAAATTTGTGGATAATTTTACTTTTTCTAAGCTCAAGTTCATGTATCTCCTTATATCCAAAACGAGGGCGTAAATCGTTTCACAAGTAGATGCTAGGGAGCATAAATTGTTTCACAAGTAGATGTTAGGTGGATGATTAATATGAAACTAAGATGGGTTATCATTATCTCTTAACTAAAGTATTTTCATGTCGAGGTTGTCGTATAGTTGACAACCACTACACGCTCATATTACGCATATAAAGAGAATCCGTGTGTGAGATACAATCTGCCATTGGTATGCGGTTTGGATGAAATCAATTTCCTATACTTTTTCTTCTACCTTTATCATTAGTTTAATTTAGTTTTAAAAATAAAAAAATATATTTTATGATTTAAATTGGGTAAAGTCCTGAATACTTCATAATCAAACAACCACCACAGTCCTTGAGGTTCGACACCCTCTCTATAGTCCTATTCTGCAAAGATTCATTCTATTGCGAGTGGTTATTAATTTAAAATCCACGTTATCGAATTAATTTTTGACAATCAATTTTTGGCACAGTTGCGAGGGACTGTGTAATAGTTGTTTATGAAGTGTTTAGGATTGCATCTAGTTTAATTATGTACAAACTGTATAAATCTGTGAATAAATAGTGCTTTATTTTGCGCGTATCTCAGCCTCTCTTAGTTTCTGCATCTTTCTGTTTCTACAAAATTGTTGTCGATCGAGAGCCAAATTTCTTTGATCGATCGTCTCTAGGATCGAGCCTCAGAACGAAACTAGTAGCACTGAAGCTGCTATTCCACAGCAGAAACTAATACTTTCTGAATTCATTTCTTTCATTTTTATTTTTCTATATTTTGTATGGCATTGCCACTCCCTTTGGCAGCATCCACTACTTCGGAACTTAACTTAAAAGCCATATTTCGACCAGGGCGTTTTCGGGATGCCCCTAATAACCAACGAATGGCAAGTGCTTTTCGTTGTGCGAATCCTATTTCAATGGGAACTAGATGAGTCAATCCGCCTACACGTCTTGCTTTTACTGCTATGTCGGGAGTTACTCCATGTATTGCTTAACGTAAAACAAATAGCAGATTCGTTTATGTCTTTTGTTGAATCTTTTTCATAGCTCGATAGATAATTTGATAAGCCAATGATTTTTTTTCCGTGTTTTAGAATACGGTTAACCAACATGTTAACTAATGAATTTTTTTTGAGCCACATATCGCAACTTCTTCTACCCATCCCGTATATTGTCCTTTTCGTTCTGTGTTGGACTAGAAACTTATTAGTAGACGAGATTTTAAGAAAAAAGTTCTTTATATTCATAGGATATAACAATTATTTCTTTTTACGTTGTTAATTTTATACCTACTTCTTTATGTTATATTCTTTTTATTTATTTACTTGTTTTTAGTTTTGTTTTTTAGGATGAGTATTCTTACGTCCAAGTTTGGGAGTATGCTATGAGCCATACCTCCTCAATGAGGTTTTCCTTTATCCCTGATATCATGCTTTCATTTTATATACACATTGAGGACAATGTGTGATTTAAGTTTGGGGGTATGGAAAGACAGAAGACACTTGTCCAAATTTTTTTTGCAAATATTTATGTTATTCCATTGAATTTGGTTGATTTGTAATTGTGGTTTGCTTTTCATTGACAATTTTAAAATTTTGAACACAATATCACACAATTAGAGATTCTAAGTCTGCTACTTACTTTTGGCTATGAGAGTTCACTTGTTTCAAAATATGAGAAATCACGATACACATTGGCATATAGTTTGTGGGGTATGAGCTTAAGTTTAATACCTTACATATTTAGTTTCAATGCCTTAGATGCAATTGGATGACTTGTTAGATGAGTGACCTGGGCATTTTTTTTTTTTTAAAAAAAAAAAAAAAAACACACACACACACAACTTTAAGCTTCATTGAGTAACCGGACCTCTTGCCTCATTAAGCATTAAATGTTCATGTCAAAAGATGAGAGTGATTAATAAAATGGCGAGTTTAACTTCGCAGCCTTTTTGATTTGAGTTATTAAGCTCTTTGGGATGTTTTACATCTAGTGCCCAAAAGCCATTTGGTTTGGGAGTCACTGGCCAAACACTCGTGACATAGGTCAATTAGAAAGCTTAAGGGAGTAAAGTACTGCACAACTATATAAACGTTGTAAATACTATTAAATTATGCCTATGCCTTGGTTATTCCATCTTACGAGAAATATGAAGAATTTAGTGATACTGAGCCATAGATGCAGGAAATACTTTGACGCCCCATAAATATGTGTTAATATCACTTTGCACCAATTTCAACATGATATCTTAGCCAGCCATTTGTAATTGATTAGACATGAATTTCCTAAACTATTATGAAGATGGAGTTTATCAATTTAAGCTTGTTCATGAATAAAAAAACCATTGTTTTGATGATACTTTATTCTTAGGGATAACATGAATAAAAAGAAAAAAAGAAAAAAAAATGAAATGTTTGTGGGTAGCATTTATGCTAAACCCTCACAAGATTTCACTTGTCCACTAGAGAAATCTAGGGGTTTAAAATGCTTGTTGCATGTGCTAAATGCAATCGCGTTTCCCATGAAAGAGGAATTATAGTAGTTGTTTATATTTTGTTTTGTTTCATTTCTTGTAATGCTAAGGGGGACTAGCATTATGTAAGTTTGAGAGTGTGATAAGCATTAAAAGCTTACATTCAAAGCCCCTTAATTCCCATATGCTAACCCTTAGTTTGAGTTGTAACATAATTTTTTATTATGTTTTAGCATTTTATCTTATTTCTAGGTCCTAATTGAAAACAAGAGCAAAATCATTGAAGTTAGGCCTAAAAATGCATCAAGGAAAGCTGAAGATCAATCACTGCCAAATTGAAGTCAATTGAGAGCCTGGACCTGTCGATTGGTTGAGCGCCCAAACCTATCGATCGATCGACGGATCAACTGAGTGTTAAAATCTGTAGATCGATCGTCCATGCAATCGATCGCTAAAAGGTGTCAATCGAGCGTCACCTTATCTTCCAGAAATATCTTCAGATGTCGACATTTTTTTGTGCGATGGATATCAATTGTCAAGTTGTGTGGCTGGAATTCAAATGACGACTTCCTTCAAGTTGTGCAACTGAAATGAACTTCCCTTGATACTTCTGTAACCTCCCTTCCTCTATATATATAGAACAGACACGTGAGAGAGAAAAAGCATGCGTCTTTTGGGTTTATTTTTCCAGATGCAATAGCTTTAGTTTATTTTTACAAATGTAGTTTCTTTGTTAGTTTGTAGTTTCCTTGCCTAAATGCCAGATACCACTGAAGGTAGAGATTAACTTTCAATCCTATAAACGTAATTTCCGCCTCTCCTAAAGGTTTAAGCATCACAAGTTTCCGTGCACAGTCAATACTAGCGAAATGTTTAGCTAACCAATCCATCCCTAGGATTATGTCGTATCTGTGTAGAAGTCATACTACTAGGTTAGCTAGAAGAATCCACTCGTTGATGATTATAAGGCATCCACGTGCTACTCTACTACATGCTACTGTTTTCCCTACCAGAGTTGCTATAGCTAAACCAACTTCTAGGGTTCTAATGGAGATTCTAGATAGTTTTATAAACATGCTAGATACAAAGGAGTGGATATATCCTGAATCAAATAAAACTGATGCCTTAAATCCAAAGATGGGGAGAGTACTTGTCACCGCATCCTATCTCCTTCCGGCTTTCCAGGAATAAGTGAATAGACTCGCGTTGCAGCCACAGTCTGGGTGTGTTTCCTTGTGGTGGGGCTCATGTCTTCACCCTACATTCCTTGCTAAAATGACCAAATTGGCTACGCTGATAACAGGTGCTCGTCCCTACTCTACAAAGTCTCAAGTGAACTTTGTTACATTTCCATCACAGCTTGGGTGCTTGACTCCTTTGGGGCTGGTTCTGCTGAACAGTCGAAGCGCATCCTTGAAAGCTTCGTTGAAAGGGCTGACCTCCCACAGCCGCTCTCTTAATAGGTACGGCCCCTCCAAAGGAAACTCTCTGAACAAAGGTCATCTTCCTCTACTTTGCAAGGGTCGCTGTGCTTTCCTTCAAGTTCTCTTCGTATATCAAGGCTTGATCCACCAACTGAGAAAAGTTGGGGATGTCGAAGCAAGTCATCATGGTCTTAACATGTGACCTAAAACCGCTCTCGAACTTCTTATCGTTCTTTTCCTCATCTGGAATGAGGTATACAACAAACCTCGAAAACTTAATGAACTTAGTTGCATACTCCATCATTGTCATGCCCCCTTGAACTAAGTCCATAAATTCCCTGGCCTTCGTCTCCTGCACCCCTCAAGGAAAGAATTGCTTGTGGAATTCATCCCTAAAGATCTCCCAAGTGATGGCATGTTCCAATCCCAAGCCCAATACAAGTAGGTCCTTCTTTGATTGCCACCATCTCTTTGCCTCGCCAGTTAGTCTATGGGTAGCTTATCTCACCTTCTGCTCAACGGTGTAGCAGATCGTATCCAAAAGCTCCCTGGTGTCATTCAGCCAATTCTTTGTGCTGAAGTGATCAACACTCCCATCTAAGTTATTGAAGTTGTGACTACAAAATTCCTTTAGGGTACAACCCCATCCTTCGACAGGATACCTAGCCTTTCGATCTTGTGCCATCGCCATGACTTGCTGCGTAATTGTTGTCATGAGTTACGTCAACTCTGGGATGACAGCCCTATGAACCGATATGTTCATAGGCTCAAGGTGGGTGTCCTCCCCATTGTCCCCAAATTCTAGGCCATTAGGCTTGGTCGCTAGATTCCTTTGGGGCGGCATTGTCTGCAATAAGCAGCAGAGTCAAAACCGACAAGAACCAAGTATCACTTAAGTCATAATTCTAAGGGGTAACAATCCTAAGCTCTGGCATGATTATCTCCTAGAGCTATCTTTATAAGTCCAATAGACTTTCAGAACCTAACGCTCTGATACCAACTGTAATGCCCTAGTGAAATTAACTACTGGTAGTTAACTTCATGGTTCGTTTACCAGTCTTATTCTAAGAAAAACAAGACACAAGGATCTCATTCTCTCATAAGAGAGTTTGCAGCGGAAGACTTTCACTTAAAAGAATAAAGGTAGCATCACAATAATAGCCAAAGTAACTAAAACATCATCATAATATCACCAGCCGAAGCTCTCAAAATACAGTCAAAAGGCCATTCATCAAAATAATAAGTACAAATCCAGAGCCAAAGGTCTAAGAGTCACCAACATCGAGAATTAAATCCTACACTTAAGCTAAAACATAAAGATGATATTTATCATGAAAAATGAAATTGACTTCTAAAATAAATGCAAGTGTGTGTGCTTAAAGTGTTAACAAAAATAACAATGCAGAAAATAAATAACACAATAATTTTTGTTAACAAAGTGGAAACTCAAGATGAGAAAAACCACTCCGGGGCAGCCAAACCCAAGATATCCACTATTCAGAAGACAAGACTAGATACAAGATAGTAACACTCACATACCCCTGATGCAGTGGTCGTACCTTGCTCTCTAACGTGTAACCCAACACGAACACCTTCCAACCAGATCTCCTACCTGAAGGGGTCTTCAATGGAATCCTTTACCTTAGGGCCAATCCCTAAGATAGACTTCAGTTTAAGCGCAACAACAGCACACACAATGATGGCTCTAGAGAGAACAAATCAGCTCAATAACCTCATAAAATCAGCTCTAGTGGAATTCAATACAGAATTCTCGCAGTTCTCAATGCCCAGGGGCCTCTATTTATAGGCTGAGGGTTCAAATGGGCGACTGCTTTGATAAATACGGGTGTCGTCCGGACGGTGGACATGGGCCGTCCGGATGGACAACTGTACGACCAGAACTCTGAGATTTTCGCTGAAAATCTTTCATGTTTGAGAGCCGCATCCGGACGGTGTGGCACTGTCATCCGGACGGTCATATGTCCGCTGCAAGTAATTTCCATATAAGGCTTCGCGCATCCGGACCATGGGGGATTGCCGTCCGGACGGTTGATCTTCTACACGCAATTTCCATATCTGTTGAGCGCGCGTCCGGACTATGGCAGACTGGTGTCCAGACGGTTTAATTTGAATTGCGATTCTTGCCTTATGGGTGAGCGCGTCCGGACGGGAATCCACGTCTTCCGGACGGTTGCAGCAATCTTCCCTTATTTGAACTTGGAAAGAAAATATGAAGCTCGATCACTGAGAGTCGTCCGGACGGGCTGCTGAGACGTCCGAACGGATGCAAGCTGGAACAGAAGCTTCACGATACAGATGAGTATTCGAACGGAAATCCACGTCGTCAGGACGGATGATGCTTTGGTCTGTCGGGCGTTCGGACGGTATGGCACGTCGTCCGGACGGCTGGAACTATGGACAGATGAGCGTCCGGACGGGATGACACGTCGTCCGGACGGCTGGCAGGGAACCGAAATCTCTGACTTGTAAATAGTGCAGAATCTCTGGAACACTTCTGAATAATGGAATCCCTGTGAAAGCATCTTTACATACAAGTGAATTTGTCCAATCAGAATGAGGCCAATTACAAACTAACAAGCTCCCCCTTTGGCCATTCTGGGACAAAAATCACTTGACCGGTTTGGAAATACACTCCGGTCCCAAAATAAAAATTACTCCCCCTTTTTGTCACAAAGGGACAAAGGGTAAAATAGAGTAATGAAAACCAACCATAACAAAAATTACTCCCCCTAACGGTCTCAAAAGGACCAGGGTAAATAGAGTAATAAAGTCTAAAAATTAAACTAACATGGACTGAAAAAGTTGCTAAAAAGAGAAAAGCAACAAGGTAAGGTTATCACAAGTATAGTAGCTCATGCATGTATATCCGTTTGAAATATCAGTCAAGGAGCAAGTCGGAATTATGCAAACATGGAGTTGATAGACAAGTATAACATATACAAGATTACCCTGCAAACATAATGAAAATAGCTTGCTCAATTCATGCAATGCGTGTGTGTGTGTGTGTGTGAAGACTCTTTTCCCACAAGGTTTGATTTTTACAAATATGACAAGAAGCAACCAGATTTTCTAGACAAGAGAGAAAATCAATGCAAGATTAGTCAAAAGTCAAACCTTATAACTTACTAGGGCCTAGCCACCCTCATCTGATACACTCCCCTTGAAATGCAGCACCTAATTGTTTTACTTGCACCATGAAGGACAAGGTAAATTTTACTTGCACGTAAAGGGCAAGGCATATTGCAAAATCAGCACATAAGCAGTGATTATACAATTTAAAGCGCATAAATTATTTGTTTTACTGCTTGATTCTTATGGTGCTGCAATCTAGAGGGAATGCCAGAGTTTTTAGGTTCTAGGTTCAACTAGCATGTGGTCAATTTGACCATCTTATCAAAAACCTCTTCTCTTATCCAGAATTTCTAGGAGCAAAAAGTCAGAGAAGGAGAAATACGCACCTTTGGGGAGCCTAGGATAGTGTACGAAGTTATCAACATGAGACAAGCAACTATCAAACAAAACAATGAGCAGGAAAATCTTTGCATATGTCAGATTTATGTTCTCAGCCACATGTAAGCATAATACATCAAAGCTCAATGAACTAGTAAACCAGAAAAGATACATGAGATAGCTGACATACCTTGCGAATAACTACCCTGCTACAAAACTCCCACAAATTTTTTTATTTTTTTTATTTTTTATTATTATAACATCATGCTATCAAAGGACAAGACAAAAAGCTCATCGTAGCATGGAAATACATGTCTAGGACATGCCACAAACACCAATGGCTTTCCAAAGGGACTCAAACCTGCTACCATCTAGAGGTTTGGTAAGCATGTCAGCCAATTGGTTTTCAGTAGGGATGAAAGAGAGAGATACTACCTCGGATTCCACAAGATCACGCAAGAAGTGATGTCTGATATCGATATGCTTGGTCCGAGAGTGCTGAACTGAATTCTTGGAGATGTTGATAGCACTAGTATTATCACAGTTGATAATCATAGTATTTTGAGAGAATCCGTAGTCACCTAGTAGTGTCTTCATCCACAATAATCGTGTGCAACAGCTGCCCGCAGCAATATATTCAGCCTCAACAGTTGAGAGAGATATAGAGGCTTGTTTCTTGCTCATCCAAGCTACAAGATTGTTTCCCACATAGAAACATCCTCCCAAGGTGCTCTTTCTATAATTAGCATTTCCAACCCAGTCTGCATCAAAGTATCCTGCAACAACAAGATTTGTTTCTCTAGAATACCAAATGCCATAGAGAAGGGTATCATTGACATACCTGATGATACGCTTGGCTGCAGTGAAATGAGATTCCTTCGGATTTCCTTGAAAGCGAGCACAGACTCCCACACTAAAGGCAATGTCTGGTTGGCTGGCTGTAAGACATAGAATACTTCCTATCATACTCTTGTAAAGGGATGGATCAATGGATTTTCCTGCAAGATCACTACTAATCTTGACACTGGTGCTCATGGGAGTTCGGGCACAACTCTTTCCATCCAAACCAAACCGTTTGACCAAATCCTTAGCATACTTGGACTGAGAGATTAAGATGCTTTCAGCAGATTGCTTGACTTGAAGGCCAAGAAAATGGTTCAGCTCACCAATCATGCTCATCTCAAATTCCTGCTTCATTTCTTCAGAAAACTCATGGGCAAGAGAGTCTAAGGTAGCTCTAAAAATGATGTCATCAACATAGATATGAGCAATGAGTTTGTGAGTACCTTGATTTCTGATGAACAAGGTCCGATCAGCTTGTCCCCTTGTAAATCCCTTAGCCAAGAGATAAGTGGTGAGACGCTCATACCATACCCGAGGAGCCTGCTTAAGCCCATATAAAGCCTTCTTTAGCTTGTACACATGATGGGGATGATGAGGATCTTGAAATCCCTTCGGCCTTTCTACATAAACTTCTTCTTGAAGAACACCGTTCTGAAAGGCACTCTTTACATCCATCTGATGCAGCTTGAACCCAAGATGACAAGCAATGGAGAGATGAATTCTGATGGATTCTAACCTGGCAACTGGAGCAAAAGTTTCATCAAAGTCTACTCCCTCTATCTGAGTGTATCCCTGGGCAACAAGATGGGCTTTATTCCGAACCATAGTGCCATGCTCATCTGTTTTATTCTTGAAAATCCACTTAGTACCAATGATATTTTGTTCTGCAAGACGGGGAACCAAGGTCCAAACATCATTTCTAGTGAATTGATGGAGCTCATCATCCATGGCAAACACCCAGCCTTCATCTTGTAGGGTTTCATCAACTTTCTTGGATTCTGTCTAAGCAAGGTAGCAGCTGTAGGAGACTTGATTAGTTACTTCACTGTTATGCTGAATGACTTTGCTTCTTAGCCTACGCCCTTCATCTATGGTCCCAAGAAGCTGCTGAGGAGGATGATTATGCTTCACCCATGACCGCTTGGGAGGATCTACAGGAGTATCTTCATCTTCCGAAGTACTGGAAGTTGTATCCGAAGCCCTGGGAGGGGAAGGAGGCTCTTTTGGAGACATACCTGGAGACGCCTTGACATTATCAGTTGTTCCATCTGTAACTTCAACTGAAACGAGCTGATTTTCTTCCCTGCTACTTGGTCTTTCAACCTCTTCATCATCAATGACAACATTTATGGATTCCATCACAGTCTCTGTTCTTTTATTGAAAACTCTGTAAGCACGACTGGTTGAGGAATATCCCAAAAATATGCCTTCATCGCTCGTCGGATCAAATTTCCTAAGATTCTCCCTGTCACAAAGGATATAACATTTACTTCTAAAAGTTTTGAAATACTTTACCGTGGGCTTTTTACCTCGCCAAATTTCATAGGGAGTCTTGCTTGTTTCAGGCCTCAGATAGACCCTGTTGATAATATGACACGCAGTGTTCACTGCTTCTCCCCAGAAGTGTTGAGCAAGATTCTTTGAGTGGATCATCACACGAGACATCTTCTGAATTACCCTGTTCTTTCTTTCAACAACTCCATTCTGCTGAGGAGTGATAGGAGAAGAAAATTCCTGCTTGTTTCCATATGAGAGACAGAATTCTTCGAACTTGGAATTTTTGAATTCTCTTCCATGATCACTGTGGATTCTCATAATCTGGCAATTTTGCTCAACCTGAATCTTCTTGAATAAATGCTGAGCTACATCAAAAGCATCATACTTTTCCCGAATAGGAATAGCCCATGTATTTTGAGAGAAATCATCCACAATTACCAGAATATACCTTTTCCCACCTAGACTAGCAGTTCTAATGGGACCCATGAGATCCATATGTAGTAATTCTAAATTTATGGAAGTTTGAATACCTGAGGTCTTCTTCTGGGCTGCTCGAGTTTGTTTCCCTAGTTGGCAAGAACCACAGATTCCTTTTCCAGTCTTCTCCATTTTGGGCAGACCTTTAACAATGTCTTTGCCTGCAATTTTCAACATATCGAAGAAATTCAAATGCCCTAACCTTTGGTGTCACAGCTCACTGTCATCTATGGTTGCCTTGTTGCAGAAAATCTGAGGATCTGTAGTAAGACCAAGAAGACCATAGCAATTGTCAACAGTTCTTTCTCCCCCCATAAGCCATTTGCCACTGCTGTCAAATATATTACATTCCTTCTTGGAGAATTGCACCACCAAATCATTGTCACAGAATTGGCTGATGCTGAGGAGATTTGCCTTGAGCCCCTCTACATATAAAGCTTCCTGAGATGTTCCGAGACCTAGAATGTCGATGATTCCTTTTCCAATGACTTTGGATTGGTTCCCATTTCCATAGGTGATCTGTCAACCTTTGCCCATATGAACTTCTTTCAGTAAAGTCTTGTCACCTGTCATGTGTTTAGAACAGCCACTATCCAAATACCACAAACATGTATCAAGAATTTTCAGTGCAGTATGAGAAACTAAACACAGATTATCTTCCTTTTTGATCCAGGCTTGTTTGGAAGCTTTCTTATGATTATTGACCAGGACAGATCTTTGCTCATTAGGGGTGAGGTATGCTAACTTCTCACTAATGAGCTTAACTTGATCACTTAACATTTTAACTTGTTCTTCAAAGCCTGGTTCATCTTTTCTAGGGACAAGAGTTTTGTTCCAAGGTTTTTGAGACCTAATCTGGAAACAATTTGGGCGAATATGACCAGTAATACCACAGTGGTGACATGTAGGTATAGACTGATTTACCCCTTTACCCCTACAAATAGATTGAGTATGATTATGAGACATAATAGGCTTAATGAACATGGTTCTATGAACAAACATGAAAAACGGAATTGACTTCTAAAAATAAAAGGCAAATGTGTGCAATAGTGTGCAACAAAATATCATAATGCGGAATTTAAAAGAGACAGATATTTTGTTGACGAAGTGGAAACTCAATTGAGAGAAAAACCACTCTGGGGCAGCCAAACCCAGGATTTCCACTATTCAGAAGACAAAGCTAGATACAAAGCAGTAACACTCACATACCCCTGATGCAGTGGTCGTACCTTGCTCTCTAACGTGTAACCCAACACGAATGCTTCCCAACCAGGTCTCCTACCTGAAGGGGTCTTCAATGGAATCCTTTATCTTAGGGCCGTCCCCTAAGATAGACTTCAGTTGTAGCGCAGTAACAGCAACAGCACACTTGCAATGGCTTGAGAGAGAACAAATCAGCTTTGATAACTTCACAAAATAACTTTCTAAGCTCTGAAGGAATTCAATACCGAATTCTTCCAGTTCTCAGTGCCCAAGGGCCTCTATTTATAAGCTGAGGATTCAAATGGGCGACTGCTGTAATATGTACGAACGCAGTCTGGATGGTGAACCTGAGCCGTCCGGACGGATAACTGTGCGACCAGAATTTCTGAGATTTTCGCTGAAAATCTTTCCTGTTTGGGAGCCGCGTCCAAACGGTGAGGCACTGTCGTCCGGAAGGTCGCATGTCCGCTGCAAGTAATTTCCATATAAGGCTTTCACACGTCCGGACCAGGGGGGATGGTCGTCCGGACAATTGATCTTCAACATGCAATTTCCATATCTGTGGTGCGCGCGTCCGGACCATGATAGGCAGTGTTAGTATTTTGGCCTCATTTTGTGTTTGGACAAAATCACTTATGTGTAAAGATGCTGTAAACAAGGACTCCACTTTTCAGAGCTTTTTCATAAGACGCTACACTGCAAAAAAGATAGAAGATTTCAGATTCCCTGTCAGGCGTCCGGACGACGTATTCATCCCGACTGGACGCCAGACAAACTAGCATCATCCGTCCGAACGACGTGCCCTTCCGTTCGGACCCTTCACTATATCGAGAAGCTTCTGTCCAGCTTGCATCCGTCCGGACATCTCACCAGCCCGTCTGGACATCCATCAGTGATCAATCAACTTCAGATTCTTTCCAAGTTCAAAATATGGGAAGATTGTTACACCATCCGGACGATGTGGTTTCCCGTCTGGACGCGCTCATACATAAAGCAAGAATTGCAATTCAAATATCACCGTCCGGACGTCAGTCAGCCTTGGTCCGGACGCGCGCTCATCAGTTAAGGAAATTTCCGATTCAACTTCAACCGTCTGGACGTCTGCATCTCATGGTCCGGACGCAAGCATAACGGATATGGAAATAGCGTGTTGAAGAATTGCCATCCGGATGTTCATTCCCTTTGGTCCGAATGCTCGAAGCCTTATATGGAAATTACTTGCAGCGGACGTGCGACTGTCCGGACGTCAGTGTCTCACCGTCCGGATGCAGATCTTAAACAGGAAAGATTTTCAGTGAAATTTTCGAAAAATCCTGTCACACAGTTGTCCGTCCGGGCGGCCCAGGTTCACCGTCCAGACGACGTTCGTACATATTACAGCAGTCGCCCATTCTGCACCTCAGCCTATAAATAGAGGCCCCTGGGCATTGAGAACTGCAAGAATTCGGTATTGAATTGCACAAGAGCTCAGAGAAGTTCAAGATCGCTCTGAAGCCGTTTCAAGTGTGTTGCGCTACAACTGAAGTCTATCTTAGAGGTCGGCTCTAAGGTAAGGAATTCCATTGAAGACCCCTTCAGGTAGGAGACAAGGTTGGGAAGCATTCGTGTTGGGTTACACGTCAGAGAGCAAGGTACGACCACTGCATCGGTACATGTGAGTGTTATTATCTTGTACCTAGCTTTGTCTTCTAAACAGTAGAATTCTTGGGTTTGGCTGCCCCGGAGTGGTTTTTCTCTTGATTGATTTTCCACTTCGTCAACAAAAACTGTGTGTCTTTTACTTTCCGCTGTGCTTAATTTTTGTTGACACTTATTGCACACACTTTATTTTTAGAAGTCAATTTCAATTTTCAGGCAGGCGTCTAGACGGTTGAAGTTGAGTACGCAATTTCCATATCAGATGCACGCTCGTCCGAACGATGGCAGACTGGCGTCCGGACGGTTGAATTTGAATTGCGATTCTTGCCTTAAGGAAAAGCGCGTCCGGACGGGAATCCACGTTGTCCGGACGGTTGCATCAATCTTCCCATAACTAAACATGGAAAGAATCTGAAGCTTGGTCGAATACTGAGAGGCGTCCGGACGGGCTGCTGAGACGTCTGGACGGATGCAAACTGGAACAGAAGCTTCTCGATGCATTAAAGGGTTCGGACGGAAATACATGTCGTCCGGATGGATGATGCTTGATCTGTCTGGTTTCCGAACAGTATGGCACGTCATCCGGATGGATGGAACAGTGGACAGATGAGCGTCCGGACGGGATGGTATGGTCGTCCGGACGGCTAACAGGGAACCAGAAATCTTCTGACTTGCAAGCAGAATCTTCTAAAATACTTCTGAATAGTGGAATCCCTTGTAAAACAGAATCTTTATATACAAGTGATTTTGTCCAAACAGAATGAGGCCAATCACAAACTAACAAGACATATCATGAGAAATAGAAGCAACTTTATCCATACTCAAATTAGACATGACAGAAGTCAAAAATAACACTCAAGAAATTAATCTTCTCAGAGTGTACCCAGCTCTGATACCAATTGAAAAATGAAATTGACTTCTAAAATAAATGCAAGTGTGTGTGCTTAAAGTGTTAACAAAAATAACAATGCTGAAAATAAATAACACAAGAATTTTTGTTAACGAAATAGAAACTCAAGATGAGAAAAACCACTCCGGGGCAGCCAAACCCAGGATATCCACTATTCAAAAGACAAGACTAGATACAAGATAGTAACACTCACATACCCCTAATGCAGTGGTCGTACCTTGCTCTTTAACGTGTAACCCAACACGGACGCCTCCCAACCAGGTCTCCTACCTGAAGGGGTCTTGAATGGAATCCTTTACCTTAGGGCCAACCCCTAAGATAGACTTCAGTTTAAGCATAGCAACAGCACACACAATGATGGCGCTAGAGAGAACAAATCAGCTCACTAACCTCACAAAATAACTCTCTAAGCTCTAGTGGAATTCAATACCGAATTCTCACAGTTCTCAATGCCCAGGGGCCTCTATTTATAGGTTGAGGGTTCAAATGGGCGACTGCTTTGATAAATACGGGTGCCGTCCGGACGGTGGACATGGGCCGTCCGGACAGACAACTGTGCAACCAGAATTCTGAGATTTTCGCTGAAAATCTTTCATGTTTGAGAGCCGCGTCCGAACGATGAGGCACTGTCGTCTAAACGATCGCATGTCCGCTGCAAGTAATTTCCACATAAGGCTTCGCGCTTTCGGACCATGGTGGATGGCCGTCCGGACGATTGATCTTCTACATGCAATTTACATATCTGTTGAGCGCGCGTTCAGACCATGGCAGACTGGCGTCCGGACGGTTGAATTTGAATTGCGATTCTTGCCTTATGGGTGAGCGGGTCTGGATGGGAATCCACGTCGTCCGGACGGTTGCAACAATCTTCCCTTATTTGAACTTGGAAAGAAAATTTGAAGCTCGATCACTGAGAGTCGTCCGGACGAGCTGATGATACTTTGGTCTGTCGGGCATCCGAACGGTATGGCACGTCGTTCGGACGGCTGGAACTATGGACAGATGTGTGTCCGGACGGGATGACACCTCGTCCGGACGGCTGGCAGGGAAACGAAATCTCTAACTCGTAAACAGTGCAGAATCTCGGGAACACTTTTGAATAGTGGAATCTCTGTGGAAAACATCTTTACATACAAGTGCTTTTGTCCAATCAACATGAGGCCAATTACAAACTAACATATCATATCCCAGCGGGATTCACTAGGTCCTCTCCACATCCGTGCCAGCCATATGGGGTCTAAATCCTCAAAAATAATCTTGAGCACTCCTTCTAACAGGACTATATGCTGCTCCAAACTCGTCATCACAAACACTATCTATAAAACAATACATGTTTCATATGTGGAAAGATACAAGCGTAAGTCCATGACTTAGTAAGTAATAATACGCATGATACACAGGTTATCAAATAGTGAACTCAATCTAAGTTGAAATCACATGCGAGAGAGTATTCTTTCATTGTACAAGAAAATGATGTATGCAATATAGATAGTGTATATATATATGTTTATAACAAGAGTCATGTCATAGTTCAATTCTAAATGGTCTACCAGGATATTAACCCCTTTTCAGCAGGGTTGGCGCTATCCCGAGGGGTCGTAATACAATACTGGTACCCCAGATATGTATGCATACCGTCATATACTAGCAGCCCTACCGAGTCTAACCTCCAGTAGTCCACGCTACTAGTAAAGCCGTAACTGTGGCCCTTGTTCAAGCATGGTGCGCCGGTCACAAAACAACTATTGGATCCAAGGCCCATTATAACACATTATAAACTTTTGACCATAAAGAACAACCCATATAAATTATAACAGTAAGCCCATGGTTATTTTTCGCACGAGACGGTGTACCATGCCATACGATGCAATTTAATCTTCATTGTATTTTACATGCATGCTTCATAATCTCATCATTTTACTATCTTTTCATTAATCACTCAATTTCACAAAATGAAGTTCACAGTAATAAATATGACCTTTCATGTGAGTTGTAAACATGCATGTTTTGATACACAAAATATTGGTGTTATACAGAAAAATAATAATAACAAGTATCCATGTGGGTTTTACTCAATTGTATTGCACGACTCCTCCAAAAAGTCTCATTAAGGCTCTACAACCTCAAAATCTGAGAAAAACCTTAACATGAGCCTTAAACTCTAGCTAAAACAAGTCTTAAGTCCTAAAGAACTCAAAATAGGCTTTCTGCCCATCTGCCGATTGTTCAACCAAGAGGATCAAACGTTCAGCTCGGACATCATTTGTTCATCCAGTGAAGGTCGAACGTTCGGTGCTTGGGTAGAATTGCAAATTCAAACCTAAAAGCCATAAAAGAGTCCTAAGCCACCATAATGCCTCCATCAGCCCCAATTAAGGAAAGAGTCGCAACCCAGATTTCATGGGATCGCACTCAGCCTTGGGAAATCCGAAATTGAAGATAAATCCTGGAATTGCCGGCAAAGATCTCGCCTGGAGGTTTATACGGAAAGAATCCCGAAATTAGAGGATAAAAGAGTCCGAGTCTAAGTTAGACTCTAATGGCACTCCCAAGCCAAAGAGCACGAAACCCTAGCAAGAAGGGTGCTCATCACACAGCCTATAAATAGGCCCATACCCCAGGTATGAAGACAGATTGAACTTTTGAGAATTAAGCAAACTCTTTCTCTCATATACTAACTTAAGCATCAGAGTGAGACCCTCGGAAGGGTCTCCTAACTTTGATTGTTTTGCCGGGTTCTTGGGAAAGCTTGAAGAAACTAGAAGGACATGTTGTGTTCACACCATTGCGGAAACTATATTAACAATTACGTTTTGGGTAGAAGATCTAAGCCTTTCATGCATTCTAGTACAATTCAAACTTTCTACATCCCCTAGATGAACATTTGATACCTGCGGATCGATTGATCGAAGCAAAAGGCCGAATGTTCTAAGGTGTTCAGAATCACTGATTTAGGGTTTTAGTTATGGGTCAAGGTATTACGTGCATAAGTTAGATTTTTTAGTAGTTATTTATTATGCTGGGGTGTGTTTCGCAGTAGTGGGAATCCAAGATGTCCAAGCTTTTGGTTAAGCGGACAAGGTATGTGAATACTTACAAAACTGGTCTCATTTTAACATTTGATATGTCGGGGGACTGAGCATACTTTATTTTCCTTAATGATATCTCATAAGCCTGCTAAATTTCTATAATATTCTTACAACTATTTCTTATTTTTGAATAAATGGACAATATTAATTGCATCGTATGACATGGTACACCGGTACTTGTAGTAGGACGGCCATAGGCTTACTATACGAGCTTAACCCTATGGTCATAGAAGTTACTTTATGGTTATGTTATGATTGGTTTTGGATCCAATTATTATTTTTGTGACCGGCACACCATTTACAAATGGGGGTCACGGTTACTGCTTTGCTAGTAGCTTGGCCAACCTGAGATCGGACTTGATTGGGCTGCCATTATATGACGGTATGCGTACATATCTAGGAAGCTAGTGTTGTATTACAAGTCCCTCAGGACAACACCAACCCTGTCGAGAAGGGGTTAATATCCTGGGTATACCATACGTAGACAACTAAGACTAGTTTATATATGTATAGCATATTTTTCCCGCATTAAAATATTAGTGTTGTCACTAGAATTATGCACCAACAACTCTTCAAAATAAACTACCTTTTATTAACAGAGACAATACACATCATTTGTGAAAACCCATGTTTATGGTTTGAGAGTAATTAATGTCAGTTAAGGCTTATCACATAACTAGTTTCGTAATGATTTATTTACTAAGCCATAGACTTACGTTTTTATGTTCCTTCCCTCGTTAAACACCTTGGTGTTTATGGCTTAGAAGGCTACTAGTATTTTTAAAAGGAGAAATTTGCTAGGATGAAGACGCCAAGCGAATGTCTCATAGTAGCAAGTTTTGTTGTTTTAAGTTTGTTCTAGAAACTATATTGGAGAACTCTGAGTCTGTAATTGATGATACGTATGTGGATGATTAAAATAAGTAATCTCACATCATGAGTTTCCACTTTTCGCATTATTTTACTTTGAAAAGTTGCTATGGGTAATTCCACCAGACAATTACCAGTTAATTGATCTGGATGAATCACCAGTAACTCTCCAAGTTAAGTAAACACAATTACATTTTTTTTTAGGGGGGGGGGATTGCACCACCAATCAAACATGGTTGCATCTGTCACAAAAAATCATTGCATCCAAGGCATAACATAAAACTAAATTTCTTTGACCATATGGCGTATAATAGTAACCTCATGGTTGTTATCCTGCACGTACCAGTGTACCATGTCATACGATGCAATTTATTATCAAACGTATTTTACATGCATGCATTTACAAACTCATCATTTTCAATATCTTCTTATTCATTAATCATTTTCACAAAGTAGAGTTCACATTAATCTAAATGCATTTCATGTGAGTTGTAAACATGCGGGTTTGATACATAAAATAATCATGCTATGTGGAAAAATAATAACAATTATCCATGTGAGTTTTACTCACCTAAGTCATAGGGTTCTTCTGCAAAGTCCTTCTGAAGCTCTACAATCTCAAAATCTGAGAAAAGACCTACCATTACTTCTAATGCCGAGCTAAATCAAGCCTTAAGTCCTAAATGCTTAAAAAAAAAAAAAAAAAAAAAAAAAAAAAAAAAAAGGCTTACTGACTGACTATTGAATGTTCGAATGGAATAGGTCGAATGTGTGATCAAGACAACAAGCGTTCATCTAGGAGAGGGTCGAACATTCAGTGCTGGACAGAAAGTCTGAAAATTAAAGGACTTCTAATTTTAACAAGTGTGTACAAAAGTGTGCAACAAAATATCGCAATGCGAAAAATAAAGAGACAGATATTTGTTGACGAAATGCAAACTCAATTAAGAGAAAAACCACTCTGGACCAAACAAACCCAGGATATCCACTATTCTGAAGACAAAGCTAGTTACAAAGCAGTAGCACTCACATACCCTTATGCAGTGGTCGTACCTTGAACTCTGACGTGTAACCCAACACGAATGCCTCCCAACCAAGTCACCTACTTGAAGGGGTCTTCAATGGAATCATTTACCTTAGGGTCAACCCCTAAGATAGACTTCAGTTCAGCATAGCAACAGCACTTGGCAACTGCTTCAGAGAGAACACTTTAGCACAAAAATCCTTACAATAAACTTTCTAAGCTCTACGGAATTCAATACCGAATTCTTACAATTCTCAAGCCTATGGGCCTCTATTTATAGGCTACAGAAGACCTAAATCGGATCTGATTAAGTTTTCTTAAACACCATTCGGATGAAAAATTGTGCGATTGACTTTCCAAATTTCGCTGAAATTCTTTCTTGAATTGAGCCGCGTCCGGACAATGTTGCCTTAGCCTCCGGACGGTCGCACTTTAGCTGCACGCAATTTCCATATCAAGGCTTGGCGCGTCTGGACCATAACAGCTATCGTCCAGATAGTTGATCTAATGCACACAATTTTCGTATATGAAGCTTGAGCGTCTAGACCCTGAAGACAAACATCCGAACATCTGAATTTTGAATGCACGACTTGCCTTATGAATGAGCGCGTCCGAACGGGAATACACATCGTCCGGACGGTTGCAGCTGTCTTCCAATATCTGTGTTTTTAGGAAGAAATCCCAAAGCTGATTGAACATTGGACGGAGTCCGGACGTGCTGCTGAGACGTTCGGTAAGATCAAACTTGTGAAGGATCAAAGTTGCCAATACAAAAAAGTAGTCACCCGACATGCTTTTTCTGTCTTCCCCAATTAGTATCTGCAAGATTCTTTCAAGAGAAATAGGGGGCAAATAACAGTGGTTCCGAGATTGCATAGCAAACACAAGATATAACAAGTAAAAGATCATGCAATGCAATCAAACCTGATGCGTTAGGATCAGGAACCAAACCCTAGGCATGATAATTCTCACCAGCTAGGCGAATCCATTCCCTCTTATAGGGTGAATGCCTTCCTTCTTCCGAACCCATGCCTGCCTTTCAATCGGTGGTTGTTGGCAGGATCTCATCTGATGATCCATCCATTGTATCATGCTCTGCATCCAGATGGGTAGCTCCTTGCAGTTTTGATCATCCTCCACCTTCTGCGCCTTTTTGAAGTGCTTGGATTTGTTAGTCTTTGATTTGCCATTTTACTTGGCAGGAACAAATCTCTGCTTAGCTCGCTAATGCTGAGGAGCCTGGTGCCATGGGGCATGATGCCTTGGGTCTTGATGCCATAGGGCTTGATATTGAGGAGCCTGATGCCATGGAGTCTGATACTAGGCCAGAAGTCTTGCACCGTAATTTGCTTGTCTAGGCACTTCTTTCTTGAAATTTTTTCTCTGAGCTTTAAGAAGGGAGCATTGGGGTCAAACATGCCCGCTTAATCCACGGTGATGGCATATGAGAGATCTTCTGATGGTAGGTAGCTTTTGAGTAATCAGAACATCTCCATTGATTTTGTCCTTCCCTTTATCCTCAACTGTGGGTGGAGGCTCGGGGACTGTAGGCTTAACAAAGACAGTCCTAGAAGTAGAAGGAATATCAGAAGGAGGAGCTACATACCCAAGTCCAGTCTTATCTGTTGGGCTGTTCTGGATTGACAGCTGTAATGCCCGGGAAAGACGCCATACTTAAGTTATTGATATATGTGCATACATAAGTATAAGGTTTAAGAATTACTAATAGTCTAATAAAATTATATAGTTATGTAGAGAGTTAGATCAGTGAAGTTAAAATCGATCGAGCGACTTTCTGGTCGATCGAGCTATTATAGGTCGAAGTCGATCGAGCGACTTTATTATCGATCGAGCGACTTCACCCAGTGCAGTGCAGTTTCCGTTAAATGTGAAAATTGATTTTTCCACCTAATAATTTGGGACCCACACGTTGTACTTGATGCCTAATGATCATACCCATATTTAGTTAGCCTAGTTAGTCCATTTTGGTTGAAACTCAACTAGATTTCCTTGGATATCATGTAATCATAGACTAAGATATGGAATAGTCACCTATGAGATTTGAGCTATAAATTTGAGGTATTGGCTGGCTCAAATCCGGCCATAAAGGTGTTGATTTGTTTATTTGATCTCAGCCCTTCAAGAGTACTATATATAGGATGCATGGGAAGTTAATTTTCATGAAGAAGAAACCAAATTTTAGCCTAAACACTCTCTTGTTCTAGTGCTGAAGAAATAGCACGAAAATCCTCCCATTTCACCTCACTTTCCAGCACCTAGCAAGCCAAATATAAGCTCCAAACCACCCTCATTCCCCCACAAAATCAGTATTGAAATGTGAGTAGAAACCATCTTTGATTTGAGACTAAGAAGCCAAGCTTTACAAGTGGAGTTCTCTTGGACAGCAACTCTCCTTCACTCTTTAAGTCATTAGAAAACTTTGGATGAGTATTTTCTCCCTTAAACTTCTCATAGAACAAGTAGTCCTATTGTTATTTTGAAATTATGAGTTACTCTTGCTTTTAATTATGCACATATATGTATGTTGTATGAAAAGTTGGTTAACTTATATTATGAATATATGGATATATGTGTAAGCATGTGGGTGAGTGTTTACTACATGAGATTAGTAATTTGGAATGAGTAAATTGTGTTCTAAAATGGATCAAGAAATGTAAGTGTGAGAGTATATGTGTTGAGGTTTTGATAAATATATAATAAGAAATAGGTGTTTAACTTTGTAGGAATAAATGTATATATATATATATATATATATATATATATATATATATATATATATATATATATATATATATATATATATATATATATGTGCGTGTGTGTGTGTGTGTTTGGATTTACTAACTTATAATGTGTAGATATATATATATATATTTATATAGAGAGGGAGAGAGAGAGAGAAAGAGATATATGTGAGTGTAAATATTAAGAGGAAAAAAGAGATGAATTTGTATTTAAAGAAAGAAATGTGTTTCAAATATTTATGTGTGTGTTATAAGGATGTGTGAATTAAAGGAAGGCAAATTCATATGTGTACTTAATTAAATGACATTTGTATTCTTGTTTTTAAGGTATGTTGTGTGTTAAATGATACCCTAAAGAATGGATAATTATGGTAGTACTAATATAAGAATTGGTAAGTAAGCACTAAAATAAATAAATAGATACGAGATCATGTGTAAATCTGTGGCCTTTGTAATATCTAGGAAGAGATATGGTAATAATAATGTTTTCATAAATGCTTTATTAATCTATTATTATCAGATGATGATTATTATGCAGTTGTAAAGGAAAATATTTGGAGCATAAACTAGTAAGTATCTCTATACTTACTGAGGACGAAGCTGGTTGACTTTTCCTATAATATTATGCTTACTGTTTTATTTACTTGTTTGCGCATGTGGCTTTGCATGTTTTATTATTTTTAAGGGATAACTACACTTTACCCCCCTGATTTATCCACGGTGTGGCGATTTACCCCCCAATGTACAAAAATCGGTACATGACCCCCCCGAACTTGCCAGCGTGTAACGAAATGGACCTTCCGTCCAGTCGCCCGTTATTTTGGATGGCAAGTCGGTCACGTGCAAGTCACGTGACCGTTTCAGACAGAAATTCTACCCAAAATACCCCCGCCTCACCTCATCTTTATACACCCCTGTGCTCGCACATATTTCTCATCTCCTTCACCAACGGCTCTTTGCAAGAACTAGGAACTAGGGTTTTCGAAGTGGGCTTCCAATTTTCGACATCTCTGACCAGTTTCGCACCATTTCCCGAAGATGCAACCATCAGGCACTGCTTCTACGGAGTCGGAGTCAACAACGAGTGGGGCAACTTCTGCAGTAATGCCGATTTGTTATTGCGAGCGTCCGGCTTGTATGTTAACCGCCTACGCCGAAAAAAATTTCGGTAGAAGGTTTGTGAAATGCCAAAATTACAAGGTAATTTAACCGAAAATCTTCAGCAATTTTTATGAAGAGCAATGCTGCTTACCTCTTACTGTACTTATATAAATATTTTTTAAAAAAAAATGAACTGGGTTGATTTTTATTTAGTAGTTTTTTTTTTGGAGCATGTTATTAGATTACATTTTTACACATGTGATTAATTCTGTATAGACACGTGACTTTTGTTTTGTTAGTTAGTTAGACTGTTAGATTATAGCAAGTCATGTAACTCGGTATATATATACTGCGAGTCATGTACAGTTGATTATGCTATTCAATACTAAATCAGAGAATCATTTTTCTCTCAAACCTTTTGTTCAGTTTCATATTCACAGCTCGTTCCTGCTTTACATAATCATTCAACATCAAATTCAATACATGTATTAAACTCATTAATTTTCTGAAGATTAATGAGTTTTGAAATGATATGGAAAAGTGCATAAATAGCCTACAACGATTAATTTTCAAATAACATAAGCCAGAAATAACCTTTGTTTCTGTCTGTTTTATTTTATTTATTTTTTGATTTATTTTTGTTATCGTTTTTCAGATAAATCGAGCTTGTGGTTTCTAGCAATGGGTTGATCCCAAAATGTGTTCACATGGAGAGAGGGTGGTAGGTCGTTTTCGTGAGTGGCATGGAAGTTTGATTCAAGACGCTGAACGATGCCGTACAATGGTTGAAACTGAAGTTGCAAAGTTGAAGGCGAATATGGGGATAGAGGAAGCCGAACGATGCCGACTTATAGTTGAAGCTGAAGTTGCAAAGTTGAGGGCAAATATGGAGATTGAAAATGCTGCCCTCCGTAAAGAAATCGAGATTCAGGGGATCAATTACCAAACAATGAAGAAGATTTATAAGACAATAATTGTATGTACATGGATATTGATGATTGTGTATCTGCTTATGGCTGGATCAGAATCAAAGGGTGTATTCGATTCCAAACATGATCGTATGTTGTTACCATGAAGATTTAGGGTGATGATGTTTAGGGTTTAGGGTGATGTTTTGGGCAGGGTTTATGGTGATGTGTTTATGGTTACTTTATGTAAACCATTATTGGTACATAATGGATGATGTTTTGGAAATGAAAAATGTATGTGTGTTGAACCTGAACTTATTTGAGTCCGGTTGTGTTAAAGCATGCATGTCCACTCTAATTTTGTGTTAAAGCATGCATTCACCAATACCATGCACATACCATGCATTCACCAAACCCATTTAACAAAACCTGTCCAAACTCATTTAACAAAACCTGTCCAAACCCATTTAACAAAACCTGTCCAAACATACCAAAACCATGCATTTACCAATTCTGTCCAAACATAATTTTGTGTTAAAGCATGCATTCACCAATACCATGCATTCACCAAACCAAACCTGTCCAAACCCATTTAACAAAACCTGTACAAACATAATTCACCCATACCATGCATTCACCAAACCAAACCTGTCCAAACCCATTTAACAAAACCTGTCCAAACATAATTCACCCATACCATGCATTCACCAAACCAAACCTGTCCAAACCCATTTAACAAAACCTGTCCAAACATAATTCACCCATACCATGCATTCACCAAACCAAACCTGTCCAAACCCATTTAACAAAACCTGTCCAAACATAATTCACCCATACCATGCATTCACCAAACCAAACCTGTCCAATACCATGCACATACCATGCATTCACTACACCATAGGTTTTTTAAAGACACTGAAATCTGTACAAACATATCAAAAGCATGCATTCACTACACCATAGGTTTTTTAAAGACACTGAAATCTGTACAAACATATCAAAAGCATGCATTCACTACACTATAGGTTTTTTAAAGACACTGAAATCTGTCCAAAAGAAATCAGCATGCAATTCAAACTACTTACATAAACTACATGTCCAACCCTTTCCTATATACAAAATGCCATTATATTCCAGAAAACAAAAACTTCAATGCTTCCATTCTGGTCTTTTCCTTTTCGGCTTTGACTCCATAATCTGTAATCCTTTTTCAATGGTATGGGCGATCCTTTTTCCTTTCGCCGGTGTTGAGGATGTTGTCGCCGCACCGTGTTCTGCAACTTGTGGGGTTCTTGGGGTCAACCCAAATACTCTCCCTCCTCCATCAGTACCAGTCCTAGCTGTGAGGTCAATCAAAACAGGTGGACCCTTTTGAATTGGAACACTCTTCACCATGGCCCTGATTCGATTAGACACTCTTCTAACTGGTATGCATGGTTTGGGTGCTGGCGGTTGCCTGTTCCAGCTGGGCACTTTAAGTCCAACATGATTTTGCTGCCATAAATTTCAAATATGAGATATTGACAAATAAACAGTATGATGCATTTTAAAGACTAAACTAAAGTAAGTACCAAATTTTTCTCAGCTGTTGCAATAGGTGGGGCAGTGGCAGTGGGTTGCTGTGTAGCACCAGTAATTGTCCTTTTAAGGGCTGGTTGTGCACCCCCCCTTCGACTGTTGGGGGCTGGTTGTGCACCCCCCCTTCGACTGTTGGGGGATGGTTGTGCACCCCCCCTTCGACTGTTGGGGGCTGGTTGTGCACCCCCCCTTCGACTGTTGGGGGATGGTTGTGCACCCCCCCTTCGACTGTTGGAGGCTGGTTGTGCACCTCCCCTTGTACTACTGCTACATCCAACGCTTTGGGTCTGAAGGCCAACATTAATAACACATCAAATAATACATTAATAGCACATCAACTATTATACAACTATATTGGTTAGTGAGACTTACACTTGTTGAGGGTGGAGTGGGCAAACTAGCTGGTGGTGGAGTAGGCAAATCAACTTCTGTCGAGGGCTGGTCCTTCTTCATTGGACAGGTCCTGTTGTTGTGTCCAACCAGCTTGCAAATCCCACATCTACCCTTCAATCCAAACTTTCTCATTCTATAAGGATTCTGAGGAACTCTCGACTCATCAGGACCTCTTACCCTGGCCTTTCGAGGTCTGCCTAGCATTTTCTTGATCTAGGCGGATCCAATACATCATGCCCAGTCTTTACCCACTGTTCCTCACTAGGCATTGGATATATGATGGGAGCATAAGCCTTCTTGTACATCTCAATGCTATAACATGAATCTACATAATCCTCCAGTTTATGCCCATGAAATGTTATGGCAGAATGTGCATGTGCACATGGGATCCCAGTCACCTCCCACTGTCTGCAACCACATGTCCTCCTCCTCCTCAAATCCACAGCATATTGCCTTCTTCCCTGCTCTACTTCAAATATGCCATCACTAGCAAAACGGGATAGGCAGTCCGATGCAGCCTCACCAATGGCCTCAAGCTTCTCAACAATTCTAGGGCACAACTTGCCCTTCAATTTGTTGATGCCATCTCTTTTAAGTTGGTACCTTCTCATGAGCTGCTTCCTAATCATCTCAAGCATCGTCAGAATTGGCTTCTCATGTGCCTTCAGGATGTATGAGTTGAAACACTCGCATATATTGTTGACAAGGAGGTCACATTTAGGATAGTCACTGAACCATGCTCTCGACCATCCGCTGGGGTCAATCTTGTCTAGGTAGTCAAAGGCATCAGGACTGACTTTCTTCATCTCTTCCATCTGAAATCTGAACTCGACCTCAGTATATGCTGATGCTGCCTTCCACAACAATTCCTTCAAGGCCACCCCCCGAAATCCTTTATCTCGAAAGTTGGCATATAAATGCCTTACACAGATTCGGTGATCTGCCATTGGCATAACAACATCAAAACTTGGCACAAGACCCTACATTAGTCCAATGTGCAAAATGGGTAAGTTTATATGTAGAAAAAAAAATAGCTAAAAGTAATATGTAAAATTATGCAAGTAATATAACTAACCTTTTGCCGATCAGAAATGAATGTAGGAGCAGTGTGCCTCTCATGATGACCAAGATCTGAAACAAGGCACTCCAGGAACCAGGTCCAACTGTCTTTTGTCTCAGATTCTACAACGGCGATTGCAATTGGGTACATGTTGTTGTTGGCATCTCGACCAATCGCAGCCAGTAGCATTCCCTTGTAAGGTCCTTTTAGAAAGCACCCGTCTAGACCTATGACAGGCCTACAACCTTCCAAGAACCCATTCTTCATGGCTGCAAGGGACAAGTAGAGTCTCTGAAACTTAGCAGGCAAATTAGGGTTTGGTCTTTCAACCTTCATCACTACACAGCTACCCTGGTTAGTACGCCTTAAAGTCTCACAATAATCCCACAGCCTGCCATACTGTTCACCCAGACAACCGTATATCTTCTTTTCTGCCTTCTTCCTACCCCTATACATTTGACTCCTGCTGACTTCAACATTCCATTTCCTCTTGACTTCATCTTGTATCACTCGCAGTGGCATGTCTGGTTGAACCTTAAACTTATCATAAAGTTTATCTGCTATCCACCTCGAATTGACAATTGAGATCTTGTATACTCGAGTACAAGAATGTGTAGGTCTTAAGGACCTTATTTCAAATGAGGCCTCAGTCGCCATCTGTCTACCATACACTCTATAACCACAACCTGGATCTCTACACACAGCTACACACTTGGCTCTTTCATTTTTCTCAAACCTTATGTCCTTTCCCCTTCTCACATTGTATTGCTTAACAGCTTCTCTAAATAGTTGAATGTTAGCGAACTTCATTCTAAGCTTCAGGTTTGGATTGACAATGTCAACTTCATGGAACTCCACATCAGGGTGAGATGAAGTCCCACATGAAGTCCCACCATCCTCTTCATAACTGACAGGTACTGGTGACAATAGGATGTCACTTCTACCAAGTTCAGAGTCATTCTCATCCACCTCAACATCTTCAAACGATGACATTTTTATACTAGATGGCCTACTCTGGCCATCATCATCACCCAAAGTACCCCCACTCTCACCCCCACTCTCACCCCCACCCTCAACCTCAGTACCATCACCACCATCTCCATCCCCATCCCCATCCTCCCCATCACCCTCCACGCCCTCATCAGTTTCTGGCATTTTTGAGGGGCCAGCACTATCCACCAGATAATCTTCAAAAACATCATCATCATCACTGATTTTATCATCCCACCATGGATCATTTAAATCAACCCTACCTCCATCATCTCCCTCTTCATTATTTTCCAAATCTTCCCCATCCCCACCTCTATCATTTTGGAAAGAAACAATATAAAGGACTACATTAGGAGTATCCACATGTTTGGCAACCATATAAGCTACATCATAATCCGAGGATACTAGTTGTAGACCATCCACTAGATCTTTGGTAGGGTCCCTAAAGTAAATCAAATCACCTGGACTATACCCATATTGTCCCACTATAGACTTTATCAGGACAAATTACACATCATCACTATCAACGTTATCCGGATGGACATCCACTTGACCCCCCACATAAATACATCCATATTTTCTGTCAAACCTACCCCAATAGTTTATCTCAAAGACTAGCTTCATTCTACACATGCAAACAAAAAAAATATATTATGCATGGGACAAGGGGACCACAATAATAAATCTCAAAGACTAGCTTCATTCTACACATGCAAACAAAAAAATATATTATGCATGGGACAAGGGGACCACAACAATAAATCTCAAAGACTAGCTTCATTCTACACATGCAAACAAAAAAATATATTATGCATGGGACAAGGGGACCACAATAATAAGGCACTGCAACTAATATGCAAAGCACAACTGCAATCGGGACCCCACTGCATATAAAGTAGTAACATGCAAAACAAATAGTGCTCCAAAAAAATAGTGCAACTAATATGCAAAAAAATATATTTGATAGGTACACATACATATTAACCAATGCAGAGACATATTAAATAAGGACCAATAATGCTCCAAAATCAATTACAAAAAAATAGTGCATTGGGACCCCACTGCATATATTATAAGAATGGACTTGACATCAACATAGAGCTTCCACTACATGCACGGTATCCGGTAAGTGATGAGGATATTATGAACTGTGAAAAAAAGAAACAGTTCCTACTTTCATAATTTAGACATCCATGTATCTGGCAATATTTTTAAGTTCCATGTATTGGGTCCCATGTGGTGTAAACAAAACAAACCACATGGGACCCAATGCATATAAACAAAACAAACCAATTAGGTTCTCGGCAGACAACAAACAAATCAAAAAATGATACAAATCGGGACCCCACTGCATATAAATTAGTAAAAAACAACAAAAAGGATACAAATCGGGACCCAATGCACTTTAACAAATCAAACCCAATGCACTTTAACAAACCAATTACGTTTTCGGCAGACAACAAACAAAGCAAAAGGATACAAATCGGGACCACAAATGATTAAAAAACACATATTGTAAGCGAAACCCCCAAATCCCGACAAACCCTAACATTTTTTTATACCCAAATTGCAGTCAATTTCTACATTAAAAATGAGACTAAACAAACAACATTAACAAAAACCCCAAAGCCGACCACCCTAAATTAACAAAAACCCCCAAATCCAAAACCCTAGATTAACAAAACCCCCCCAAATCGCCTACCAAAAAAAAAAACTTTCTCCATTAAAAAACCACTAACCTTTATTTAACAACGATTATGAACGAGTTGAGCGGTATGGATTTCGGTATGGATTTCGGCGACAGGTTGTGGGTGGGTCAGTTCGTGTAGAACCTTCGAAAGCCGTCCGTGCTAAGTGGAAGTGGGGACCTCACGCACGAAATGTCTAAATCCAAACGATAGGTGAGGCGGGGGTATTTTGGGTAGCATTTCAGTCTGAAACGGTCACGTGACCGACTTGCCATCCAAAATAACGGGCGACTGGACGGAAGGTCCATTTCGTTACACGCTGGCAAGTTCGGGGGGGTCATGTACCGATTTTTGTACATTGGGGGGTAAATCGCCACACCGTGGATAAATCAGGGGGGTGAAGTGTAGTTATCCCTATTTTTAATAATCTGTCTAATAACAAGCTGCTGGATCTAGATCCACAGTGGGTACGCGAGGCTTCACATGAGTTCCTAGGTTCTCAGTTAATGAGGAGGTACCTGAAAAGAGAATAATAAATACAAAAACTGATGTACCTAGGTCACCAGGGAAACTGAGGTTTCCAGGAGCCAAGGCTCCCAAAGATTATAATTAAAAGTTAAAGGGAGGAAGCCAAGGTTTCAAATAACACGCTAACCGTGCCAAGGCCAACAGAGTAGTGGAAAAAGGGAAATACCCAAAACTCTACACTTAAAACTATCATTGCTTTATGATTACGTTTATGTTCATTTTATATCTATGATTCGCCGTCATAGATTATATTTTGTATATACATGTGATTATATGGCCATTGCATTGTGTTGCATTAATTAAATAAATCAACACTGATATTATTATTGGAAACAGTGGACTCACTTTAGTGTTTATGTTGTTGTCTTCTCTTTGTATGGTATCTTGTAATGATTCAGGCTATGAAGAGGAAGAAGAATATCAGGACTATCCCGACTCATAGATGGTCTCTGGTTCAGTCTTTTTGCAAGGCTGGATAGCCTTTCTTTTTGGAGCTACCCTGCTGTAGTTCACCCTACCTAGCTTAAGATAATACTTATGATCCTTCAGTTATATGTATATATTTGGCTTGTATGACTATCTTGCCCTGTGAGGCATGACTGTTATCACTGTTTGTATAATTATACTTACTGACTTAATATATATTTTGAGGTATTTCAGTAGTAGCTCTGAGGTGTCAATCTACTACCAAATCTTTTATTACATTTACATATATTCTGTTGCCAACATGTACCTCTGATAAGTTAGTAATGTCAAGTGGAAATTCGAAAATTTTCACTTACGCTTTTTGTAAAAGCGGGGCGTTACAACAGCATATGAGTCAGCTTCTCATCAGTGACTCTTTCCAACTATAGTTGCGTCTCCAGTAGCTTCTCCTCTAGTCCTTGTATCTTGAGCTACAATGAGCTTTTCTCTGTCTATAAACTGTTTAGCTCATGAATGTGCTGCTTGGGAGCCTTCCTCAGTTTCTTGAACTCTACATAGAGGGTTTTATAAGCCTCCTTGAGTTCTTCTCCATCTTCATCACTGTGCTATGAGTAGTAAGAATCCTCCTCTTCTACAAGTGGAGCCACAAAGGCTAGAAATTTCTCTTGCTCAGGAGCTTCTTCTTCTTCGAACTCATCACTGAGAGTCACATTGTAAGCCTTTCCTTTGCCCTGTTTGAGGTTCCCATAGTCAGCCCGTATATGCCCAAATCCTGAGCATTCAAAACATCTTAGGCCCCTGGGATCTTTCTTCTCAGTTTCCTCAGGTTTAGACTCTCTAGGGGCCTTCTTCATTCTTTCGGAAAACTTCTTCTTGAACCGATCATTCCTCATCAATCTTCTGAAATTTTTGGCTAGCATAGCCACGGTTTTTTCTTCATCCTCAAAGTCGTCTCCAGATGAGACTTCGACCTTCTTCTTGGAAGCTTTTAGGGCAATGGTCTTTACCTTCTTGACCGGGGGCAGGGACAGCTCATAAGTTTTAAGAGATCCCACCAACTTTTCAATCTTCATCTCTTCCAAGTCTTTGCTTTCTTCAATTGTAGTCACCTTGATTCTGAAACGTTCAGGCAAAGATCTTAAAATTTTACGGATGAGTTTTACATCCGAGACGGGTTTCCCAAGACTCACCATTGAGTTTCTTAGGTTACTCATTTTGAAGTAAAACTCTCCAAATGTCTCTTCTTCCAACATCTTAATTTCTTCAAATCTAGAAATCAACATTTGAAGTTTCGCAGATTTAACAAGTTTTGTGCCTTCATATGTTGTTTCTAAGATTTCCCATGCTTCTTTAGCAGAATCACTATTTGAGATTCATGAGAATTCAGACGGTGAAAGTGCTTGACATAGAGCATGAAGGGCTTTATCATTAAAAAGTCGTGTGTTTTTCTCAAGGACTGTTTCGGGAGTTGCATCTGCTGGCTTAATCCAACCAGTTTCAACAATCTTCCAGCAGTCAATCTATTTTAAAAAGAATCACATACGAGCTTTCCAATAGCCATAGTTCGTACCATCAAAGGCAGGAACATTATTAAGATTTAGAGACATTTTTTTAAAAAAAAAAAAAACTAGAAGTCAATAGGAAAGACAACATTCAAGAATTGAATCTTAAACAGAGTGTACCAAGCTCTAATACCAACTGAAAATTAAAGGACTTCTAATTTTAACAAGTGTGTGCAAAAGTGTGCAACAAAATATCACAATGAAGAAACTAAAGAGACAGATATTTTGTTGAAGAAGTGGAAACTCAAGTAAGAGAAAAACCACTCCGGGGCAGCCAAACCCAGGATATCCACTATTCAAAAGACAAAGCTAGTTACAAAGCAGTAGCACTCACATACCCTTATGCAGTGGTCGTACCTTGAACTCTGACGTGTAACCCAACACGAACGCCTCCCAACCAAGTCACCTACTTGAAAGGGTCTTCAATGGAATCATTTGCCTTAGGGCCAACCCATAAGATAGACTTCAGTTAAGCACATCAACAACACTTGGCAACGGCTTCAGAGAGAACACTTTAGCACAAAAATCCTCACAATAAACTCTCTAAACTCTACTAAATTCAATACCGAATTCTTACAATTCTCAAGTCTAGGGGCCTCTATTATAGGCTACAAAAGACCTAAATCACGTCTGATTAGGTTTTCCTAGGCGCAATCCTAACGGTAAACATAAGGTGTCCGGACGGACAACTGTGCAATCGGCTTTCCAAATTTTGCTAAAATTCTTTCCTGAATTGAGCCACTTCTGGACAGTGTTGCCCTAGCGTCCGAATGGTCGCACTTTAGCTGCACCCAATTTCCATATCAAGGCTTAGGGCGTTCGGACCATAACAGCTGTCGTCCGGACGGTTGATCTGATGAACGCAATTTCCATATATGTAGCTTGAGCGTCCGAACCATTAAGACTAACGTCCGGACGTCTGAATTTTGAATGCTCGACTTGCCTTTTGAATGAGCGCATCCAGACGGGAATACACATCGTCCGGATAGTTGCAGTTGTATTCCCATATATGTGTTTTTGAAAAGAAATCCCATAGCTGATTGAACATTGGACGGGGTCCGGACGTGCTGCTGAGACGTCCGGACATATGCAAGCTGGAGCAGTTCGAAGCTTCTTGACAGAAAAAAAAGGAAGGTCCAGACAGAAAGTTCTTATCGTCCGAACGGATGTTGCTTAGACAGTTGAGCGTCCGGACAGAATAACACGTCGTTCAGACGGTTGCAAGGGAACCGATTTTTCTAACTTGGAATCTGAGCAGAAGCTTCTAGGAATATAACTCTAAACAAGAAGACTTCTGAAAATGACTGGGTCCCTGTCTAAAAAGCATCATTACATGAAAGTGATTTTGTCCAACAGAATGTAACCAATTACAAACCAACAAAGTCATTCTAAACCAAAAACTCTCTCACACCTCACTGCAATATAACCTAAGGTCCTTACATGATCTCTAACACCGTCCTAAACCACAATAACACACCCATGCAGAATATGGTACATCAAACACCATTAATCCACTAATCCAACATTAAGCTTGTATTAAAACAAAAAACTAACTATAGATTCAAAACTGTAAAGTAGTTCCGAAAACTAACTAAACATTAGGTTAGAAATAAGATAACAACCTACTGATGCTAATAAAAAGAAGTTAGGCTAGGAAAATTACCACATTTGAAAAACAAGAACCAAGATAGCTCATTCTCTCTCTCCAAAGCACTCTCTCACTCTCACTCCAGGATCACATTGATAGAAGGGGTGAAATGAGGTGACATGGCAGAGGTGGTGGGCATTTATAAGCTAAAACCGTCGGGATAAGGAAGAGGTATATATATATATGAAGGGTATTTTGTCATAGGGGATATTAAGTTAATCAATAGTTTTGAGGGGACACTGACAATGGGGTAGTAGTTTGAAGAAAGTATATGGACTTTTCCCAAATTATTATTATTATTGATATTTTAAAAAAATTGATGAATGGTATTTTTTTTTGGGTAAAAAAAAAAGAAGAAGGAAATAAAAGAAAATTCTGTCCTCCTTAGCCAAAAAAAAAAAAAAAAAAAAAGGGAAAACTTCTCCTTTTTTTTTTTTTATTTCCCTTTTAACGGATAAAAATTTGGTAGTAGTTAAAAGAGAATAACTTCTATAAGGACTTGACAGTTGGCACAAACCAAGTCCTTTGTGCCCCTAATGAGAGATAGACACATAAGCATGAAACAACCAAGGGAAGATAGATGAAAACACCAAATCAGGTCCTATTCTCTGTCACTCATTATCAAAATCCCTTTTTGCCTATTCTAAATTCTCTATCACTCATTGTCAGAAAAGAAACACCACTGCCGAGTGCCCAAGCCACCGCGCTCCCATCCTCTGAATACCATCGAATGCCACTACCGAATAACTCCTTGTGAGCTCCCTTGAAGGTATGAATCTCACTCTCTTTTTTATTTTTTTCTCTCACTCTCTTCAGTTTCTCTCCCTTCCTCTTACATTCTCCAATTTCCTCCTTCTGTGCCTTGATTTTTGTTTCTTTTAACTGATTGAGTGAACTCTTTCTTGTCCACAATCTCTTAATTTTTTTTTTTCAAGCCCCTGTTTTAAACAGACTGTGATTTGGGGCCAAGAAGGTTCCAACTAAACTTCAACATGAGGGTGATGGTGTTGTTGTTAGGAGACATTGGAAGGTATTCTTGCATTTATGTAATACTTTAGATATGATTAAGGCTAATCATATTCTTATTCCAATAAAGTTGGACAAGGTTGGGTGATGATTGTTGGGATTTCTGCTTAAGTGAACATTTGAAGTTTCCTTCGAACGATTGTAAGTGAACGTTCGAAGTCCTTCAAACATTTGCCATAAACATTCGACAGCACATCCAGAACGTTCAATGCCTGTAAGTAGGATTGTTTCTTAAAAAGAAAGTTTGAACTCATGTGCATTCATGGGGTCTTATAAATAGGACCCCTACGACCCTTAAAGCGAGTAATTCTAGAAGTCCCTCATCTGTCAATCTTGTGTCCCTTCAGAAATGAGGTGGCTTTTAAAATCACCATTATGAATGGTGATTTTAAAAGCCACCTCATTTTTAGAGAGACACAAGAGTGAAGCAAGAGTGATTTCTAGCATTACTCCCCTTAAAGCCCCATTTAGGTTTCCTTAGTTTTGAAACCCTAGTGAGAGAGAGAGAATGTGTTTATTCTTCAAGGAGGTATTACCCTTTTTCTTAAAATTGTTTTGTTATGTTTCTAGTTGGTTATTGCTGCTTTGTTAGTATTATTTTAGTGGGTTAGACTACTTAGTATATTTATCTAGGTTAATACAGTTAGGATGTTAGTATTTAACATGGGTAGTCTTTAATTAAGGTTTGTTGATTAGTGAATTGTGTAGGTGCATCATTTTGATTTAGAACTGTGTTAAGTTTTATAAAAAAAAGCCTTACGTTGTGTTAGGTTAAATAAAGTTTAAATCTTTGTGAAAGTTGGACTCTCCTGTCCAGCGAATGTTTGTCAGAGAATGTTCAACACGATAAATAAACGTTCGACGAACAGACAAAATGACAGTTTTACCCCTAGTTTAGACTTTAGTTTGTTTTGTTTAGATCTGGAACTAAGATAAGGTCTTTTCAAATTTCAAGGTTGTGGAGCGTTAGGAGGACTTTGTGGAGGAACCTTACGATTCAAGTGAGTAAAACTCACACGGATATTTATTATTTTTTCGCATAGCATGATTATTTTATGTATCAAATCTACATGTTTACAACTCACATTGGAATACATTTTAGATTAATGTGAACTCGATTTTGTGAAAATGATTGATGAATAACAAGATGACGAAAATGATGAGTTTGTAATTGCATGCATGTAAAAGACGGTGAATAATAAATTTCATCATATTACATGGTACATCGATACGTGGTGGATAAGACCATAAGCTTATTATTATACGGGTTAGCCTTTTCGTCAAAGAGATTTGTTTTTATGTTTCGCTTTGGATCCAACGGTTGTTTTGTAATGGACGCACCACGTATAAATGGGTCACCATTATGGCTTTGCTAGTAATGTAGGTCGCCTAAGGATAGACTCGGTCGGGCTATTAGTAGATGATGGTATGCGAGAATATTTGAGGCATTGGTATTGTACTACAAGTCCCTTGAGATAGCGTCAACCATACCAAGAAGGGATTAAAGGCTTGGATAGACTATATGAGATTGAACTATGACATGATTATTTTATTACAACATATATTATATCTATATTGCATTCATGATAATATTTTGAAATGATGATCTGTAACTTTACATTGCTGCATGTGACTTATGAAATTTAAACATTTGAGTTCACAAAATATAATAACCTGTACGTAATGTGTATTTATGCTCATTAAGTCGTGGACTTACAATTATATCTTTTTCACTTGTAAAACATGTGTTCTTTTGAAGGACATAGTCATGATTACCTTTGAAGAGCTGAATCCCGAGTGGCTAAAGGACATGCGGGATGATGACGGAGATACATGCCACATTATGATTGAGATTATTTATCTGGTTTATCTTCTGAGGACTAGACCTTGAAACTTGATATTTTTACGACTCTTCTATTTGGTTTTATAATATTTCTGTTATGTTTTGATGTTTGGTTTTTTACCGTAACATTTGGAGATTTTGCTATCTATGTTACGATACTTTAGATTTACTCTGGTTGTTTAAAGACGTGTGTTTAATTAGTAGTTATCTTTGTGTGAAAGTGAAAAGTTTTCCGCTAGAGGCTCTATTCGGAGAGTGTGATATCTCTAAGTCTTATTTCTTGTGAAATGGGATTGAGAGGCGAACCATGAAGTTAGTTATTGGTTAATTAATTTCACTAGAGCATATGGGTATTGTAGCATCGGTGATGTTGTTTGGTGGTAGCGTTATGAGGGGAGGGTGGTGGCTTGGGCACGAGAGGAGATGTTTCTTTTCTGACGGTGAGTGCTAGAGAATAGGCAAAAAAGGGATTTTGACGATGAGTGACAGAGAATAGGACTGACACGGTGTTTTTGTCTCTCTTTCCTTTATTGTTTCATGCTGATGTGTTCGTCTCTTACTTAAGGAATAAGATCATTTCAATTTAAAAAAATTAAATAAATATTATTTATTTTATGGTTAAGATTTAAAATTGATGTGATATATATTATTTAAATTTTTAAATGATTTATTAATATTAATTTTATTATATATCATGTATCAATTTTAAATCTTCAACGTTAAACGCAAAAGTAATTTGATTTGATTTAAGGAAATCCTTGAAGACATTATTTATCGTGAGAAAGCTCACATTCCCATTATGTCGGTGTCCGGTCTGCATGTGTGATGAGATCTCAATTCAGAGTCTCTCTCACACTCAAGATCTTCCCACGCAGAGAGACAGAAAGAGACGCATGCGCACAGGACTCCGCGACATTACATCTCTCTACCTCAATCTCATTATCTGATTGCATGTAAGATATGGTTAGGCCCTCAGGCTCAGCAAAGCACGGATCAGCGAAACTTGTTCTGACGTGCGTGGGGCTATTAGGGTTTGCTCTCGTCGCCGATTTCCTCTGGGCCTCGTCTTCACGCTTCAGTTCTTCTTACTCCTCCATTGCCTCCAATTGGGCTTCTCCTGGTCATACCTCGCAAAACACCGTAATTTTGCCCAACAAGGATGAACCTACAAAATCCCCCAAAAAGGTCAGCTTTCCTGAATTACTATCGTGCTGTCTCTACTCTATGCGTGTGTCTGCGTTAATGTATTTTTGTATGTATGTATCTATGAATTTATGAATTTCAATTGTGGGTTTGTTTGGTTGCCTATAAGATGCGGGAAATGAAAAGAGAGAGCTGGGAGATTTGTAGTCCTTGAGGTGGGTTTTGATTTGTACGCCTTTGAGGACTACGGGGAGAGAGCTACGAGTCCCTGCCTTCACTCCCGCTAGAGTAAAAGGAATAATGCGGTAAAGCTTCAATTATGCTCCATTTGTTTAGACGGAAAATGATTTTCATAGTAAAATATTTTCGACGAAACCATTTTTCAAGAAAAAAGTTTTTCCGAAAATATTTTTTGGCATTTGGCTTGCACGAAAAGATTACCAACGGCAAAAAATGGAATCCAGCAACATTCGGTTGCCAAATTCCGACGAGTCAGATTCCGGCCAAATTCGCTGCTATCTGGCCTAATGTGGCCGGATATCGGCCAGTTCGGCCGAAATCCGGTCAGATTGGCCAGACTCTGACCAGATCCAGCTGGTCTTCGGCTGTACTGACTGGAAACCGCGAGGGCGGCCGGACGTCGCCGGATTCCGGCGATGGTTGACTGTTTGAGCATGAAGTTTAAAAGAGGGTCGATTACGTCTGCCGTTTGGGAAAAATGATTTACGCTTTTAAAAAACGTAAATCATTTTCCGAAATTTACTAAGCATTTTTGGTCAAACGGAAATTATTTTTCGGTTGACTATTATTTTCGCCCTTACTAAACACCAAAAAATGCCAAATCATTTTTCAAAAACCATTTTATGCTGAAACAAACGGAGCATTAGTAGAAAAGTGTCAGCTTTTTTAACCATGGTTTTGCTTATTTTAATGTATTTGCAAATTTGATTGTGGGTTTGCCTGGTTGCTGAGAAATAGAAAAGAAAATGAAAATTTGGGTCTTTGCTTTTTAAGTAGAGTTTGTAGCTCTATAGAATCACATTATTTTTGAAACTTGAGCATTTGGTGTGGGTTTGGTTGGTTACTGAGAGAATATGATTATTTTTTTTATTTTTTTTTATTTTTATGAATAATAATTTTATTGAAAGAAAAAGGGAAAAGCCACAAATACCCTTAAAGCGTATACAATCTAAAATATTATCAAGATCTAAAAGATTTGAAGCTGAGAATTAGGGTGAGTTGATCTACGTAGAGGCCAAAGCTTTTGAGCTTTCGGTGGCTCCTTCGCTTGGTTGAAAGGAAACAAGGTTTTTCTCGAGTTGTGTGTTATTGGGTAAGAGGAGTGTTGTTTGGCTGAAAACCATAGTGGATGCGTTGGTTTGTAATACAAAGGTGATGGAGTTTATCAAATTGTCTAGGGTTGGGAACAAGGCCTTCGTTGTTCAAAGAGGTTCTAACAGGTTAGGTTGATATCTAGAGGTGTTGGAGTATGCAGTGGGTGGTTGCAGAGGTCTTATTGTGATCGTGAAGGGGCGAGAAGGGTGGGTTTGGAGGAGTTTTGCTGCTGAATTGAGAAAGGTGACGGGTTTCTTCGATTCTCCTCTTGGCAGGGGAGTTGCGTTTTGCTTATGCGCTAGCCCAGTGGTGGCTCTCAATTAGTCGGTGAGGGAGGCTCTTCCTTCATCTCAATGGTAAGGACCCGTTGTTAGGAGGTGATGGGTAGGACGGGGCAATTACAGGGATGCCTGAGCGAGCGCCTCATTCCTTTGCACCTCAGGGGTCGTGTAAGAACCGAGTGCCGCTTGGACCACTACCTATTTACCTCTGGGTAAGGAGAATGTTGCTCAAGGTATGTCTGGAGACTTGTCCATTCCCTTATTTCATGTTACAGTTGGAGAGAGGTTGTGTGTAGGGGTGATATGGTGGACATTTGTAGGAACCTTAAATATTGGAGAAGCCAGTTGGAAAAATTGAAAGGGGAGGTGGACCAAGCTTTAGTGATTGTAGTTGAGGGGCTTCATTTTGTTAGGCTGGAGGGTCCTAAGGCCCATCTTGTGTTAAAATGTCTAAGACATAGCCCAGTTTTGGAGGAGAAATTTGTGGTTAAAAAGAATAAAGACCAGCCTATGAAGCATGCGGTCCATCTCAAGCCCAAATTTTAACTAGGATATGAACAAACAGGCTGGGGAAGCCTCTACTTCAGGTGAGGACCTTAGAGTAACATGTTTTGAGAATTTGGTTGTGGGTAGGTGCTCTGCCTAGCCTTGTGGCTCTTCGATTGGAACACTCCGGTTCAGCATTAGGAAGATGAGTAGTTCACATAGAGTGGGTGATTTACAAAGATAGTCATGAGTGCTAAGTCTCACATTACTTAGTTTCTAGGTGAAACTGAGATCTATAAGTGATTATAGAGAAACTCCAAATTGACTAGTTTTTTTGGGGTAATAACGCATATATGACTAACGCTTTTATGTACTATTACAAATGGTATTAGAGTTACCTAATAACGCCATGTGGTATTAAAGCACCACATGACATGGCCCGGACGTCAAGGATTTAAAGAGGAGAGTTTGTAACATCTCGGTCCCACATTGAAAAGATGAGTAACTCACATAGAGTGGATGATTTATAAAAATAGTCATGAGTGTTAAGTCCCACATTACTTAGTTACTAGGTAAAACTGAGATCGATAAGTGATTCTAGGGAAGTTCCAAATTGACTAGTGTGAAATCGCAGATGTGGCTAGCGCTTTCCCTGGGTTATTACACCGATGGACTCGTAGGCAATAGTTGTTTCCAAGATGGATGTTGAATGTGCTGTGCATACTCCTCCGGGGATTGAAGTTGATGTGTTTGTGCCCGTCGGTATCCTTCTAGCCACAATGGAACCTTCAGTGCTCCAGTCAAAAAATGTTGTTCTCCCTCGAATTTTACTAGTGATGTGGTTGAGTTGGTTCCCCTTCTTCCTGGGCTTTCCGTTGCGAATTCTATTGGCATTGATTGTAGGCCTGGAGGTTTTCCTTGTCTGGTTAGGCAAGTAGGCCTCCACGAAGGCTCTTTGACCGATTCCGTCTCCTCACTACTAATGATTTGAGGGCCACCTCTAAGCTGATCACTTTGTCGGCAAACCGAGAGTGGGTTTTTGTTGCTAAGGGGTGTAAGCGGGTCCCATTGCTACAGTCTTTTATCTCCTCTTATCATTCTTCCAAAGAGGTGTTGCAGGGGGAAGTGCGAGTGTAGAGAAGGATAAAGGTTTTGATCTTGCTGGTTGGTTGGGGTTGTTGTGGGGGGGTGCGATGCTCTTGTAACCCGACCTTGTCTGGATGTGGATTTGTTCTCTAAGGAGGTGCCCACTCCATTGAGATTCTGTTCAGCAATTTCTAATAAGAAAAAAGTAGGGGTCCTGCCCTTGTTTACGACCATTGAAGAGAGCCACCTTGAGCAGGTGTTGGCCTCTTGCTCCAGTTTGGGAAAAAAAAAGGTAATAGACAATTAAGAAGGTTATCTTGTTCCATAAACTATGATGCAGACAGTGGCAATGCTAGCCGCGGTAGGGTTAAGGGGAGGGCTGCTAGTGGGTTTTTATGAAACCCAAGTTGTTATCTTGAAATGTGAGAGGGTTGAACGAGGGTGACAAGCGTTTGAGAGTCAAAAATCTTCTTAGATAGTGGAAGGCATATATAATTTGTTTGCAGGAGTTTAAATTGGAGCTCATTTCCAACAGTGTTGTGTGAAGCTTGTGGGGGTGTTAACATGTGGTTTGGTACTACTCAACTTCTAGAGGGGTTTTCGGTGGAATATTGCTTATGTGGGATAGAAGAGTGGTGAAGAAGGTCTACGATTGTGTGGGGGAGTTTACTGTTGCCTGCTCCTTTAGAAATGTCGAAGATAGTTTCTCTTGGGCTTTTGCGAGGGTTTATGGGCCTAATTTCGACTGCGACAAAAGGTGCTGATGGGAGGAGTTGGCTGTCTTGCTTGCTTTGTTGGTGGAATATACTGTGGTGCATTGGGGGAGACTTCAACGTCATATGCTTTCCTAGTGTAAGATTGGGTGAAGCTCATTTTAGTCCCGCTATGATGGAGTTTTCTGATTTTATACATGAGGAGGGCCTCATGGATCTTCCCCCCTTGTAAGGGGGGGGGGGGGGGGGGGGGCTTTTACGAAGTCTAATAATCGGGACTCCCCTTCTTGGTCAAGAATTGATAGGCTTCCTATTTCTCCCGTATAGGAAGCTAAGTTTTTTGATTTATTTAAAAAAAGCTTGCATAGATTGTGTTCAGACCACTTCCTCATTCTCCTTGATTGTGGTGGTATTTTGGGAGGCAAAAAATCTTTTAAGTTTGAGAATATGTGGTTTAGGGCTGAAGGCTTTGTGGATAGGGTAAGACAACAATGGTCTTCTTATCACTTTTGAGGCTCTCCTAGCTTCATTTTGGCTCGTAAACTTAAGGTCCTGAAAGTTGATTTAAAAATCTGGAATGAGGAGGTGTTTGGCAACGTGGAGTACTCTTTTGGAGGGGTTGTGTTCTTGATGGGTTGGATGAAGAGAGAGCTTTAGTTGCTGAAGAGAAGTTGAGGAAAATCGTGGTTATCAATGAATTTGAAAAAGCTACTTTATTTGGAGAGATTAGTTGAAGGCAAAAGTCAAGGGCTCTTTCGCTAAAAGAGCGTGTGATAAATGTATGAAATTTTTCCATGGGGTGACCAACTTGAAAAGGAGAAGCAACTCCATTGAATCGCTATTAGTAAACGGATCAGTTTCTTCTGATCAATCTACCATTAGGGAATATATTGTCCAATTCTTTGGTAGTTTGTTTTTAGACTAGTTTAGTTGGAAGCTTAAGCTGGATGCCTTTTCTTTTGACTCCATAGATGCAGAGGAAGCCTCTGGGTTAGAGAGTCCGTTTGAGGAGAACGAGGTTCTTGAGGTGGTGAAAGGTATGAACAATGACAAGGCGTCGTGACTTGATGATTTTCTATGGCTTTTTTCCACCCTTGCTGGATGTGATCAAGGCAAACATTATTGGGGCGCTTCATGATTTTCAAGCTAGTAGTTTGAAAAAGGCCTTACTGCCAATTTCATTGCTCTCATTCCCAAGAAATCCAGGGCTATGATCTTAAGGACTTCCAGTCTATTAGGGTCTGTTTGGGCTTGCGATTTCAAAAAGTGCAATTTAAAAATAACGATTTTTAAATGTGCGATTTGAAAAAGTGATTTTTAAAAACGCAATTAAGTGGTGTCCTTTTGTATACTTCCTGTATGCTTAGGGGCACCTTTACACTTTTTATAAAATTCTCTACTTATCAAAAAAAAAAAAACGCAATTAAGCGTTTGGCAAAATCGCAGTTTGACTTTTAAAATCACAGCTTAGTCTTTAAAATTTTGCGTTTTGAAAAAAGCGCCCCCATTGCCTACAATTTGAAAAAGCAATTTTCTGCGTTTTTAAATCGCAATTTTTTTAAAACACAATTCTCAAATAGTTCATTTTCTGCAATTTGGTTTAAAATCGTACTTTTTATATACGAAATCGCAATTCCAAACGCACCCTTAGTCTTGTGAGTGGAGTTTATAAGATTATTGCCGAAGTCCTTGCTAATAGGTTTAGAAGGGTTGTGGAGAAGATTATTTCGAAGCACCATAATGCTTTTGTTAAAGGTAGGCAAATCCTTGATGATGTTCTCATAGCAAATGAATGTCTGGATAGTATGATCATATCTGGTGAGCCAGGGTTGCTTTGCAAACTGGATATTGAGAAGGTCTATGATCCTGTCCAATGGGATTTCTTAATTATTGAGGAGGTGCGGTTTTGGGGAGAAATGACCCTCTTGGATGGGGTATTGTATTTCTTCTGAATGGCAATCCATTCGGTTTCTTCAATAGCTCCCATGGTTTGAGATAGAGAGATCCTTTATTATTGTTATGGAGTCCTTAAGCAGAATGCTTTCTGCAATTGTTAATGGGGATTTTCTCTGAAGCTTTTTTGTGGGGTCTTGACACTTTGGTGCGGTTAACATTTCACACCTGTTGTTTGCAGATGACACTTTGGTTTTTTGTGGGGCCAATCTTGACCATTTTCACTATCTACGTGCTTTATTTTTATGCTTCGAAGATGTCTCCAATTTGAAGATTAATTTGGTTAAGTCAGAATTGGTTCCTGTGAGTAATGTTGATAATGTGGATGAGTTGGCTGGCATTCTGGACTGCAGAGTTTCTTCTTTGCCTTTGAACTATCTTGGTCTTCCATTGGGGCCTTTTATAAGGCCAAGTCTATTTGGGACAGTGTTATTGAAAAGAGAGTGTCGGTTGGCTAATTGGTAAATGATGTACTTGTCTAAAGGTGCTAGGGTAACCCTTACAACGAACACCCTTTCCAATATGCCTACGTATTTTATGTCCCTCTTCCCTCTCTTCGCTGGTGTTGCAAATCACATAGAGAAGCTTCATCGAGATTTGTTATGGATTGGGCTAGGCGAAGAGTTCAAATTTCACCTAGTAATCTGGTCTAAGGTTTGTTCTCCAATCTCTGAGAGAGAGTTGGGGGTTTGAAACTTGCTGATATTCAATCGTGCTCTCTTAGAAAAATGGCTATGGCGCTATGTGCATGAGAGAGAGGCTTGGTGGAGAGTGGTGGTAGACTCTAAATTTGGCAGTTTGTGGGGTAGGTGGTGTTCTAATGACCCTATTGGGTCGTATGGGGTGGGGTTATAGAAGAATATTATTAGAGGTTTGGGGATGTTTTCTTGTTAATACCATATTTGAGGTGAGAGATGGCTCCAAGATTAGGTTTTGACATGATCTGTGGTGGTGGATAAGGCCCTTAAGGTAGCCTTTCCAAATTTATATAGTATTGCTTATGTGAAGGATACTTTCTTAGCGATTCATTTGGAGCTTTCTAGTTGCTCCAATCAATGGAACACACGCTTTGCTAGAGCGGCTCATGATTGAGAGCTAGATGTCTTTGCTCGTTCTTCAATTTTTTGTGTTCATTTAGAGTGAGACGGGGAGGTGAAGACAAGCTTTGGTGGGTGGCCTCCAAAAGAGGGTTTTTGATGTCAAATCCTTGTGTAGTGTCCTTTTTTGTAATGATGACATTCATTTTCCTTGGAAAAATATTTAGCAGACTAAGGTTCCTTTGAGAGCGGTATTTTTTTGCTTGGTCGGTAGCCATAAGGAAGATCTTTACCATGCACAACTTAAGGAAGCGACATGTCATTATGGTTGATAGGTGTTGTATGTGCAAGAAGAATGGGGAACCCGTGTCTTATCTTCGTCTCCATTGTGAGGTTGCTTATGCCTTATGGAATGTTATTTTCAATCGTTCTGGGTTGTCTTGGGTTATGGCTAAATGAGTAATTGACTTGTTTGCTTGTTGGAGGGGGACTATTGGAAGCACTAAGAGTGCCACTGTGTGGAAGATTGTGCTTTCTTGCTTTTTGTGGTATCTTTGGAGGGAAATAAATGATAGAAATTTCAAGGACCGCAAGAAGACGGTGGAGCTTAAGTTTTTTTTTCTTTAATTTTCTTATCTTTGGACAACTGCATTTGTAGCTCATTTGGTGCTCAGTTTTCATGACTTTGTCTTTTCTCCTTCTAGCCAAGTGTTTCTCTTGCATACTTTCTATGTACCTGGATTGTGCTTTATGCTTTTAATGATATCTCGATTACTTACTAAAAAAAGAGAATTAGGAACATCAACTACAACCAAATCCAAGAGAGATCTAATAAAAGAGGACTTTAAACATAGCATGTTGGACTTACAGTCCTGAAGGAGGTCCTGATTCCTCTCTCCAAATGCTTCACATTAAGAAAGCCAGAATAACCTTCTAGATGGCCTCTGATGTCCTCGCTCTTGGGTCTTCCAACAATGAAGCAACTCTAGAATGTTACTAGGCATAGCCCACAAAACCCTAAATAAGCTGAGAACCAAGGGCCAAAGGTCACTAGTTTACTCGCAATGAATGAGAAAGTGATTTACAGTCTCTTCATTTTATTTTTTATTTTTTATTGCATTGACAACACCAATATATGAAAAGGAGTGAAGCCTCACCTTTTAAAGTTATCAACCGTGAGGATTCTATCCAAAGCTGCCATCCATATGAAGAAAGCAATGCGGGGCGAGGCCGTAACCTTCCAAACACTTTTCCAGTGGAATAAACTAGGCTCTCCAGTCTTTAAAGTCTTATAATAGCTCTTCACTTTGAAACTGTGATTGCTAGCTGGGATCCATAGCATTCTAGCCTCCCCAAATAGTTTTCCAAGGAGTATAACAGGTTGAGGAAGGAGTCAAGAGATTTGAGCTCCCAATCCTAGGTTGCCCTAAGGAAACTCGGATTCCAATGAATAGAAGAGTCGGTGGAATCTAAGTAATCCAATACCTAGGCCTCTTGTCACGATCTATTGAATAAAGTTCTGGGAATGAAGATTAAGAGCTTCATCACCGCACCGCACCGCACGTCATGCCAAAAGCGAATGTAGGCTCCATCCCCCACCTTGAAGGAGACAAGTTTGGAGAAATACCCCAAGCCATTTCTTAATATTCCTCCAAAGACACACCCATAAGGCCCTCGAGCTTCCTCTAAACACTAACACCCTCTATGGACCCCACTTCTAAACAATCACCTGTCTCCATGGAGAATTCTCCTCTAGCCTATATTTCCAAAGCTATTTACCAAGACGAGCTTTATTGAACATGAGATTTTTAACACCCAACCCCCTCTAGGGACTAAGGAGTAGATAGTCTTCCAGTTCACCATGTGAAACTTAGGCTCACCACCCGGACCAACCCAAAGAAAATCCCTTTGAAGCCGCTTTAATATCCTAGCAATGCTTGCTGGTAAAGGGTAGAGGGACAAGAAATACGTAGGTGAACTGGATAACTTACTCTTGAGTAGAGTTAGGCGGCCTCCCCAAGACAAGTAGATCTTCTTCTAATTAGCCAACCTTTTTTTCCATTTTCTCAACTACTCCATCCCAAATAGCTTTTGACTTAAAAGAAGCACCCAAAGGAAGGCCTAAATATTTTAAGGGTAGAGAAGAGATACAACAACTGAGAATATTGCCCAACTCTTCTTGATGGCGAGCCTCCCTTACTGCGGCTAATTTAGATTTTCAATGGTTAACTTTTATCCCCAAAATGGCCTCAAAACACAAGAGAATGTGGCCCAAATTATAGATTTGATCATGATCTGCATCACACATAATTAGCGCATTGTTTACAAACAGAAGGTGGGACATTTCCAAGGGGGCTGTGTTTTGGATGTCTACCAGAAATCTTGATAAATAACCCCAACCATAGCTCTAGACAACAGCCAACTGGGAGTGTCCATAACAATCACGAAGAGGAGAGGTGAAAGAGAGTCTCCTTGGCGGAGGCCCGAGAACTACCAAAGAAACCATGCAAACTACCATTAATCAAGATAGAGAAGCAGGCCGTGGAGATACAAGCAGATATCCATTTCCTCCATTTAGTACCAAAACCAAAGCATCCCAAAAGATAGGAAAGTAACTTCGAGTTGACATGGTCGTAAGCTTTTTCCAACTCCAACTTGCAAATAACACCAGGAATTCCCGATTACAACCTACTATTTAGACACTCATTAGCTATAAGAACTGAGTTTAGAATTTATCTTCTGTCTTAAAAGGCATTTTGGCTGTTTGAAATGAGCCCTCCCAACACTTTTTCATTCTGATAGCAAGTTCTTTTGCCATGATTTTATATACACCCCCTACCAAGCTGATGGGTCTGAAATTCTTAACTTCTAACTGCCATTCTTTTTAGAGACGAGAGATAAAAGTGGCATTGAGGCTATTCTCGAACATCTCATCCTCATGGAAGTTTTTGATGAATAATAATAATTTTATAGAAGGGGATCACAAAACGAGATTCTTTCACCACCAATTCTCACTAGAGAACAACTTTTTATTTTTTATTTTTTTGATGACAAGGGACCCCTTCAAGGCAGGGCCACTTCGTGTACCCACCCCTGTCAGGTAAACCTTTGACCCGTGCAAAGCACCCCCACCACACGAATTGAGTAATATTGAATTATTTGCACCTAAAGGGATTCAAACCTTAGACCTGATGGAAATGTTATCAAGACTAAGGCCTTTACCACTTGAGCCAACCCCTTGGGGTTACAAGAGAACAACTTTATCTCCAATCTTTGTATTGGAGCTTAATACAACCTATTAGCTTTTCTGGATAGTTTTATTTTTTAAATTTTAGGTAACTAAAGCATTGTATGATTGAATCGTTGAGGATAACGAGAGGACGTTGGAGGAGTTCAAGTCCTTTTTCTTTTATTGTCTTTTTATTTGGACAGCAGCATTTGTAACTTCTTTGGAGTTAGTTTCATGATTTTCTTGTTTGTTTTTCTCCTTTTAGCTGGATGTTTCTCTTGTATACTTCTTGTGTATCTAGGTTGCGCTTCGTTTTTAATGATATTTCGATTACTTATATAAAAAGAAAACTAAAGCATTGTTGGTTTGTTTACTGTTTTAGTGTTAACTTTTATTTTGATTAATTGTACCACATGGGAAAATCCACATATAAAGTAGGGAAGAAAGTTCTAAATGCTGTGCTTTCTTAATTTTCTTAAATCTGAAAATTTGATGGCTAATTTGCATCATTAATAGGAAGAAGCTGTTAAGGATAAACAAGCTGCTACTGGAAGACTCTTATCAGCAACTTTTGCTGATTTACCTGCACCAGAATTAAAATGGGAAAAGATGGCAGCTGCACCTGTGCCTCGTCTAGATGGCGCTGCAATACAGATTAAGAATCTTCTATATGTTTTCGCCGGATACGGCACAATTGACTATGTAAGAATAACTCCTTGAGTAATTAAGTTTTCTTTACATTCAAAAGCTTCTTGTAAATCCAGAAGCTAGTTATCTATTATTGATACTTCAGAATATGTTTTTTTGTCTTTGTGATCTTAATAATGGCCAATTCTATTCAAATATGAATACTTAACAAGTTAGTGTAGCTTTGGATTAGTCAACATTGTTGCATTGAAGATTCTGTGGACTGCTTGTCCAATTTGTTAGTCCTCGTCTAGCTAATGTCATTTGGGATGTTATTCCGTTTTGATTTTCTCTGGGTGTTGGGACATGCATATCACAGATGTACCAGGGTTGCAGTCTCTTTTTTCACCCTTTTAATTCCATTCATATTTACTTATAAAAAATATTTTTGTATTGTAAATGTTAATGTAGTTCCATTATTTCTAATGTATATTGCAGTTTGTAAACATTATTCTTGGTTTTTGTTGGTGTTAGAATACTAAGATTGAATTAGCTGATAAGCTCTAGCTTAAAAGGCCCCCTTTTTTCCATTCATAAAAAAAAGGGCACCCTTTTTTCCCGTAACAACAATGTGGAGAGTAAGGTCATGGGTTCAAAACCCGCCGGGTACATGAGTAATTTGTTAATCAAAAGAATACTAATGCTGAATTACATTCGAATACACCAAAATTAAAGGCCACTATTGCATACTATATTCTTTTTTTTTCTTTTTTTTTTTTAATAAGTAATAATTTATTGAAAAATGTAAGGCGCCCCTAAATATACAGGCAGTATACACGAGAGGCTCCAAACAAGAAGGAAACCCAAGCCCTCAAACCTGAAATCCTACAAGCCCTCAAGCCCAAAACCCCCCAAGGCACTCAATGCTAGAAAACGTGAGACTTGCCTCTCCCCCGCCTAGTGCATGCTTTATGGTTTCACTGGCTATATGAAGATTTTAGATTGAAAATATATTTTGACCTAGATGCCACCATATGCCGATGTTTCAAGGTTTTCATAACAGACTGCTTGATGGCTGTGAGAATTTTGATAAGTAATATTAGACAATCAAAGGCGGCTGTCCAGTGGTATAAGGTTTTATTGAACGTCTTTAGTTCTACTACTGTTCTCTTGCAATCCTCAAAACTACGATAATTTCTCTGTCCAAATACACCACATTAAGCAAGATGGTATCATCTTCCAATCTGCTACGCGTTGAGAAGAGTTACACTGCCCTCTCCATAATGTGAAGAGATCCCCACCACCTGATGTGGCATGACCCACTGTAACCCATAAAGGCCGAAGATAAACTGTGAGATTGATTGGGCATATCGGGATTGGCATCAAGAACTTCTGTTCTTGGGGTGGCCTGCTGACTCTAAACACTTCTGTAGAACTATTGGAGATTTGTTTAATTGCAATCTGTTTGTTCGTCAAAAAGTTTTTATTTTTTTTTTATTTTTTTTTTATTGGTGATTGATATGTACAAGCACCTGGTGTATCTTGAATCGACAACCGTGCTCTCCACACCATTCTTATGGGGGAAGAGGTTCATTTGAGCTGGAGCTCATTGGCCAAAATTGATCTTTTTGTTAATATTTATTATGTTATATGTTTGTACTACAGAGACATAGGCCTTGATGTTTCTGTCTATTGTTTATGTTGACTTTCCAATAGGTCCATTCACATGTTGATGTATACAATTTTACTGATAATACATGGGGAGGAAGATTTGATATGCCGAAAGAGATGGCACACTCACATTTGGGAATGGCAACGGATGGGAGATACATTTATGTAGTTACAGGTCAATATGGTCCACAGTGCAGAGGGCCTACTGCTCGTACATTTGTACTTGATACTGAGACAAAGCAATGGAGGGACTTGCCCCCTTTACCTGTGCCTCGGTATTTGCCTTTATGAAGACTTGATAAAAAATGTTAAGACTATTGTTGAAGAACATTTGTTGGTCTTGTGCATCTGACTTGTTTTTTTTTTTTTTTTTTTTTTTTTTTTTTTTTTTTTTTTTTTTTTTGGGTATCTGAGAACCACAACACATCTGTGCTGATATTTACCTCTTTGATTTTTCTTTTTGTTACTTATCATTTTTTTAATTTTTTTTTTTATCTTTTTGTTGTAACAAGTGTGTTATTTCGAAAAAAAAAAAGCTATTGTTTTTATGTTATTTCAAATGGTAAAAGCTGTTTTTTCTAATTGCTGAATACCTTCCAGATGGTGACTAGTGACTACTATGAAGTGAGATATCATGGGGTTGAATCATGTATTGTACTGGTTACAAGTCAATATTGTAGTTTAGGAAATGAAAAGACAAATATTTATTAAACTCTGCATTTTCCTGCATACATAGTTCAATTACAAGAAATCACATCAGGCATTGTACCTGTTATTAGACAATTTGATATGTTTGAAAGGAGCAATAAATTTAGATGTGTGTGTGTGTCTTCTCATCTAAAAAATATCATCTTTGCCTTGTAACCTCAGTTTCATCGTTTGTGAAACTGGTAGAATTTTCATGAGGATTTGCCCCTCTGTTGAGATTGTCATTCCTTTATATTTTGTCAACTATCTACTTTTTGTTTTTTGTTTTTTTTGAAATAAATAAAATATCAGGTGTTAGCTATCAATCTTCATGGCCCTTCATGAAATTCATGTTTACGGATATGGCGTAAATAAATTCAAAGGCTCTCATCTTGTGGATATATATTTTTGATTATTCTTACTTCAACCCTGCTACTATATCTACATGTATATTTGCTATGCAGTTTAGGCATTGGTTTTCATAACATTTTTGGCTAGCCTTGACACGTTATTCATTGGATGTATAGATTGGTGGTATTGGCTCACATGCTTTGCTACAGAAAAGCTGTGTATATGCTATCCCATAAAATATTAAATGAAGAAAGTTCAATTAAATAATTGAAACATCAATGAAAAACAGTTCTTAAGCATGTTTATGTATGCTATAAAATATCAAATATGGGAAGTTCATTCAAAATTTATGAAATTTTTATGATATGTGATTCTTAAATGTGTTTTAAGTTGTATGATGTTACGTACCTCCGTAACGGGGAATGGACGATGGTGATTTGGATGGGAAGTGCGTGTGATAGTAGGGTATTTGAGGTACTCTGGGCCTCCTAATGTTAGGATTATTCGAGAAACCCTAAAAAACTCCCAAAGCAACTACTAGAGTTGTTTTATAATTTTTCTTCTTGATTTTTATTGATCACTCTATTAGGTTTATATAGAGATGATTACATCAGGGGAAATATAAAACGTAAATATTACTTCTAACTCTAATGGGAAACAAGTCTCTTATTTCTCTCCCTAAAATCCTGCTTACTCTAATGGGCAACAAGTCCCTTATTTCTCTCCTTAAAATCCTGTTTACTCTAATGGGAAATAAATACCTTATTTTTCTCCTTAAATCCTGTATTTATTCTCCTAGTAGGATTCTTGCTTTATGAGCATGTATCCTACATTTACAATGGGTCCTCTTGCCTTAATCAGCCACTTTCTTCTCCACGTAGTATTCTTTCCTTCTTAGCCATGTTGTGCAGCTCAAGACTTTCCTTGGGAGAGGCATGGTATTTGGCAGCTCCACTTCTTTCCTTCTTAGTCATGGTGTAGACCCGTAACATATGATTCCATCTGTTTATATATGTTTCAACTTAAAGGGCCATGTCAAGATGACAGAAAATCATTAGTCTATCCAGAAGTATCTATCACTAGTCTTCAATGAGAAAAAAGAATTAGAATTCAACTATTGCTGAATGCAAAATGTTTTGGACAACTTGTTGTATTTCATTTTTACTTGAATTTATATCTATATGTCAATCTATATTGACCCTACCATTCCAAGATATAATGTCTGATGAACCTTCATTAGTGATGACTGCATCTATTATATGTTACTTTTTTGATATGTGTCTTCTAGTGTTGAGTGCCTCGGGGGCTTTTGGCCTTGGGTTTCCTGCTCATTTGGAGCCTCTTGTGTATACTGCTTGTGTACTTAGGGGCGCCTTACGCTTTTTAATATATTATTACTTATCGAAAAAGTTTTTTTGATATGTCAGTGTGGATAGTTTAAAGAATTTATCTTCTGGATTTTTATAGCTTTTGATGCTGGTAACAAATCCTGAAATAATCTTATTTTGCTCGGTGTCTGCTAAATATGGTGTTTTTATCAAATTACTAGGATGTATGGACAACTTAACTTTGTTTCACTATTCCATTTATTCAAAAAAAATTCTTGAATTTGTTTCATTAGTGATCGCATAGCCTTAAATGAGTTGTTACGGATTCACACAATAGTTAGCACTGTCTGATAGTTTCTATTAAATTGCCAGTTGTTCTGTCTGCTGGTTGCTACTAACTTGGTAGTTTTTGTCTTTGTGAGTGTGAACAAGCTCGCAAGTGCAATAGTGTTGGAATTTTGTTGGTGGCTCTAAGTAAATAAAGTGTATGTAATTCATGCTATGTAAATCTTCTTTCATATTTCACACTTTTGAGTGAAAGGTTCTACATGATAATTATCAGGTATGCACCAGCAACTCAACTTTGGAGAGGTAGACTCCATGTGATGGGTGGCAGCAAGGAGAACCGACACACACCTGGAATAGAGCATTGGAGTCTTGCTGTAAAGGATGGAAATGCATTAGAAAAAGAGTGGAGGACTGAAATACCCATTCCCCGTGGAGGGCCTCATAGGTCTGTGTGCTGTCTTATGTTATATGAACGTATTATGGTAATTAGTTTTTTTTTTTGATAAGTAATTGCAATTTATAAAAAATATTATGATAATTAGTTGTTACTGAATTGACGATTCTAGGCATTTAACTGTAGAAAATGATGTTTTTTAAGGTCATTTATGAGCTGTACAACTTTTTGAAACGGTAATAATCATTTGCTAAAGGAAGAAAAATTTGAGGGCGATAAGTTTGTATTAGTACTTGGATAGTTTTCTAGTATTGCAATTCTAAGACCATATTTTTCAATGGAAGGTCTTCATGTCTGGTAATTATGATGAACATCGTTGTCATCACCGTTACAGTTTAATAGACACCTGATTTTTCCTTTAAGGAGGCTTTTCTCTTCAATTTTCCAATTTTTCTATCTGTCCTTGTCCATATTTTCTCTTTTGCTATGTGCTGTGAAATGTCCATCATGCTCTAGTCTACCAGTTGAGTGTTCTCATCGGCGAGTGTAGGCGTGTCCCGATGGTCATTTCAGTTGGTGTACATTTTTAGCAACGATAGTGGTCCTAGTTGTTTGTTAGTGAATTTTGTCAATTCTATGGGGAATTTGAGATGGTGTTTTATTGAATCTAAAGCTTTTGAGCTTGTGGGGAGGGCGGGTCTACAATGTTAAAATTCTTGTAAGGATTGAGGGTATCTTTCATTCTATTCGTTTGGGTAAAGTTAGGGTTGCTTGGTTGTTAACCACCGTGGATGCCGTGATTCAAGAGGAGGGGATGAAGGATTTTAAGAGAACCTCCAGAGTTGGGGTCACAACCTTCCTTGCCCAAGGATGCTCTAATAAGCACATGCGTTATCTAGTTGTGGCGGAGTACGATGGGGTGGTCAGAAGGGCTTTATTGCTGTGCTGGAGGGAAGAGGTGGAAAGGGGTGTTGTTCCTTCTCCCTCGAGTTATGCTCGGTTCTGCATTTTGTCCATGCAATATTAGGCGGTGGGAGTGGACCTCAGTCAACTGGGGTTCAAAGTGGTGGCGGTTTGTCACATGGCTTGGGTGGAAGTGTGTCGATGCAGGCTTTGAAACTGCCGAAGGAGGTGGTTGGGTATAGGTCTTATGCGGAGGTCTCGAAGGAGTGTCCAGCAACATTCTCTTCGATGAGGGGTATTTTTGGGAATCTTGTTTCAACATCGTTGAAGGGATAGTTGACTAGGATGGTTGTGCTTGGCATTTCGTCTAAGGGTTCACAAGATCCCCAATCCTCCGTTGGTGGAGTCTGCTTGAGGAAGGACAGGGGACTTTTGAGTGAAAGTGGTAATTTTCAGACCCTTTAGGACCTTGGCTAGGCCTTGAGAAGGTTGCGTTAGTTGAGCCAAAACTCAGCCCAATAGTCAATATTCTTTCTAAGCAACCTTCTAATGTGAGTAGCCATGGCCTGCCTCCTGTGGCCCATTCTAATCTAGTCTCCAAAGGTAAGGGTGCAATAGGCTCTTATGCTTCACAGGCTAAACTCTCTCTCAAGACCAGAGCCAAACTTTCGCTCAAGTGGAGAGTGAAAGCGTTAAGTTGGCCATCTTCTTTGTCATTGGACGTTGTGAAGGGCCCGGGTGCTTGTTATCCCCAACTCGGAGGACCTACAACGGGCTGTCCATGCAGTGTTGTTGTCTCTACCACTGATCTACAAGCCACGCCGGGTGAAGTTTTGGGAAACTCATCCGCTAGCGATTCTATGGTTCTAGATCCTTGCTGGCAGTTACCTCCACATGTGGAGGGAAGCTCGGTGAAGTGTTCAGAACTTGCTGATAGTAACTCAGCACCCTTGGTTATCCTTGTACAAAATGTCATGGGGGTCGAAGTTTTAGAGGGGTACCTCACCAATGGTTCTTCTTAGGTGTTGTCCCCAGAAGACCATTCTTAGCCGCTTTCTCAGTCCCGCTCTTTACGCACTGCCAAGGAGGATGAGGTAGCATTGGTTGCTCTTGGGTTTGGGCTCCCAAGTACTGGCGATATTGGCATTGTGCCCTGTTATGAGAGAGTGCCTCATTTTATACGGCAGATAAAGGGCTTGGGTGATGTTGATTTTGACTCAAGGCTGGCAAGCTTGGGCCCCATGGGTGTTAAGTTAATTCCTAAGCCCTTAGAGTGGGCAATAGTGGTAAAAGGGGGGAAACATATCTCTTTACCGGAATACACTCTCTACTTCTCCTTGATCAGGGGTGTTTGTGGGAGGAAATTGACACTGTTAATAGGAGGAGCTAACGAATTGTCTGCGTTGTTTGGGATGGAATTGGGTTGTGTAGAAGGGAACAACCAGTTTGATAGCAAGCCGCTACCGTGCCTGGATGTGGAGATCTACAATAGAGAGGATGCCATGATTTGCACAACTCTAAACTCTTGTTCCCGCCAACTGAGTTTGGGAGAGCCGATTGCTTAGGGCTGGAATATTCAGACTCGGTTTTGTGAAAGTGGAGGATATTTATCGTGTTGTGGGGCTTTCTTGTAAGGGTTTTGAAGAGGAGCTTATGGCTTTGTTGATAGCCATTGAAGCGAGCTGTTCTCAAATGAAAATGGATTCAACCGCCATTTCCAAAACGGGCAAATAGAGGTAATAGGGTGTAAAAACGACTAGCTTCCTATATTAATTATGATACTAAATGTGGGATCTAGTCATGGAAAATGTATGGGTAGGGGTTTCTTAGTTCTTAATGAAGCCTAAATTGTTATCTTGGAATCTTCTTTGAATGAGGGGGATAGGCGCCTAAGGATAAGGAATTTGCTGAGAGATTGGAAGACGGATGTGGTTTGCTTTCAAGAAACAAAATTGGATCATATATCCTATTAAGTGATTCATAGTTTATGAGGTTGCATCATGTGGATTGGTGTTGTTTAGACTCTAGAGGAACTTTCAGTGGAATTTTGCTTATGTGGGATAGGAGGGTGGTGGAGAAAACCAATGAGTGTGTGGGGGAGTTTGCTGTTGCATGTTCATTATGGAATATCGAAGATCATTTTACCTGGACTTTTACGGGTGTTTATGGTCCCAATCCTAATGGGGATAGAAGGCTTCTCTAGGATGAATTGGTTGGTTTGCTTATTTGGTGGAACTTTAATGTCACCCCTTTTCCTAGTTAGAGGTTGGGAAAGGGCTGCTTTAGTCCAGTAATGACGGAGTTCTCAGATTTCATTTTTAATCAGGGTCTTATGGACCTTCCTTTCATTGGGGAAATATTCACTTGGTCGAATAACTAAGATCTTCCTGGTCTAGAATTGACAGATTTATTGTCCCTCTTGATTAGGAGGCTCAACTTCATGGTGTGTCCTAGAGAATGTTGGCTAGACTTGCTCGGACCACTTCCCATTCTGCTTGATTGTGGAGATTTTCACAAAGGTATAAGGTACTTCAAATTCAAGAATATATGTTTAAAATTTGAGGGTTTTGTGGATAGGGTGAAATAGTGGTGAACTTATTAATTTCAAGGCTCTGTGAGTTCATTTTGGCTCACAAGTGGCTTTGAAAGCAGACTTAAAAATTTGGAATGAAGAGGTGTTTGGAAATGTAGGTAGGCAGAAGAAGCTTCCTTTGGAAGAATTACGAGGTCTAGAAGTTGTTGAAGAGAGGGCCTTATGTGATGAGGAGAGGGTGGGGAAGGCTAAAGCTATTAATGAGTTAGAGAGGTTTACTCTCATGGAGGAGGTGAGTTGGATGCAGAAATCTAGGGCCTTGTGGTTAAGGGAGGGTGACAAGTACACAGTTTTTCCACCGCACGACCAATTATAATAGAAGAAATGACTCCATTGATGCTTTAATTGTTGGTGGTACATTTTCTACCGATCAATCTGAAATCAGTGATCATATTGTGCTACTTTATAATAATATGTATTTCAAGCAGTTTAGTTGACGACCTAAGTTGGACGACCTTTCTTTTGAGTCTATTGGGAGGTCGAAGCCAATTGGTTGGAGAGAGTGTTTGAGGAAGGAGAGGTTTTGGAGGTGGTGAAGGCCATGAATAGTGATAAGGCCCCGTGTCTTGACGGTTAAAAGAGACATTATGGCATTTTTACATGCTTCCTAAGACGTGTTAAAAGAGGATATTATGAAGGTCTTCCGTGACTTCTGTGCTAGAGGCAAGTTTGGAAGAAGTCTTAATGCTACTCTCATTTCGAAGATTTCAGGGGTTGTTGATCTTAAGGATTTTCTATCAATTAGTCTAGTGTGGCATTTATTGTCAAAGTTGTAGCTAACAAGTTGAAAATGGTATTGAAGAAGATTATTTCCAAGTCTCAAAACGCTTTCATCAAGGGAAAGCAAATTTTAGATCATGTGCTCATCGCAAACAAATGCCTTTATAATAGAGTCAAATCAAGGGTACTGGGTGTGCTGTGCAATCTGGACTTAGAAAAAGCTTATGGTTACATTAATTGGGACTTTCTTGTTGTACTTGCTGAGGAGGTGCGATTTTTGGGAGAAATGGTGTACTTGGATAGCTCATTGTATCTTTTCGGTATGCTTTTCTGTTTTGTGAACTGCACTCTCATCACCTTTTTGGTAGTTCTCGTAGTCTGAGACTGGGGGACCCTTTGTCTTCGTTGTTGTTTGTTATTGTTATGGAGACTTTAGGCAAGATGATCACAGTTATAGTGAGAGGGGGTGGGGGGGTTCTGGTTTTTTCGTGGGGCCTAGGAATGCTGGTGGGATTGATATCTCTCATCTTTTTTTGGGGATGACACCTTGATTTTTTGTAGAGTTGACCCAAACAACAGCCGTCATTTGCAATGCTTATTTTTATGTTTTGAAGTCGTTTTGGTTTTGAAGATCAATTTGGCCAAGTCAGAATTTGTCCCTGTTGATAATGTCAATAATGTAGAGGATCTGGCTCATATTTTGGGTTGCACGTTCTCCTCTTTGCCTTTGAAGTAATTTGGTCATTGGGTACTTCTTTTAAAGCCAATTATATTTGGGATGACATTATTGAGAAGGTTGAGCGCCATTTGGTTGGTTAGAAGAGTATGCACTTGTCTAAAGGGGGTATGATAACCTTGATTAAGAGCACTTCGTCCAATTTGCCTACTTCGTGTCCCTTTACCCCTTCCAGCAAAAGTTGCTAGGTGCATTGAGAAATTACAACGAGATTTCTTGTAGGGAGGTACGGGTGAGAATTCAAATTTCACTTGGTAAGGTCGTCTAAGATCTATTCTCTGATTCTTTTTTTTTTTTTTTGGGGGGGGGGGGAGGGGGGGTGGTTATATATTCAAGAGGGCTCTTCTAGGAAAGTGGTTATGGCACTTTGCTTATGAGAGAGAGGCTTTGTGGAAATTGGTGGTGGACTTAGAAGATGGTAGTCCGTAGGGTGGGTGCTCTAATGAAGTTAATGGTTTGCACGGGTTTTGTTTTTGGAAATTCATTAGGAGGGGTTGGGAGGAGTTTTCGAAGCATACAAGATTTGAGGTGGGTGATGGTTTCTAAGGTGAGTTTTTGAGTGTGTATGTATATATTATTCATAAGTAATTAACTCCAAAGGGAGGGGGAAGGGAGATTTGAACAAGGTTAGTTTTTGGTATGATGTGTGGTATGGGGAGCAGCCCCTTAAGGTGGCATTTTTGGATTTGTTTAACATAGCTTGCTTTAGGGATGCTAGTGGAGTGTTATTTTTGTAAGAGTGGCATATGATTGGGAGATGGAACTCTTTACTTCGTATTTCATATTCTATCAGTTTGAGACAAGGGAGTGAGGATAAGCTTTATTGGGTCTCCTCCAAGAGAGGATTGCTTGATGTTAGATCGTTTTATAGTCTTAATTTCCCATGTTTTGCAATCATATCCCTTAGAGGAGTATTTGGTGAAGTAAGCTCCCCTTGAGAGTGACTTTCTTTGCTTGGTTGGCTGCTTTAGGTAAGATCCTCACTTTTGACAACTTTTTTTTTTTTTTTTATAAGTAATTTCAAATTCAATAAAAAGCTCAGAGGGGCGCAACCCTAATACACGGGAAGTATACAAGAGAACCCCTAAACAGGAGGAACAGCTAATAAATTTAGAAAGTCTACAAAAGTAGAAACACCTAGGTGGCAAAGACGGGACGCTATCCAAAGATATAGCGTGTTAAGTACACGCTTCCTTAACACTACCATTACAGTCTCGACATCTTCAAAAAGCTTCGCATTCCGCTCCCGCCAAATGCTCCACAAAACACAATGAGGAACTAACCGCCAAACTTTTTTAGCTAGGCCATGCCCAAAAAACGCACCCCATGTAGTCAACAAATCCAACACCGTTTGTGGCATGACCCACTCAACTCCAAATAAAGAAAACATAAAACTCCAAAGCTCATGGGCGGCGTTGCAATGAAGTAACAGATGATCAATAGACTCCCCCTTCTTTTTACACATACAACACCACTCAATAACCACAATATTCCTCTTTCGCAGATTGTCATGGGTCAATATTTTTCCTAAAGCTGCCGACCATACAAAGAACGCCACCCTTGTCGGAGCCTTAGCACACCATATATTCTTCCACGGGAATGATGGGCCTTCTTTCCTACTAAGCACTTCATAATATGACCTTACTTCAAAAAAACCCCTTGTAGAAAGGTTCCAAACTAACTTGTCACCCTCTCCTTGTCGAATCGAAGTGGAGTACAACCGCTCGAAGAAAGAAAGCACCATCTCCATCTCCCAGTCCTGGAATTGCCGCGTAAAGAGAACACTCCAATGAATATTTCCATTCTGAACAGCCAAATTATCCACCACCATTGTAGCTCCTCACAATACTATATAGAACTGGATAACAATGCTTCAAAGATCTCTCCCCACACCACCAATCATGCCAGAAACTGATATGTGACCCATCCCCTACCACAAACCGAACATAACTGCAAAACTTCTCCCATCCTTTCCTGATATATTTCCAAACCCCCACTCCATAGGAACCCGACACCTCAATAGAACACCACCCCCCCCTTTAGGCTCCCAAATTTGGCGTCAATCACCAAATGCCATAAAGCCTCTCTCTCCCTACCATATCTCCACAACCATTTACCCAGAAGAGCTTGATTAAACTGGGTGAGGTTGTGAACTCCCAACCCACCTGAATGCAACGGAGTACAGATCCTGTTCCATTTTACTAAATGAAATTTGGCCTCATTCCCTATACCACCCCATAGGAAATCCCTCTGGATTTTTTCAAGACGATTAGCCACCCTCAAAGGAATAAGGAACAACGACAAGAGATACGTGGGGAGATTGGACAACGTGCTCTTAATAAGAGTCAACCACCCGCCCTTTGACAAATACATACGCTTCCATCCAGCCAGCTTCCTTTCTATTTTCTCAACCACCCCTTTCCAAGTAGAAACGGACTTGTAAGAGGCACCCAAAGGCATACCCAAGTAAGTCATAAGCAAAGAACCAACCCGACAACCCAAAAGCTGAGCAAGAGGTAGATCATTGTGGTAGATTAATGCTGCATGTGCAAGAGTGGAGAAACCGTTGATCATTGTTTACTTCATTGTGAGATAGCTAGTCCTATGGAACTCAATCTTCGGTCTCTTTGGGTTAACGTGGCTCATGCCCGACGAGTGATAGATCTCTTCACTTGTTGAAGAGGGCAATGTGATAGTCCTCAAAGTGAAGCTTTCTGGAAGATGATCCCACCTTGCATGATGTGGCTTATCTGAAGATGCTCTTTCATTGGGTAGATGTTTAAAATTAACAAAAGCATGTTATCATATGTTGTGAAATTTTGTGTTTGCTTGTTAAAGTACATAACACTCCTTTGTCTATTTGCTTAATGGTGTAAGGTGGCAACTATGGCAATGTACAACTTAGGGTGGTTGGTATGATTTATGTCCGTACAACTTTTGCTTTTCAGAATTCGTAGTAGTGGTATCCTTTTATTAATGTTGCACAACTTTTTTAGATAAATTCAAGTTACTCCTTTTCTTTAACTATGGCGAATTTTGTTTACATGGTTATTTTCTTCTATTTTATATCATTGCATTGGGGTCTCTGGTTATGACTTCTTGGCTTTGAGCTGGCATAGAAGGGGGACTTCTAAATTTGTGGCCGAAAATATTAGTACACACACATATGTGTGCTTGTGTATCAACTTATGGAGATATTTTTTGTAAAATTTGCCTAATGAAACAGTTTCTTTTACATCTCATTTGAATTAATTGCGGGTGGGCCAATTTTTCACATTGAAACCAGCCACGTGATGGCCCTAAACAAAGCACCCAGTAGTGCCTAGGCAGCCTTCCACTCCCTAAGCAAGGCACGCAGCAAAGCCTAGGCAGCCTTCCACAGATAACACAAAGGCCAAGCACATCAATTCCATATCTCCCATTAATTCCACCTTAGCCAACGGCTATATTGCCTATGAGGACATGATATTTCTTTCCTTATTTAACCTTTGTAAATATAGAATAGAATTACTATTGTATAATATGCCATATATACACGGCAGCCTGTAATATCTATATATACTGAATCAATATCAATACCTTGGCATTCAATGCCTAAAGCTTTTACCCTACTTTTGTATTTAGTTTACATGGTATCAGAGCCTACCAATAGCCAACGCTTTCCCATGGCCAACACAAACACTGCTGAAACCAACTTTTTGCCCAATGTCACTCAACTCGGCAGCATCAAACTGGAAGGTCCTAACTACCTAGGCTGGGTTGCTTAGTTTCAACCAATCCTATGTGGTTATGAAGTTATCAGAGCTTGTTGTTGATTCTGGAGTAGTATTTCATGGCTAAGCAACTCGGATTGAAAATCATGGAATGTGGTTTCTCGGTTAGGTAGGGAGAATGCAGTAACAAAAGGATTAAAAGTAGGGTTGATACCGTTAATAACGTAGGAAATAAGGTCATCTTTGTCGACGGGTTTACCGACAGCTGAAAGTTCATCAGCCCACGACTTGGCTTGATTGAGATATTCGGTGCACGTCTTAGTCCCCTGCTGCAAGCTTTGTAACTGACGCTTGAGATGGGAGATGCGTGATTTAGATTGACCAGCAAACCGTGTGGACAGAGAGGTCCATGCAAGCCTCGATGTGTTCAAACCGTACATCGAGGGCACAAGAGAAGGTGCTAAAGAGCATATGATGAGACTCAGGAGCTGCTGGTCTCGTCTCAGCCATGCAACATAGGCTGGGTTCGGAATCTGGGCGTCACCAGTGGCATTGGCGACGGTTCTGGGCGGACAGGGATCGGTTCCATCAAGTAGGCCCTGGAGATCATAACCACATAGGATTGGTTGAAACTGAGCAACCCAGCCTAGGTAGTTAGGACCTTCCAGGTTGATGCTGCCGAGTTGAGTGACATTGGGCAAAAAGTTGGTTTCATCAGTGTTTGTGTTGGCCATGGGAAAGCGTTGGCTATTGGTAGGCTCTGATACCATGTAAACTAAATAAAAAAGTAGGGTAAAAGCTTTAGGTGCTGAATGCCTAGGTATTGATATTGATACAGCATATATAGATATTACAGGCTGCCGTGTATATAGGGCAATATAGCCGTTGGCTAAGGTGGAATTAATGAGAGATATGGAGGAGATATTTGGTTGTCTAGTTTAGGAAGTCTTCCTAACGGCTCTAGGGTTTGTTTGTGAGCTGCAGTGGCGGCTAGGGTTTCTGTAGAGGGTTCGGGTAGGCTTGTATCCTTAACACCCCATGCCTGAGCTAGGTGGCCAGCAAGGGTGCAATGGATACCCAAGCTGCCACCATGACAGCCATGTCACGGATGTCACAAGCCACCCCCACCAGTTGAATCCAATGCCCTCGTCAGGTGGGTGGCTAAGTACTTTGAAGTTTCATCCCCATCTTTTCTCAAGTTTTTCTGGGGCAGCCTTAACATGACCTCATTCCCCACAACAAACTAAAAGGTTTGCCTCTTCTCATGGGCAAACTTTTCCATACCGTGCTTCTGTTGCACCTTGGCCAATACACCCATGGCCTGTTGCAGTAACTCTCGCTCTTTCTCTCTCCCATGCTGAAGTCGCAAGGCTTATGCTCATAAACTTCATATGATGGTGCTGAGTTTTGTTCTCTGTGATGGAGTACAGTTATTTAATAACTCCAGAGTTTCTTTTTCACTACATTAGAATTTAAAGGCGTGTTATGCTTGCAACTATGCAATAGAATTCACTGGTGGAGTTTTGTTCTCTCCTATTGCTTATGTGTTTGAGAGCAGTGGGTTATTCAGAAACACATTAATTATCAAGTGGGCTGCCCTACCTTACTTGAAAAACAATCTGCCAATGTGATTAGTTGGAGTCAAAGACTTTTTAGCTTTTATCAGTGATGGAAAAAGAAACAAGATAAGTAGTACTCAAATTTTGTATTTTAAATGAAATGAGTAGTGTAGAATCATCAGTAATATATGAGAATAGTATTCTAGGATATCTTGTTGTCTAACGTACATAAAACAGGTATGAGATGAGAGTGATCATCTCATGCATATTTAAGGGCATGTTTATTTTTGCAATCTGCAATGAACTTCTCATACTAGTGTAAAGTTTTGTTCTCCATGATCTTTTTAGTTGTTTTGGGACTTTTTTTTTTTTTGGATAAGTAATACATTCTCATAAAGAGGCGTAGAGGGTTTTGGGACTTCTTTCTTAAGGGATAAATTGGCATATGCCTTGAGCAGCATCAAACTTCTTTTTTTTTTTTTATAAGTAAGAAAAGATTTATTAAAAAAGCGTAAAGGCGTCCCTAGGTACACAGGAGCAGCATCAAACTTCTGCAGCATATAAAAGTAATAGAAATGAAAGAGCATCACTAAACAAGGAAATTGTAGGAAACTGTTGGTCATTTATGATAGCATGTTGTGCTGGTCAAATTAATGTGACTTCTGTTTGGTAAAATGAAATAAGCATTCTCAAATTACACCCCATCACGCAAAGCTCAAGTATTCTTTTACTGTCATATTTGTTGTAGGGCTTGTATTGTGGTTGAAGATCGGCTTTATGTTATTGGTGGTCAAGAAGGCGATTTTATGGCAAAACCTGGATCACCAATTTTCAAGTGCTCTCGTAGGAATGAGGTAAGCCAATTAGTATGATCATGTTTTTTTAAATTTAAATTTATTAGATTAGATGTTTCAACATGTAATAGAGGTTTCTTCATGTTCATCTTCTTCATGTATAAATAGCTGTTTCAGCATCGAGACTCCTAAATTATGGTGACTACCAAACTCGCCTCTCCAACTAGCCTCTCCAACTAGCCAATAACTCCACCACCGGTTGGAGCATTACCCACTCTCATGAAAAGACAAAAAACCGATACCCACAAGTCTACCTACTCCGCAATGGAGCAACATATGATTGATAGATTTCTCGCTTTTCTTGCACACAACACCAGTTCATCACTATGATGTGCCTCTTTCCAAAGTTATCCAAGGTCAAGATCCTCTCTAGTGCTGTTGTCTAAACAAAGAAGATGAAATGATGAGACCATATATGCTTGTTTTGATTACCATTTAAGTCCCAAAGGAAAACTGCTTTCTAACACTCCAACTGGTTGAAAGAGTTTTTTTTTTAAAAAAAAAAAATAATAATAATAATATTTACATCCATATTCAATCTGTCTTTATGGATATTCTGTTTAAAGTTTAAAGTGTTTTGTCTTGAATTTTCTATAATTTTCTTTGCATTAAAACTTCTTTAAATCCCTGAATATTTTTTTTTTTTCCTTTTTTCTTTTTGACAAAACGTTTCTAAATGTTTCCCGCCAACATTTCTTGAGATTCATTAGAACTTTAATTTGATATATATATATATATATATATATATATATATATAGGGCTTTACCTTTTGAGACTTGGGCTTGGCTTTGAAGGACCTAGGGCTGATAGGGGCTTAAGGGCTTTTTGGATTTGGGCCGGGGAACTTTGGAGCCCATGGAGTCAGGCTGGGTCTTGGGTAAGAAGCTATGACCGGGAAGCTTAGGTCCACTACCCAGCAGACCATCTTCTAGCAGGTACAAACCCGTTAGACAATGCCCGATTTCCACATGCAGTTTCTCCAACGTCTTTCTGATGCTATGAAGATCGAGGCTTTCACTGAAATGTGACTTGCGTGAAGCAGGAGGCAACGTAGGGGAGCTTGAACCAGCCGCCCTACCCCTTAGGCTTGAAACTGACGCCTTTCCCGATGAAGCAGAAAGGGATGCTGGAGTTGTCTTCAGTAGAGAAGCCTTCGTCGGAAAAGCCTTCACTGTAGTAGTTGTATTCTTCATAGCAGATTTCGCCGTAGAAAACTTCATCGTTGCTATCACCTGATCACGACGACCCTTTGTTGGAGACTTCGCATGGCCTGGATGTCTTTCTCCGTATCAAAAGATGTCGACTTAGCCCCAGCAACTGTAAGAACAGCGAGCCACCTCGGGACCCTAGCAAGAGTGCAGTTGGAAAGACCAAAGGGCTCTTCAATCTTCGGCATAGAGGACCTCAGAACCTCAGCAAAGCTCCTCCTCATCTCGGATTTAGGCTCAGGTTGTGATACTTCCTTTACATGTAAATGCTTCGAGTAGCTTTTTAGGCCAGCATGAAGACAGTTGAAGGCTAACCGAAGCTCCACCCCGAAGCCCTCCCACCCTTCGCCAAGTTTCCCTTTAGGCACTAAGACAGAACCACTTCTTCTTCTACCCTCATATTCTTCTATGATCAAAAAGAAACCATGCCTATTGGAGCATTGCTGCCCAAGAATACGAGGAAAGCCCGAAACAGATTGGTTCCAAAACACTCTACGGTCTTGAACCGTCACCAGATCATGGAATGACTTAATCAACCATGCAGCCTCATCTTTGTCTATAAGAATGGACCTCGTCACTCCTTTGTGTTTTTCATGGATCCTAATGCCCATGAAGCCACCCACAACTGACAAAGCAAACTCGTTTGACTCGACCAACCACCAGGACGAAGATCTCATGGATCCTATAAACATTTTTGTTGTTTTTATGAAGACTTGTTCATTTATAATCATCTTGATAAAATTCAAAGGGAGTTTTTTATAGGGTGGCATTAGAGATGAGGCCAAATTTCATTTAGTGAAATAAACAGGGTTTGTATTCCATTGCATTCAAGTGGGTTAGGAGTACACAATTTCATCCAGTTTAATCGAGCACTTCTAGGTAAATGGTTGTGGAGATGTGGTAGGGAGAGAGAGGCTTTATGGCGATTGGTGATTGACACCAAATTTGAGAGCCTAAAGGGCGGGTGGTGTTCGAAAGAGGTGTCGGGTTCCTTTGGAGTGGGTGTGTGGAAACATATTAGGAGGGGGTGGGAGAACTTTTGTAATTTTGTTTGTTTTGAGGTGGGGGATGGGTCACTTATTAGTTTCTGGCATGATTGATTGTGTGGGGATAAATCTTTGAAGCAGTGCTTTCCAGTTCTGTTTAGTATTGTGATGAACAAAGATGCGATGGTGGTGGATAACTTGGTCTTTCATAATGGAGTTATTCAATGAAATGTTCTTTTTATGCGGCAAATCCAGGATTGGGAGATGGAGACCGTTCTTTCTTTCTTTGAGCAGCTTTACTCCACTTCGGTTCCACATGGAGAGGGTGACAGGTTAGTTTGGAACCCCTCTAAAAGGGGTTTATTTGAAGTGAGGTCCTATTATGAAGTGCTTATTAGGAAAGATAGCCCATCATTTCCGTGGAAGAGTATTTGGCGTGTTAAAGCTTCGATTAGGGTGGCTTTCTTTGTATGGTCAGCAACTTCAGATAAATTTTGACGCATGACTATTTGCGTAAGATAAATGTCGTAATGATTGAGTGGTGATGTATATGTAAAAAGAGTGGGGAGAATATTGATCATTCGTTGTTTCACTGCGAAGTTGCCCGTGATCTTTGGAGTTACATTCTTACTTTATTTGGGGTCTAGTGGGTTATGCCGCGAACGGTGCTGGAGTTGTTGACTAGTTGGGGTGCGTCGGTTGGGTATGGTCCTGCTAAATTTATTCTCAGTTCCATCCTTTTAGGGGCATTCTTGTATACTTCCCGTGTATCAGGGTTGCGCCCTTTTGCACTTTTAATGAATTGAATTGAAACTACTTATCAATATATATATATATATATACATGGACTTGGGTGTGTGCGTCTTAGTGTTCGAAATTGTCCGTATATTTTAGTGCTGGGATCATCTATGTCCTAGTTCTAAAGATGTGAGGACATTTTAAGTTTTTCCCTTTTACCCTTTGAAGTAAATTGAAGTGGATGCTAACATTTTCCTTTCTGTTGGAGGTGTTAAGGATAAGATAGTAAACTCACCCAACACACCCGGATCCTACCCAACAAATCAAGCCATTACTCCAATAGTGCTCTCACTAAATGACAGCAGGCAGCATCTAGAGATTACAACCATAATTCAAGGGATCTCTCCTCAACAGAATACTCGCAGATCCCCTACAGCAATCACACCTACAGCTAGCATACCTTACATACATCGGATCCTCTCATTAACTCCATTCCTCATATACACCCCAACGACTATATTGCCTTCTAGGACAGAATCCTTCTTACCATATCTAACCTATGTAATTATAAAATACTAAATACACGGCCTCTATAAAACTCTATATATACAATTATAATACAATACCTTAGCATCAAGTACTAAAGGCATTTTTCCCTATTTGTTAATTTTAGTTTACATGGTATCAGAGCCTACTAATAGCCAACGGTCATCCATAGCCAACACAAACGCTGCACCTATTGAAGCCAATCCGTTGAAGCCAATTCGTTGACGCCCAATGTTACTCAGCTCGGCGGCATCAAACTGGAAGGTCCTAACTACCTTGGATGGGTTGCTCAGTTTCAACCTCTCCTCTGCGGTTATGAACTCCAGGGATTACTTGATGGGACAGACCCTTGTCCTCCCAAACTTATCACCAATGCAACTGGTGATGCCCAAATCCCTAATCCAGCCTATACTACATGGCTGAGACGAGACCAACAACTTCTAAGTCTCATTATATCGATGCTTGCATGGACCTCTCTAGCCACACGATTTGCTGTTCAATCCAGATCACGCATCTCCCATCTCAAGCGTCAGTTGCAAAGCTTGCAGCAAGGGAATACGTGTACCGCATACCTCAATCAAGCCAAAACTTGGGCTGATGAACTTTCTGCAGTAGGTAAACCCGTTGATGATGATGACCTGATTTTGCTCATCATCAATGGTATTAACCCTACTTTTAATTCCTTTGTTACTGCTTTACCCTACGTGATCGAGAGACTACTTTTCATGATTTTCAATCTAAATTGCTTAGCCATGAAATTCTGCTTCAGAACCAGCAGCAAGCCCTTCATCATGAAGCCAGTTCCTTTGCTCTTCATGCTCAACGATCCAGACCACCTTACAGTCTCAACTCCTTCTGCAACAATCCTAATAACTTCCGCAAACCCAGATTCTTTCCCAAACCACCTGGGCAATTTCACTATCCATCTCCCAACAACCAATATCATACCTCATCTTTCTCTCCAAGAAATCCGTCTCCACCACAGACTCAAATATCACCTTGCCGGGCACTCCCTCTCCGGTACTGCCCAACCTCCTTGTCAATATTCTCCCTATCAAATTTGCAACAAGAGCAGCCATCGCGCTCTCGATTACTACCATCACATGGACTATGCCTACCAAGGTCGCCATCCACCCGAGCAATTTGCAAAGCTCTCCGGTGATCCCATTCCCATCTTTGCATTTGCCAAGATCCTTTATAATTCTAAGATCTCAATTTAATATCAAATAATATTTGAAATCAATAATACATTAAATTTTGAATTTATTTTGGTTAATGTAATTTTAGGGGAATGTGTTTAATGCAATTAAATAATAGGGTTTTAGGTTTAGGTCTTTAATTAATGCAATTTTTGAAAGAAATTAAGAATAATTTTTCGAAATTTTAATGCCCTAGGCGTGACTTTTGGAGGGAATTTTTTTTGCAAAAACTAAGGGCTAGCTGATCAAACGAGAATTTTGAGAGAGATTTGATTGAAATTTAATGCAAAGTTTCAATTTTGAAAATTAAATATAAATCGTTTCATTAAAGAAATTTTCCTTTTCCCTTTTGGTTGTCTTGAGATTTAAAAAATTCAAGAGTAAGAGATCATTCAACTAGGAGAACTAGATTTATTTTTAATTTTTTTTTTTTAATAAAAAAAGTATATTTAGGATGGTTAATGAAAGTTTGATTATAAAATCTATAATTGAAAATTTGAAATTTTATTTGAAAGAAGGAATTCTTAGTTTATTAGGTGGATGAACAAAGATTTCCTCCAAATTGGGTCCTCGAGCCCAATCTATAAAAATGTCATGTGTCCATTTTGCGTGTTAGAAGCACATGATTTTTAAATAGTAAGGACAAAGTTGAACAAGACGTATTTTTTTAATAAAGTTTCTTCAGTAGCAATGATAAAGTTTGAAGAAATTCTACCACGGGTGTGGGTGATGAGGAAAAGACTGGCTTAGCTTTAGAAGAGAAACATCGGAGTGAGGAATTCGCTTCCCTCTCAAAGGCACTAGGGAGCTAAGAAATTTGAAATGTTCCATTAACTATAATGCCAGAGGCGAGTCTTCTTGCCATGGAAAAAGCAAGGCTCGCATCTTTTAGCGTTGTACACAATTTTTTTGGTGTCTTTATGAGGGGCTTCAAGTGGTTTTTGTGACTTTAGGGTGCTTTGTGGGGGTCTTTCTTGGTTGTTTCTGGTCTTTCTTGGTTGTTTCTGTTAGGTTTTGTGGGGGGGGGGGGGGGGGGGGGGGGTTTGCTAGGGTTTTTCCTTTATATACTTCCCGTGTATGCTTACTTTTAATAAAATTTTAGGAGAACTTTACTTATAACTTCTGATATTTTATCACTTTTGAAAAATATACCCAAACTTTAAAAAGTTTTAATTTATGGTATCCATCTTTAAATATTTTCAATTTCAACCCTCCATTAGATTTTTCTGTTAAATCCTGTCAACGAAAAGAAAAAAAGAAAAAAAAAATTACTAGGATTTAGATGTTTGTCAGAATTTAACGGAATTTGTAAAAATATATATGCCTGAATCTTTGAAAAATTTTATAAGTTTTTTTAGAAACATAAACACATGGGTATTTTGGGAATTTTGATAAGATTTAACTGAAAATTCTAACGGATGGTTGAAATTCTAAAAAATTTAAAGATGGATACCCTATTACATTTTTTAAAGTTTAGTTACCTTTTTTCAAAAGTGATGAAAAATTATGGGTTATAAGTAAAGTTTTTCCTAAAATTTTCGATTACTTAAAAGAGGCATTATGTGGACATATTATATATCAATACTACATACTATTCTATTAGTTATTATTAACATATAATATACATCAATACATTTATACTTTATAGTATACATTGTATCTTAGTGTCTAGATACTTCATTATTGTATTAGTATGTATTTGTATATTTTTTGTCATTATGTGGCTATAATTTATAATTTATAAATTATGATTATATGTCACAATTTCACATATGATTAATGATTATATAATCATGTGATTGTATGGCACAATGTTAGATGATATGACCATGTGATCTAAGTTCTAATGATAATACATATGATCATATGATTATTTGATCCGAGCCCTAATGATAATACTTTATTTGTGATTACAACAATGGATAATTGCACCACTGGTCCCTAGGGTTGGCCTAAATTACGAATCACTCCCTTTGGTACAAAAAGTTCATGGAGGGTCATTGTGGTAAATTATATTACGAATCACTCCCTAAACCCATTTTTTCGTCTACCAAGTTAACAGAATCCATTAGTTTGCCACTTCATATAAATAGTGAGACAATCTCTAAATATCATTTGTATTGTAATCTATTAACAGACTTTGTTTACTTGGTGGATGGAAAACGGGTTCAAGGAGTTATTTATAATTATAGTACCACAGGGAGTGATTCGTATTTTAGGCTAATCCCAAGGACCAGTGGTTCAATAATCCCTTAAAACAAATACATTGTTGATTACAATGCTAATCACTTAATTTGGGATTATACGAATCATTGTATATGAATAATTTATAACATATAATTATATACTTGGAACATTTAACACATAACATACATTTATAATGTATGCTTGTATAAGTATATAACATTTACTTATATGCTTATATATATAACCAAATAATTATTGTACTTAATATATATTGACTATTATTACTTACTAAGTAGTATACTATATAAGCTATTTTTATTAATATATATTTACATATTAATAAATATATACGAGTCAAGCTAAATAAGCGAGTCAAGTCTTATACGAGCTTGTTCACAAACGTTAATTGAGTCTAGCCGAGTTTATACGGGTATGCATCATTTAATAATCGAGCCTAGTTTCACGTTTGCAAACGGCCCGTTTAATAATCAAGTCAAGCTCGAGCCGAGCCCAAATATGTTCACGAGTAGCTTTGTCCTTTATAGCCCTATGCAAGAAGAGTGGAAAAACTATTGATCACCTTTTGCTTTACTACGAGGTTGCTAGGGCCTTATAGAATTATGTTTTCGGTCTTTATTGGTTAGAGTGGGTTATGCCTCGACGGGTGGTGTATCTCTATGCAACTTAGAAAAGGCAGTTTGGTAGTTTTCAGTGTAGCAGTATGGAAGATGATCCCGCCTCATTTAATGCGTTGTGTCTGGAGAAAAAGAACTGATCAAAAAATTTGTAGATTGTAAGAGGATGGTGGTGGAGCTAAAGGCCTTCTTCAAAACTCTTTACCAATGGACAACTGCCTATAATTGATTACATATTTCTAATTTTTTTTCCTGATTTTCTTTATCTTTTATCTCTTTTTGGTTAAATGTTCTTTTTGTATACTTCCTGTATACTGGGGTTGCTCCCTTTACTTATAAAAAATGAAGTTGATGCTAAATATCATTTTTAACATTATCTTGGGCTCCTTTGGAATTATCTATCCCATGATTAGATTAAAAACATATACTTGGTAGTTTCTGCTTAATTAAGTCTAGCATCGTTAATTTCATGATTAGTTGAACCTTTTATGGTGTAGCAAACGGCGAGAGTATGATCATATTATGAAAATTGAGTGGGCCTTTGGTCTCAAAAGTGGACATGCTTTGTCATGCAATAATATTTTTGCCTTCCCCACCCCATTCCCTCCCATTTATGCAGTAAATTCCGCTTCTTTATGGCTTCATATTCTCGATTGTTTCAGGTGGTATTTAGTGATGTTTACATGCTGGATGATGAGATGAAATGGAAAGAGTTACCTCCAATGCCGAAACCAGATTCCCATATTGAATTTGCCTGGGTGGTTGTGAACAATTCTATTTTTATCGTTGGGGGCACAACAGAGAAGCACCCCGTCACCAAGAAAATGGTTCTAAATGGAGAAGTATTCAAGTTCAACTTGGACACTCTGGTATTGAGTTTCGCTCCCTTGCTTATCATATGTTTGTCATTTTGTTTTATATAAAGGTACTTGCATGTGTACACATACTGGAGAACATGCACAAGATGGGAAAGAAGTTGTCATTGTCTTCAGTTGCCTTTGATTGACATCCTTTGATTTTATGGTACCTCTGTCTTTGGAGTGACATAAGAAGGCCAAGTTAGTGTTTTGATTATTTGGTCGAATCTCCTTTTTCTGTGGTTAAGTTCTGCTTTAATTTTATGCCTGTAAAGTGGCCAACAAATATAGGCATTTTTAGGGGCCTCAAAATTGTACCGTACATACAAGAAAGACATGGACTCCTATTGAATCATTATTGATAGATTGGGGAACAGTTAATTTATGTGATTGTAACTCTTAAACTAGGGATTTAATGATGTTTGCAGAAGTGGTCAGTTATTGGGAAACTTCCTTACCGCGTGAAAACTACACTTGTTGGATTCTGGAATGGATGGTTGCACTTCACCTCAGGACAGCGAGACAAAGGACCAGATGACCCGGCACCAAAGAAGGTGATTGCAGACATGTGGAGAACCAAATTATAATTGTTCTTGTGAACCAATTTTTCCTATTTCACTCTTTTCTGCCCAACCCATTTCCCCATATCTTGTAAACTAGCAATCAAAATTAGTAATTAAGAGAATTAAGGGAGTGGATGGGGCTCCCCCATTGGTAGGCCTTGTAAATGGTGTAAAAACTTTGAATCCAACTGATTTGGTACATTCTTGTTGCCTTTTATTTATTTAATTATTTATTTATTTTCTCTCTTATTTTTAAAATCTGCAGCATGTTGATGTATTCCCAGCCAAATAGAGCACTCTAGTGATCCTCACCATTGTAGAATTATAAGGATGGTCATGGGTCTTATTTCAATCAAGAAATGAGAGGTCTGGATTCAACGCACGTAGGACTAGGATCTGTGTGAATAGTTTTATTTATTTTTATTGAATTAAAAAAAATAAAAATAAATAAATACTGCAAGTGCGTGTTCTTTATACTTTATATTAGTAGTTCGAGATTATGTTTGCTTATGCATTCTCAAGTCTTTTCTATTTTTAATTTAAAAAGGCACACTTTTTTTAAATACCTTATGATGATTCTTTTTTTTTTTTTCTTTTTTTTTCTTTTTACATACAAATAAATCATCATAGTGACATGGCATTTAGTCATGAACCAACATAACTTAAATACTTATTTTAATGTGTATTTAACACCAAAGATAAAACACGAGTAGGGAAACTAAATTCATTAACTAAAAAGAATAATTACAGCTTCAGAGCCATATAACTATTTATGTAATTAGAGCTTATCAATGTATTAATTACATAGCATTAGGATGACTATACAAAAGTCACATCCAACACATGTCATAAACCAAATGTATATACAAAAGGTAAACTATTTACAAGTCCAATAATGTGTCGTGAAGAGCTTCAGTCATAGTATTTCAAATACAGAGCCACGGGTCCTTGTCAACGCCAGAACACCTGCATCCAAAGCACCTACATCTACACGATCGTGGTGGTTGTCACGTTCGCACAGGTGGATTAATGAGTTCACAATCTCAATGGTATATAATTCACTAAGTTTTGCATTGAGCTGACATTTATTTCTTCTACGAAGCGTTTATGTTAACAACTACCCTTTAGTAAACTATTATTTTTTTTGAAAATATTTCATAGTGGATAAGGTAAATACTGACATATTATAAACATATAAATCCTTTAACATACATATCTAACATGTGACTCAGCTATACCCAATTATAGGCACGAAACGATTGACATTATAACTTAGTTATACTAGCATACATGTCCCCCAAACCGTTGTGGAATACATGTATGAGTGCACATCCAAGCATAATATCACATAAAACAATTGATATTATATCTCAACTATACTCGCATAGAAGTCTCTCAAACCTTTGTGGAATGCAAGTATACGTGCACATCCAAGCATAATATCACATAAAATAATTGACATCACACGTCGGCCATACACATATACAAGTTTTCTAATTGTGTCCGGACGGCCTCCAAAATTGTGTTGTTTCTGAATGTCGATCGCAGAAGACCGTCCGGACGAGGCTAACTTTTGTCCGGACGGTCTGCAGTTAGAGTCTGATTTTGAGCAGATTTAGGGTTTCTTTTAAGCCTATAAATAGAGGGCTCTAGGCTTGTAAATTGTAGGAATTCAGTATCGAATTCCATAGGGCTTTGAGAGGGTGTTTAGGGAGAATCGAAGATCTGCTACCTCTCAAGCTGTTGCCGGTGTGTGCTCAAGTGTTCGTGTGAAGTCTATCTTAGGGGTCAGCCCTAAGGTAAAGGAATCCATCAAAACCCCTTCAGGTGGAAGATCTGGTTGGAAAACGTTCGTGTTAGGTTACATGTCAGAGTTAAATGTATGACTATTTGCATAGGGTTATGTGAGTACAAGTGTCTTGTAACTAGCTTTGTTTTTGGATATTGGATTTCCTGGGTTTGGCTGCCCCGGAGTAGTTTTTTCTCTTCATAGAGTTTCTACTTCATAACAAATATCTTATCTTATTTAAATTCCGCATTTAAGATATTTGTTTGCACACAAACACACACACTTGGTTTAAATTAGAAGTCAATAAATATTTTCAGCTTTGGTTTAGGATTCTCCATTAAGCCGTAAATCTTGCAGCCAAAGTGAGTAATTTACCCACTTAGAACTTGTAGTACTTTTATGATAAGAATTCCATATGATTGATTGTCGAACCAATGTTATATTTGGATGAATATATGTGCTTGCACTTATTTTCAATATCTTGAAGAATGATGAGAAATATTTTAGATGTGTTTTATGTGTTTTGAAGATGATTATGAAATTTTGTTGAGACATGCTTTATAGTGTGTTTGATGAGTTTTATGTGAAATAAGTTTACATGATGGGTTGAGAAAGTTATATGATGATGGTTTGTGAAAAAACATGAGTTGTGATGATTTGCATGTGAGATAGCATGAACACAGAGCACGAATAGTGTTGAAACACTAGCATAATGAAATCATAAACGCTGAACAAGCCCTGGGGTTGTAGCCCTACAGGCAGAGCAAGTCTAAGTCCAAAAAGTTTTAGCTCCTAGCATCAGAAACAAGTCATGGGGTTGCAACCTTGTAGGCAAAGAAGCAAGTTTTGGGGTTGTAGTTCTACACACAGTGAAACTAAGAAAACAGAATAAGAGCATGCATAGCATAGTGATGTGTGACATGATTTGGAAAAGGTTTTCATGCTAGACGTATTAGTGCATGCATACGTTTTCTTGTATGGGACGAAAAGCATATGTATGGTGATATTCGACTAGTTTGCTTTGCATTCTATGAGATAGCATGTATTTGGGGTGTATGTACTACATGAATTCCCCAAAGGTTCGGAATGTCATGTATGCATGCACGACCGAGTAATGATGTTGAGTAGATTTTATGAAATGGCATATGTTTGGAGTACATGTAATACATGAGTTCCCTGAAGGTTCGGAGCATCATGTATGCATGTATGACCAAGATATGAGTGCATGTATATTAGGATTCCCCCAAGGTTCAGAATGTCTTAGGAGACAATAACCCACACAACCCAAAAGCAGCAAAATACAAAGAAAGTTACAAAAATACATAAGAAATGCAATAGGAAAGTAACAAAACACCAGAAAATAGCTGCAGCGGCGGAGGAGGGTGATGAAGTCGAGAGCCAGAGAGGCCACCTGCCGGAGAGTGGAACCCACACAATAGTGCATGGAGGACACTCTTGAGCAAGTGAGATCTATGTTTAGGTACATGAGGGCCACGCCCCAATGTGTGGAGGGGCTAACGACAATGCGAAAGAGATTGGCGAGAAGCAAGGAGACCTAGGAGCACGATGGAGGGGCGCATCTAAGGGCGAAACTGAGGGAGGTTTATAGATCGAGCCTTGAAAAAACCAAATCGGTGAACCTCCACAAATCCAAATACCAGCCGACAAGGGGGAGTAGAAAATGGACGAAGAGCAACATGACAGTGAGCAAAGGGCCAAAGGCTGAGGCTGAACTGGAAAGGTGATGTTTGGTAAAAAAAAAAAAAAAAACTATTGAGAGAAAGAAAGACAAGAAAGAGAAACAAGGGAAAGATGAGGATGGGGGGAAAGAAATCAATCCCTCCTCCCTTGAGAAACCACTGGAGGTGGAGAAAAACCCTCACAAAGGAGGTGGAAGTACCTATCAAATCTTTTGTGTTGAAACTTAAATGATTCTTATTATTGTTCTTACTCACAACGTTTGCAACATCCAAGAGAAGAAGAGTAGTAGCTCGATAAGTATAAGTGCTAGGCTGGGATAATTTCTGGTTGGTCCAGTCACCAAATAAACCAAATCCAAATCGCAATTCCATTTTTTGTCGCCGTCCGGCATGTTTAGTGAATGAGCATATTCAATCTATTATCTTATCTAACCCCTCTCTCTAATATGAATAACTAATGAGCAGTGTTACTCTTAACACCCATTCTATCATACTCACTTCACACCGGTGGCGTGGCATGAGCTGAACATGAATAGAAAGTTTTGTTTTTTTAACAAGAAATACTAGATGCTATAATTTTATCTAACATTAATCTGGCAAGAATAGCGTGCATTCCCGACTAACCTTTGGATTAATTCTTGTTAAGTAATAAAAAATCAAATGGTTGATTTGGAGTGCCACATCAACATTGTTAGACAATTGGAGAATAATAATATAGTCAACCAGTGTCAAGTGGGTGTGTTAAAAGAGAAATGCTAGATGAAAATTATTGGACTTCTAATTTATCAAGTGTGTGCAAAAGTGTGCGACAAAATATCACAATGCAGAAAATAAAGAGACAAATATTTTGTTGACGAAGTGGAAACTCAATTAAGAGAAAAACCACTCCGGCACAGCCAAACCCAGGATATCCACTATTCAGAAAACAAAGCTAGTTACAAAGTAGTAGCACTCACATTCCCTTATGCAGTGGTCGTACCTTGAACTCTAACATGTAACCCAACACGAACGCCTCCCAACCAAGTCTCCTACTTGAAGGGGTCTTCAATAGAATCTTTTACCTTAGGGCCAACCCTTAAGATAGACTTCAGTTTCAGCACAGCAACAGCACTTGACAACGGCTTGAGAGTGAGTAGATCAGCACCGACAGCACAGTAACTCTAAAATATAACTCTCTAAGCACTATAGAATTCACAACCGAATTCCTACAATTCTCAAGCCTAAGGGCCTCTATTTATAGGCTACAGGTTCAAATGAACATCTGACTTGAAATACCTAGGCGCCGTCCAGACGGTAGACATAAGGCGTCGGAGACGGACAACTGTGCAATCGGCTTTCCAAATTTTGAAGAAATTCTTTCCTGAATTGAGCCTCGTCCGAACGGTGTTGCCCTATCATCCGAACGGTTGCACTTTAGCTGCACGCAATTTCCATATCAAGGCTTGGCGCGTCCGGACCATGACATTTGTCGTCCGGAAGGTGAATCTGATGAACGCAATTTCCATATATGAAGCTTGCGCGTCCGGACCATGAAGACCGTCATCCGAACGTCTGAATTTTGAATGCACGACTTGCCTTATGGATGAGCGCGTCCAGACAGGAATCCACATCGTCCGGACGATTGCAGCTGTCTTCCCATATTTGTGTTTTGGAAAGAAATCCCATAGCTGATCGAACACTGAGTGGCGTCCGAACGTGCTACTGAAACGTCCGTACGGATGCAAGCTGGAGCAGTTCGAAGCTACTTGACACAGGGGAAGGTCCGAACGGAAAGTTCTCGTCGTCTGGACGGACGATGCTTGGACAGTTGAGCATCCGAATGGAATATCACGTCGTCCGGACGGTTGCAAGGGATCTAATTTCTCTGACTTGTAAACTAAGCAAAATCTTCTAGAAGAACTCTTAATAGTTGAATCCCTGTTTAAATGCATCATTACATAGAAGTGATTTTGTCCAACAGAATGCAGCCAACACAAAAACTAACAAACTCCCCTTTTGGCCATTCTGGGACAAAAATAACTTGACCGGGTTAAAAATACATTTCCGGTCCAAAACTAACATATACTCCCCCTTTTTGTCTCAAAGGGACAAAGGGTAAACAGAGTATAGAAAGACCACAGTAATAAAATACTTCATCTTGATGTCTCAACAGGACAAGGGTAAACAGAGTATATAAAATTCACAGACAAAAACATTCTATAATCCAAAATAAAAGGAAAATAGAGAAGAGTTTGCAAGTGGCCCAAAAGAGAGGAACAAAAAAATCCTCCCAGTATCGAATCCCGCTGATCTACTGAAATCAAGTAGCGGAGAGAAAACTGTATAACAAGCTGGATTTGTACTACTTCGGCTTCTAGCTCCAAAAGCCAGGAACCATGGACTGAAAAATCCTCAGTCGCTTGATTTTGCAAAGCCTAAACCTGGTTATCCGCATATTGACATCCTCTAAGCAACTGGTCTTCAAGATAAATGAAGAGATTTACCACTGAACCTCTAACTGATGCAGATCTGAGGGAGATGCTACGGAAGGCTATGCATGAGCTGGGGGAAAAAGCTCATCTCAAACCCTGAGACCTTTGGAAATTTTGAACATATGACCTCAAAATTAATTTTCCAAAGGATCCATCTGTCGATATTGTGCTAGGAGCTACTGGACGACATATTCCTAAAAAGATTTAAACAGAAATATTTTCAAAAATAACACCACAAAAAATATTAGATCCTGTTAGTCCCAAAAAGAAGTGATATTATGACAGCTGTCAATTGGATGCCCAAGTATTTCTAAAGCAAATATCACAATCCAAATGACCCAGATATATCAATATCAACCCAACACACAGATAGAATAGGATTTTCATGCACAATATCTCGAAAAAAAATTCAATCACCAAATAGTCCAATATTCTAAAAAGCACAAAAACTTAAAGGAACAAAGGAAGATACAGCAAATACCATGGAATGAGAAAAAATGTGCAGAGAATGCCAAAATCTCGAGAAAAATCCGCAAAAAAAATACATAACATGACATGGTAAATCACTAAAAATGCAGAGATGTGTGTATGGCAGAAAAAGAAACGCAAGTCTTAAACCTGTAGAGATCCCGTCTAAACGTGTCACTTAACCGTTCGGACGGCTACTGCTAGGTCAGCGTATGGCAAGACTGTGCTCGTTCGGACGTAAGAATAGGTATGTCCAGACGCTTCACACTGAAAATCTGAAACTTGAGGAAAATTTGCAGAAAAATATTTTTCCTTAAAGTTAGCTTCAAAACATGCATATATAATCAACTGATAAGGCAGTCAAATAGCATTGCAAAAATATGCAAAGATATAAATGAGAGTTAAGTATTCAATAAGCACAAATTTCTCTGCTGTTAGTTTTTGTGTTGGTTGCATTCTGTTTGGACAAAATCACTTCTATGTAATGTTGCTGCTTTCACAAGGATGATGCTTTATCCAGAGTCTACTCTTCAGCTATGTTCTTCAAGAAGATTCTGTGAAGTTTTCAAGGAGTTTTATTTCGGTTCCCTGTCAGCCTTCCGGATGATGTGCTATACCGTCCGGATGCTCATCAGTCAGCAACATCCGTCCGGACGACGAGAACTTTTCGTCCGGACGCCCAGCTGTCCAATGCATCAACCGTCCGGACAACGTGACATACCGTCCGAACGCACATCAGACTAAAGCATCATCCGTCCGGATGACATGGATTCCCGTCCGGACCTTCCTCTGTGTCGAGAAGCTTCGAACTGCTCCAGCTTGCATACGTCCGGATGATTCAGCAGCCCATCCGGACGACTCTCAGTGTTCGACCAAGCCTCAAATTTTCTTTCCAAAACCAAATATGGGAAGATTACCGCAACCGTCCGTACGACGTGGATTCCCGTCCAGACGCGCTACTCCTTAAGGCAAGTTCGCAATTCAAATTCAACCGTCCGAACTCCAGTCTACCATGGTCTAGACGCGCGTGCATCAGATATGAAAATTGTGTGCATCAGATTGACTGTCCGGACGCCCATCCTCCTGGTCCGGACGCATGGAGCCTCTATATGGAAATTACTCACAGCGGACGTGCGACCGTTCGGACGCGGCTCTCAAACAGGAAAGATCTTCAGCAAAAATTTTGGAATTTCGGTCACACAATTGTCCGTCCGGACGACCTATGACCACCGTCCGGACGACACCCAGTTTTATCATGCTAGACGCTCATTTGAACTGTTAGCCTATAAATAGAGGCCCCTAGGCTTGAGAACAGCAAGAATTCGGTATTGAATTCCTCTAGTGCTTAAAGAGTTATTTTGTGAGGTTATTGAGCTGAGTTGATCTCTCTGAAGCCGTGCCGTGTGTGCTGTTATTGCGCTTAACTTGAAGTCTATCTTAGGGGTTGGCCCTAAGGTAAAGGATTCCATTGAAGACCCCTTCAGGTAGGAGACCTGGTTGGGAGGCATTCGTGTTAGGCTACACGTTAAAGTGCAAGGTACGACCACTGCATCAGGGGTATGTGAGTGCTACTATCTTGTAACTAGTCTTGTCTTCTGAATAGTGGATATCCTGAGTTTGGCTGCCCCGGAGTGGTTTTTCTCATCTTGAGTTTCCACTTCTTTAACAAAAATCTTGTGTTATTTATTTTCCGCATTATTTTGTTAACACATTGTGCACACACACACTTGCTTTATTTTAGAAGTCAATTCTATTTTTCACCTGCAGATAGAAATTTTAAATAGATTACTCAACTCATGCAATACGTGTGTGTATGAAAGCTTTCTTAACAAGGTATGAAGTTCACTGATATGACTTAAAGCAACTGGATTTTCTAAACAAAAGAGAAAATCAATGTTAGATCAATCAAAAGTCAAACCTTATCCTACTAGGGCCTAACCACCCTCATCTGATACACTCCCCCTAAGATGCAGCACCTAATTGTTTCTTCTTGGTGTTGCAACCTAGAGCGAATGCTAGAATTCTTAGGCTCTAGGTTCAACTAGCATATTGGTCAATTTGACCATCTAATCAAAAACATCTCTCTCATTAGAATTTCCAAAAGCAAGAAGTCAAAGAGGAAAATGATGTACCTTAGGGGAGCCTTGGATAGTGCACAATATTTCATCGCATGAGAAGAGCAACTATCTATCATTAAGATGCAATAGGAAAACTTAGTAGATATCAGACATAAACTCTCAATCATATATAAGCATATTCAATTAATGCACAATGAATTGAGATATCAGGCAAGAACACATACAATATCTGAAAAGCTATCAAAAGTCAAAAATAGAATTCTACGTCTTCTCCCCCAATTTTTATTTTTTATTTTTTATTTTTTATGTTGAAAACAATAAAACAGAAAAACAACAAGGACATGCTTATGGAAAAGGAAATAACATCTAGTCCCAGTATGTAAGGTAAAATCAAACCTGTACTCAGGAAGAGAGGTTTAGAAATACCAAGACAGAAAAGCAGCCGCTTGACGTGCTTTTAACTGACATCCCCAAAAAAAATATCTGCAGAAGATTCTCAAGATAACAAGAGAAAAATATGGGGATAGAATAAATGGTTCCTCAAACAGAATGCAAGGCATCAATAAGATATGGCATGATAAACAATGCAATGCGAACATACCTGACATGCACTAGGATTTAGGAACCAAAATCCTAGGCATGGTGAGACTTCACCTTTACTAGGTGAGTCCACTCCCCCTCAAGGGGTGAATGGTCTCATCATTCTTGACCCATACCTGCTTAACCCGTTGAGATGGTTTGTGGGTCATGTCCATGTTGGCCATACTCCTTAGCATACCATGTATTAGGCTCAGCAATCCTTCATAGCCATGGTTGCCATTGTGCTTATGCGGCTTTCTCTTGTAGCGCCTTAATTTGTTCTTCTTTGGTTTGCCACTCTAATTGGCAGGAACAAACTTCTGCTGATGCCGTGGAGCCTGAAGAGCCATTGAAGGTATAGTGCCTAATGTAGCTCTTGTTGGTAGCTTCCTCTTAACCTTCGACATTTGGAGTTGTGGACATTTGGATTGAATGTGACCGGTGATGCCAGGTAGACAGGCTTCTTTTGGTTGAATGCTTCTTGACATTCTCTGCAGAATTATGATTAGCATTCTTACAAATAACATTGCCCTTACCTTTTATATGTCTCCCATGAGAAGTGACATATTTAGATGAGGAAGAATCTTCAATTTCACTTTTCCTCATAGCATCTTGCTTAATCCAAGGCTTGTGGGATTTCAACAAATAACAATTTGGCCTAATATGACCAATCTTCCCACAATTATAACAAGTAGGGACAAACTTACAATGAGCTTGTGTACCTGTATCTTTGGATTTTGGCTTCACACAATTTTTCAAGCAAGAATTTTCAGAATTATCCAAACAAGTAGTGTCTACTATCACAGGCTTAATAACAATAGAATCTAATTCAGAATCAGAAGCATGTGAAGTAGAAGCATTCAAATTATCAACAATTAAATCAGGCTTGTTAGAAATATCTGAATGAATACAAAACATGCTCTTTAAATTATCACTAGAGAATTTTTTTCAAGAGATCTTCAGATTCTTTTAATTTATTCTCAAGTGTATCAATAATGTCAAATAGCATGGTATTTTCAGATTTCAAAGAGTCAATTAAAGCATGTGATTCAGATAACTGAACAATCAAAGACTCTTTTTCTTTCTTCACCTTTTTGAGCTCTTTTGGAGAAACAATTTTATCCAATTTAGCAAAAACTTTAGAGAGCTCAATATTATAATTTTCTTCAGATAACTGAGAAAAATCCATGATAAAAGGTATAATAACAAAATAGAAGTCACAAAGAGATAAAGATCACACTCAGGAATTAAATCCTTTAAACGGAGTGTACCCGCTCTGACACCAATTGAAAATTATTAAACCTCTAATTTATCAAGTGTGCGCAATAGTGTGCAACAAAATATCACAATGCAGAAAATAAAGAGACAGATATTTTTTTGACGAAGTGAAAACTCAATTAAGAGAAAAACCACTCCGGCACAGCCAAACCCAGGATATCCACTATTCAGAAAACAAAGCTAGTTACAAAGTAGTAGCACTCACATACCCTTATGCAGTGGTCGTACCTTGAACTCTAGCGTGTAACCCAACACGAACGCCTCCCAACCAAGTCTCCTACTTGAAGGGGTCTTCAATGAAATCATTTACCTTAGGGCCAACCCCTAAGATAGACTTCAATTTTAGCACAGCAACAGCACTTGGCAACGGCTTGAGAGTTAGCAGATCAGCACAGTAACTCTAAATATAACTCTCTAAGCACTACAGAATTCACAACCGAATTCCTACAATTCTCAAGCCTAGGGGCCTTTATTTATAGGATACAGGTTCAAATGAGTGTCTGACTTGAAATACCTAGGCGCCGTCCGGACAGTAGACATAAGGCATCTAGACGGACAACTGTGCGATTGGCTTTCCAAATTTCGCAGAAATTCTTTCCTGAATTGAGTCGTGTCCGAATGATGTTGCCATGTTGTCCGGATGATTGCACTTTAGTAGCACGCAATTTCCATATCAAGGCTTGGCGCGTCCGGACCATGACATCTGTCGTCCGGACGGTGAATCTGATGTACGCAATTTCCATATATGAAGCTCACGCGTCCCGACCATGAAGACCGTCGTCAAGACATCTGAATTTTGAATGCACGACTTGCCTTACGGATGAGCTTGTCCGGAGGGGAATCCACATCGTCCGGACGGCTGCAACCGTCTTCCCATATCTATGTTTTGGAAAGAAATCCCATAGCTGATCGAACACTGAGTGGCATCCGGACATGTTGCTGAAATGTCCGGACAGATACAAGCTAGAGCAGTTCGAAGCTTCTCGACAGAGGGAAAGGTTCGGACAGAAAGTTCTCGTCATCCAGACGGATGATGCTTGGACAGTTGAGCGTCAGGACGGAATATCATGTCGTCCAGATGGTTGCAAGGGATCCGATTTCTCTGACTTGTAGACTGTGCAAAATCTTCTAGAAGAACTCTTAATAGTTGAATCCCTGTTTAAATGCATCATTACATAGAAGTGATTTTGTCCAACAGAATGCAGCCAACACAAAAACTAACACTAGATACTATAATTCTATCAAACATTCATCTAACAATGTTGACACGACACTCATAATCAACCATTAGTTCTTTTTTTTATTTATTTAAAATGGATTAATCAAAGTGTTAGATGAGAGTTCCACGTCAACATTGTTGTATAGAATTATAATATCTAGCATTATTCATAATAAAATGGGTGTGAAAAATAGATTTAGTCATAACTAATTAATAGTATTATACTAACTTAAAAAAAAATCGTTTCACAAACCTTGATCTTTTGGCAAATGAGCCCCATGTATTTATAATAGTATGGGAGAATGAATGGTTAATGCTACCCAAAAAAAAAAAAATCTATTTGTTAATTATGAAGGATTAAGATATTACAAAATACTTTCTTTGAAAACATTAAGAGTTAATATAATATTCTTCTACAGAAACAGGAGTTAATAAGATGTAAAATTACAAAATATTATTTATGAGAAAAAAAAAAATTATACTTAAGTTGTAAGGATTAGCCTATTATCTTTTTAATAAGTGACAATATTTACATTTCTAAGAAATCACATAATTCATGACATAAGATTTTTTCTAATTCTTAGTAGGATCAATTACAATTATTATAACATTATAACAAGTGCGTATTGTTGAAATTCTTAAAAATTAAGTTGTATTCAATATTAGTCACTACCCAATGAACTCGGCTCAAGCTCGAGTTAAGCTTTTACAACGTGTTGAAACTTGGCTCGAAAAAAGATTAGTTGAGTATTCGCTCAGCTCAAGTCAACTCAAGCAACGCAAACTAGTCGAGCTTGAGCTCGAAAGCCCAAAGAAGGAAAAAAAATTGGAAAGAAACAGAAGCAGAAGCGTGAATCTCAAGACCCTTGAGTTCAAACAACAACCGTCTGATTAGGCCGGTGGACAATGTGAACATGAGGATGGCCAAACTTCAAGTAGATGTATTCAATGAGTCCAGGGAGGAGGTCAAAGCGTAGAACAATGAAGTTGCAGAAGTTCATGTCATTCTTAAGGTGTGCAACGATACTAGAGGAGGAACAATTAATGGAAAAATATAAAAAGTCAAAAGGTTAGGCTTAAGGTTAGAAGTCTTGCAAAATGTAGAAAATCAATAGTTGATAGAGAAAGAACGAGAAAAAGAAAATGAACATTGGGAAAGATGAAAAGATGTTGGTTGTGAGAGAATAAATTGTGAAATGAAGCAAAAAAAAAAAAGAAAGGGAAATGGGTGTTAGAGGTGATAGAAGTTAAGTCTATAGTTTAAGAACCTTAAAATTAGAAGGCAAATTTTGAAAATGTGAAAAATCATTAAGTAGTTTGAAGGTTGGGAATTGTAAAAGTTGATGGGAAATAGTGAAAGGTGGGAGTTTTAAAAAGGAGTGTGAGGTTGAGAAAGGTTAGGTGGAAAATTAATTAATGGGTGAGGTGGCAACATATTGTGAAGGGTAAAATAAGGTGCCATCATGTCAATATGAGTCCACATTTTTTAGCAAGTATAGAAATGACTAACATTTCACAATGAGCCGACTCTTCACTATAGTAATGAAAAAAAAAATCCTTAAGTCATACTATTTTAGTTGTGAATATGTGCACAATCCAATCTTCTACTTGGAAACATACACATAAAAACTCATTTAAGTCGTATCATAACTGTACATCATATAATTCAGTTATATATGCATTTTACTGCCTCAAGCAAAATACATGCATATGAGCATATCTAAGCAATAAACTAGTAAATCATTATATGCATCCAATTGTAATGGTAGACGTATGTTCCATCCAGGAACATTTATGTACTGATACACTTAACATGAAATCTCTCATAAAACATCATCATAAATCACTATAAAACATATGCTATGCATGCTTTCATTTGCCCCTTGCATTCCCGTTTTCATTTCTTTACATGTCATTTCGCATCGTGTGTTGAGGGAATTAAATGCCCTTTTTGTTTCACGTGTTGAGGGTTTTAAACCCCATTTTCATTTCATGTGCTGAAGGACTTAAACCCCATTTTTCGTTCATAGCTATCATGAGGGACTGATCCGGCCAGCCGTGAGAGTATGTTTAATCAACAACTTGGGAAACCGTCAAACATACCATAACATCATTTGTCTTTTATTCTTGGTTCATCTTTCATGTACATGTTCATGTTGCATGTTATACATGCAATCATCAACATTATATGTTGGACACAAAATGTACATCATTTTTTAACACTTGTAGAATCATCGAAAGTGCTCATAAAACATCCATCAAGTCATTCAATGTCATCAAAAGTAATCGTAATGGTCCGTTTGAGTGTTTGATTTTTAAAACAGAATTCAATTTTTATTTGGTGTACAAATTTCAAGGTTTGACTTTTTAAAATAAGATGAATAAAATATGATTTGTTTTTGAAAAAGTTTAATAAAATATGATTTTTTTTTTTAAAAAAAAAAAAAAACAAAATCAGAATCATATTTGTTTTTGAAAATTCTTTTGCCAAACACACCATAAGCCTTCCTAAAGAAACTTGTATAAGTCTTGGAGTTGCACCCTTTTGCATGGAAAGAATCATACATCTCTTGTTGCAATATATGGAAATTCGGTGCTCAGGTCTTCAGTTATGGAAACATGCACGTCCGTTTATTTTGTTGCTGGAACGGCTCTTGTGTATGCATGGGCATCAGTGCTGCTTGTTTATGGAAAGATCTTTCCAAATTTGGTTCGGTGCTTGCTTATCATGGAGAGAAGACACGCCTCTTCTTCGGTGCTGTCTCTTTTTGCTGCAGCTCAAGAGTCTAACTTGTCTCCCGATTAGATGCACTTTCCTTAATTCTGTTCGGTTGCCACGGCTACAGGTCTAAGAATAATACACTCAAAAAGTCTCCACACGTCCAAAAGAAAAAGAACATTCAGCAGACAACAAGCAAGCTGAAAATGTGTTGCGCACTCTAGGTCTAGAAAAAAAAAAAAGTATTCACAATATGGCAGCGCCAACACATCCTTTTTGGTATGTCTTTGATTATTTCATTCTTAATGGCATATATACTGCTTTTATGGTGGCAGAATGACCCAACAGCAGGCATGGAAGTTGGCCTTTTCTTTGTTCCTTATTTTCTTTTAAGGCACTTTGCCAAAATTTCCGCTTGTGCATTTTTTACATAAAAACCACCATTATCTTTTAATGACCTACAAAACAAAACACCAAAACTACTCAAAAATATTAGAAAATAATAAAACTTAAGATTTAATAAATGCAAATTAAGGGGTCCAATTATACAATATTTAACACTCATCATTATGATTTTTTTTTTTTTTGTTGTTGAGAAAATCAGTATGATTATTTGATATAAAAATAATCATAATATTGGCTTAAATCTATTTTGGTATCTCACTGTTTCAATTAGAATAATTGAAACAATAACTGCTTTAAAGTCATCTAACTTGAAAGTTAGTATGATTATTTGATATAAAAATAATCATAATATTGGCTTAAATCTATTTTGGTATCTCACTGTTTCAATTAGAATAATTGAAACAATAACTGCTTTAAAGTCATCTAACTTGAAAGTTCAGTTATTTGGGGTTACAAAACTCTATTGTAAAATCATGACTAACAAATTTCAAATTGAAAAATTTAAATTATGGAAATTTCAATCCAATCAATTTAAATTCTTATTCTTTGAATGAGTATATTTAAATGATAAATAATTGTGAAGTATTGTAAAACAAATTTAAAATAACTCTCTTGTTAAAAACACACTAAAAAATCACAAATTTCAATTTTAAGTACGATCTTTAAAAAAAATAAAAATAAAGAGAGATAAGAAAAGAAAAGATAAAAGATGTCAAAAGAGACATTTAAAATGGAATCTAAAAGACAGATTTTCTCCGAACTGAGTTTTAATATATAAAAATATCATGTGTTTACTTAGTATGTTGGAAGCACATTTTTTTTTTTTTTTTTAATTCCAATGACAGTTGGAGAAAATTTTATTTAAAAATGTATTTGCTCTTTCAACTTTGCCATTGTAATTAAAAAAATACATGTGCCTCATAGGCAAATGAACACATGACATTTTTGTAAACTAGGTTGGAGAAAGAGTTTAGAAGAAAATTCTGCCCATAAAGGCGTCTAACCAACATTTTTATTTTTTACCTTTTTCTTTTTAGATCCCTCCAAAATGTTTTTCAACCATCCACAGAAATTACTCAATGTTCTACGATAATAATATTAATTATATGAACACATAATGCTTATATTTTGTACATTGAATTTATAGATAGAGGCACCTAATAGCCAATATTCATTTCAAGGTGGATGCATACATAATTACAGAAGACAAACATAACAATGTCTTTAAGAAGGCAATTTAGAGAAGAACAGAAGTTAGCATCTCTCTATGCCTCCTCCCTCTCCCTCCGTTGCGATCAATGAGTAATGCTACATACTACACCCACATCTCACTCCCATCTCATTAGGCAGGTATGACAGTGCCCATCAGCTCTTAAATCAGCCCTAATAAAAAAAGAAATGAAAAAACCCCAAAATAATAAAAGTGGAATAAGGGGTGTAGTATTTAGCATTACTTGTGGTCGATAGGATAACCCGATTAAAAGTAGAGTTCCAAGGTCATAAATCAACTCTTGAATCAAACATTTTCCTTTCTTCAACATAACCAGTCTGTTCAAACCTGTAAAACTTGTCACTAAATTCAAGCCACGCCCCATTACAAAAGCTTTGTTTTTTCAAACCCTAGGAAAATAATGGAACAAAAATTCCCGAAAGCTATACACCATGTTGGAAAAGAAAAAGAAAAATAGAAAAAGCACCATGTCATCTTGATCAACACACTTACCACCACTTTTCAACACCATCATCAATTCTGACACTAGGAACAAGATATTTCACAAAAGAGCCAAATGCTCTAAACAGGTATGACATCAATTTTTGACGTATCTTCGAATCTCAAAACAATACCCTCAAGGCTAGCAGGAAAGATACACTGGCCCCACTGGCATCCAGTTGTCAATGGCTCAGGTGGAGGGACAATCATAAGCACATTATCATTTCTCTGAACAACTCCCATCACACTAACCGTGCTCCCTTCTTTGATGAACCTACAAAACATCGGTAAAAGATCACAAGATTTTATCACACCGGTCTACCGTTACACACTTCTCTCAATCTTGATTACGTTAAGAAAGCAATAAGAAAAAGGAAAGAAATACATTGTTTGTCACTTATCCAATCATGAAATTATTATTATCTACCTATAAATTGGACTACACTTATGTGCCAAAGGCTGCCTCCCACCCAAGAGACAAAAGGAAAAATAGGAGGAAAGGAAAGAGTTAAAGTGAACCTCTGCTTAACATTTTTCATCAAACAAATAACTTAGGTGAGCTAAATTCTTGGAGATAAAATGATTTTTTACCCTTCTTTCAATCGCATTACACGATCATCACTTGAGAGATTCCTCTCTCCCAACCATCGGACAAAATCAGGAGACAAGTCTTTGTTTTCTGGATTAACATCAATAACAACGGAGTCATCAACATAAGGAGTCACCCTTGCGCCATAGCCAGTCTTGACCAATGCTCTTAACCCAGACTGGAAATCAGAGATGTAGAAGTCGACCACATGCCTCTGTAAAACAACATAAACAGAAGATTCAAGATAAACAGTTAAAATAAGTTGGGAAAGCCTCTGCACATTCCTGATGAACACAAGGTTTCCATTTGATAATGGCATGTCTGACCTGCATGCATCCATCAACATGAGGTGGAAACATAGCTTTTAAAGGAAAAAAGGCAAGGTTTTAATAACTGAAATTTTACATGATCAAGAACATTTGAAGAATGCTTGGACTCCTTTGAAATTGGCCCATCAATAAACAAAATAAATTAGAATTCCTCAGACATTGTCCAATAAAAAGAAAAAACTGATTGGACTATAATTTTGGAAGTGAAGAAAAGGATTTGAACAGATATGTTCTTTCTCTGTAATAGCTTATTGAGGATAAATGGCTAGAGTTCCCAGGAATGCAGGAAAACAAACCTGGGCTTCGTTTCACTCACAAAGCTCATTGGAATAGGGCATTGCCTGGCACTCAAAATTTGTGAAACCATATGGAAGAGTGGCCTTCTGTGTTTAATCAACAATAAGTTTAAATCTGACCGCAGTTGGATTATGGCAAAAAAACGTTTTTTTTTTTTTTTTTTTTTATAAGCAAAGAAGTTTATAAAAAGCATAAAGGCGCGCCCCTAAGCATACAAAAAGTATACAAAAATGACACCAAAACAGGAAAAAAGAGGGAAGAGAGGAAAAACACCCGAAAAACCCAAAAACAGGCAAAAAAAAAAAAGTCTCAGCATTATATACGCTTTTGCACTTCACATACACAAACCGTGAATCGATGTGTGCCTTTCTGGACTAATATAAAAAATTGTATTATTGGCACAACTACATAATACCGAGTGGTGGAGACACACCCCATGATTGTTTTCTAGAAAGCCTTTAAAAACCATGGGCTGGATCAAAGAAAAGAACAGACCTGGATAGCAGAAAAAGATTTGCAGCTCGAAAAAGGAGACAAAATGTCAGATATGCAGATGGCATCCAACCAGAAAGAAAAGGAAACCTCCGGCGTGATCAACCATTTTACCAGATTCAAATAAAAAGTAATTTTTATGCATACAACTAAAACAAAGATAGAATACTTCTCCACAAATGTTATGGAATGGTTAAGACTCAACTCATTATGAACTACCGATGTGACTATAAAGGTAATATTTTCTGTTACTCACCTCAGATGATCTGAGTCCCCATGTAAAACGACGATGTGTAGAATTGGCTGGCTTAGAATCCCATCCTCGGTACTCATATAAACTGGTAGATGTATAGACACATCTAGGAACTTTCCGGAAGGATGACTCAAGGGGTACATTACCACAGGTAACCACCTTTAGAATAACAAAACAAGACATCAAACTTTCTCATATGTGTCATTTAAGTGTGCAAAAAAGTTAACATTTAACCAGAGGATGACCATGCTCACGAGAAAAAACCTACCAAGCCTTAAAGCCATGTACATCACTACATCCATTGCACAAAATTCAGATTTGTGCAGCCAATTAATGCCCATTTATCACCCTCCCTCTCCTCTCCACACACACACATGAAGAAAAACAAACAAAATACTGAGTACAAAATATTGATCTTACCATTGAATAAATAAATCTTGTAAAGTTCAGATTTTTTTTTTAGGTCCATGTAGACAGATAATGACCTTACAAAAATTTGTCAATTGATGCTATTCATTAGAAAATATGTCATAAAAAAATCCTAGTAAAATCTGTCAAGATAAAAACTTGCTCAGATTTTTGGAAGAATTCAGTGTTTCCATGTCCAAGCAGTCCATTACCATGAGTAAGATGTTAGGATCATTTTCCTACATTTAGTATCACCATGTCTAGGTTAATTATTCCAACCCTTTATAGTAATTCCCTCTTTTATTCAAATTGTCGTTGCTCTGTTTTTACTGCCAGAGACAGAATGAAAACCTTTCTAGAAACCCAGAATTCTACGTTCTTTGCAATTAAATGTCTATATGAAGAGTTTGTTTTTCTTTAAATTTTAGGAGAAACGACAATAACTAACTTCATGTGGAATTCAACGATGCAAATTCAAGATAATGAGGATTGAATTCATAAAGAACAATGTCATCTTCACACTAGATTTTCACACCAGCTTCACACTGACTAATGTGGCGTGTTTTAAGTGGTTAACACTTTTTTTTACAAGGAGTTGACATGGAAAACTGCTTAAAACACGCCAAATTTGCCAGTGTGAAGAGTAGTATGAGTAGTATTATTCATTCATAAAACACTAAATCTTAAGAAAAATGATGGTAATAAAAGAAATGTAAAGAAAAAGAAAATGCATAAGTTACGAAAAGAAACAATTTTTTTTTCTTTTTTCCTGGAGAAAACAAAGATAGAAAGTCTGAACTCATATAAGTATATATCTCAAACATTAAACAATGCAACCATAGCATACAGAGATATAAATATCAGATCAACAATTCTTAAATTGCATACCCCAGAAACCTTCACATATTGCCCATTCTTGGCAGTTCTCAGTTCAGCATCGGGATAACGAGAAATGAAACCTGTGATAGCTCTTCTTCCCCAACAAGTATTCCAAATGAATAATGCAGCAACTGTGCCAAAAAGAATTATTACAACAATGAGCAGAATCACATTGTGGACCGCTCCAAGAATAAAACCACCAGCAATGAACCCCATCACAAATATCAGAATCACAGACCACAGAATTGGCTTTGGGAAATTTCTTCTGAAGGAATATTCATCATCTTGGCTAAGAGTAGTCACGGATGGGTTGTGAGCGACAGAAGAACCAGGTATTTTGACTGATCCCATAGATTCCAAAGGACCAGAGACCTTTCTTGGGGCCCCAGATGAATTTAGTGGGCCAGAAGAAATGGGCCCAGATGTAATAAGACCTGTTGCAGGAAGAACTGGTGGGATAGGGCCAGAATTTTGGCGTGTCACTCCACCAGATTGGGGACCAGATGTCTTCTTCACAGGATCACCATGCTTATTAAGTGGCCCAGAATTTGATTTCTTTAATGAAGCTGAGCCAGACATGCCTGAAGATACAGGACCTGATGTATACCCAGCCCGAGCTGATGCATTACCCGTGATGGGTCCTGAATGCGTTGCAGCACCTCCAAAAGATGCAGTCCTTGATGAGCTATTTAACTGTCCAGATTTCCTAGACTTAGAGCCATCCATAGGGATATCAAACATTTTACCCAATTCCCCGGACTTCTTGATATCACCACCAGTATAGGGCATAGCAGTTGAACTCATCGTGGGAGTCCTTTCTTTTGGCTGCTCAGGCCGGCCTGAGACATAGAGGCCATTGCTGAGCTGATGAGATGGGAATCTGGAACCCATCAAGCTCTTTTAAGAGACCCCAAAAGAAGCCACACAATAAAGACAACCACCAGTATGCTGAAATAATATTCGAAGTCTTACTGCAAAGAAAGGAAAAATGAAAACATATTTTAGAACGGAAACTTTGAGAATGTCAAGAACAAAGCATCAGGAGTAAAATCTTAATTTGCACAACTAAACTTGAATTTAAGGAGAAAATGGACCAAAGTGCATGTACAAGGCCACTATCTTTCAGTCAATATCAGAATTTTCCAATCAAACCAAAACATAAGTGGTCTGACAACAATCCACAGATGCCAACTCAGAATGAAAGACCAGTAAATAGTGACATAATGCTATCAAGGTTTGAAACAAACTAGTAAAACCACCATATGAAGAATATCAGTAAATCAGGATGGAAACAACTTGTGAACGTAATACAGTTAAAGCAGAAAATAAATATAATATACAAACAACGTATTGGGCCAATACATGATGTTCAAGAGAGTTAACAATAAGATCGAAAGAAACCCTGACAGCATAACTAGAAATAAGCTATGTCATACAATCCAATATTGTTAGCTTGAACAGTAGTCAGTTTTGGTAGGTGAGTGAAGCTGGGGGTGGGTAACAGACCCAGTTACCGCTGGCAAATTTGGGCTGCTCTGTTTCGAATTCTTCTTTGATGCGTCTGCTCCATTGTCTTCTGTGTGCTCAGTTGTAAGCACAGGGTCCCTCAAGTTCAGTGCTACTCCTTTGGTGGTTCTGGATGATAAGGAATTCTCTAATACTGAAGTGTTTTTCCAGGTGTCAAATTTCACTATAGATGGGTCTAATTCCGATGCCTATTCTTCGGGGGCTGCTGCTTTGGGTGCTTGGCTTCACTCTTCTTGTCCGGTGATGTTGGAGTGTGGGACACCTACCTACCCGTCGGATTCCAAGCAGGTGCATAAATATTACTGGAAAGCAAAGAAAGGCAGTGTAGCTCAATTGGATGTTTCTCTGCTTGCGGAGGCTGCGGCGGCAATTAGTGTTCCAAAGGTGTAGTCTTGGGGTGTTCTTTCTCAGCCCTCAGTCAGGGCCGTGGTCCAGCCCATACTGACGCTAGGTGGGGGACGGGTTGGTTTGGATCCCTTGATCCTTGATGGAGACTAAACCATTGTAGCTCTCGAAGATAGGGGCTTGTCTTCTTGCCGAGGAAGTATCAGTGGCTGCGGCGCTTCCTGTGCTAGATTCCGATGGAGTGGCAACTTTCGTGAAGACTGATGTTAAGCATTCTACTCCGGGGAGGAGTTTCCTTCGGCGGGATTTTCTCAATCCGAGTTCAGTAGTGCAAGTTTCTCCTCACTATTGTCTAAAGTGTCGGTCGTGTCGCCATCGACTCTGGTTCTTTAAATTATTGTATTGTGAATGATGAAAGATTTGGGTTATTGTTTAGTTGTATTTTTCATTTTTTACCTGTTCGTTTGTGTTAAATTTCTTCGGGATTGATGATTTGAATGGTTGAAATTTGGGATGGATAGATTTGAGAATTTTTAATCCATTTGTTTTTTCTATATCTATGTGAGCCCTTTTCCGCCTCAAAAATACCCACCAACAAAAGAAAGTCGGTGGTAGTTCCAACTCTTCCGACAAACTTGGTGGCGGAAACATAATATCTATTTCTGCCACTGAGTTCACAGACACCCAGCATAAATGAAGCTAGGAAAATAATAGATAGCATATCAAATCTCATGTACTACATTTTTTTTTACTAAAAAAAATGGCAAAACTCAGCTCATCTAACTCAAACAACTGAGGAGGTTCTTTGCTTTCTAAGGGCCAAAATAATTAAATGTCTTTTTTGTTCCTTTTCTGTCCATTCTTACAAATAGAATAGTTGAAACTCCATAAAATGATTTTAAATCCAAAACTTCCTAGGACAGCTCATACATAGAAAAACTACGTCAACTAAAACCAGAACGCTCATAACTCAAAAACACCAAAACCAACCAACCCAACTAACTCCTTATTGCACATCAAGGGGCAGAGATGAGAGTAAATCAAAACTCACAAAAGCATATGTCTTTCGAGACCAGCCATCCAAAGAACCATTTTTGAAGCATAGATCAAAGAAATATAGGTCAATGAAAACACCTTTTTGCTTTTAAATTTATTAGTCTACTCATTTAGTTTCGATCGGTAAGATTTGCACCTAAGACCAATGCCCTACAAATTGAGCCAAAGCCCACATGGCTTACCCTTAACAACATTTTGAACAAAATTCAAGAAAATGCAAATCGAAAGCCCAATAGACTCGGAGGATAAATGATCCAGGTGGAACTCATGAGAAGAAAAAGTATCAGAATTATCCAGTCACAAGAAGGATCCTGAAACGATACCATTTTTAGGAGAAGAAATAATAGCCCAAATCCATATAAATTGGATTCCAAAACGTTGGATCAAAGAAAGCTTTCAGAAGTAAAGACCACAGTATAGATGAAATTTATGATTCAAAAGATCCAAAGAACTATATAGTTTCCAGACATCTACCATCCACAAAACAAAAACTCAAGCTCGAATCAGAAAAACAAAGCACATATCACATCACCATTTTGTGCAAACGAAGGAAATTGAAGGACTGGTACAGTAAGTAGAAACTCCAAGATCTGAGAGTTCATTTGAATGGATGTTTTGGTTTAATTGCTACCCAAACAAAAACCTAAAATATTCAAAACTTGTTTTATGTTACCTTTTCATACATTTTGGGACCAAACAAGAATACTAACACGAAGGAAAATTGCCCACACTTCAAAAGGATATAAATATGAAAGATCTTCTATTTTTAGAAGGGTTTCAACCATAACATATTCAGACCTCTAACCATCAACTATATACCAAGATAGATAAAGCATTCCCACAACCTCATTCTGACCAAAAGTCCAGATATGAGGAAGATCTGAATTAAAAAAAGAAAAAAGAAAGAAAGAGAGAGATTACAGGACTTAAGCTTCTTTTGGATCTGAGAAACATAAACAATGAGAGCTGAACGATGAAAAAGAAATTAAAATCAGTTCTTTAACCAAACATACTGTAAAGGAAAAGGTAATGATCCACACTAAATTTCAGAAAAATAAATTTTCACGGACAAAATCAAAGAAACAAGGCATACCCAGATCAGCATTTTGAGCGACAAGGAAGGGAATGGGGAAGATCTACACAGATAAGCAGAGTAAGCAAAGGGGTCTGAGAGTTGAATCTATGGAAAAGGGTCTGAACGGTGATAAAAAAGAAAAAAAGAGATCGGCATACCTGAAAAAGAAGTAAAATGAATGGGGGGAATGGAAATGTTGAAGTTAGTAGTAGTGGTGGAAGTTGTGATTCTGCTGGTGACACTGAGATCCCATCTCCATGGCAGTAGCCATCTCTCTTTCTCTCTCTCTCTCTCCCTCCAAGGTTTTGTTTTCTCTTTCTCTCTCTTCAAACAGCCGCAACAACGGGTGGGTTGTCTCGTCCCGCAAAAACCCACCAAACTAAGGAAAAATATTTTAAAAGTAAAAAAAAAAAAAAAAAAAAATGAGAGCTTCCGCGGTCTCTTTCTCTTTTCTGTCGCTTTGTTCTTTCTCTTGTGTCTTCGGTCAGATCCGCAAGTAATATTTTGGTTAAATGGTTGCACGAAGAGGCGGTGAGAGTTTTAAATCCAATCAATCAATCGATATCATCATGCCTTATTATAAACAAAAACAAAATGGAAAGAATACAAATTCCTCCAATTGAAGCAAATATTTTTCCTAAACTATTAGGAAATTGTAATATAACTCCTTTTGACAAACAATACCTTTAAATATTTTCAAAACGATAAAATTACCTTTTACAAATTCTTAAAAGAAAAAGAAAACCACCACAGCGCCTTGGGGTTGGGTCACCAAAAAAATAAAATCCTAAGTTTATTATTTGTGTCATCTTTTGCATAAAGAAGGTATACATTGCAATTTTTTAGTAGTTTACGGGAACATTACTTCAATTTATAGTTTGTGAAGGACATTGTAAATTGCCTACTCCCATCTTACTGGGTTGATATAACGGTCTTCATTTTTCTACCAAATCAACTATTTTCTTTTTTTTTTTTTTAAAAAAAAAAAATGAAATAAGCACCGCCACATCAGGCTAATAAGATTGAGGTGGGATGAGGTATGACAAATAAAATTTCTCAAAAAAAAAAAAAAAAAAAAAAAAAAAGCCTTGTGAACAAGTTTTGATACTACTATTACTAATAATAAAGAGTAATGTTAGAAACCACACTTTTATTCCACCACTATTTTACCTTAATGAGTCAATTTATTTTTTTAACAATGACTAATTGACACTGACACGTCAGTATAATAGGATAAAAGTGTGGTTTTTAGTATTATAAAATTAGTCTTGTGATTTCAACAATTTGTAATCAGTCCCTAAGATTGAAAAAGTGGCTTAAAACTCCTTGTAATAAACAAAAATGACAAATAATTTCTTACCGCGAACTTTGGTTTGAAATTTTGATGAAAACTGTAAGAGTGACACATCAACATCAATAATTTTTATTATTATTATAGGAGGCACATGTCACATTATTATTGATAGTGATGTGGCACTCTAATAGTTTTCATCAAAATTCCAAATAGAAGTTGGGAGTAGGGAGTGATTTATCATTTTTGCTTTTAACATAAAATTTTTCAAGTAATTTTTTAAACTTTTGAGAACTGGTTGTAAATCAATGCAACCACGTAAACTAATTTTACATTTTTCTCAAAAGAAACATCAGTTTTGGTATAAAAAATAAATGCCAGTAAAACTCAAATAAATTTTATTTGTTCCTTAGATAAATTTAAGGAAAAGTATAAATTTAGTGCATGAATAATTGCGCAATTTCAATTTACTCATCCAACTTTTAAATTCAATTTTTAACTCATTAAATTTTTTGGTTAAATATATTTTTGCCCCCTGAATTTTAACAATTTTATTTTTTTCACCTCAGTTTCATTTTCGATCACATGTGGTATCTTGTTTATGGGCACTTATCCAAATAGTACCTTTACCCACCTGCCATTAAGAAAAATAAAGAATTTTCACATCAAACAATTCATAACTCGACATATGTCATATACCTTATTAAAAAAAAAATTTAAAAATTAATTATAAACAAAAACAATTTTTTCTTTAAAAATAAAATAAAATGAAGGAATGGCTCAAGCCAACAATTTGGGGTGGTTTGGGCCGTGGCCACCCCACTTTTGGCCTAGGGGTGGTTTTTCAGCCACCCCCAAAGGGTCAAAAAGAAAAGGAAAAAAAAAATAAAAATGTATGGGTTTGGCCCCTTAGATTGTTTGAACCATTCCTATGGGCCATGGGGTGGTTTGGTCACCCCATACCGGCCGTAGGGGTGGCTGAAACCATCCCTATGGGGCCCAAAATAAAATAAAATTGTAGGGGTTTGGCCCCTTGGGGGAGGCCAGAACCTCCCTCATGCCTTCTAGGGGTAGCCGTGCTACTCCCAAGGCCCTTAGGTTGGTTTCGGCTATCCCTTCAAAATTTTTTTTTAATTTTTTTTTTTGTTTTTATTTTTTAATTTAAGTATATGACATATGTCAAATTTTGATTGGTTTGATGTGAAAATCCGTTAGTTTTCTTGACGACAAATGAACGGATATACTATTTGGGTATATCAGTATATGCTCATAGCGAGATACCATTTATGATCGAAAGAGAAATTAAGGTGAGAAAAAATAAAGTTGTTAAAATCCTGAAGGCAAAAAAGTATTTAATCTTAAATTTTTTACCTTTTTTCGCTGCACTAATACTTCTATTGAAAACAAATTAATGTCAAATAAGCAATTTTGTCATTTTAGTTTAAAAAATAAGTTTTTGTTGTATTAAAAAAAACAAGGGGGTGGCCAGCCCTTAGTAGAGGTTGACTTCAAGAGCCATCCTAAACTCTACTTCTCCCCATCTATCCTTTATGTTTACATCTTTTTTTTACAAATTTTAATTTTTTAATCAAGTAAACAAAAAAATTAACTAACGGGGCAAAATTGCTTACATATCATTTACACGTGTTTAAGACGGTTTTGGATAGAATGAGTAAAGTGAAAAACGCGCAAAAAAAAAAAATTAAAATTAAAAAATTGAGTGAGTAAATTAAAATTGTGGGATTACGTGGGGAGAAAATTTATATTTTTCTTAAATGTAATTTGGAAAATGTAAAGAGGAATAGTTTGTAAGTGAAGTGGTTGGAGAGAAAATGTTTTATAGGTTGCAGCAGTTTGGTGGGTTGTTACTTGTTAGACACTAATGATGGCTCGAAAAAAGAAGAGGCTCATGGGGCAGGGCAGATGATAATAAATACTTTGAATGCAACAACAACAACTGTCTTTTACCTAAAAACAAACATTAGATGCAAGTATCTCATTTGGCCATCAAGCACACTTAAAAAATCTAGTATTACCCTACTTACCAATGAATTATCTTGGGTTCATGCGATTTGAATTTATTAAAGTATCAATTAAATGATTAAATTTATCTTTTTTTATCAGCTTGAACTTTTGGAACAAGTAGTGATTTAACAGAATTCACAACAACTAGTTGTCTTAATTGTTAATAATTTGCGCAGCTGATGTGAGGGAGCAGACCTGCCTATTTGGATAGGCAGTCGAATAACTCAAAATTTATTCAGACAAGTAAGTTTTATATAGACATTCTTACATTAGCTGCTCAAATTGCTAACAATTAGAGATGTGTAAATTGTTTGTTTTATAATTTAATTTATTGTTATTGTTATGATTTCTCTTTTAGGCCATAATCACAAATGGTTTGGAAATGTTATGGTAACTCCCAAATTATATTTTTCCACATTATCCTCTCTTAGCTAGGATAAGTTGTATCATAGATCCTAGCTTGTTAGAGAAAATAATGATTGTAATAGGACTATGTACATGCATGTTGTTAATTCATACTCGTGTAATGAACCTTGATTTTTTTTTTCTTACACGAAAATTGTTGTAAATTATCCATGAAGATTTAATATGTGCAAAGTTATTTATTAAGTAATTAGGGATAATAGGTCATTATCCACCATAACTATTATTTGGAACAAATGATATAATAGCATTTCATTACAAGGTAGGTGGATCCTTCACATAGTCCAGTTAATGATTATGTATAGAAAATAATTATGATTGAAAGAGGGTGTGTGTATTGAGGAAGATTGTTGGGTACGTATTAAGTGAGAAAGTATGTAAAAGATAATAATGACATTCTTCATTGCTTGTATCACAATTTAGGCACGAGGCATGACAACAAGGGGAGCCTTCACCCTTGGTGGTCTCCACATAATTGCAAAAAACAATTAATATAATTGCTAGAAGAACAAAAAGTCTGCTTAATTCTTTAACTTTGATGCCTTATGCTTATAGGATTCACATATATTGATTCTTCATTTTTTTTTATTTTTTTTTTCTTAAAAAAAATAATTTAAAAAAAAAAAAAAAAAAAAAAACTGTACGGCCTATTATTGTTTATCATCGCTACAGCTTAGAATTCCACTTACATTAATCCTCAAAACAAAACCATAAACGACAAGAGCATCAAAAACCCACACCCAAGTCCTCATTATCCTACCCGCAAACGCAGCCTCTAATAGACGAAAATGGCTGAGCGACAAAGAGACATAGAGAGAGAGAAAGAGATAATGGAATATATGATGCTTCACATATACATACGGAGGATTACTGTAGTATTTTTTTTTTTTTTTTTTTTTTTGTCTGGTGTCTAGAGTATTCGAGGTACTCAACTTCCAGTTTATCACAGTAAACAATTCACTAATAAGATGTCCTCTACAATTAGGTTACTGGCCTTTATGTACACATAATTCAGGCACATTATCACTAAAAGTAAATTAAGCCCAATTCACTAAGCTATTATGGCAGGCCAAAGCGCATTATTCACTAATATACTCATTACATTTCGATGCTTAAGTCAACAAATGACTCTCAAGAGAAAACTGTAGAAAAAGAGTAAGAGATAATGGTTCAAAATGTGCGTGCTCCTTCTAAGGAGATAATATTTAAAGATGGTTTTTGAATGCTTGTCACGTGGGAGGCTGGTAGCAATCTGATTATGGGCTACGATAAGTTATATCCACAACAGTTGCCCCAATGGTCAAACTGTCCAACTACAGAGCATTGGGAATCTGATTTTGGTTTGCTTCTTTTTTTTGTTCTTGGGTAAAATGAGTGTCAATGACCTAAGACTTTGAAGCGATTCAGGAAGGCCCCCTTTGAAAGTTTTATACGAGCGGCCAAGTATGAACTTACGAGGAGAGGGTCTAAGGTCCGACAAAGTGTTTTGTCGGAAATGATTCGAGGGAGATTCTTTCTTTCTTGAAAATTTTCGAGGGGAGTCCTTATGGTCTTGGGCCCCTCCCCAAGCCAGGTTTAATGAGAGGTGATCTTTTCGTTGGGGCATTTTGATGTGCAAATTTTAATACTCGCAAGCGCACAAATCGTTTGTAATATAGTGTGTGTAGAAGTGCGAGGTCGAATTCACATGAAATTGTATTGCGAAAATTAATTTCTATTTAAACTAATTTTATCTTAACCTAATTCTGAATTTTAGGATTTTGTGAATAAAAGAAAAAAAATTAAAAAAAAAAAAAAACACTAAGGTTTTAGAATCCACCTCACCATATCAAATAATATACTTTTGTATTTTATTCATACACCCGATAAACAATTAAGACATATTCATTATTCAAGGTTCCATAAAAATTATATTAAATCATACAATGAATCCAACTTAATAACAAATCACAACTGTTAGTATTTTTATTGGCCACATTCTGGATAAAACAAAAACACTTTATGTAATGATTGCGTTATAAAGTGTTTTTGTTTTAACAGGATAGTCGGTTTTCAATTCAGAATCTTCATATATCCAAACAATGATCAAATCAAAGACTATAACTGATCACAAGCTTCTACAAAATGTTCATGAAGAGACCTTGCAAAATCCAAGACAAAACAACCAGTTCCTGTGCAACCGTCTGGACAGGCCTTTGAAAACGTCTGGACGCCCCGCAGTGTCTTACAGATAAACATTAAAGACGTCCGGACGTCAAAGCAACATCGTCCGGACGATGGGTCAATCAGTATTCAACAAGGAATTTGATTTGAGAAGTCGACACTGTTTGGGAAGTCTCTGCAAGCCTTCCGGACGATGTCTAGTATTTCAGAATATTTTAGAGTTCCGTTCAAACGTGAAAAGGATTTTAGCGAAGACCGTCCGGACGCTCGGTCAAGCTGTCCGGACGTGAACCTGATAAATGAATTACGCTGTTTCTGAAAAGATATCACAAAAAACCGTCTGGACGTGGCTAACTTTCGCTTGGACGCTCGCCAGCCAGAGTTCGAATCTCAGCAGTTTTTGAGGTCTCTTGAAGCCTATAAATAGGGGGCTCTAGGCTAGTGTTTTGTACAGAATTTGACAGTGAATTCCATAGTGCTTTGAGAGGGTGTTTAGGGAGAATCAAATATCCGCTAGCTCTCAAGTCATTGCCGGTGTGTGCTCAGTTGTTCGTGTGAAGTCTATCTTAGGGAAAAGAAATCCATCAAAAACCCCTTCAGGTGAAAGATCTGGTTGGGAAGCGTTCGTGTTGGGTGATGAGTGCCAAAAAGTGTATATTTGAACCCCTTAATTTACATTAGTTAAACCTTTAGCTTTATTATTTTCTGATGTTTTGGTTAGTTTTGGTGTTTTTGCAGGACATTAAGAGAAAAATGGTAATTTTCAAGTGAAAATACATAAAAAGCTGGAAATTCAGAATTCCTGGGAAGTCGATCGATCGAATCTCAAGTCGATCGATTGAAAATTGCCCTAAGTCGATCGATCGATCGAATTTATGCGGAGCTGGAATTTCAGAAACCCTAGCTAACTCTATAAATACCATTCTTTTCTCATTTTTAGGAGAGGAGGCCGAGAAGAGGCCGCTTGGGAGCGCCCTAGGCGCCGTTCTCATTGTAGTTTAGGGTTTTTGGTTTGATTTTGACCTAGAACTTCAATCATTTGTAAGTTTCTTTGATTTTAATGCATTCTTGTTGTTTATTTATGCTTTCTTTAGTTATGTGTAGTTAAAATTTCGTCTAGGGTTGATGATGAAACCTCACCATTGAAGAGAAACTAAGTTTCCATGCTTGTTTACGTTATTTCAGTTTATGGGTTTTGATTTCTCATTGTTCTACTTCAATTATTGAGATTATTGTTGGATATCCCTTGTGATTTCCGGATACAAGTGATGATTTGATATAACTTCATTAAATTGATGGCTTGGGTTTTCATTTATCAAAATGTTGGATATTCGTTGTGTTTCATTCCATGGATACATTTGATGATTTAGTCAAAACTAGATATCTTTTGTGATTTGTGCAAGTATGGATTCATCGAATGATTTAAACAACTTTTGAAGCAAAGTAGAGCATACCTAAGTTTTGCATGTGAAAACTTCAAATATGTGTGATGAGCATGAGAATAGGTTGCTACGATTTGGTGAGTGTGGATTCCAAAACCCTAGACCTCTTTATTTTCATTAATTTCGTTTATGTTTTCTTTTGTTAAAAATCCCTAAATTTGGAACTAGGTTAAAATAGGATTAGTTTGAATAGAGATTAATTTTCGCAACACAATTCTCTGTGGGATCGACCTCGCACTTGCAAAACGCTATATTGCAAAATGATTCATGCACTTGCGAGTATTATAATTTGCACAACATTGGGTTACACGTCAGAGTTAAAGGTATGACTACTGCATAGAGTTATGTGAGTACGAGTGTCTTGTAACTAGCTTTATTTTTTGATAGTGGATTTCCTGGGTTTGGCTACCCCGGAGTGGTTTTTTTCTCTTCATAGAGTTTCCACTTCGTAACAAATATCTTGTCTTATTTAAATTCCGCATTTTAAGATATTTGTTTGCACACAAACACATACACTTGATTTAAATTAGAAGTCAATAAATATTTTCAATAACGAATACCCAATTGAAATCAAATCATCCAATGTATCCGTTTTGACAAACAAATTACAATGGATATCCTCTTTCAACCAAATCATTCGATGTATCCATCGGTTGAAACACATTGAATATCCACTTTTCATAAATAATCATTCAATCAAAAGACATAAATCAATTAATTGAATATTGAACTTGAACAATAATTTGATAAATATCGGAGTTGCATAAGATAAAATAACAAGAATGAAAGTATTGTCAAATGTGAGGTTTCATATTCAACATTAGTTGAAAAATTAGCTATTCATCACTAAAAAGAAAATACTAAATTTTATTAAGAACATAAATATAAAACTTGCAATGAATAGAAGCCAAAGAACCTAGTTGCTGCTATATACAATGTTGGAATGTGTCCTAAGTGGTGCCTAGCATGGGGTATTTATAGCAGAAGATTATGTTAAACCTAACTTTTATAAAATGACACATCTACTCCTCTAAACTGTAATAGGAGAAAAGAATGCTAGGGTTTAAGGCCATATTTTCAAAATGACACTTCTACCCCTCAAAAACCCTAATAAGAGAAAAGAATGCTAGGGTTTGGAGTGTCTGTAGCCGTCAGGAACAAGGAATTTCGTGTTCTTATATTGCGGGGCACTTATGATGTAGCAGACATTCGAATTAGGAAAATTCTATTTCACAATGATTTGTAGCATTTTGAATTAGCTTTCCAATGCCACTAATTTCACTTTAATGTGATACTTGAACTAAAAGTTATGGTTAAAATACTATGACTTATGCAGAACCTGAAATTTAATCTAATCCGATTTTGATTTCCAAAATTTGCATTTTTCACTTTAAAATTATTGTTTTCTCTCCATGATCTGCAAAATACCAAAATATAAAAACTAACAAAAAACATTAAAAAAATAACAAAGCTAAAGGTTTAGCAAATGTGAATTAAGGGGTCCAAATGTGCAATATTTGGCACTCATCAAATACCCTCAAACTTACATTTTGCTAGTCCCTTAGCAAAACAAAATGAAAAATAAAATCAAAGCAAGAAATATAAATCCGCTTTCATGCGAGAGATGATTGCATTTAGCGTATGCAACAAACCTTTTAAATCTCTAGGACTCCCTAGAAGACGAGTGAAGTCTCGTGAGGGTTTGCCAAAAATGATACCCACAAACATTGAAACACTATTTTGTCAACAAGAAAGAATTTTCACACAAACCACGGTTCATACGTGATTAGCATGCTTAAAAAGACAAACACCATCATCAACATCAATAGGAGATCCAACATCGAATCACTCATAAATGGACAATTAAGACATCACCTGTTCTCAAAAGTGTAGAGTGAAATTAACATACAATCATGAGGTTTCATTTTAATCTCAAGATAAGTACCTCAAAAATCATTGGAATCCCTATCAAATGAAACAACCAAGGCAAGATATGTCAATTATTTTATTTATAGTTTTTTTTTTTTTTTTTTTTTTTTTTTTTTTTTTTTTTTATGTAGGCTGTGTGCAATGCTCGACTCCCTTAAGCTTTGAAATTGACCGATGTAACGAGTGTTGAGTCAGTGACTCCCAAATTAAATGGTCTTAGGGCACTAGATATAGAAACATCGCTAATGGCTTAATTACTCAAGTCAAAAAGGCTACGAAGCCAAACTAGCCATACAATCAACCAAATTGAAATTCTCACCTTTTGACGCGAACACTTAATGCTTAGTGAGGCAAGAGGCCCGGTTACTCAGTGAAAAACTCAAAATGATCTTCTTTCTTTTTTTAATATATATATATTGCAAGTCAAGGTTATTTATCAATAGATCATCCAACAATCCTCAAAATACACAATGATTAAGTACAAATTCATACTCCACGGATTGCATGCTAATGTGCTCGTGATAATTCAACTCAAATAAGTGAAGTCTTACTAGCCCAAAAATAAGTCAAAAGACTCTGATTCCTAATGACATGATGTGTTCAAAACTATAAGCAAGCCAATGAAATGTAAACTATAGCTATGGTTTAACTCAAACTTGAAAACAACAATTTTTTTTTTTTACAAAATTTTAAGAACAAAAAGGCAACTAAAAATAACCAAACAAAGTGTTTTTTCCATACCCCCAAACTTGAACTACACATTGTCCTCAATATTTAGTGTAGAAATACGTTACCAGAAGGGAATGGATATCCGAGGTGTGAAAAAGGCCAAGGAGCCCCCCCAAATTTAAACACTAAAGACCTGTCAAAAAAAACTAACAACAACATTTTCTCATAGAAACAAAAATCAAAAGGTTAATTGCTGTCAGAAACAAAAATAAAATAACAAAAAATCAAATGTATAGAAAGTAAAAGGGAAAAGAAAATTTACAACGCCTTCCCCGATCACGTGGATGTCCAACCAATCCCTTCCACCCTTTCTTCTTTGAAATTTGATACCCTTCTAGAAGAATGTGTCGCCTTCTTATGTAGCCAACTTGCTTGCTTCGAAGGATCTTCGTAGGATGATGGTTCCTAGATTTTTGATCTTGTGTGCATCGATCCTTGAGGCTTTTAGCAGAAGATGGCTTTTGGAGACATTGAATAACTGAAGCTTGGGGCTCATGAAATGTCTCAAAAGGGATTGTGATGAAGGAATGTGCTTCAGTACTCACTTCCTTGTCATTGCACACATGTGGATTTGGAGGGGGCTCTGTGTGCTCAAGGTGCTCAACAGATTCCAAGTGCTCTCCTTTCTCTTCCTCCTCAACTGCTGAATAATATGTGTTGGGGAATGATATCTTAGTGGTTTCCCCATTCTCAGGTTGTATCTCGGGAGTGGAATCCAATAAAGCCTCATCTTGCTTAGGTACCAAGTGAAGGTCAGCACAGCTTTCTTCAAAAGGATCTTCCAGACTTGGCTCATTAACAACCTTTTCAAAAACTACCTCACTCCCAAGTGTGGTGGCGGCTTGGACATGCTCATAATGAAGATTGTTGGAGTCATCCTCATCAATCATGTAGTGCCCGTCAACCATCAACTGACCCTGAAGCTCTTCTTCCTCTATTCTGGCGACTTCAGCAACCAGATATTTCATCTGTCCTTCTATTCGGGCAATCGCTTAAGTGTTTTCCACAGTAGCATTCTTCATATCACTAATAGCTTGGCTTGTGAGATGCATGAAGGCCTTGAGAGTGTCTTCCAATGATGACTGTGGTGCCGGTTGATTGAAGGATGAATGATGGGAGGATTGGGTATCAAATTGCAGATATTCAGGATGATGCAGTTCATGAAATTGGGGAGCACAATTTCCCATGGCTTGAGCTTGCCATGAGAAATTAGAATGGTTGCTCCAGTCTGGATTGTAAACATTGGAATTTGAATCAAATCCCGGGCTGGAGAAATTTGTGTTCATTTGCTCATATGAAAAATTATGGAATTGTCCCCTAGATGGACAATTACTGGCACAATGATGAGGATCAGAGCAACATGAACATGGTCCATATGGGTGATAATTCATGTTTTACAATCACTTGTTAACATGCAATTATCCTACTAAAAATATGAACCCCCTTTTTTTTTTGCTAAAAGAAAATGAAAGTGGGGTAGACAGAATTCTTTAAGAGCCCAGGTTCGTTCCCAGGAAAGTGAGGGGGGTCACACCGGATACACTTAAATCCCAAGACTTTCCTAGCTAGAACTTGCCTAGACACTTGGAAAGCGTCGTAAGACGACACTAGCAATTTTTTTTTTTTTTTGAAGATTAAAAGAAAAATTGCACAAAAAAAAAAAATGAAGACGAACACGAATGCATACAACAAACAAAGACACCAGAAAGGTAAGAATTAAAACTTACAAGCTTGGACCAAAAATAACTTTTTTGGCAAAAAATTTCTGCTACTGAACTTTTCTAGGTAACGCCTCCAGTGTTGGTTCGATCGATCAACTTCGAAGGTCGCTCGATCGATGAAGCGCTCAATCGACTTTGATGGTCGCTCGATCGACTTCTCAAAATTCCGCACAACCTGAAATAACAACATAACAGAAATCCTTGCTTTTCTTTTCTTTTCTTTCTTTCTTTCTTTCTTCTTCTTCTTTTTTTTTTTTTTTGGTTAAACGATAAAGCAAAAGCAAATAAAAATAAAAAGAAGCAAAAATTGGAAGAAGAAAAATAAAACAAAAATCTACCTAAACTAGTAGAAAGATAAAATCAATTCAAACAAAAATCAATTTTCGCAAACAAAATAATTTCCCACCAACGGCGCCAAAAACTTGATGTGCAAATTTTAATACTCGCAAGCGCACAAATCGTTTGCAATATAGTGTGTGTGCAAGTGCGAGGTTGAATCCACAGGAAATTGTGTTGCAAAAATTAATTTCTACTTAAACTAATTTTATCTTAACCTAGTTCCGAATTTCAGGGTTTTGAGAATAAAAGAAAAATAAAATAAAATAAAAAGCACTAAGGTTTTAGAATCCACCTCACCATATCAAATAACACATTCTTGTATTTTATTCATACACCTGATAAACAATTAAGACATTCATTATTCAAGGTTCCATAAAAATTATATTAAATCATTCAATGAATCCAACTTAATAACAAATCACAACGAATACCCAATTGAAATCAAATCATCTAATGTATCCGTTTTGACAAACAAATCACAATGGATATCCTCTTTCAACCAAATCATTCGATGTATCCATCGGTTGAAACACATTGAATATCCTCTTTTCATAAATAATCATTCAATCAAAAGACATAAATCAATTAATTGAATATTGGACTTGAACAATAATTTGATAAATATCGGAGTTGCATAAGATAAAATAACAAGAATGAAAGTCTTATCATAGGTGATGTTTCATCCTCAACCTTAGTCATCACTAAAAAGAAAATACTAAATTTTATTAAGAATATAAAAATAAAAACTTACAAAGAATAGAAGCCAAAGAACCCAGCTGCTGCTATGTACAATGTTGGGATGTGTCTTAAGTGGTGCCTAGCATGGGGTATTTATAGCAGAAGATTAGGTTAAACTTAACTTTTACAAAATGACACCTCTACCCCTCTAAACCCTAATAGGAGAAAAGAACGCTAGGGTTTAGGGCCATATTTTCAAAATGGCACTTCTACCCCTAAAAAACCCTAATAAGAGAAAAAGAATGCTAGGGTTTGGAGTGTCTGCAGCCGTCAGGAACAAGGAAATTCGTGTTCTGATATTGCGGGACACTTATGACGTAGTAGACATACGAATTAGAAAAATTCTATTTCACAATTATTGTAGCATTTTGAATTAGATTTCTAACGCCACTAATTTCACTTTAATCTGATACTTGAGCTGAAAGTTATGGTCAAAATACTATGACTTGTGCAGAACCTGAAATTTAATCTAATCCAATTTTGATTTCCAAATTTTGCATTTTTCACTTTAAAACTACCATTTTCTCTCCATGATCTACAAAATACAAAAATGCAAAAATTAACAAAAAAATTAAAAAATAACAAAGCTAAAGGTTTAACAAATGTGAATTAAGGGGTCCAAATATACATTATTTGGCACTCATCACATTTCATAGCCTTCTTTGGAATGACCCCAATCATTGAATATGGCACTCGGTCTTCAACTGCCTTCAACCTTCTGGGATTCGGCTAACGACTTATGACCTTGTCAGGCATTCTTGAGTCGAAGACTCAATATATCTTTGGGCATACTCGAGACAAAATCTAAGATGCTGATAAGCGCTGAATTTTACACAGTCAAGCCTTTTAATTTGCATATGTTAATCATTTAGCCTGGTTACAATTTGATCTTTTGTAGTGTTTTACATGCTTTTAGGTTTCCCAAGAGAAGTTCAACAAACCTATCATTTTTGGTTCTGTTAGTTTGTGATTGGTTGCATTCTGTTGGACAAAATCACTTCTATGTAATGATGCTTATTAAACAGGGATGCTATTACATTCAGAGTCTACATCTCGGTTTTGTACTTCAAGAAGACTCTGTGCAGAATTCAACAGTGAAGTTCAAGTCCCTTGCATCCGTTCGGACGATGTGATATTCTGTCCGAACGCTCATCTGTCAAGCATCATCCGTCCGGACGATGAGAACTTTCCGTCCAAACTCCCTTCTGTGTCCAGAAGCTTCGAACTGTTCCAGGTTGCATTTGTCCTGATGTCTCAGCAACACGTTCAGACGCCTTTCAGTGTTCGACAAGTAAAAGGATTTCCTTTCCAAACATAGATATAGGAAGATAGCTGCAACCGTCCAGACGATGTGGTTATTCCGTCCGGACGCTATCCTTGATAAGGCATGTCGTGCAGAAGTCATTCAACCGTCCGGATGTCAGTCTACACTGTCTGGAAGCTCAGACCTTATTATGAAAATTGCGTGCAGCATAAGTGAAACCGTCTGGATGCTAGGGCAACACCGTTCGAACGCGGCCCTAATCAGGAAAGAATCTCAGCGAATTTGGAAAGCCGGTTGCATAGTTGTCTGGAAGCCCTTAACTACTGTCCAGACGCCGCCTAGAGAAAAGTGAATCAGTGTCGATTTAGGTCTTCTGTAGCATATAAATAGAGGCCTCTAGGCATGCAATTTGTAAGAATTCAGTAGTGAATTCCATAGTGCTTAGAGAGAATATTTTAGGAGTCATTGTGCTAATCCGCTTACTCTCTAGCCATTGCTAAGTGTCTTTACTGTATTCGTGTGAAGTCTATCTTAGGAAGGAGTTCTAAGGGAAATGATTCCATTGAAGACCATTTCAAGTAGGTGGCTTGGTTGGGAGGCGTTCGTGTTGGGTTACACGTAAGAGTTCAAGATACGACCATTGCATAAGGGTATGTGACTACTATTGATTTGTAACTAGCTTTGTCTTTTAAATAGTGGATATCCTGGGTTTGGCTGCCCCATAGTGATTTTTCTCTTAATTGAGTTTCTACTTCGTCAACAAAATATTTGTCTCTTTTAAATTCTGCAATTTAAATATTTTGTTGCACACTATCACACACTTGGTAAATTAGAATTCAAATTTATTTTTCAGGATCATTAAAGATAAATTGAGCATTTTGCTAAGTCATGTTGTCACTAGCAAAGGGTGAAAAGGAACCTCACTAAGTTCTTAGAATTGCATGTACATATCAGTCATCTTTGCGGATTAAACTGTATTGATTCAAAAATAACCCGGAGATGAGCCATATATTCTTAAAAATATCCAGATGCCTATTTTCTGTAGAATTTTACCGCTCGTAAAAATAATTTTTCTAAAGAAAGTTATGACAGTTTTAATAGACAAAGGTCAGGCTGTGTCTCATGTCAACGTGACAAACTTGAAGGAGGTATTAAATTTCGATCTTTTTGGGGATTTGCATGGCTGGAAAAGTAATTTGGTGCCTAAATAAGTCTAGGGAAAAATTAGAAAATAAAAAGAGGGACCCAAAGGAAAAAATACAATTAGTTTTAAATAGGGTTGTGACAATATCACACGGCTCTTTAACTACAATTGATTCCACTAAACAAATGTGATTGCACTCTAATATGTATTTTCAAATTAATGAATAAATCCCCGTGACATACTTATTTATTACATATTACCCCTCCATGGAATCATTCCATAGTCGAACTAAAGTCAATACACTATTACTTAGTTCACTACCTCTTTTCCATGATACTCCTGATTTAATCACATGATATATCATTTTTGTACCTTGTGAGTTTTTCATCTCACCTTAACAAAATAAAGTTTCAATAAATACTACTAAAACACTCAGGCCTGAGCTTTAGGATAATCAATCCCATTAAATCTACATTAAGGGGAATATTCATTTATCATTTTGTTTCATGATAAAGGATTTGGATTCCTTCTTGAACAAGGTGTTTCCACAATGCTATATGCGATCACCCAATGCCCAGAAGTGTTGACCATTGATAAGATGGCCAAATTTACCACATGCTAGTTGAACCTAGAACCTAAACACTCTAGCATTCCCTCTAGATTGCAGCATCATAAGAATCAAGCAGTAAATCATATTAATTCTGTGCTTTAATCATTCACTGCTTATGTGCTGAATTTGCTATATGCCTTGCCCTCTACGTGCAAGTAAAAAATTTACTTTGTCCTTCATGGTACAAGTAAAACAATTAGGTGTTGCATCTCAGGGAGAGTGTATCAGATGAGGGTGGCTAGGCCCTAGTAAGTTATAAGGTTTTCCTTTTGGCTAATCTGTCACAGATTTTCTCTCTTGTCTAGAAAATCTGGTTGCTCTTTGTCATTTCTGTGATAGTCATACCTTGTAGGTTAAGTCTTCACACACACACGCATTGCATGAGTTGAGTTGTCTATTTGAATTTTCTATGTCCAGGAAAATATTTGTGCTAATGAAAATCTCAACTCTCTTTTATATCTCTGCTTAGTTTTAAGATGCTCTATGATTGTGTTATTAGTGGATTATACATGCGTGTTCTGAAACTGACTAGAGAAAAATTAAATTCTGCAAATTTTTCTTCAGTTTTCTGTTTTTCAGTTTGAAGCATCCGGACGGACCAATTCTTATGTCCAGATGAGCGTAGTCTTGCCTTACGTTGTTCTAGCAATAGTCGTCCGGATGATTAAGTGACTTGTCCAGACAGGTTTTCAACAGGTTTAAGACTTGCGTTCCTTTTTCTGCCATATACACATCTTTGCATTTTTATTGATTTCTCATGGCATGTTGTGTGTTTTTCTAGTGGATTTCTCCCAAGATTTTGGCATTCTTTACACATTTCTTCTCATCCCATGATCTTCATTGTGTCTTCCGTTATTCTTTTAAGTTTTTGTGCTTTTAGAATATTGGAATATTTGTTGGGATATTTTCTTGAGATAGTGTGCATGAAAATCCATCTTTGTCTATGTGTTGGGCTGATCTTGATATATTTATGCCTTATGAGTAGCTGCATTGCTTATATTTCTCTTTGGCATCCATTTGACAACTGTCTTAAATACCACATTATTTTTGGAACTAACAGGATCTAATGGTATTTTTGGAGATATTTCTGATTGGTTTTGGTTCAGGAATACGACATCCAGCGGCTCCCAGCACAGTGTTTGACAGATGCATCCTTTGGAAATGTTTGAGGTCATGTGTTCAAAATTTCCAAGGGTCTCAGGATTTCAGATGAGCCTTTCCCCTAGCTCATGCAGAGCCTTCCGTAGCATTCCCTCAGATCTGTATCAGTTAGAGGTTCAGTGGTGAATCTCCTCATTTATCTAGTAGACCAGTTGCTTAGAGGATGTCAATCTGTGGATAATCAGTTTCAGGCTTTGTAAAATCAAGAGATTGAAGGTTCTTCAGTCCATGGTTCCCGGCTTTCTGAGCTAGAAGCCGAAGTAGCACAAATCCAGCTTTTTATACGGATTTCTCTCCGTTAGTTGATGTCAGTGGATCAGCAGGATTTGATACTTGGAGGATTTCAGTTCCTCTCTTTTGGGCCACTTGCAGACTTTTCTCTATTTTCCTATCGTTTTGGATTTTAGAAAGTTTTTGTCTATAGATATTATTACTCTGTTTACCCTTATACTTCTGAGACATTGAGGGGGAGTAATTGTTGTGTGGTTTTCTCATTACTCTGTTTTACCCTTTGTCCCTTTGTGACAAAAAGGGGGAGTAATTGTTGATTTGGACCGGGATTGTATTTTTAACCAGTCAAGTGATTTTTGTCCCAGAATGGCCAAAGGGGGAGTTTGTTAGTTTTTGTGTTGGCTGCATTCTGTTGGACAAAATCACTTCTATGTAATGTTGCTGCTTTCACAGGGATGCTGCTTTATCCAGAGTCTACTCTTCAACTATGTTCTTCAAGAAGATTCTGTGAAGTTTTCAAGAAAGTTTATTTTGGTTCCCTGTCAGCCGTCCGGACGACGTGGTCTCCTGTCCGGACGCTCATCAGTCAGCAACATCCGTCCGGACGACAAGAACTTTCCGTCCGGACGTCCATCAGTGTCTAGAAGCTTCGAAGAGTTCAATTTTGCATCCGTCCAGACGTAATGGCAAATCGTCCGGACGCTCTTCAGAGTTCGAGAAGATCCCAGTGTTCAAGTGCATCTGTCCGGACGATGTAGTTATTTGCAGCGAACGTGCGACCGTCCGGACGTGGCTCTTAAACAGGAAAGATTTTTAGTGAAAATCTCAAAAAATTGTCACACTGTTGTCCGTCCGGACGGCCCAGGTTCACCGTCCGGACGGCGTCCTTACATATTACAGCAGTCGCCCATTCTGTACCTCAGCCTATAAATAGAGGCCCCTGGGCATTGAGAACTGCAAGAATTCGGTATTGAATTCCACAAGTGCTCAGAGAAGTTATTTTGAAGATTGTTGAGCTGATTTAGTTTCCTCTGAAGCCATTGCAAGTGTGTTGTTGCTGCTCTACAACTGAAGTCTATCTTAGGGGCTGGCCCTAAGGTAAAGGATTCCATTAAAGACCCCTTCAGGTAGGAGACCTGGTTGGGAAGCGTTCGTGTTGGGTTACACGTTAAAGAGCAAGGTACGACCACTGCATCGGGTATATGTGAGTGTTACTATCTTGTATATAGCTTTGTCTTCTGAATAGTGGATATCCTGGGTTTGGCTACCCCGGAGTGATTTTTCTCTTAATTGAGTTTCCACTTCGTCAACAAAATATTTGTCTCCTTTAATTCTGCATTTAATATTTTGTTGCATACTGTTCACACACACTTGTTAAAATTAGAAGTCCATTTAATTTTTCAGGGGATCACTTCCCATGCTATTTGGAAAGGAGTAATGGGAGATCACGTCCCATGGTAATCAGACAACAGAATAAGAAACAGAAATAGAGAGAGAACGACAACAAGCATGCATAGCATTGTTTAACTGAAGTGTGTAAGTTGTTTTCATGATATGTAGTAGTTTTCACCCCCATACAATACCAACTTCAATAGGCGGCCAAGCATTCCCATTAAAAGATTGACCCCAACCTAAATGCAAGAAAGAAGAGTGTTAGTTTGTGATTGGCTGCATTCTGTTTGACAAAATCACTTTTATGTAATGTTGCTACATAATCAAGGATGCCGTTTATTTCAGAGTCTTCATCTCATAAAAGTGGTTCAAGATGATCGAAGAAGATCCTGTGCAAATTCCAAGTCAGAGAAGTTGAATCCCAAGCTTCTGTCTAGAAGACTCAATCATCTGTCCGGACGACACAATCATCTGTCCGGACGTCTCAGCAGCACGTCTGGACGTCATCTAGTGTTCAATCAACTATGGGATTTCTTTCTAAAAATACAGATATGGGAAGACAGCTGCAACCGTCCAGACGATGTGTATTCCCGTCCGAACGCGCTCATTCATAAGGCAAGTCGTGCATTCAAAATTCAGACGTCCGACATTAGTTTTCATGGTCTAGACGCTCAAACTTTATAAATGGAAATTGCGTGCATTAGATCAACAATCCGAATAACGGTTGTTATGGTCCGGATGCGCCAAGCCTTGATATGGAAATTGCGTACAACTAAAGTACGACTGTCCAGATGCTAGGGCAACACCATCAGGAACCGGCTCAATTCAGGAAAGAATTTCAGCGAAATTTGGAAAGTCGATCGCACAATTGTCCATCCGGACGCCTTATGTTTACCGTCTGGACAGGGCCTAGGAAAACCTAATCAGACGCGATTTAGGTCTTCTGTAGCCTATAAATAGAGGCCCCTAGGCTTAAGAATTGTAAGAATTTGGTATTGAATTCCGTAAAGCTTAGAAAGTTTATTGAGACGATTATTGTGCTGAAGTCTTCTCTCTGAAACCGTTGCCAAGTGTTGTTATTGTGCTGAACGGAAGTCTATCTTAGGGGTTGGCCCTAAAGTAAAGGATTCCATTGAAGACCCGTTCAAGTTGGTGACTTGGTTGGGAAGCGTTCGTGTTGGGTTACATGTTAGAGTTCAAGGTACGACCACTGCATAAGGGTATGTGAGTGCTATTGCTTTGTAACTAGCTTTATCTTCTAAATAGTGAATACCTTGGGTTTGGCTGCCCCGGAGTGTTTTTTCTCTTAATTGAGTTTCCACTTCGTCAACAAAATATCTGTCTCTTTATTTTCCGCATTGTGATATTTTGTTGCACACTTTCGTACACACTTGTTAAAATTAGAAGTCCTTTAATTTTCACTCCTCAGCATCAGTCAATTCTGTGACAACAACCTAGTTGTTCAATTCTCCTGGAAGGAATGCAATATCTTTGACAGCAGAGGGAAATGGCTAATGGGAGGAGAAAGGACTGTTGACAACTGCTATGGCCTTCTAGGCCTCACTTCAAAGCCTCAAATAATTTGTAACAATGCAACCATTGATGACAGTGAGTTATGGCATCAAAGGTGGGGACACCTAAACTTTACAGATATGCTCAAAATCGCCAACAAAGAGATTGTCAAAGATCTACCCAAGATGGAGAAAACTAGGAAAGGAGTGTGTGGTCTATGCCATCTGGGAAAGCAAACTCAAGCAGCTCACAAGAAAACTTCAGGTATTCTCACTTCAAGAAACTTAGAATTACTACATATAGATCTCATGGGTCCCACTAGAACTGCTAGTCTAGGTGGAAGAATGTACATACTGGTGGTTGTGGATGACTATTCCCAGTTCACATGGGCTCTTCTTCTCCGGGAAAAATCTGATGTTTTTGATGCAGCTCAACAATTATTTAAGAAAATTCAGATTGAGCAAAACTGAAGCCCACAGTCAAGTACTTCCAGATCTTTGGAAGTAAATGTTATATTCTTTGAGACAAGGAGAATCTGGAAAAATTTGATCCCAAAAGTGACGAAGGGATATTCTTGGGCTACTCCACCAACAGTCGTGCTTACAGGGTTTTTAACAAAAGAACAGAAACTGTGATGGAGTCAATCAATGTGGTAATTGATGATGAAGAAGTTGGGGCATCTAGTAAGGGGGTGGAAATTCAATATATTCCATAAGAGATGCCTACTCCTTCAGCCGACATGATCAAGCCATCTTCTTCAGAAACACCTGTCATTCTTTTAGTTGTTAACTCTCTTCCAGGTCCTCCAGAGATTGTGACTTCTAGAAATACTGCTATTGCATCTAAAGATGAGGATGAATCCATAAATCCTCCTAAAAGGTCATGGGTCAAGCTTAATCATCCCTCCTAACAGCTCATTGGGAATCTTGAAGATGGGCATCGGTTGAGAAACAAAGTGATCCAGCCATCAATTGAAGTAGCCAATCAAGTATCTTACAGGTGCTATCTTGCACAGACTGAGCCGAAGAAGGTTGATGAAGCTCTACAGAATGGTAGTTGTATCACTGCCATGCATGAAGAATTACATCAGTTTACCAGAAACGATGTATGGACCCTTGTTCCCAAACCTACTGATCACAATGTCTTTGGCGCGCACGAAGTGGATCTTCAAGAATAAATCAGATGAACATGGTACAGTGATCAGAAACAAGGCTCGTCTTGTTGCTCAGGGGTACACTAAGAATGAAGGGGTAGATTTTGATGAAACTTTTGCTCGAATTGCCCGTTTAGAATCCATCAGAATTCTACTCGCCATTGCTTGTCATGTTGGATTCAGGCTGTATTAGATGGATGTTAAAAGTTCCTTTCTAAATGGCATACTTCAGGAAGAGGTGTATGTAAAACAGCCAAAAGGATTTCAAGATCTTTATCATCCTCAACATGTCTACAAGCTGAAGAAAACACTGTATGGCCTTATGCAAGCTCCTTGAGCATGGTACGAGCGACTGACTACTTAACTTTTGGCTAAAGGGTTTACAAGGGGACAGGCTGATCGAACTCACTTCATCAGGAATCAAGGTAATCAAAAAGTCATTGCTCAAATTTATGTTGATGATATCATATTTGGAGCAACTCTAGATTCCCAAGCTCATGATTTTTCTGAGGAGATGAAGCAAGAGTTTGAGATGAGCATGATTGGTGAGTTGAACTACTTTTTGGGGCTTCAAGTCGAGCAAAATTCTGAAGGAATATTCATCTCTCAATCCAAATATGCTAAGGATTTGGTCAAGTGGTTTGGTCTAGATGGGAAGAGTCATGCTTGTACTCCCATGAGCACTAGTGTCAAGATAAGTGTTGATTTTACAGGCAAGCAAGTTGATCCTACTCTCTACAGAAGTATGATAGGGAGTCTTGATAAGCGTCAAATATTGCACATTCAAGCCCCTTAACTTATATATGTTAATTCCTTAGCATTGTTATTGGTTTGATTTTATGTTGTTTCATTGTTTTCAAGTTGTAAATAAAGATGCAATTAATTCCATTAATTTTAGGCTTAAAGTGCACTTTGAGAAGACCTAAAAGATATGTTTAAGCTTAACCAATCATAATAGAAGACCTATATGATGTGGTTAAGTTTAATCAAATCAAGTGAATGATTAAATCAGAATTTCTCCACTAAGAGTCAAAATCGGATTGGATTCAAATTTGGATTCTGCACATGTCTTAGTGTTTTAATCATAACTTTTGGTTCAGATATCAGATTGTAATGAAATTGGTGGCGTTGGAAAGCTAATAAAAATTGAAACAAATATGTTAGAAATATATTTTTCCCAATTCAGATATTTACTATGCCAAAATCGCCCTGCAATGAAAGACCGCAATTCTGGACAAATTTGGAATCCTTTTCCTACTTGGATTGAAGTTTCAATCTCCTACTTGGACAAGAAGACTCAAGAGACAATTTTTCTGGAATTTCAAGAGCTTCTAGTCCTCTCCTAGTCTCTATAAATAGACCCCTAAGCTTCAAGAGAAACGTGCTTGTGCTTGTGCTTAGCTTTAGACATAAAATTCTTCTTGGAGGCTTGACAAGTTGGAGAGGAGAAGAACATGGCAGAAGGCCATCCCAACACCACAATGAGCGGCTTAATTCTTACAAGGGTATTGATGTAGCCCTTTCCAAGTAACAATAGTTTAATTGTATTTTAATTTGGTATTTTCTATATGCATGATGGTTGCATAACTGTATTTTCTATATTCAATCATTATGAATTTCTTATCTTGTCTTAGAAAGTCTTTTATATTGATTGAACGCAATCCTTCATATTTTCTATGATTATGTGAATGATTGTTATACAACGTTTTTAATTGACATATGATCAAGAGGGTTAGATAGGCCATGTCTAGAGAAGACGGATTGTACTACATCCTAGTTTAGTGTAATTTAGGTAGACATTTCGTACCAACCGAAGATGGGTTATACTTTTCTATTGATTTTGTGTATCCTATTAAAGACGTAACTAATTCATACCTAGGGAAGACGGGTTGTACTGCATCTTAGTGGTTAGGTGGACAGTCCGTGCCAACCGAAGGTGGATTATACTTATTCTTTAGAGGTAATTTCTTGACTACTCGAGTGAGACAATCCCTATATCATGCAAAGAATGAATTTCCCTTGTTAATTTATGATTGACCATTGTTATGTAGTGAATGGTGAAATCAATCCCCTATTCTTTATCTCATCCCTACTCTCTTTAAATTTATGTCTTTTACTTTTATGCATTTATTTTTAGAAAACAAAAATCAAACATCTTTTTAATTAAGTTATATTTAATCTCAAAAAACTTGATAACAATACCCATGTAGTTCTTGAGGTTTGACACCCTCTCTATAGCCTTATCCTACAAGGATTCGTTCTATTGCGAGTGGTTAATTATTATTGATATATTTTGGTAAACAAAAGACCACATCAAGTCTTCTCTACCTCACAGCTAATCGACCAGATATTGCCTTCAGTGTTGGAGTTTGTGCTTGATTTCAAGCAAATCCTAAAGAATTTCACCTCACTGTAGTCAAGCATATCATCAGGTATGAAAATGATACTCTTCTTTATGACATTTGGTATTCTAGGGAAACAAATCTTGTGATTGCAGATTACTCTTCTTTATGACGGGTTGTACTGCATCTTAGTGGCTTGGATGAGTAGGAAACAATCTTCTATTTCCCTCTCCACTACTGAGGCTGAATACATTATTGCTGGAAGCTGTTGCACTCAATTGCTATGGATGAAGAAGTTGTTGTGTGATTATGGATTCACTCAGGATACCATGATTATCAAATTTGACAATACAAGTGCCATCAATATTTTCAAGAATCCAGTCCAACACTCTCATACCAAGCACATTGGCATCAGACATCACTTCATTCGTGATCTTGTGGAATTTTGAGTAGTATCTCTTTCTTTCATACCCACTGACAACCCAACATTCTTACCAAACCTCTTGTTGGAAGCAGGTTTGAGTCTCTTAGAAAAGTCATTGATGTTTATGACATGTCCTAGACATGTCTTTTCATGCTAGGATTAGACTTCTTTGTGTTCTTTAGTCTTTTCCTCTGAAAGCATGCTGTGTTTTTTATTTTTAAAAAAAATAATATTGGGGAGTAAGGTTATAGGTTGTTCCTTTTAAAGTTTTTCAGCTATCTCATGTTTCTTAATCTGATATCTCAGTTCATTGTGCGTTGATGAATTATGCTTACATATGGTTGAGATCATAAGTTTGAGATTTGCTAAGTTTTCCTGCTACCTCTTTATGCTAGATAGTTATTTTTCTCATGCAATGATTTTGTCCACTATCGAAGGCTCCCCTAAGGTACATTTTTTCTCTTTGACTTTTAGTCCTTTGAAAATTCTGATAAATAGAATTTTTTTTTTTTTTTTTGCTACGATGGTCAAATTGACCAACTAGCTAGTTGAACCTAGAACCTATAAATTCTGGCATTCTTTCTAGAATGCAGCACCAAGTGATAAAAAGCATTCAAAAATCAATAAATATGGATAAATAAAAAGATCTACAGCTTACTGTGCTATAAATCTGTTCTTGAACTTGTCCCTATAGAAACAGTTAGTGACCAAATCATTGCGAAAATAAACGGTCACTAAAGAACTAAGTAAAAGAAAAGGGTTGCATCTTAGGGAGAGTGTATCAGATGAGGGTGGCTAGGCCCTAGTAAGATAAGGTTTGACTTTTGACTAATCTATCATTGATTTTCTCTCTTGTTTAGAAAATTCAATTGCTTTAAGTTATATTAGTGAACTTCATACATTATTGAGAAAGCCTTCACACACACACACGCATTGCATGAGTTGAGCCAGCTATTTAAAAATTTTGTATGTGCAAGGAGATTTTTGCTTGTTTTATTCTTGTCTCTCAACTCTATGTTTGCATAAATCTGACTTGCTATCTGACTGTTTTCTCAGGTTTAGATACATGCGTGTGTTGTTTTTCTTGTGAAAGGACTAACCTTGTTGTCTTCATCTTCCTTTTCAGCAAGACGTTTTCTATGGCTTTTTACAATTTTCTTTTTCCTTTGGACTTTGAAACTGTATTTGGGTGTGGTTTTTTTCTACTCTATTTACCCTTTGTCCTTCTGAGACAAAAATGGGGAGTATTTTTTTTTTTTTTTCGCTTTGGACCAGGAATGTATTTTTAAAACCGGTCAAGTGATTTTTGTCCCAGAATAGCCAAAGAGGGAGTTTGTTAGTTTGTGATTGGCTGCATTCTGTTTGACAAAATCACTTTTATGTAATGTTGCTACATAATCAGGGATGCCTTTTATTTCAGAGTCTTCATCTCTGAAAAATGGTTCAAGATGCTCAAAGAAGATCCTGTGCAGATTTCAAGTCAGAGAAGTCGGATCCCAAGCTTCCGTCCGGACGGCATAGTCATGCGTCCAGATGCCCATCAATGTCCAGAAGTTTCGAATAGTTCAAAGTTGCTTTCGTCTGGACGTCACAGCAATGTGTCCGAACGCTTATCAAAGTTTGACCAGAAATCGGATTTCCTTCTCAGACACAGATATGGGAAGACAGCTGCATCTGTCCGGACAACAGGGTAACACCGTCCGAACGCTATCCTTAATAAGGCAAGACGTGGAGAAGAATTGCAACTGTTCGGACGACAGGGCAACACCGTCCGGATGCAGTCCTTATTATGGTATTTACGTGCAACAGAAGTGCAACCGTCTGGACGCTAAGGCAACACCATCTGGACGTGGCCCTGATATGATATTGCGTGAAGCGTGTTATGGAAAGCCGGTTGCACGTGCAACAGAAGTGCAACCATTTGGATGCTAAGGTAACACATTCCGGAAGCGGCCATGATATGGTATTGCATGATGAGCGTTATGGAAAGCCAGTTGCACAGTTGTCCGTCCCGACGGCCTCAGCTTGCATCTGGACTTCGCCTAGAGAAATCAAAGGCAGATTCGATTTAGGTCTTCTTAGCCTATAAATAGAGGCCTCTAGGCATGTACAATTTACAGAATTCGGCATTGAATTATTTATAGCTTAGGGAGTATATTTTAGGGAGAAATTGTGAAGATCTGCTAGCTCTTAAGCCGTTGCCGTTGTGTGCTGTTGCTGTGTTAGCTATTGAAGTCTATCTTTGGGAGGAGCCCTAAGGTAAATGAATCCATAGAAGACCCCTTCAAGTAGGAGACTTGGTTGGGAGGCGTTCATGTTGGGTTACGTGTCAGAATGCTAGATACGATCGCTGCATCAGGTATGTGAGTGTTACTGTCTATGTACAACTTTGTCTTCTGATAGTGGATTTCCTAGGTTTGGCTGGCCCGGAGTGGTTTTTCTCTTAACTGAGTTTCCATTTCATTAACAAAATAATTGTGTTCTTTAAATTCCGCATTTACATTATTTTGTTACACGTTGCACACACATACGGTTAAATTAGAAGTCATTTAATTTTTCAATGAGAAAAGGGACTGTGCTACAATTGTGATGAGAAGTTCCAGCCGGGCCATACGTGTAGCCAACCTAGGCTATTCTTGCTGGAAGGTGTAAAGTTGAGTGAACCTGAAGAAATAAGGGTAGAAGAAATAGTGCAGGAAGAAGAACCCGAATGTGAACCTCAGGAAGCAGAATTGCTAGGCATTTCTCTGCATGCATTGGTAGGAGCTCCAGCTCCCAGGACTATGCTGCTAATGGGAAGAATAAAAGAGCAGCCTATGGTGATCCTCATAGACACAGGTAGTACACACAACTTTGTGGATCAAAATTTGGCCAAGAGGATTCATCTACCAGCTAGGAAAGGAGCCAATTGACTGTTGTGGTGGCCAATGGGAAAATTATTCCTTGTCCAGGGTGTTGTACAACAGTAGCCTTCAGCTTACAAGGGTATGACTTCGAAACTAATTTACATCTATTGGTTTTAGGGGGTTGTGACATGGTGTTAGGAGTGGATTGGCTAAGTACTCTAGGTCCTTTCTTATGGGACTTCATAGAACTTACCATGAAATTCAAACACCAAAGCCGAGAGGTTGCCGCAGGGTTTGATTCCAGCCGCAACTAATTTGGAAATGGGAGAGGATATTCTAAGGAAGGAAGGGGCAAAATGCAAGGGAATTTGGCTATAGCTCATAGGTACCGAGGCAACAAAACCTAAAAAGCTACAACATCCAGCAATAGCCGAGCTACTAGAGGGATTCAAAGGGCTATTCAAGGAACCAACATAGTTGCCACCAAGCAAGAGCTTCGACCATAAGATCTAGTTGATAGAGGGAGCTCAACCCACTTGTGCCAAACCCTACCGGTACCCTTACTATCGAAAGGAAGAGATCGAAAAGTTGGTCAGGGAAATGCTATCTACTGGAATTATAAGGCCTAGCCAGAATCCTTATTCTTCTCTAGCCTTGCTAGTGAGGAAGGCCGATGGAAGCTAGAGGATGTGTGTGGATTACCGTGCCCTCAACAAAAACACCATCAAAGATAAGTACCCCATACTCAACATTGATGAACTCCTAGATGAACTACATGGGTCTGTAACATTTTCTAAGCTCAACCTTAGGTTTGGCTATCATCAAATTAGGATAGAGCTGGAAGACATCCCAAAAACTGCATTTAGGACCCATGCAGGTCACTGTGAATTCGCCCTTGGGCCTGACTAATGCACCCTCAACCTTTCAAGGCCTCATGAATGATGTTTTTAGGCCATACCTAAGGAAGTGTGTCCTAGTATTTTTTTTATGACATCCTGATCTACAGTAAGAACATCCAAAACCATTTAAAACACTTGAAGGTTGTCCTAGAACTACTCCAGTTACACCAGTTGTATGCTAAGCTATATAAGTGTCAATTTGGGTGCCAAGAGGTAGAATACCTAGGTCATTTGATCCATCAAAAATTGAGGTCATGCTCAACTGGCCAATTCCTCGAACCATCAAGGCCTTGAGAGGATTCCTAGGGTTAACCCAATTCCTCGAACCATCAAGGCCTTGAGAGGATTCCTAGGGTTAACCGGGTTATGACGACCCTTTTTTTTTTTTTTTTATACAAAACATATCATAAACATTAATCTCTTAAAATACAAATGGATCTTCACAGTGGCACAACGATATGTCGCAAAGCCAACGTATGGCACATGGCCCATAATATGTACCTGGTAAATTATAGTATAACATCTATCTACTATGCAGCGGAAAACATAAACGTAATAGCGAAAATCACAACTTATACATCTATCACAAATTAACAACAAGAGCCACTTAACATCTATTTGTTTAAATGTTTCCTCAATATAAATACATAACAAAAATGGTTTTGCAAGAACAAGTGACACAAGCGTCACTAACCATAAACCAAACCTAAAACAACGGACACCCATGGTCTAGCAATTACGACTGTCGCGGCGAACTTCAGTCATAATACCCCAAGTATACGTCTACAACGCCATCAACTACAATCAGAATACCTGCAGCCAAAGGAACATCATCTATACGGTTGTGGGGGTTTGCCACATCCGTATAGGTGGAATTATGAGCTCACCGTCTTAGCATAAATAAATACACTAAGACCTTAGAGGTATACTATTCACTGAGTTTTCGCAAAGAACCAACTTTTCCTTTTTAGTCTTGCATACACTATTACAGCTACCAATTTATAAACTTTTGTTTGAAAACCCCCATAGCTGATATAGCAAACACCGACTAATAGAAAACATTTAAAGCATACTATGTAGCTGTGAACATATATAGAAGTTCCAGTCATCCCACCTTGGAAGCAACTACATAAATTCTCACCTACTATAATATTTTTGTATTTGGTGACTCAAATGTACAAAGACACAACGTTGCCAAATATGAGTAACTTCGTGTCGAGTGCATTATAGCTTCGTGCCTTTGAACAACAGCTAATCATGCGAGCACTAGAGTGGAACTCTAATATGCAAGCACATCTTTACTGATGAACAAATGACATTCCACCTACCTACTGCAAGACACTTACATTACCCAAATCCAGTAGCGTAGTAATCTAAGTACATCAAGCACAAATCAATGGCATCTTACTCAGCAATACAAAGATACAGTGTTGCCAAATGTGAGTAACTTCGTGTCGAGTGCATTACAGCTTCGTGCCTTTGAACAACAGCTGATCATGCAAGCACTAGAGTGAAACTCTAATATGCAAGCACATCTTTACTGAAGAACAAATGACATTCCACCTACCTACTGCAAGACACTTACATTACTCAAATCCAGTAGCGTATTAATCTAAGTATATTAAAGCTCAATGCCTTTACATCATGCAAATAGAAATGTACATATCATAAAAACAACACACACATGTAAACTATGTTATGCATGCTCATGATAGTCTTATTATTCTTTATGAGGCTTACCCTCTCTTCATTATTATGAGGCTTACCCTCTCTTTCATTATTATGAGGCTTATTCTCTCTTTCGTTATTATGAGGCTTTATGATTTACAATTTAAACTCTATAACCTACTCTTTGCAAATTATGCTTTCTTCAAAACAATAAATCAATCAACATGCATTGTTATCATTCTACTTTACATAATTTAAATCCCAACCGCAGCAACCATTCAAACACTCAAAATCAAATCAACATCATTCATTCATGCATCATTTCATAAACATCATAGATATAGTTGAACATAATCAAACTACTCAAATCATCCAAAACATATATTTCAACATACAGTCGGTTTGGATTTATAAAACAATATATATTTTGCAAATCCATAATACATGAAAATAATAGTTTCTCAGTGAGTAGAATACTCACCTTGGCTGCATTGGACTCTTGACTTGAACATCCCCTCGGATTCTAGTCACTTGGACTCTACATTGGAGAATCAATTAAAGTCTACAATCCGGACACTATCCTGCAAACACTTATAACATTAGACTATGCTATGGAACTCATTCTATGACACTTAGACTACCTGCGAGCTCACACATTGCGTTACCCTTGTCTAATTTTAGTTAGGATACCTTAGACTATTATTAGGTTAATCATTGTTTCTCGATTCACCTTTATCATGTTTATTAACCCTAAATATATTTACTATTTTGTTCACCTACTATTATTATTACTAACTTATATTTGTTATGTTAAAGTTATTTTAAGCTATTTACGATTCAACGACATTCTCATTTTAACCACCCCATTTAATACTTTTACTCTTACTAGTTTATAACTATTCAAGTAGTTTAGGTTATAGAACTTAATTAATTTAGTAGGTTATGGACCTAATTGGATTAAACTATAAATCCCATGACATTTTCATTTTCAACTATTCTCTTCAACACTTTTGAAAATCGAAATTGACTTCTAAAAGTAAAGTGTGTGCACAAGTGTCAACAAAAATTAAGCACAGCGGAAAATAAAAGACACAGATTTTTGTTGACAAAGTGGAAACTCAATCAAGAGAAAAACCACTCCAGGGCAGCCAAACCCAGGAATTCCACTATTCAGAAGACAAAGCTAGATACAAGATAGTAACACTCACATTAACCTGATGCAGTGGTCGTACCTTGCTCTCTGACGTGTAACCCAACACGAACGCTTCCCAACCAGGTCTCCTACCTGAAGGGGTCTTCAATGGAATCCTTTACCTTAGGGCCAACCCCTAAGATAGACTTCAGATGTAGCGCAGCACACTTGTAACGGCTTCAGAGGGATCTTGAACTTCTCTGAGCTCTTGTGGAATTCAATACCGAATTCTTGCAGTTCTCAATGCCCAGGGGCCTCTATTTATAGGCTAAGGTGCAGAATGGGCGACTGCTGTAATATGTACGGACGCCGTCCGGACGGTGAACCTGAACCGTCCGGACGGGCAATCGTGCGACAGGATTTTCCAAAAATTTCGCTGAAAATCTTTCTTGTTTAAGATCCGCGTCCGGACGGTGAGACACTAACGTCCGGACGGTCGCACGTCCGCTGCAAGTAATTTCCATATAAGGCTTCACGCGTCCGGACCTAGGGGGATGAACGTCCGGACGGCAATTCTTTAACACGCAATTTCCATATCTGCTATGCGTGCGTCCAGACCATGAGAGGCAGACGTCCGGACGGTTGAAGTCGAATCGGCAATTTCCATATTAGTTGCACGCGCTCCCAGACCAAGGCTGACTGACGTCCGAACGGTGATATTCAAATTGCGATTCTTGCCTTATTTATGAGCGCGTCTGGAAGGGAAACCACATCGTCCGGACGGTGTATCAATCTTTCCATATCTTGAACTTGGAAAGAATCTGAAGCTGATCGATCACTGATGGACATCCGGACGGGCTGCTGAGAGGTCCGGACGGATGCAAGTTGGAACATAAGCTTCTCGATACAATGGAGGGTCCGGACGGAAAGATACGTCGTCCGGACGGATGATGCTGGTCTGTCTGGCGTCCGGTCGGGATGAACACGTCGTCCAGACGGATGGAACAGTGGACAGATGGACGTCCGGACGGGCTGACAGGGAGTCTAAAATCTTCTATCTTTTTCGCAGTGCAGAGTCTTCTAAAAATGCTCTGACAAGTGGAATCCATGTTTACAGCATCTTTACACATAAGTGATTTGTCCAAACACAGAATGAGGCTAAAATACTAACAAACTCCCCCTTTGGCCATTCTCGGACAAAAATCACTTGACCAGGTTGGAAATACATTCCTGGTCCAAAAATAAAAATTACTCCCCCTTTTTGTCACAAAGGGACAAAGGGTAAAACAGAGTAATAAAAACCAACTGTAATAGAAATTACTCCCCCTAACGGTCTCAGAAGGACCCGGGAAATAAAGTATTATAAGTTTAAGTGTTTAACAAAATAACCAAAAATAACAAAAAGTCTCAAAATAACACAAAAAGAGACAATAAAACAGAGGGAAACTCAAACATCCTCTAGCATGTGTACAGTCCGAGCTGCATCATCCTCATCATCACTGCTGCCAGGGTGATGGACTTGAAGGCACTCCTGAAGCTCCAAATGGGTCTACTCCACCCGCTTATTGATAGACCACACCTCTAGCTGCAAGGAGGAGATGGACTGCTGCATGGTGGACATTCCTCCTTGAATGGCGGCTAAGGCCTCCATGATTTGAGAATAATTTGCCTCTGGCTCAGATGGCGGGATGGTGTGAGAGGATGAAGCCACATCTAGAAAAGCAACATGCATAGCAGCAGGCATGTCATCATCAAAATCATCTCGTCGCAGCTGCGCATTCGACTTCATCAATGTCTATTTGCTGAGGGGCTGCTGGATCTTCATCCTAGGCTCTCCATTAACATTGATACCCGACTGAAGGATGATCTGAGTGATTAGGCAGCCAAAGGGGAGACCAGTATTGCTCTCATCACGAGCCTCGAGCATGACTCCCAGAATGTGCTTGCAAAGACAGAAAGGCAAGCGAAGATGAACAGCATAAACAAACTGGGCCCTCTTCAGTGTCAGATCACTACGCCTGGCAACTGGCCAGAGATTGTGCTGAACAATTTTGGCCAACATACGATGAGCCGGAGCAAGTGCGCCAATCCTGATGTTAGTATGACACCCCTCACCCTGTGGAACTGCATGGAAGAACTCTCGGAGATCATCCATAGAGGGAGGAAGCACCACCTCATTGTAAGGACTAGCAGGCAGATCAAGGACTGGTACCCTGATGAACTGATTGATGATCTGGGGATCTACAGTGATGATGTGTCCGTCAAAGTGGACTGCAGTACCATCCCACACTCATCATCCTGAGCCACCTCAAGGTTGGCATAGAAGATCCTGACTAGCCTGGTGAGGACGATGTAGGCACACGTTTAGAGATACCCCCAATTGTAGGACTGGATAGTCTCATAAATGCTATCCAATGGAGGCACCATGATGTCAGCACGGACCACATTCCGCTCAGCGAGGACATTGCGGTCCATGATTTTGGGTTGGAATGCACTCTGCTCTTCCTCTGTCCTCTGTTCTCTGGCGGACCCGGCACTGGGAGCTGATAGCAGACATGATTCTGCAAAAGAACCAACACGAATTTTGCCAAAAAATAATCCACAAAAAAATATTCTTGTTAGGGTAACAAAAATTTGGCAGAATAACAGCAGTAAAAAGGACTTTTGTAAAAATAAAGACAAAGAATATCACAATTTAAGTCCAAAGAATTTCAGGATGGCAGATATATGCATCCCAAAAACATTCCAAAAAAAAATTCTAATAGTTGCAAAATAAACTGAAAGAAATAAGACAAGAAAAAATACCTGGAATGTGAGATAAATATGCAAAAAGACACCCAAAAGCTCACAAAAAACACTTACTCACACTCAGCCAAAAGTTAGATTTGTGGGGTATGGGGAGAGAACAGCGAACATGGGGTTTTATAGCCTCTGTAGGGTCCTCGTCTGTACGGTGTTTTGATGACATCCGGACGCGCGTTGCCTCAGAAAGGAGCAAAACAGTTACGCGCGTCCGGACGAATTAAATTTCTCGTCCGCCCCAAGGTGACAGCTCACGTCCGGACGTGTAACAGATCCCGTCCGGACTATAAAACGCCGTCCGTTCGGACTCCAAAAAAGGAACCGTTCGAACAGCTGAACTCTACCCGTCCGGACGCCATGAGAGACCATCCGGACACTCCACATTGAAACACCAAGAAAAAAAAAAAAAAAAAAAAAACTGAGGAAAATTTGACAGAGATCAAATTTTCTCAAGTCAGTGTCAGAACATGCATGTATAATCAACTAATAACACAATCAGAGAGCATCTCAAAACTAAACAGAGATATAAAAGAGAGTTGAGATTTCAATTAGCACAAATATTTTTCCTGGTCATAGAAAATTCAAATAGACAACTCAACTCACTCAATGCATGTGTGTGTGTGAAGACTCTTTTCCCACAAGGTATGACTTTCGATGACATGACATAGAGCAACTAGATTTTCTAGACAAGAGAGAAAATCAGTGACAGATTAGCCAAAAGTCAAACCTTATAACTTGCTAGGGCCTAGCCACCCTCATCTGATACACTCCCCTTGAGATGTAGCACCTAAGTGATTTACTTGTACCATGAAGGACAACGTAAATGTTTTACTTGCACGTAGAGGGCAAGGCATAAAGCAAATGTAGCACAGAAGCAGTGAATATATACTTTAAAGCATAGATTTCATACGATTAACTGTTTGTTTCTTATGGTGCTGCAAACTGTAGGGAGTGCCAGAGTTTTTAGGCTCTAGGTTCAACTAGCATGAGGTCAATTTGGTCATCTTATCAAGGACTTCTTCTCTTATCCAAAATTTCTAAAAGCAAAAGGTCAGAGAAGGAAAGATGTACCTTTAGGGGAGCCCGGGATAGTGCACTTTTTCATCGTGTGAGGAAAGAAGATATCCTACTTTTGCAAAAACAGGAAAAACACTTGGCCAATATAGTCATAAACTCCCAATTATATCTAAGCAAAGTAGATTAATGCTTACAGAATTGAGATATCAGGCAAAAATAAATGCAATATCTAATAAGCCAAGAGAAAAAAATATCCTACAAACTCTCCCCATTTTTTTTTTATTATTTTAAAAAAAAAAGAACACAAACAAAACAAACAAAAACATGCAATATGGAAATGACATCATATGCAAAGGCAAGATCAAACCTGAGGATGCTCGATGATGCTAATACAAAAAAACAGTCGCTCGACCTGCTTTTTCTATCTTCCCCAAAAAATACCTGCAAAGTTCTCTCAAGAGACATAGGGGACAAACACAACTGGTTCCTAGATTGCATATAAAGATGTATCAAGTTAAGATAAGCAATCAAACCTGATGCCATAGGATTAGGAACCAAATCCTAGGAATAGACACCTGAATCTGCTAGGTGCGTCGGTTCCCCCTCATGGGGTGATTGTCCTTCTCGACCCAAGCCTGCCTTCCAGTGGGTGGTTGCTGGCAGGACTGCATCATCCACTCCATCATGTTCTGCATCCAGATAGGAGGCTCACTGGAGTATTGCTCTTCTTTCATCTTCTGAGGCCTTCTAAACTGCTTGGGTTTGCACTTGTAGGTGCCACTGTGATTGGTTGGTACAAACCGCTGCTGAGGCCACTGATGCTGAGGAGCATGAGACCAAGGGGCTTGATACTGATGCCTTGGTGCTTGTCCCCATGGTGCTTGGTAAGACGCCTGATGCCATGGAGTCTGATGCTGGACTACAGGTCTAGTGCCATAATGAGCTTGTCTGGGCACTTCTTTCTTGGCTTTGGCCTTTTGTGCTTTCAGAACGGAGCACTGAGGGCGAACATGCCCACTGAGACCGCAGTGATGGCAAATGGGAGGTCTTTTGATGGAATGAGGCTCCTGAGTGCCTAGAACATCATCGTTGACCTTTTCCTTCTTTTTATCTTCAACAGTGGGAGGAGGCTCTGGGACTGTAGGTTTCACAAACACAGTCTTTGAGGAAGAAGGAACATCAGAAGAGGGAGCTACATACCCGAGGCCAGTCTTGTCATTTGAGCTCTTCTGGATAGACAGCATATGAGTCAACTTCTCATCAATGACTCTCTCTAGCTGGAGCTACGTCTCTAGTAGCTTTTCCTCGAGGTCTTGTACTTTAAGCAGCAATGAACTCTTCTCGGTCTGAAAACTATTCAGATCATTAAGGTGCTGCTTTCAGCCTTCCCTCAGCTTCTCATATTCCATGTAGAGTGTCTTGTAGGCCTCCTTGAGCTCTTCCTCATTATCGCTATGCTCCGAGTAATACGAGTCTTCTTCTTCAACATGTGGGGCTACAAAGGCCAGCAATTTTTTAGACTCTGGAGCTTCTTCTTCTGACTCATCACTGAGAGTCACATTGTATGCTTTCCCCTTGCCCTTTTTAAGATTCCCGTAATCAGCCCGGATATGCCCAAAGCCTGAGCATTCAAAACATCGGGGTCCTCTGGGATCTTTCTTATCTTCTTCCTCAGGTTCAGCTTCTCTGGGAGATTTCTTTACTCTTTCAGAAAACTTCTTCTTGAACCGATCATCTTTCATTAGTCTTCTAAAATTTTTGGCTAACATAGCCACAGCCTTTTCTTCATCCTCAGAGTCATCTTCAGATGATGCTTCTACCTTCTTCTTGGAAGCCTTTAGAGTAATGGTCTTCAATTTCTTGACCGGGGGCAGAGACAGCTCATATGTTTGAAGAGATCCCACCAGCTCTTCAATCTTCATCTCCTCAAGATCCTTGCTTTCTTCAATGGTGGTCACCTTGATTCTGAAACGCTCAGGCAAAGATCTTAGAATCTTTCGGATGAGTTTTACATCCGAGATAGGTTTCCCAAGACTCACCATGGAGTTCCTCAGGTCACTCATCTTGGAGTAAAACTCTCTAAAGGTCTCTTCTTCCAACATCTTAATTTCTTCAAATCTTGAAATCAACATTTGACGTTTGGCAGATTTAACAAGTTTCGTGCCTTCATATGTTGTTTCCAAGATTTTCCATGCTTCTTTGGCTGATTCGTAGTTTGAAATTTTGGCGAATTCAGAAGGAGAAAGTGCTTGGCATAGAGCATGGAGGGTTTTATCATTGGAAAGTCGGGCGTTTTTCAGAGGGACTGTCTCGAGGGTTGTATCCTCTGGTTTAGTCCAACCAATTTCAACAATACTCCAACAGTCAATAGATTTTAAAAAGAACCGCATCCGAGCTTTCCAATAGCCATAGTTCGTACCATCGAAGGTAGGAATAGAATTAAGAGTTTGAGAAATAGTAGCAAATAGAAGTCAAAAATAAATGACACTCAAGAATTTAATCTTCTCAGAGTGTACGAAGCTCTGATACCAATTGAAAATCGAAATTGACTTCTAAAAGTAAAGTGTGTGCACAAGTGTCAACAAAAATTAAGCACAGCGGAAAATAAAAGACACACAGATTTTTGTTGACGAAGTGAAAACTCAATCAAGAGAAAAACCACTCTGGGGTAGCCGTACCCAGGAATTCCACTATTCAGAAGACAAAGCTAGATACAAGATAGTAACACTCACATTAACCTGATGCAGTGGTCGTACCTTGCTCTCTGACGTGTAACCCAACACGAACGCTTCCCAACCAGGTCTCTTACCTGAAGGGGTCTTCAATAGAATCCTTTACCTTAGGGCCAACCCCTAAGATAGACTTCAGATGTAGCGCAGCACACTTGTAACAGCTTCAGAGGGATCTTGAACTTCTCTGAGCTCTTGTGGAATTCAATACCGAATTCTCGCAGTTCTCAACGCCCAGGGGCCTCTATTTATAGGCTAAGGTGCATAATGGACGACTGCTGTAATATGTACGGACGCCGTCCGGACAATGAACCTGAGCCGTCTGAACGGACAACTGTGCGACAAGATTTTTCGAAAATTTCACTGAAAATCTTTCTTGTTTAAGATCCGCATCTAGAAGGTAAGACACTGACGTCCAAACGGTCTCACGTCCGCTGCAAGTAATTTCCATATAAGGCTTCGCACGTCTGGACCTAGGGGATGAACGTCCGGACGGCAATTCTTCAACAAGCAATTTCCATATCTGCTATGCGTGCGTCCGGACCATGAGAGGCAGACGTCCAGACGGTTGAAGTCGAATCGGCAATTTCCATATTAGTTGCACGCGCTCCCTGACCAAGGCTGACTGACGTCCGGACGGTGATATTCGAATTGTGATTCTTGCCTTATTTATGAGCGCGTCCGGACGGGAAACCACATCGTCTGGACGGTGCATCAATCTTCCCATATCTTGAACTTGGAAAGAATCTGAAGCTGATCGATCACTAATGGACATCCGGACGGGCTGCTGAGAGGTCCGGACGGATGCAAGCTAGAATAGAAGCTTCTCGATACAGTGGAGGGTCCGGACGGAAAGATACGTTGTCCGGACGGATGATGCTGGTCTGTCTGGCGTCCGGTCGGGATGAACACGTCGTCCGGACGGATGGAACAGTGGACAGATGGACGTCTGGACGGGCTGACAGGGAGTCTGAAATCTTCTATCTTTTTCGCAGTGCAAAGTCTTCTGAAAATGCTCTGACAAGTGGAATCCCTGTTTACAGCATCTTTACACATAAGTGATTTTGTCTAAACACAGAATGAGGCCAAAATACTAACAACTTTATTCTTTATCTTATTTCTCATTTAGTACCAAGGTGAGGACTTAAATACTAACCAACCATTCCTTCACTTTAAACTCCAATGAAACATATTAAAGAATCTAACTTTAATCGATTCAATATTATCAAACACATAGCCAAAATCTCATAGCAACTATCATAATTAAACCACCATTTAATTTTAAATTCCATTATGCTTCATAATCCAATTTTCACCAAAGCCTGATGCATATACATGAATCTTACTATGAAAACCAACTCTCACGGCTATCACCAACACTCAGCCAATCTATCAAATTTAACCATTTCCAAACACATTAACTGGAACACATCCTCAACCAAGCTCCACCAACAAGACTCAAGAAAACATCATCAAATCATCCATCACACCACCACCATCAACAATCTATCAAATAATTAGCAATCTATATCCTCCAACGACCACATACCCAAATCAAGGTAAAGTCCTCTCAACCAATCCAATATGAATTCATATATAACTTCCTACTAAATGAAGGCCTCAATACATAATCAAAACACTCAAATAACCATTGGAAGTCAAAGACCCCAAGAGAAACAACCAATCGGTTTCCCCTTGGAAGCCTAAACCAAAATTTCAACATTCCAAAACTACATAGCTTAACCAATCCACCAATGTACAATACCAATTCATCAACATTCAATGAAAGTCAAATAACTAAAACTTCACACAATCACATAGCCATATCTATAAGGCATACACCAATTCATAATCAATCCAACACAAATAAACTCAAAAATCCTTTTACAAACTTTCTAAAATCTTCACTAAAATCCATCCTTAAGTTAATAATTAACTTTACATGAAAATCCAAAAATCAAAACCACAATTCTAACTCAACAAAAATTGCATCACTTGCTTCACATACATGTATTCAGCCCTATCTCAAAGAAGATTCGATAACCATCAATTTCTCTCCAAACAACATTCGGCCAACCATAAGCATCAACCAAAACAGAAAATTAATCCAAAGACCCATTCGAATTTTGCAAATCAAAAACCCTAAACAGAAATTATAACCAAATCCCCAAACAAATCGGTATTAATCAACCAGCAAAACATCAACAGAAACCCATTAATCCACAACGCCCAATTCATATTTTAAAAAGAATAAACCAAGTAACCCAAAATCAAACTCCAACCGGTTGACACAAAAACCCAAAGAGGATGACCTATTCTGTCAATCCAACCAAAACACCATAAAATCGTTCAAACAACACCTAAACCATCTCCTCTCAATCACCAAAATGGGAGAAATAGATTACGCTCCAAAACCCACAATGATTCGGCCAACCCTATATAAAACCCTAGATTTCATCTAAAATGAAACCCAAATCAAAGCCCTACAATTTCATGCTATTTAGACAATAGGTAATCCAAAAATAAAAGGAAACAGGGTTAGGCATTTCATTTTTTACAGCCTTGATTCTCCTTCTCCACGCTGTGCGTTGGTCACCAAATTCGGTTCTCCCTCTATTCGTCGGTCTCTACAACTCTCTCAGTAGTTCTCTTATCATCAACATGTGTGTGAGGAGAAGAGAGGAAGAGAGAAATGGGAAGGGGTGTTGTGTGATGGAAGAAGGAAGGAGAAATGGAGGGGGGGTCGGGCTGTGCGTGTAGAACAGGGAAAGGAAGAGAGGGGCGTGCGGCGTGAGAGAAAGGGGAAAGAGAAGGAAGAAAGAAAGAGGAAGAAAGGGAGAGTGAGGCGTGCGTGGGGGAGGGGATCCCAAAAAAAAAAAAAAAAAAAAAAAGGACAAAAGTTGGACACGTGTCCAATTTGGGTGATTGGGAGGAGATAATGTTATCTCCTCCTAACCAATCGTGTGCTTACATGTGGCAAGGAGAATCTCCATTTTATTTTAAAAAACCCCAACTTCTGATAATTACATCAGGACCCTCATTTCTAATAATTCTATCATTTAACAATTTAATATTTGGCCCCTCATATTTAAACCACACTTTTGTTAATGTAATTAATTATTTATTCAACTAGACCCACTATGATAACTATAATTATTTCCCTATTATTTTACCTTAGGCTTATTTTATTTTGGTAATATAAATATTATTATCTAAAATATAATTATAAATCCCATTTATTTCGTAAATGTAATTTATTAATTGCTAAGTTACCTATTTATTTTCTTGGTCTTTACACGTGTACTATAGGAAATTTGTAAAAGGCTATCGAGGAATAGCTACTCCACTGACTAGGCTATTAAGGAAGGATTCCTTCAAGTGGGATGAAAGGGCAGAGGACGCTTTCAACCTCTTCAAGAAAACTATGTCTACTCCCCTAGTTCTAGGCATACATGATTTCTCTAAACCTTTTATCATTGAGTGTAATGCCTCAAGAGAGGGAATAGGTGCAGTACTGATGCAAATTGGGCAACCACTGGTTTACCTTAGCCAAGGGCTTAAAGGTAAAAGCTTGAGTCTATCTACCTATGAGAAGGAATTACTAGCCCTAGTCATGGCTATCAGGAAGTGGAGGCATTACCTACTGGGCCACAGCTTCAAGGTTAGAACTGATCAACAAGCCCTCAAGTACCTACTTGAGCAAAGAATTGGAACCCCTGCCCAGCAAAAATAGGTGTCCAAACTCCTAGGATTTGATTTCACAGTCTAGTATAAGAAGGGAAGGGAAAATCAGGCTACAGATGCTTTATCCCAAATGGAGTGGCCAGAGATTGACTCAAAGACTAATCAACAATCTGAAGGCCCAAATGCAGATGAGCAAACAACAAGCATTGCAGCAGACAACATGATTAGCCAAGCCATCAGTACATTACAACCATCATGGACCAGGGAACTCACCAAAAGTTATGCAGAAGACCAACAGCTCTAGCAAGGAGACTTGGATTAGGTGAAGTACCAGTTTCACAATAGGCTCCTTTCCTACAAAGGGCGAATCCATTTGGGTAACCTCGAAGACTTCAAGCAACAAGTCCTACAACAATTCCACAATAGCCCGTTAGCCGGCCATATTGGAACACAGAAAACATATTCCAGATTAAAGGAGTTCTATTGGCCTGGAATGCGACAAGGAGTTTGAAGGTTCATCAAGGAATGCGATGTATGCCAGTGCAACAAATCAGAAAACATCCACTTTGTAGAATTATTACAACCATTACCAATTCCGGAACAAAATTGGATAGAGGTAAGCATGGATTATATTGAAGGCTTACCTATTTCACAGGGGATGGATGTCATCTTGGTGGTGGTCGATCTGTTGAGCAAATACGCTCACTTCATTCCCTTAAGCCATCCCTACACTGCTAATTTGGTGGCCAAGCTATTTGTGGATCACATCTTCAAACTGTACAGGTTGCCCAAATCGATCCTCAGTGACCTGGATCCGGTATTCACCAGCAACTTTTGGAAGGAGCTCTTTCGAGTAACCAGCACAGAGTTGTTGACGAGTTCGACCTATCACCCAGACACCGATAGTCAGGCGAAAATCATGAATAAAGAGCTGGAAGGGTATCTATGGAGCTTTACCGGTGATTGTCCTCTTAACTGGATGCGATGGATTTCCTTGGCAAAATGGGCTTACAACACCTTAGTGCACACCTTGACCAAAATAAGCCCGTTCGAAGCTTTGTACTACTACCCATCCCCACGGTTGATGCCATTCGAGCCAGGTACAACCAAAGTGCAAGCGATGGAAGACGAATTGAAGAGCGGTGACTTCATTCTGACACTCATCCGAGAGAATCTTCAAGACGCGCAAGCAAGGATGAAGCATTTTGCATATCGACATCGAACCCTCCAGGAGTTTGAAGTGGGCGACTGGGTTTTCCTTAGACTCCTAGCTTACAGCCAGATGAGTGTCACTCTCCACCGGAACCTCAAGCTTTCACCAAGTGTTAGTATTTTGGCTTCATTCTGTGTTTGGACAAAATCACTTATGTGTAAAGATGCTTCACAGGGATTCTACTATTCAGAAGTGCTTCAGAGTTAGAAGATTTTCAGTTCCCTGTCAGCCGTCCGGACGATTGAGCCATCCCGTCCGGACGCCCATCTGTCACTATTCCATACGTCCGGACGACGTGCCATACCGTCCAGACTCCAGACAGACCAAGCATCATCCGTCCGGACGATGTGTCTCTCCGTCTTGACCCTCCATTGTGTCAAAAAGGTTTTATCCAGCTTGCATCCGTCCGGACGTTTCAGCAGCATATCCGGACGCCTCTCAGTACTTGAACAGTCCCATATTCTTTCCAAGTTCCAATAAAGGGAAGATCGATCAACCGTCCGAACAATGTGGTATCCCGTCCGGACTCACGTCTCCTTAAGGCAAGAATCACAATTCATATATCACCGTCCGGACGTCTGACAGCTGTGGTCCGGACACGCGTTCATCAGATATGGAAATTGCGTGTTGAAGTTCAGCCGTCCGGATGCTCATCCCCCATGGTCCAGACGCGCGAAGCCTTATAAGGAAATTACTTGCAGCTGACGTGCGACCGTCCAGACGATGTACCATCCCGTCCGGATGAGGATCTTAAACAAGAAAGATTTCCCCGCAAAAATTTTGGAAAAATCTTGTCGCACAGTTGTCCGTCCAGACGGCGCCCAGGTATATTTTGTCTGACGCTCATTTGAGCCCCCAGCCTATAAATAGAAGCCCCTAGGCATTGAGAACTGTAAGAATTCAGTATTGAATTCCACAAGAGCTCAAAGAAGTTCAAGATCCCTCTGAAGCCATTACAAGTGTGCTGTGCTACAACTGAAGTATATCTTAGGGGTTGGCCCCAAGGTAAAGGATGCCATTGAAGACCCCTTCAGGTAGAAGACCTGGTTGGGAAGCGTTCATGTTGGGTTACACGTCAGAGAGCAAGGTACGACCACTGCATCGGTACATGTGAGTGTTACTATCTTGTATCTAGCTTCGTCTTTTAAATAGTGGAATTCCTGGGTTTGGCTGCCCCGGAGTGGTTTTTCTCTTAATTGAGTTTCCACTTCATCAACAAAAATCTGTGTCTTTTACTTTCCGCTATGCTTAATTTTTGTTGACACTTAGGCACACACTTTAAATTTAGAAGTCAATTTCAATTTTCAATTGGTATCAGAGCTTGGTACACTCTGAGAAGATTAAATTCTTGAGTGTCATTTATTTTTTACTTCTATTTGCTACTATGTCTCAAACTCTTAATTCTGTTCCTACCTTCGATGGTACGAACTATGGCTATTGGAAAGCTTGGATGTGATTCTTTTTAAAATCTATTGATTGTTGGAATATTGTTGAAACTGATTGGACTAAACCAGAGGATACAACACTCGAGACAGTCCCTCTGAAAAACGCCCGACTTTCCAATGAAAAAGCCCTCCTGGCCCTTCCATGCTCTATGCCAATCACTTTCTCCTTCTGAATTCGCCAAAATTTCAAACTGTGAATAAGCCAAAGAAGCATGGAAAATCTTGGAAACAACATATGAAGGCACGAAACTTGTTAAATCTGCCAAACTTCAAATGTTGATTTCAAGATTTGAAGAAATTAAGATGTTGGAAGAAGAGACCTTTGGAGAGTTTTACTCCAAGATGAGTGACCTGAGGAACTCCATGGTGAGTCTTGGGAAACCTATCTCGGATGTAAAACTCATCCGAAAGATTCTAAGATCTTTGCCTGAGCGTTTCAGAATCAAGGTGACCACCATTGAAGAAAGCAAGGAACTTGAGGAGATGAAGATTGAAGAGCTGGTAGGATCTCTTCAAACATGAGCTGTCTCTGCCCCCGGTCAAGAAGTTGAAGACCATTGCTCTAAAGGCTTCCAAGAAGAAGGTAGAAGCATCATCTGAAGATGACTCTGAGGATGAAGAAAAGGCTGTGGCTATGTTAGCCAAAAATTTCAGAAGACTGATGAAAGATGATCGGTTCAAGAAGAAGTTTTTTGAAAAAGTAAAGAAATCTCCCAGAGAAGTTGAACCTGAGGAAGAAGATAAGAAAGATCCCAGAGGACCCCGATGTTTTGAATGCTCAGGCTTTGGGCATATCCGGGCCGATTGCGGGAATCTTAGAAAGGGCAAGGGGAAAGTATACAATGTGACTCTCAGTGAGGAAGAGCTCAAGGAGGCCTACAAGACACTCTACATAGAGTATAAGAAGCTGAGGGAAAGCCGAAAGCAGCACCTGAATGATCTAAACAGTTTACAGACCGAGAAGAGTTCATTGATGCTCAAAGTACAAGAGCTCGAGGAAAAGCTACTAGAGACGCAGCTCCAGCTAGAAAGAGTCACTGATGAGAAGTTGACTCGTATGCTGTCTATCCAGAAGAGCCCAAATGACAAGACTGGCCTCGGGTATGTTGCTCCCTCTTCTGATATTCCTCCTTCCTCAAAGACTATGTTTGTGAAACCTACAGTCCCAGAGTCTCCTCCCACTGTTGAAGATAAAAAGAAGGAAAAGGTCAACGATGATGTTCCAGGCATTCAGAAGCCTCATTCCATCAGAAGACCTCCCATTTGCCATCACTGCGGTCTCAGTGGGCATGTTCGCCCCCAGTACTTTCTTCTGAAGGCACAAAAGGCCAAAGCCAAGAAAGAAGTGCCCAGACAAGCTCATTATGGCACTAGACCTGCGGCTCAGCATCGGACTCCATGGCATCAGGCACCTCACCAAGCACCAAGGTATCAGTATCAAGCCACTTGGTCTCATGCTCATCAGCATTAGCGGCCTCAACAGCGGTTTGTACTAGCCAATCACAGTGGCACCTACAAGAGCAAACCCAAGCAGTTTAAAAGGCCTCAAAAGATGAAAGAAGAGCAATACTCCAGTGAGCCTCCTATCTGGATGTAGAACATGATGGAGTGGATGATGCAGTCCTGCCAGCAACCACCCACTGGAAGGCAAGCTTGGGTCAAGAAGGACAGCTACCCCATGAGGGGGTACAGACGCACCTAGCAGTTTCGGGTGTTCATGCCTAGGATTTGGTTCCTAATCCTATGGCATCAGGTTTGATTGCTTATTTTGCTGTTATATTTGCAATCTAGGAACCAGTGGTATTTTTATTTTTGCCCCCTAGTTGGTTTGGAGATCTTTGTAGGTGTTTATTGGGGAAGACAGAAAAAGCAGGTCGAGCGACTATTTTTCTGTACTGGCATCATCAGGTTTGATTTTGCCTTGCATATGATGTTTTTCCATATTGCTTTTTTTTTATAATAATAAAAAAAATAAATAAATAAATTGGGAAGAATTTACAGGATAATTTTTTTCCTTGGCTTATCAAATCATTGCATGTATTTTCTCTTGATATCTCAATTCCTTGGGTATTAATTTATTTTGTTTAGATATAATTGAGAGTTTCTGACTATAATTTGCCAAGTGTTTTTCCTGTATATGCAAAAATTGGATAGCTTCTTTTCCCATGTGATGAAAATGTGCACTATCCACAGCTCCCCTATAAGGTACATCTTTCCTTCTCTGACTTTTTGTTTCTAGAAATTCTGGATAAGAGAAGAAGTTTTTGATAAGATGACCAAATTGACCACGTGCTAGTTGAACCTAGCACCTATAAACTCTGGCATTCCCTTTAGTATTGCAGCACCGTAAGAAACAAGCAGTTAATCATGTGATTTCTGTGTTTTTGAGTATATATTCACTACTTATGAGCTACATTTGCTGTATGCCTTTCCCTCTACGTGCAAGTAAAACATTTACGTTGTCCTTCATGGTACAAGTAAATCATTTAGGTGCTACATCTCAGGGGGAGTGTATCAGATGAGGGTGGCTAGGCCCTAGTAAGTTATATGGTTTGACTTTTGGCTTATCTTCCAGTTATTTTCTCTCTTGTCTAGAAAATATGGTTACTCTTTGTCATGTCATCGAAAGTCTTACCTTGATGGTTTCTGTCTTCACACACACACGCATTGCATGAGTTGAGGTGAATAGTTGAATTTTGCATGTGCAAGAACTTATTTGTGCTAATTGATTTCTCAACTCTCTTTTATATCTCTACTTAGTATAAAGATGCTCTCTGATTGTGTTATCAGTGGTTTATACATGCGTGTTCTGAAACTGACTTTGAAAAAATTGATTTCTGTGAATTTTTCTCAATTTTTCTGTTGTTTCAGTGTGAAGTGTCCGGACGGTCTCTATTGACGTCCGGACGGATTAGTGGTCCGGACGGTACTCTTTTGGAGTCCGGACGGGAATGGAGCCCAATCGTCCGGACGGGACCTGTTTGAGTTCGGACGCTCGCTGCAACCACCGGACGAATGGTTAGTAAAACCTTTCGGACACGCGCGACCTGTCCGCATGTTCACAATGCAGCGCGCGTCCGGACGACGTAATGCTCCGTCCAGACAGGGACCCCACAGAGGCTATATATACCTCAGTTGACCGCATTTTTTTCTCCATACCCCACACAATCTCCTCTTTTTGGCATTTTGTAAGTGAGTGTTTTTGGAGTTATTGGAGTAATTTCATCCTTGTCTTTTGTGCATTCTCACTCCATTCCAGGTATTTTTCTAGCCTCTCTTTTTTTTTTTTAAATTTTGGAATTATGTGATGCATATCTACTGTATTGGGAGTACTTGCAAAGATGTTTTTTGGACTAATATTGTGATACACTCTGCTTATATTTTTGCAAAAGTCCTTTTTACTGCTGTTATTCTGCCCAATATTTTTCTTAATCTAACAAGAATATTATTTTGGATTTTTGCCACAAATCTTGTTGGTTTCTTGTGCAGAATCATGTCAGCCGGCAATCCACCTCGCAGGGTCCGTCAGAGGACTATGGAAGATAGAGCTGCAATCAAAGCCAAGATTATGGACCGCACTGTCATTGCTGAGCGGAACGTCATTCGATCCGATATCATGGTGCCACCACTAAACAACATTCTTGACATTATCCAGACGTACAATTGGGGATATCTCCATAATTGTGCATGTGTGGTGTACACCAGATTTGTGAAGCTCTTCTACGCCAACCTGGAAGTGGTGCAGAACGATGATCGTGGAGTGGTGCTTCAGTCTTCCATGGCAGGCCACATCATCACTATTGATCCCCAGGTCATCAGTCACATCATCCGAGTCCCAGTGCTCGAGATTTCAGCCAGCCCATACAATGAGGTGGTGCTTCCTCCTTCCCTGGATGATCTCAGGGAATTCTTCCATGCCATTCCCCACGGCGAGGAGCGCTCTACCTCCATCAGGATTGGCGCCTTGTCTCCCTCCCACCGCATGCTGGCCAAGATCATTCAGCAGAAAATCTGGCCTGTTGTTCGGCGCAGTGATCTGATCCTGAAACGGGCCCAGTTCGTCTATGCAGTCCACCTTGGCTTGCCCTTCTGCCTGTGCAAGCACATTCTAGGTGTTATGACGGAGGCCCGTGATGAGGGAAATGCCGGTCTCCCGTTTGGCTGCCTGATCACTCAGATTATTCTTCAGTCAGGAGTCGATGTCACTGGCGAACCGAAGATGCAGATCCAGCAGCCCATCAGCAAGCAAACACTGATGAAGTCCAATACGCAGCTGCGGAGGGATGACTCCGATGATGAGGTGCCCGTAGTTGCTGCCATGCCTGTTGGATTTCCTGAGATGGCTTCATCCTCCCAGACCGTCTCGCCCCCTGAGCCGGAGGTCAACTATTCCCAGATCATAGAGGCCCTTGCTGCCATTCAGGGGGGGGACGAGCAATATGCAGGTGTCCATGTCCTCCATGCAGCAGTCCATCACTTCTATGCAGCTAGAAGTGCACTCCATCAACCTGCGTGTAGAGCAGAACCAGCTGGACCTTCAGGAGTGCCTGAAGTTTCATCATCCATGAGGATGATGCAGATCGGACTCTACCCCTGCCTGAGGATGTTTGATTCCCTCGTGTTTTTTTGTTGTCTTTTTGTTTTGTTGTTTAAAACTTTTGTTTGTAAAACCGGTTGACTTATATTACTTTGTTTCCCGAGTCCTTCTAAGACCGTTAGGGGGAGTAATTTTTATGACAGTTGGTTTTTATTACTCTATTTTACCCTTTGTCCCTTTGTGACAAAAAGGGGCAGTAATTTTTATTTTTGGACCGGGAATGTATTTCCAAACCGGTCAAGTGATTTTTGTCCCAGAATGACCAAAGGGGGAGTTTGTTAGTATTTTGGCCTCATTCTGTGTTTGACCAAAATCACTTATGTGTAAAGATACTTCACAGGGATTCTACTATTCAGAAGTGCTTCAGAGTCAGAAGATTTTCAGTTCCCTGTCAGCCGTCCGGACGATCGAGCCATCCCGTCCAGACGCTCATCTGTCACTGTTCCATTCGTCCGGACGACGTGCCATACCGTCTGGACTCCAGACAGACCAAGCACCATCCGTCCGGACCCTCCACTATGTCGAGAAGGTTCTATCCAGCTTGTATCCGTCCGGACGTTTCAGCAGCACGTCCGAAGTAAGGGAAGATCGATCAACCGTCCGAACGATGTGGTATCCCGTCCGAAGTAATTGTTGTGTGGTTTTTCTCATTACTCTGTTTTACCCTTTGTCCCTTTGTGACAAAAAGGGGGAGTAATTTTTTATTTAGACTGGGATTGTATATTTAATCGGTCAAGTGATTTTTGTCCTAGAATGGCCAAAGGGAGAGTTTGTTAGTTTTTGTGTTGGCTGCATTCTGTTGGATAAAATCACTTTTATGTAATGTTGCTGCTTTCACAGGGATGCTGCTTTATCCAGAGTCTACTCTTCAGCTATGTTCTTCGAGAAGATTCTGTGAAGTTTTCAAGGATTTATTTGGGTTCCCTGTCAACCGTCCGGACGACGTGGTATTCCGTCCAGACACTCATCAGTCAGAAACATCCGTCCGGACGACGAGATCTTTCCGTCCGGACGCTCTTTAGAGTTCGAGAAAATCCCAGTGTTTCAGTGCATCCGTCCAAACGACGTGGTTATACCGTCCAGACGTCATTCAGTGTTTGACAAGAATTAGGGTTTCTGCCTCAAGACATAGTTATGGGAAGACAGTTGCTACCGTCCGGACGATGTTCTCCATAAGGCAAGACGTGCATACAAAGTTCAACCGTCCGGGCGTCAACCTTCATGGTCCGGACGATCAAGCTTCATATATGGAAACTGCGTGCACCAATTCAACCGTCCGGACGTCACCCTTTAGGGTCCGGACGCTCCAAAGCCTTATTATGGTAATTACGTGCAGCCAAAGTGCAACCATCCAGACGCTAGGGCAACACCATCCGGACACGGCTTTATTATGGAAACTTTCAGCGGAGAGGCGGTTGCAGTTGACCGTCCGGACGCTCGGACAAGCCTTCCGGACACCTTCCGGTATTTTAGTCATAACTTTTTACTCAAATATCGGATTAGGACGAAATCGGCGTCATTGGAAAGCTTAGAAAAAATTCTGTAATTTGAGCATCTGGACGGCCCATATAAGCATCCGGACGGCCCCTATAAGCGTCCGGACGGAAAGATTTGCCCGTCCGGACGGCCTTGGCTCCCATCCGAACGCGCGTGTCTCAGAATCCATTTTTGAGTCGATTTTGGGTTTCCTAAGCCTATAAATAAGAGGCTCTAGGCATGCTTTCAACATAGAATTCGGTGGTGAATTCTCCACAGCTTAGAGAGGGTGTTTAGGGAGATATTGAAGATCTGCTAGCTCTCTAGCTTTGCCAGTGTGTGATTTGATCAGCTGTGAAGTCTATCTTAGGGGTTGGCCCTAAAGTAAAGGATTCTATTGAAGACCCCTTCAGGTAGGAGACCTGGTTGGGAAGCGTTCGTATTGGGTTACCATTAGAGATCAAGGTACGACCACTGCATTGGGTGTATGTGAGTGTTACTATCTTGTATCTAGCTTTGTCTTCTGAATAGTGGATATCCTGGGTTTGGCTGCCCTGGAGTGATTTTTCTCTTAATTGAGTTTCCACTTCGTCAACAAAATATTTGTCTCCTTTAATTCCGCATTTAATATTTTGTTGCACACTGTTCACACACACTTGTTAAAATTAGAAGTCCATATTATTTTTTCATAACGTGTAACCCAACACAAACGCCTCCCAACCAGATCTCCTACCTGAAGGGGTTTTTAATGGAATCCTTTACCTTAGGGCCAACCCCTAAGATAGACTTCAGATCAATGCAGCAACAGCACACATAGCAATGGCTTAAGAGAGACTAACTCAGCACAATAACTGTACAATATAACTCTCTAAGCACTAAAGAATTCAATACCGAATTCTTGCAGTTCTCAAGCCTAGGGACCTCTATTTATAGGTTGCAGGCTCAAATGAGTGTATGGCTTAATAAACCTAGGTGTTGTCCAGACGGTAGACATAAGACGTCCGGACGGACAACTGTGCGATCAGGTTCCCAAAATTTCGTTGAAATTCTTTCCTGTTTTGAGCCACGTCTGGACAGTGTTGCACTGTCGTCCGGACGGGCGCACTTTAGCTGCACGCAATTTCCATATCAAGGCTTTGCGCGTCTGGACCATGAAGGTTGTCGTCTGGACGTCTGAATTTTGAATGCACAACTTGCCTTATGGATGAGCGCGTCCGGACGGGAATCCACATCGTCCGGACGGTTGCAGCGATTTTCCCATAACTGTTTTGGAAAGAAATCTCATAGTTGGTCGAACACTGAGTGTCGTCCGGATGTGCTGCTGAAACGTCTGGACGGATGCAAGCTGGAATAGTTTGAAGCTTCTCGACACAAAGGAAGGTTCGGACGAAAAGTTCTCGTCATCCGGACAGATGATGCTTTGAGCAATTGGGCGTCCGGATGGTATATCACGTCGTCCGGACGGCTGCAAAGGATTCAATTTTTCTGACTTGTAGACTGTGCAGAATCTTCTAGAATACCTCTAAATAGCAGAATCCCTGTTTAAAAGCATCATTACATAGAAGCGATTTTGTCCAACAGAATGAAGCCAATTACAAACTAACAAACTCCCTTTTTGGATATTCTGGGACAAAAATCACTTGACTGGTTAAAAATACAATCCCGGTCAAAATAAAAATTACTCTCCCTTTTTATTACAAAGGGACAAAAGGTAAAATAGAGTAATAAGAATCAAACACACAAAAATTACTCCCCCTAAATGTCTCAGAAGGACCAGGGTAAACAGAGTAACCTCCTGCTGCAAAGATGAAAGAGTCAGCTGCATAGTGCTCATGCCTTTCTGAAGTGTAGCTAAAGCCTCCAAAATCTGAGCATAGCTGGCATCCTACTGTGAAGAAGATGCCATGTTAGGAACTGTGACATGGATGGCAGGGGGCTATGGAGCATCATCCATATCATCACGCCTCAGCTGGGCGATAGACTTCATCAGCGTCTGCTTGCTAATGGGATCCTGAATCTTCATTTTCAACTCTCCAATGACGCCGATGCCTGACTGTAGAATAACCTGGGTGAGCAGGCAACCATAAGGGAGACCGGTATTGCTCTCATCATGAGCCTCCAAAATAACTCCCAAAATATGCTTGCACAGGCAAAAGGGCAAGTGAAGGCAGATGGCATATAGGAACTAGGCCCTCTTCAAAATCAGATCACTACGTCTCACAATGGGCCAGAGATTGTGCTGGACAATCTTGGCAAGCATGAGGTGTGGGGCAGATAGGGAACCAATCCTGATGGAAGTGGCACGTTCCTCACCCTAAGGCACAGCCTAAAAGAACTCTCAGAGATCATCCAGAGACGGAGGCAAGACTACTTCATTGTAAGGGTTGGCAGACTACTGAAGCACAGGTACCCCAATGATCTGGTTGATGATATAAGGATCAACTGTAATGACGTGACCATCCACAGAGGACTGAAGAACCAGCCCATGGTCATCATCCTGCACGACCTCAAGATTGGCATAAAACAGGCGGATCAATCTGGTGAGGAATACACAAGCACAGTTGTGGAGGTAGCCCCAGTGATAGGTCTGGATGATATCATGAATGATGTCTAGCGGGGCCGCCATAATATCTGCACGAACCACGTTCCATTCGGCAATGACAGATCTGTTCATGATTTTGGCTCTCAGAGCTGCCAACTCTTCATTTGTCCTCTGTTGGACCCTGTGTTGTGGACTGCCAGCATACATGGTTCTACAAACAAATAACCAACAAGATTTACAAAAATAATCCAAAAAGTTCAGTTTCTTGTTAGTTCCAAAAGAAAATCCGACATTATAATGGCAGTAAATTGGACATTTCCAAAAATTACATCCAGCAAAAACCCAATACAGTCCAAAATACTACGGAAACAAGATAATCCCAACACAGCAGATATCACAAAAATGCACTTTATAATCTCAAAAAAAAAAAAAACATTCTCCATAGATAAAATATTCCAATAGATAACAAAATACTAAAAGGAATACGAAGGGTAAAAAAAATGTACCTGGAGAGAAGAGATGTAAGCACAAGAGGACAAAATAGGGCGAGATAAAGCAAAAATCTTGAGAAACCATGCATTAAACACCAAAAGAAAGAGAGAAATTGAGTGGGGTAGCTGAAAGATACGACAGCTAGGGTTTTTAAAACCATTGGGGTCCCTGTCCGGACGCGCGTTGCCACATAAGCATGGGACAGGCCGTGCGCGTCCAGACGTGTAACCTTACCATCCAGCCGTTGGAGCCGCGCGCGTCCGAACGTGTAACATTTCCGTCCGGCCGTCTGACCCACACTCGTCCGGACGCTTCACACTGAAAAGACAGAAACTGAGGGAAAATTTGCAGAAAATATTTTTCCTAAGGTCAGCTTCAGAACACATATGTATAATCAACTGATAAGGCAATCAAATAGCATCTCAAAACTACGCAGAGATATAAAAGAGAGGTCAGAGTTCAATCAGCACAAAGATTTTCCTGTAGATAAAAAATTTAAATAGATTTCTCAACTCATGCAATGCGTGTGTGTGTGAAGACTTTTCCCAAAAGGTATGAATTTCACTGATATGACAAGAAGCAACTAGATTTTCTAGACAAGAGAGAAAATCAGTGAAAGATCAGTCAAAAGTCAAATCTTATAAGGTACTACGGCCTAGCCACCCTCATCTGATACACCCCCCCTAAGATGCAGCACCCAATTGTTTTACTTGTACCATGAAGGACAAGGTATATTGCTAATTATGCACATAAGCAGTGAATATACGTACATAGCACAGAAGTCATAAGAGTAACTGCTTGATTCTTTTGATGCTGCAACCTAGAGAGTGCCAGAATTTTTAGGTTCTAGGTTCAACTAGCATTTTGGTCAATTTGACCATCTTATCAAAAATCTCATTTCTTATTCAGAATTTTCAGAAGTTAAAAGTCAGAGAAGGAAAGATGTACCTTTAGGAGAGTCTTGGATAATGTATATTTTCATCGCATGAGGAAAGAAGCTATCCAATTTTTGCATATACAGGAAAAACACTTAGCAGGTATATAGTCATAAACTCTCAATCATATCTAAACAAAGTTAATTAATGCATAAAGAATTGAGATATCAACTAAAAACACAAGCAATATCTGACATGCTAAGAAAAGAAAACAGTTTTCCTGCATTTTCTCCCCCAATTTTTTTTTTATTTATTTAAAAGGAATGTTATATGGAAATAACATCATACAACATGCAAGCAAGGCATGATCAAACCTGTGTAAGCTCAATGTTGCCAATACAGAAAAACTGTCGCCCGACCTGCTTTTTCTATCTTCCCCAGATAGTACCTGCAATATTCTCTCAAGAGAAATAGGGGGCAAAATAGAAGTATGGTTCCAAGATTGCATAGTAAGCACAAGCTATAAGTAAAAGATCAAGCAATCAAACTTGATGCCTTAGGATTAGGAACCAAATCCTAGGCAGGAGTACTTTCACCACTAGGTTAGTCTATTCCCCCTCATGGGGTGCACTTCTTCCTTCTTTCTAACCCAAGCCTACCTTCCTATGGGTGGTTGCTGACAAGACTTGATCTGTTGGCCCATCCACTCCATCGTGCTTTGCATCCAAATAGGTGGCTCCCTGCAGTATAGATCATTTTCCACCTTCTGCGGCTTTTTGGGATGCTTGGATTTGTTGAACTTGGATTTGCCACTATGATTGGCAGGAACAAATCTCTGCTGAGGCCGCTGATGTCGAGGCGCCTGGTGCCTTGGAGCTTGATGCCATGGGGCTTGATAAAGAGTCTAATCCCATGGAGCTTGATTCCATGGAGTCTGGTAAGGACACTAATGCCATGGAGTCTAATGCTGGGCTAGAGGTCTTGTGCTATAATTGCTTGTCTGGGCACTTCTTTCTTGACCTTTGCTTTTTGTGCTTTAAGAAGGGAGCATTGGGGTCAAACATGCTCGCTTAAACCGCAGTGATGGCATGTAGGAGATTTTCTAATGGAAGGGGGTTTTTGAGTGCCCGGAACATCTCCATTAATTTTGTCCTTCCCTTTATCCTCTCAACGGTAGGGGGAGGCTCTGGGACTGCAGGCTTAACAAAGACAATCCTAGAAGTAGAGGGAATATCAAAAGGAGGAGCTACATACCCGAGACCAGTCTTGTCGATTGGGCTCTTCTGGATTGATAGCATGTGAATCAGCTTTTCATCAGTGACTCTTTCTAATTAGAGTTGTGTCTCTAGTAGCTTTTCCTCTAGCTCTTGTATTTTGCACAGCAATGAACTCTTCTCAGTCTGCAAACTGTTCAAATCATGAATGTGCTGCTTGCGACCTTCCCTCAATTTTTCGAACTCTATATAGAGGGTTTTATAAGCCTAATTGAGTTCTTCCCCATCATCACTGTGCTCTGAGTAAGAATCTTCCTCTTCTACATGCAGAGCCACAAAGGGTAGGAATTTCTCTTGCTCAGGAGCTTATTCTTCTTCGGATTCATCACTGAGAGTCGAGTTATATGCCTTCCCCTTACCCTGCTTAAGATTTCCACAATCAGCCCGTATATGCCCAAACCCTGAGCATTCATAACATCTTGGGCCTCTGGGATCTTTCTTCTCTGCTTCCTCAGGTTCAGCTTCTTTGGGGACCTTCTTCATTTTTTTTCGAAAAACTTCTTCTTGAACCGCTCATTTCTCATTAATCTTCCAAAAAATTTGGCTAGCATGGCCACAGCTTTTTCTTCATCCTCAGAGTCGTCTCCAGATGAGACTTCGACCTTCTTCTTGGAAGCTTTCATGGCAATGGTTTTCAGCTTCTTAATCGAGGGCAAGGACAGCTCATAAGTTTGAAGAGATCCCACCAACTCTTCAATCTTCATTTCTTCCAGATCTTTGCTTTTTTCAATCGTAGTTACCTTGATCCTGAAACGCTCAGGCAGAGATCTTAGAATTTTACGGATGAGTTTTACATCCAAGACGGTTTTCCCAAGACTCACCATTTGGTATCTTAGGTCGCTCATCTTGGAGTAAAACTCTCCAAATGTCTTATCCTCCAACATTTTAATTTCTTCAAATTTGGAAATCAACATTTGAAGTTTGGCAGATTTAACAAGTTTGGTGCCTTCATATGTTATTTCCAAAATTTGTCACGCTTCTTTAGCGGATTCACTATTTGAGATTCTTGCAAATTCAGATGGTGAAAGTGCTTGACAAAGAGCATGGAGGGCTTTATCATTGGAAAGTCGCGCGTTTTTCACAGTGACTAGTTCAAGAGTTGCATCCGCTGGCTTAGTCCAACCGGTTTCAACAATACTCCAACAGTCAATAGATTTTAAAAAGAACTGCATACGAGTTTTCCAATAGCCATAGTTCGTACCATCAAAGGCAGGAACAGTATTAAGACTTTGAGACATTTTATCAAATAGAAGTCAAAAAGAGTAACACTCAAGAATTGAATCTAAACAGAGTGTACTAGGCTTTAATACCAAATGAAAAAATAAAGTGACTTCTAATATAAAACAAGTGTGTGTGTGCATAAAGTGTTAACAAAACAATATCAATGCGGAATTTAAAAGATACAAGAATTTTGTTAACGAAGTGGAAACTCAATAAGAGAAAAACCACTCCGGGGCAGCCAAACCCAGGATATCCACTATTCAGAAGACAAGACTGGTTACAAAGTAGTAGCACTCACATACCTTGCACTCTAACGTGTAACCCAACACGAATGCCTCCCAACTAGGTCTCCTACTTAAAGGAGTCTTCAATGGAATCCTTTACCTTATGGTCAACCCCTAAGATAGACTTCAAATCAACCCAGCAACAGCACACACAGCAATGGCTTAAGAGAGACTAACTCAGGACAATAACTCTACAATATAACTCTCTAAGCACTAAGGAATTCAATACCGAATTCTTGCAGTTCTCAAGCTTAGGGACCTCTATTTATAGGCTGCAGGTTCAAATGAGCGTCTAGCTTGAAAAACCTAAGTGCAGTCCGGAGGGTAGACATAAGACGTCCGGACGGACAACTGTGCGATCGACTTTCCAAAATTTTGCTGAAATTCTTTCCTATTTTGAGCCGCGTCCGGACGGTGTTGCCCTGTTGTTCGGACGATCGCACTTTAGCTGCACGCAATTTCCATATCAAGGCGTCATGCGTCCGGACTAAGGGAATGGTCGTCCGAACGGTTGATCAGATGCACGCAATTTCCATATAAGTAGCTCGCGCGTCCGGACCATGAAGGCTGTCGTCCGAACGTCTGAATTTTGAATGCGCAACTTGCCTTATGGATAAGCGCGTCCGGACGTGAATCCACATCGTTTGAACGGTTGCAGCGATCTTCCCATATCTGTGTTTTGGAAAGAAATCCCATAGCTGGTTGAACACTAAGTGTCGTCTGGACGTGCTGCTGAAATGTCCGGATGGATGCAAGCTGGAACAATTCGAAGCTTCTCGACATAGAAGATGGTCCGGACAGAAAGTTCTCGTCGTCTGGGCGGATGATGCTTTGAACAATTGGGTGTCCGGATAGTATATCATACCGTCCAGACGGTTGCAAGGGATCCGATTTTTCTAACTTGTAGACTGTGTAGAATCTTCTAGAAGACCTCTAAATAACAAAATCCCTGTCTAAAAGCATCATTACATAGAAGTGATTTTGTCCAATAGAATGAAGCCAATTACAAACTAACACCAATGAATCACCGGACCCAGACCCCAAAACTCAAAAAATTTAATCTAGAAATCTACCTCTAGAAATGAAGCCCAGAAATCAATGGTTACCGGTGGAGAAGGGAGGAGATGAAGGAGTATGGTGGAAGAGAGGTGGCACGGTTGGAAAAAAAAATTGATATTCGTGGTTACTAGAGATGGAGGTGCTGTGTCACCGATGCTTGGCCTTTGGGTCGGCCTTACTGCTCGTGGTCAGTGGGGGGAGAGGGAAGATGGAGATGGAGACGGAGATGGAGATGGAGATGGAGGGAGAGATTTTGCGAGATTTTAAATTTTGGGTGAAAATGAAATGGGAGATTTTCAATGAATTTCAAATTTAATTGTGTTTTTAATAAAAAAAAAAAGAAAAAAGAAAAAAAGGATATCACATGGGACAAGAGCCGTACTCTTGTCTCACGTATAGAAGAACTCTTGTGTAAAAAGACCATAATTGTTGCAAACCTTTCATAGTAACCACTAGGCATGTATACGAGCCGAGCTCGGGTGAGTAGTGGTTGCCTAGGCTTGGCTCATTCAGAATTTTCACGAGCACGAGCTCAGCTCGAGCTTGCGATGAGTATTTAATATTGAGCTTGGCTCGGCTCGTCAAGAGTAAATTCTTGTCCGAGCTCGAACTCGGTTTTTTGACGAGCGGCTCGCCCGGCTCGGGAGGACAAATTTCAGTGAAACCTAAACCAAGCTAAGCCAATACCAGCAAGAAAGCTAAAAACAAAAGCCTCAAAATATCAACATAAATCAAGCCTAAGAAAGTAAGAGCTTGAGATTTACCTGTTGGGTGTGGCGCATAACGAGGATCCATACGCAAATGAATGAATGATTGAAGAAGAAAGCAAAAGAGTTTGTAGACTTAGCAGTCGTACCCATTTCCAGACGTAGTGGAAGAAAAATATAAGCCGATTTGATGCAGTGGCTCAAGAGAGGTCTGGGTTCTTATACGCGGGATTACACAACGTCGTTTCTATCAGCATACAAACTTCAAACGATCGATATACACGGCTCAATGTCTGAATGTTGCTTTGAAAGGCAAAAATGAGAAAAGACCTTCACAACTCGGAAGGAATAATCTGGAAGATGAAAGATTGGGGATGAAAGATTGGGAAGACAAGATAGTGCACGTGGCTCAAGCAAAAGAGTGAGAGAGGGGAATAGAAAAATTAATTGAATCTGAAAAAGAAAACTAAATAATTTTTTTACTCAAAAAATAATGGGGAAGACGAAGCACTTCTTGAGAAGATAAAAATTAAAAAGTTTTTCTTGATAACTTGAGAAGACATGGGAGACGTAAAAGGCTTGTCACTGTCAATGTGATGGAAAACAGAGTTGTACGTTCACTCGACGCGAGTTTGAATAGGAAAAAAATTCATGTGATTCCTGTACACGTAAGTCTTGGTAACGGGTATGTATGATCAAATCCAGCCGCATGAGAAACCAATCCTGGGCGTCGATTCTAGTCAATACCGTGCGTGCGAAACATTGAATAATTTCCAGTGTTAGTCGTGCTCTACGGCTAGAATACACATTAGCCAAAAGCTATCCAACTGTTCACATTTATTCGGAGATTCAAATCTGACAGTCCTAAATATGATAATTAAAATTTAAAAAAATTAAATTAAAAAAATAAATCTAAGCATCCTTGTTAAATCTGTGCGTCTTTAAATCTGAGTGCTCTAAATCTGAGGGTCATTATTGTTAATTGTTAATTGTTATAGCTTAATTTTCAATCATACATAGTTATGAATTATGATCCACATTGTATGATGTGAGATTATTTATAATATGATATGAAACTTATGAATCATACTTATCCTAAATTTTTTAGTATTTAATAATAATAGTTATATTATATAATATAACTAGATAAGCATTATCATTATAATTTATATACATTGGAGATAGGACCATAGGATTATTATGAATTATATTTATCCTAACTTCCTTATTATCTAACGGAAACAACTTATAAGATTTAGTATCATATAAATTGTTATATAACTTATATCATATGCTGATTCAACTACTATAGTCTATTAGATACTTAATAGTTTGATGGTATTACCATTTGATTAAATTTTATCATTAAATTATATATTGTATAGATATTTATACATATAATTATATGTTGTATCAAGTAAAAGCCTACAAATTATTAATTATATTTAAACTATAATAATAATAATAATAATAATAATAATAATAATAATAAATCATTATTTTATACTTAAGCTATAAGTATCAAGTATGTATCAAAATTATTTAAGTAACTAGATACTTAACATTATAATTTATATTAGTTACTTATGAATTGTAACTTATGTAGTTAGATTGTTATAAGTTATGTGACTATGTTATTGTTGTGCAAATTATAATACTCGCAAGTGCACGAATCGTTTGCAATATAGCGTTTCGCAAGTGCGAGGTCGATCCCACAGGGAATTGTGTTGCAAAAATTAATCTCTATTCAAACTAATCATATTTTAACCTAGTTCCAAATTTATGGATTTTTAACAGAAGAAAACATAAACAAAAATAATGAAAATAAAGGGGTCTAAGGTTTTGGAATCCACACCCACCAAATCGCAACAACATAGTCTTATGCTCATCACACATATTTCGAATTCTCTCATACAAATCTTAGGTATGCTCTACTTTGCTTCAAAAGTTATTTAAATCATTCGATGAATCCATACTTGCACAAATCACAAAAGATATCTAGTTTTGACTAAATCATCAAATGTATCCATGGAATGAAACACAATGAATATCCAACATTTTGATAAATGAAAACCCAAGCCATCAATTTAATGAAACTATATCAAATCATCACTTGTATCCGAAAATCACAAGAGATATCCAACAATAATCTCAATAATTGAAGTAGAACAATGAGAAATCAAAACCCATAAACTCAAATAGCATAAACAAGCATGGAAACTCAGTTTCTCTTCAATGGTGAGGTTTCATCCTCAACCCTAGACGAAATTTCAGCTACACATAACTAAAGAAAGCATAAATAAACAACAAGAATGCATTAAAAATCAAAGAAACTTACAAAGAATTGAAGTTCTAGGTCAAAATCAACCCAAAAACCCTAAACTACAGTGAAAACGGCGCCTAAGGCGCTCCCAAGCGGCCTCCTCTTCTAAAAATGAGAAAAGAATGGTATTTATAGAGTTAGCTAGGGTTTCTGAAATTCCAGCTCCGCATAAATTCGATCGATCTATTTTATAATCGATCGATCGACTTCGGGCAATTTTCGATCGATCGACTTGAGATTCGATCGATCGACTTCCTAGCAATTCTGAATTTCCAGCTTTTTATGTATTTTCACTTGAAAATTACCATTTTTCTCTTAATGTCCTGCAAAAACGCAAAAACACCAAAACTAACCAAAACATCAGAAAATAACAAAGCTAAAGGTTTAACTAATGTAAATTAAGGGGTCCAAATATATACTTTTTGGCACTCATCAGTATTATGTGGCTATAATAATTTATTGTTACAACTTAATTTTTAATTATATATATATATATTTATGAATTATGATTAATATCATATGATATAAGATTATTTGTAATATGATACGAAAATTATGAATTATACTTAATTACTTATCCAGTTATCCTAACTTCCTTAGTATCTAATAATAACATTTATATGATATAATATAACTAGATAAGCATTATCATTATAATTAAGATACATAGGAGATAAGATCATATGATTATTAGATTCTATAATAAATATACATTGTGCCATATGACATGAGATTTAATATCATATAAATTGTTAAATCATACTTAAATTTAATCAAATGAATTGTTAGATCATATCACCTATTGTTGTTAGATCACAACAAGTATTATTGATATGATTATTAGATTATACATTGTGACATATGACATAAGATTTAATATTATATAAATTGTTAGATCATACTTAAATTTAATCAAATTAATTGGGATCACACTACCTATTGTTATTAGTTATTACATCTTAGTACATTGTTAGACAATGATACAAAATGAGTATTGTTGTTATAATTATTACATTATATAATAAAGATATAATGTGTCATATCACCTGATATTTAATATCATATAAATTGTTAGATCATATGTATTTCATATAAGTTATAGTGATAATATGTATGATCATTTAATCTAATGATATGAATTATAATAATTATACTTAATTTGTGATTATAAGAAACACGTTGTTGATTTTGATGTTAATCACTTGAGTTAGGATTGTACCAATTATATATATATATATCGAGCTAATAAGCGAACCGAGCCTTTTTACGAGTATGTTCACAAACTTTAAACGAGTGAGCCGGGTTTTATACGGGTATGTATCATTTAATAATCGAGTATAGTTTCGTGTCCACGAGTAGCTCATTTAATAACCGAGTCGTGCACAAGCCAAGCCTTATCGAGCCGAGCCCGAGCGAGCTCACGGGTAGCTTTACTTCATTTACATCCCTAGGGGTGTGCAGATTAACCGATTACCGCCTACCGACCGCCTACCGAACCGAAATTGACCGCCTACCAACTTAACCGACAAAATTCGGTTCGGTAGTCGGAAGAGAATCTTTTTACCGAAAACTGGTCGGTTCGGTAGGTGGTCGGTTAGTCGGTTAACCGACTTTCCGAACCGACTCGACCCGATATTTGACCGAAATTTAACCGACTGGTTAGCCGGTCGGTTAACTGACCGCCTAAGCAAAAACGACGTCGTTTTAATGATAAAGAAACGATGTCGTACTCGTTTCAATTCATTTAAAAAAAAAATATTCAAAACGGCGTCGTTTGGTTACAGATGAAACGACGCCGTTTTGGGCTGACTATATAGTCATCGCATCAGACCTCTTCACTCTTCAGTCTGAACCAGTGAACCTTGACCTTGAGGCCTTGACGGCTTGAGTCGCTTGACCTAAGTCACCTAACCAGGCTAACCTAGTAACCTTCAGTGCTTCACGGCGTCGGCGTCGACGCCTGAGTCAGTGAGTCCTGCCTGCGGTGCCTCCCCGACTCCCCGAGTCCCCACGACCCCACCTAGCCACCATGAATCGGTGACCTGCCCAGCTCCGAGTCGCCGACTGCTCAACGCCGTCGTGCCGAGTCTGCCGACTGCCCTCTTCGGCTCTTCTCCCCTGCGGGCCCAGCCATTGCAGAGCAAGTTATTGAACTCAGTGAACTGTCTGGTAGCTCTCTCTCTCTTCTCTTAGTCTTAATTTTTTTTTGATGTATCATAATCATACTATCATTTTTAATTGTTTTTGATGTATCATTTTTAATTTTTTTTGAAACAGCCAGTCGGGAGTCGGCCATTGCAGTCTGCAGAGCAAGTTAGGAACTGAAGTATTGAACATTGAACAAGAACAATTTTTTAGGTATATTATTTCTTAAAACTTTTAGGATCTATGTCCAACTCGTTTTAGGCTTTTAGGCAGTGAATCTATTTTCCAAGGTAAACCTCTTTAGATAGATGAAGTATTACACCAATATACTTTCTTTCCAGAACTTAAATGAGTGTATATCTATGAATCCTTGATGTCTTTATTGGCTTGAACTTTTGGAGACCATTTTGTTTCATCTTTTTGCAAGAGGGTTCTATTTGTCTAGTCTTAAGCACCACCAAACACAAAGTCTGACAGTTATAATACAAATGATATTGATGGTAGAAATTCAAATGGAGGCAAACGAGTAAATAATATACTGGTAGTTATTACATTATGGAGTCTTTGATGAGATAATTCTTTTTTTTTGGGTAGTTCTTTAACGGTTTAACCTCATAATTTCTGATTGTCTTGAGCATTATACTACCGTCATGACTTTCCTTTTCCATGATATCAGAATGTCTTGTCTGAATTGTGAGCATACTTGCACTAAGTTCATTGAATAATTTCCAGTGATGGGAGTTGGCCTTTTTAATCAGTGGAAGATCATTTATAGGTTAATTGGATTTTGGACCCATTCAATTACGACCATGAAGCACAAGATTTATCAAGCACTCAATCTGGTTTTTGGTTGAATCCTCTTATTTTATATTTGTTAGGACTAGAAGTATTGTAATACTCAACACTAATGTCAGTGATCAGTCCTGAATCACTGGTGGCTGTGATCAGTCCTTAATTGTCCCCATCCCTCTAGGCTCTAGTGGCATAACAACACAATATATCATTGTTGCATTTTGTCCTAAGATTGTCTGTGACTTAGGATTCTGATATTGCAACAGCATATTGAATTGTTAGTTTATTCAAAATTTCAGTTTCTCTAGCAATTCTCATGTCATTGGATGTTAAATTGAATTTTTTTTAACTGGGTTATTTAATATTTATTTTCAATTTTGGAACCTTTTTACTTTATATTAAATTTGACAAAAAATAAAAAATAAAACCAAAAGGCATCAACCACATCACTATGAAGTAATACTGTAATAAGTATGAACACCGGACACCAATTAGTTGATGTGATCCTTTCAATAAAAAATTTTGATCATTGTTTTTTTTTTCATAATCCAGATGGTCAGATGGATGCACCTACACCTACACCTATGGTTATTGGTACCTCTGCACCTGCACCTACACCTGCACCTGCACCTGCATCATCAGTAGCTGCATCTTGTTATCCATCTCCTCCTATTGATAGTTCAATAGGTATTGAAGAAAGCATTGATGTTGAAAGTGATTCTGAAGAGTTGGAGGCAGATACACAAGGGATTAGATGTGCTGGTCGTGGTGGACGACCACCACTCCCTAAGAACAAAAGAAAAAAGAAATGTTAGGAAAACATCCATAGCGTGGCAACATTTTACTAAGGATCTAGAAAGTCCTGCAGATAAACCTGTGGCACGTTGTAATTATTGTGGGGCTGAGTATAAATGTCACGGAAAGAGCAATGGAACCTCTAACATGTTGTACCATGTCAAAGCATGCCAACAGTACAAAGCATTATTAGCTAATCAAGATGTATCTCAATCTAAGTTCACTTTTGAGTCTGTGCCAAGTGAGGGTGATGGTGGTACTAGTAGTTGTAAGAACCTAATGATTGCGAAGTACTCTGAAAAAATCATTAGGGAGACGCTTTGTGAGATGATTATTGTGGATGAAATGCCTTTTTCAACTGTGGATAAGATGGGGTTTAAGAAATTGTTCAAGGTTCTTGAGCCACGATTTAGGCTTCCTTCTCGCTATACATTGATGAGGGATTGTATCAAGTTGTATATGCGAACTAAGGAAACAATGAAGACCAAGTTTTTGAAAACTAGTCAAAGGGTTTGTTTAACCACTGACACATGGACTTCGATTCAAAATATGAATTACATGTGCATCACTGGACATTTCATTGATCCTAGTTGGAAATATCAAAAAAGAATATTGGCATTTCGCCAAGTGTCGGATCACAAGGGGTTAACGATTGCAAAAGAATTGGAGCAATGTTTGGAGGAATGGGGGATTCCAGGGTTATTGACAATATCACTTGACAATGCAAGTGCAAATGATACTGCGATTGATTGTTTTAAAAAAGCGAACTATGGCCAATAATAGAGTTATTTGTCGCCATGAGTTTATTCATGTAAGGTGTTGTGCACATATTATCAATTTAATTGTGCATGAAGGATTGAAAGATGTAGATGATTCAATCGTAAAGATCCGAAATATGGTGAAATATGTAAAGGGATCCCCTCAAAGATTGGCCATCTTCAAGTCTTGTGCAGAAAGGAAGACAGTTGGGTATCATGCTTCATTGGTTCTTGATGTTCCAACTCGATGGAACTCCACTTATATGATGTTGGATGTGGCAGAAAAGTATGAAAGTGCATTTGAACTAATGTTAGATGAAGATGTTAGTTTTGGGAACTACTTGTGTGAGGATGGTGGAGGGAGAAGGGGGTTGGGGGTTCCGCTTGATGAAGATTGGAAAAATGTTAGAAACTTTGCTAAATTTTTGCAAGTGTTTTATGAGGTGACAATTGAGATATCGGGTTCCTCATACTCAACTTCTAACAATTATTTCAATGTACTCCAAAATGTTTATAATGCTTTGATTGAGTATTGTGAGAGTGATGATGATTGTTGAGTTCTATGGTGATCAGGATGAAAATAAAATACAACAAGTATTGGGGAGACTTTGAGAAAATTAACCCTTTGTTGTTTGTTGCTGCTGTGCTTGATCCGCGTTACAAGATAATTATTTTAGAATTTTGGTTCAGAAGTAATGTAGGTGAAGAAAAAACAGAGAGGATTATCACCAAATTGAAGAATACATTGGAGCAGTTGTATAATCACTATGCTAAGAATGTAACGAACGTTGGAGGAAGTGGGGACAAGTCGAATGAAGAGCAGAGTTGCGGAAATTCAGCCTCAGTGGGTGGCATGGGTGTGGGTGCTTCTACTACTTCTATAAGTAAAAAAATGCTTTAACAGACTTCCATTCATTTCGGGCATCCAAAAATTTGGCATTGTGTCGGACAGAGATAAAAAGATATTTTGCGGAAGATGTTAAGCCACCAAGTAAAAGTTTTGATGCTTTGACGTGGTGGAAGATAAATTCATCAAAGTTTCCGGTTCTAGCTGATGTTGCACGAGATGTCTTGGCAATTCCGATCACCACTGTTGCTTCCGAGTCCGCATTTAGCACTGGGGGTCGTGTCATAGATCCTTTTCGGAGTTCTTTAGCTCCGAAAACAGTGGAGGCTCTTATATGTACTCAGAGTTGGTTGAGATCTTCTTATGTCAGTGAGAATGATGAGTTACATCTTCCTTCTTTTGAAGATGAAGATAGCTATAAGCTTGACTCAGGTAATATTTGTGAATCATATTTGTTCATTGTTCCAATTATTCAATTGAATTGATTTTTATTAATTCTTTTAAAATTTTCTTGTGGTAGAAATTATGTCTGACTCCATTACATTTGACAATGAGGCTTGAAGGATATACTTTGTCACGTTGAAAGTAAGTGGTATGTTTTTTCATCTTATTATTTTCTTCAATTTCTTGACATTTACTTGTTTGTGATCTAATGGTCTTTTACTCTTTTTTATTGATCACTATATAGTCTATATTTATAACTTATGTTTTTTGATTTGTTTGATCATTGAAGGATCAACTGATCAAGGAAGCAAATTGAAAGTCATCAAACTCATCACATGTCTGTTGGAGGAAGTTTTTATTTCTCTTCTCTTTTGGAGTTTTTGTTGGAAACTTGGAACTGTAATTTTTAGCTTGTTACTATTAAATTATGGTTTTGTAACTTTTGTTTGAAATTCTGGAGCTTTTGGAACTGGTAATGTTTGGAATTCTAGAGTGGTTGCCTGTTGGTGGAAACTTGATAAGTGATAAGTTTATACTTATTATTGTGAGTTGGTATTGAGATAGAGATAGAGATATAAGTCAAAAGATATTCTTTTTGTTTGATGTGTGCTATGATGAATCCTGAATTTGATATTCTGATAATCTGATGATTCTGATTTACCAAAATATGCAAAGGATTTCTGAGCAAATGAATGCAGACTGTCTTTCATCAGTTTCAATGTTTCATACTTTCATGCATTTTTAATTTTATTTTCTTGCATTTTTTAGGATGATACAGATAGTTTTTTGGTCTTATTTTTTCACTTTTGGTCTTATTTTTTGTGCCCAGGAGACAGCTTCACTCGTATGGCTGACTAATAACTATATCCCATTCACTCTTCAAGTCTCTGTTTTTTAAATTTCTCTCTGAAACTCTTTATCTCCCTAAATCCAATTGTTGATTTGGTTCATGAATTGTCAATTTATAATTGTTTTGTTTAGATCTTGAGGGAAAAAAAAAAAAAAGTCATTGATTGCATTATCTGTCAAATCTTGCTTGTGTTTAGGATTTTTTTTCAGCTATTAGGTTCTATTACTGTTATAAGCCTGACTTGATGGAGCCTACATCACCATGTTCTGTACACGAATAATATATGTTAACTTACTCATATGTCTGTTTGATTTTTCAGCTGTCAAAGCCTGTCATTAGAATTTTTTTGACTTGGCTATTGTTTGTTTCAAGACCATTTTGCTGTGTGAAAATAGGACCATTGGACCACAGGTCCACAGGACCACAACACGTTTTCGGTTTTCCCATTTTTCACTTGCAGGCTTGCAGCTCTAATACAACCACAGGGAATGCTAAGACCATTCTTAATCATTTATGCACATATATCATTTTCTGTCAAATAATTTAGAAATGATCCACAAAACACAAAAAGAAAAACCACTGACAGACCAATATTTCAATTTGAAAACAAATCAACAAGACAACAAATCTGAAATTTGAATCAATTTGGAAACAAATCAAGCATAAAGATTATAGGCTTTAAAATTATTTTGATTTTTTTTTAGTCTTTTTGAATTTTGGCCCATAAAAAAAATGAGGCAAAAAAAAAAAGGCCCCAAAAAAAAAAAATGAGGCCCAAAACCGATTAACCGACCGCCTTAACCGACCGTTAACCGAAACCTTAAGTGACCGCATACCGACCGCCCTAACCGCCTAAACCGCCTTAACCGAAAATTTTTCTTGTCGGTTAAATGTTGGGTAATTAACAGACTTGGTCGGTTAATCGAACCGACTTGACCGATTAACCGACTTCCGAACGGCTGCACACCCCTATACATCCCTAGTAACCACCCGTTTAGCATTGAAATGGTTGTGGAGCTCACAGACAGAAAAATGAGAATGCTCCCACTTGGCACCACTCATAATATAATAAGAATAATAAGAACGCCATAACTTACCTACATTTTCTTCAATTTCGGTGTGTTCAAAGTCTCTCTCTCTCCCCGTGGGTGGAGCTCTCGTTCATGCCAAATTGGAAAATCGTAAGAATTTGATTATTCTTCTAAAATACCCCACCGAGATATGCCTAAACTATTTGAAACCCATGAAGCTTTTCAAAGATCGCTAAATATCGGGTAAGCCCCTGATTATTTTCTCAATTTCAATTTCACCTTCTTTGGGTTTCAAGTTTTGTGAGTATATATCTCTCTAATGCTGAACCTTGAGCGATATTTTGAATTTCTAGTTTTGAATCTTTCTTTGTATTGATTCTTGAGAATGTTCATGGTCGTTCTTTTTGTAGTTTCTACTTGCTGTTATTTTAGTCAGACCTTCTGGCTTGTTCAGTAAACTGTGGTATTTATTTATTGATTATGCTTTGTTCATAAATTTCTTTATTAGGTTCTTTTATTTTATTTTTTTTATATGTTCCTTACAAATTTATTTATTTATTCCTTTTCTGATGACACAATGTTTGTGTTTCATACATAATTAAGCAAATGGGCAATCTTGGACTTGTCTAAGTTGTTCGCAAATGTATGTTTGGAGAGTGAAATGGAGCACACCCTTTGAGAGCACTAGTAGCAGATGCCCTATAGTGGTTCTATTCCTTAAAATAGGGAAAATTTGTAAAAAGTTACAAAAAAACAAGCCACAGCAGTTACCCTATTATAGGGCTCCATCATTGGGTAGCACTGTAGCTACTCAATACCTTATTTTAATAATAAAAAAATCTCTCTCCTCTCTTCTCTCTCCTCTCTGGCTCTCTCTAGTCTCCTCTCTCCTCTATGGCTCTCACACGTCCTGAAGCAGATTTAGCAGGGAGATGGGTTGGTGAAAAATCAGTACGCATCTTGTAGTCGGCGAACTCACGGCCTCTCTGGCACCGAAAGCAGATGAAGAAGGCGATCCTGAAAAGGACGGAGGAGACGGCAATCCCGATGGGTTGGGGGTGGAACTGGAAAATGGGATATTGGGTGCGGCTTATCTTCTCCAAAGTCCAAGAGTCTGAAACCGAGACTGCCTGGTTCCTCTTCTCGCCTTTTGGGGTCAAGCTACTTAACAAGAAAGAGTCCGTTTGAATGCCGATACGACACGTCGGAAAGGGTGAAGCGTGGCTCAAGACCCTCGAGGAGAACTTGACCTTGACCTGGATCGTCATTGACCTAACCCGAAATTGCGCGGCGAACGTGTCCAGCCGGAGACCCACTGGTTGACTGGGGAGATACAGCTCCGGTTCACGACGATCATGGCTGGCGAAATGGCGTTGTCGTCGAAGTTGGTGGGTTTTGAGAGAGAGAGGACGGAGAAGGAGAGAGCAAGACAGAATAAAAAAATAAAAGTATGAAAGATAAAAAAGAATAAAATAAGAGTAAAAAATAGTATTTAATTTATATAGAGAAAATTAAAGGAATCTATTGTGGGGTGTTTTTTTATAGGGAATCAAAAAGTGGTTTGGTTCCCTAAATTTTTCCTAAATTAGGGAAAATGGTTGGGTGTCTGCTGCTAATGCTCTGACCATAATTAGGCTGCTTCATAGTACATGTCCCAGTATTGAATTGGTTTTGGTGAGTGGCTTCAATTAGGAAGATGCTGAACTATACAAAGTTGCAATTAAGCTCTTTGTGTTGTATTTGTGCCATATTGCGCTAACTCATGGATAGGTTATGGAGTTGATACCATGATCGGGTCAGGGAGTAATTAGTATGAACATTAATATCTCAATATCTGGTGATCTGGTACAAGTTAGGTTTCGAAGCCTACGGCGAAGTTCATTCCTGGTAGACCTTGTATTTACCGTATATCTGTTTGACTTTTAAAGGTGTAGCCTTAAATCTTATAAGAACGTCAAGATCTTGACCATCATCATCTTCCTTGACAAGTCTTGAGAGTGGAAGCCACTATATGTCATTTTCATGGATTGAGAAATGAGACCTTGTTGTCCCGACTTTATTGAATTAAGATTATTTTGTTCAATATCTTGGTTAATTTCATGCTGAAATTCACAATGCATTGGTGATAATTAGATTGATGAAACCCCCACCCAAACTCCCCCACAAAAAAAAATTCAAAGTCGCCTTTTTTTCATTCTTTCTTATTTTTTTATTTATTTTTTTCATTGAGAAGAAAGACCACATTCATTCAAGCACTCATGCTTGCACACACATGCGTTCTTTACTCTTGCCCTTTTGATTGTTCTGAAAAATTGGTTCTTGGAAACCTAGATTATAGGGGTTGTTTGGCAAGTGATAGAAAATTCTCCCACTTTATTTTCACTTTTCCCAAAAACAATAAACTTCAAAACATTCAAACTTTATATCACATTAATAATTTTTTGTTACTATTCAAATAAAAAAATTCCCTACAATGCAAAACTTTTACACTTTTCCATACAAATTCTTTTTACTTTATATCACATCTATCACTTCTTCCTACTGCCCCCAAAAAAACTCAACTAAAAAATTCTTTCCCTTATGTTAGACCCATGATTCTACTCTGTTCGGTCACTTGCCAAACATACCCATATATTTTATTTGGATATCCTTTCTCCTTAACATTTTTAGATTGTATATTTTGAAGAAGTCTGTGTATGCTCTTCTATGTACTCAATTTATCACATACAACAAATAAAATGTTTTCTCGGTTATTAATTAGGAACATGACTTTATTGCTCTTATACCGAAGAAGATTGGTAGCTATGCAAAAAAGATAGTTAAACTCTCTCTCTCTTGGTGCGTGAGAGAGCGTCCAGCTAGGAGATCCTTCCTCTTCGCTTCCTAGCTTCTCGTTTGCTGTCGGGGTTTGAGCTTCGAATTTATTCTTTGGGTCTTGCTTGTTTCGCGCGTAGGGGAATCAGTAGGTGATTCCACTTTTGGGTCTTTCTCCTCCAGCGACAATTTGAACCTTTTTTGGCTCGGCTGCTTGAGATTTGGGTGTGTTTTGAGAAGGAGAAGAGTTTTATCGTGGAGTCGAAGACTTTTATCTTCTCGGTTCTGGATGGGGCATCGGTGTTGAGGGTGAAGGAGAAGAGAAAAAGTTTTTTGGGCGAGCTCATATTGGAGTACTCAGTGCTTTGAATGGCTTGCGTCGACGTTTGAAATTCTCTTGGGTTTTTTAGAAGATCAAGATTTTATCAAATCATTCAGGGAAGGGTTGAAAGTCTTGATTGCTCGGGTGGTCAGAAAGGGTTCATTTTGATCCCTGAGGGTCGTGGAGGGTGGGGTTGGCGCAAATTCTCCGACAAGCTAAGAATGACCATAGAATTCATCTCTGCCACGGTGGGTTGCGGTTTGGGTTCCTTGTTTGCAAAAGATGGGAAGGAAGAAGGGTCTAGGTCGGGCTTGGCACCATTTTGGACGGGGCCTTCATTTGTGGTGGTGTTGAGGTCAGATTTGGTCTCTGCCTTGAAGTCGTTGCCCATCGTGGGGGGTCGTCATTCCAGGAGGAGGGCTTCGTCGGTGGAGCCGTGTGCTCTTGACCTTCTTTCGGTGGTAAGGTTTGTAGATGATAATCTGAGGTCAGCGGTGGACTGTTCTACACTGGAGTCTCCTACGATTGATCTGTTGGACAAAGACTAGCCTCATCGTTCGCTGGATAAGAAGCCTCTCCAACGTTCGAATTTGAAATTCGAAATTTCAAACTTGCGCACGTGGAGTAAGTTGGTCATAGGTTTTAACATGGTATTGGGTCGGGCTGCAAGGAAGTTTCTAGGCCGGATTACAAGGTTTGGCCTGGGTCGTAAACGCATTGGTCTTCGTTTGGGTTGTTTCCTGCCTAAATCCAAAGTCTCTCGGCTGTCGAGACTTTTGCCGGAGATGTCGCAGGAGATATCTTCTGGGGTGTTTTTGGGTCGTCTAGCTGTTTGAAGACTGACCCAGCATCTTCTCTAGTCAAGTTGGATTCCCTTCCCATCTTCCCCCCTTTGCCGGCTATGGAGCGGTCTGCTTGGGCGACTCTGGTTGCTCCTTCGGCGACTCTGGTTGCTCCTCCGGCTCCGGCTGGGCTGTTAGTGAGTTCGGAATTTTCCAGTAGCTCGTGTGGTGTAGGGCCTTCCATCTTCGTTCCTCCTCCTCTCTCAGGGGCTTCTGTGTTGGGGGAGAAGATTTGTCCAACCTTTTTAGCATTATTACAGGAGGGCTAGGGAGCTTAGGTAGGTCATTATGTGAAATGGAATGATGGGTTATTATCAGACTCTCTGGAAGCTTCAAAGTTGTTTGCGGGTCTTGTTTACAATAAGGTTACGGGTGTTGAGCTTCCTACGAAGAAGAAGACAAAGCCTCCAGCGAAGTATGGCCTTTTTAGGAAGGGGTTTCTCAACCTTCCCCCGATAGTTTCTGTCCCTCCCGCTTCGCCTTGGGAGGTCAACGATATCGCAGTGGTAAGACCTTCCTGCCCTCCAAAAGGTTGCATCATTCCTTTGGATTGGGCGTTGGATGGGGCTTTTGGGGAGGAGGCCATGGCAATTTAGGATGCCATGGAAGAAGATTTCCAGCGGGATCAGATGATTGCACGCCAAAAGTCTAAAGGAAAAATGGAGCTTATGAATCTGCATAGTTCCATCAATTATGACGACGCGAAAGATCCCTTCAGGCGTAGGAAAGGTAAGGCACACATGGTGTAGGTTGGTGTGCCTTGGCGGGTGGTGGGTTGCCTTGTATCTTAGTTGGGTCCTTTTGTAGTTTGCTTTTGGGTGTTTTTTTAGCTTCTGGGGTTTAGGTTTTGCGGGTTTTGTTGGGCTTTGTGGGCTATCTTTGGCTGCTCCTGTGTATATTTCCTATGTACTTAGGGGCACCTTACGCTTTTATTAATAAAGTTTCTTACTTATCTTATCAAAAAAAAAAAAAAAAAGATTAGTTAGCTGGAGGTAAGGGACTTCAGACCTATCAGCCTAGTAGGGAGTACGTATAAGATCTTGGCAAAAGTTCTTGCGAGTAGATTGAAGATAGTGGTGGGAGCTCTCATTTCTAACAGCCAGAATGATTTCATTGGAGGGAGACAAATTCTAGACTCAGTTCTAATTGCTAACGAGTGTTTGGACAACAGCTTGAGATCAGGAATTCTTGGTGTTTTATGCAAACTTAACTTGGAATAGGCTTATGACTATGTCAACTGGGACTTCCTCTTTTATTAACACATGATTTATCATTGAAGGACTCAACCACTCAAGACACTTCTCATCCTATACGTGAGTCTAGTGATAAAGAGATAAGGGATAAGAGCATGAAGAGATAGAGATAGGAAGACATTGTAATATAATATAACTAAAACTCAATGTATATATGAGGAAGAGTTATACTTCAATATGAAGACATAGAAGAGGTAGAGTTGTAGTTAATCTTATATTGTAAATTCTAGAGAAGCTATCTGAAAAGTTATGGTCCGTTTGGGTATTGAATATTTCGAATATGAATAATATTATGAATCTGTTTGCGGATTTTGAGGCAATGAAAATGTGTTTGGATGTTGAATAGAATTAAATTTTTTTTTTGAATATATGTTTCGATGTTGAATTTTTGAGATTGGAAAAAAGTGTTTTATAATGGTAGAAAGTGATTGGATATGATTGGTTTGTATGAAAAGTTGTGTATAATAATTGGTGTTATGAAAATAAGTGTTAATTTTTTGAGATTGAAAAAGAAACAAACAAACAAGCTCGAATTACATTACAATGCGGGAGTGGTTGGGTGTGTGCACGCGGATATGTACGAATGCAACTGATGGACGAGATTCAACCGTTGTACATCGTGATTTACTCCAACGGTCGCCACAAGCTAAAAAAACAGATAGCATTTATTTGGAGATACACGTTAGTCTTGCATGAGGCATGCGTCTGTTGCTCTTGGTCCCACCATCTCATCACTGAACAACAGGTTTGAGAGTAGCATTTAATGCTACGAAACTCAAAATTCACGCCTCTGTAATTGTTAGTGCAAAATTCACGCCTCTGTCATTTCACCTCAAAATTCACACTATATTCATATGGACCATTCGGGTTTCATTCAGCTTGGTTCCGGGTTTGTATTCAAAAACCCAGTTTAAATATTGAATATTATTCGAACCAAACATATCATAAAATCTTCCTCTTTCTTTTCTTTCTCTTTTCCCCATTTTCTCCCCCTCATCCGCACGTCCCTCTCTTCTTCTTCCTTTTCTTTCTTTTCTCTTCTGCATCTCACGCACTATCCCCCTCTTTCTCCCCTGTTTCTCACGCACACCGGCCCCTCTCTCCATCTCCTTTCTTCTCTTTGTCTCTCACCGTCACACACATACCCCCAGCCTATGAGAGAACCCGTGACTCAGTGAGATCGTGAGTGATATTTTGAGAGAGAACCCGAGAGAGTATTGAGCTGGGATCGTGAGAGATGCAGCTCGTGGAACCCGTGGCTGTTGGGTCCGAAATGCAGAAATTCAAGGTGAGATCCTCTCTTGTATCTTTGATTTTTGCTTGTTCTTCCTTTGATTTTCGGTTGACCGATTGGGTTGGAAAATTATGGGTCTTTTCTCTTTGGGTTGTTGTAGCTACCGATTAAGGGTGAATTTTATGGGTATGTGTTTGACGATTTATGGTTGTTTTGGATTTGTAGATATAGAATTGTGCTAATGAGAATAAAAATGGATTTGGGTATTGTTGAGAAATCTAGGGTTTTGGTTTGATGTAGCCGAATGGAGCTTGTGGAATATTGAAGTTTATGTTGGGTTTCTATGGAGTTTGGACCGAATGGGATGGTGTTCTTGAAGCTGGATTTTGATGGGCATTTTGATGTTGATTTTTGGGTTGGTGACAAAGTGGAGTGATGGGTGTTTTACTTGGCTTTGTTGGTGAAATTTTCTGGAATTGTTGTTGGCCGAATGAATCTTTGAAGTTTGATTTTAGGTGAATGACCATATGATATTTGTGATTTTTTGGTTGTGTTAGTTTGTGGTTAATGTTCTATTATGGATTGTTGAATGTTTGTTTGGATTGGGTTTGGTTTGGTTTTGGAAAGGAATTTGGTTAATGATGTTGGTTGAGATTATGGATTGGATTCTTGATGAAATCTGAAATTTGTGTTGATTTGTATTATTTTTATGGGTTTTGATAGGAACTGATTGATGAGGTTGGTTTATATTTTGTTGTTAGTAATTGAATTTAATTGTTGGATTGTTGTGTGGATTTGTGTTGAATGTCTAATGCTAATTGAAAATAGTGTAAAGGTTTGATTAGTCTCTTGTGGTGGCCATGTATGGAGAGAGTGAATTTTATGGGTGTTCTTGATGGGATTCAAATCTGGACTTTGGAATGATAATCGGATGATGTTGGATCTTTGATTAGGCTCCTATAGTGTTGTTTTATTGATATAGGAGTTGGCTTAGGCCTTTGATGCTTGCGGGTTACTAGACCCTTGAATGGAGTTAATTTTGAGGATCCCTTCTATGTGGTAGCCGAATAGAGAGAGAGACATTGAAGGGTGTAGTTTAATGAAGTGTTTAATGTTTATGGTTGACTGATTAGTATTTTGGTGTTGATTTAATAACTCTTGATTTATATGGCTAAGTGATGTATGGGTTGAATTGTGTAGATTGGTTGAGGGATTGATTTTCTTTGAAAATTGATGAGTATATGTTAGGCCTTTGTAAAAATTTGGATTATGGGCATATGTGATCTTGAAAGTGAATGGTGGTTTAAGAACGATAATTTTTGGGAGATGTTAGTAGAAGTTATTGTTGATGGGGTTATTTAAATTGGAGGTTAGTTAGGGTAGCTTATGGCTAATGCTTTGAGGTGAAGTAAAGGAAGTTAGAAAAGGATTTAAGGGTTTGAAGTTAAAGTGTTTAGATCCTTGTTATGTAAATGGCAAATACGGTTGAAATAGAGAATAGGTTATTGTGATGTCTAAAGGGATATATAATGAAAAGGAAATAGTTAAAGAAAGAATAAAATGGTAAAGTGTAATAAGTGGTATGAATAGATCCACATAATAGCAAATTAAGCCTAAGTATAATGCTTGGCTTTGTATATGCCTAAAGCTTTAAAGAATGTATATTACAATATGTGATCATAAGTTAGTTTAAAAAGAGTTATTAGATTAATATGTTGTATAAGATTAAGATCTTAGATCTTATAGTTTAAATCACTTAGATGGTTAGTAGCTAATGATGGTAATAAGGTAACCAAGTAACTTGGCTGGTGGTGCTGAGGGGTTGGTTTATGGGTATGCTTCCACGGGGCTTTGTCCTGTGATCTTTCAGGATCGGCTTTGATGGAGCGTTGCTTCACCGTGGAAGCAAAATGCTTCTCTTTGTCGACGATGGCAGGAGAGCTTGAGCTCCGTTTGGAAGAGAGGAGGAAGGCGTATGGTGGGTTCATTGTTTTGGGTGTCCAGGGCTTTGTGTGGTTGATGGCCACGGTCGAGAAGGCTTTGAAGGATCCAGGTTTGGATTTCGTCAAGTACTTTCGGGAGGATACACAAGCTCTGATGGTTCGAGGGAATGGGAACAAGGCCGGTCGCTTCCTAGAGGTGGTAGCCTACGCTGAGGGTGGTCGGAAATGGGCTATTTGGCTCCCTGAAGGCCGTGGTGGGTGGGGTTGGTCTCGGGTGGTGGGTGAGTTGAGGAAGCTGCTTTCTTTTCTCGGTTTAAAGGCTTGGTCGCCAGGTGGTGGGATATCTTCTTCAGAGGGGACTATGAAGGGGGGGGAGTTGAGCAAAGCTCTGGATTTTCAGGGAGCCACAGATGGGTCTCCGACGGGTGTTAAGAAGGGAAAGGGATCAGGTCCTCCGTCATTCGCGGAGGTGGTGCGCTCGGGAGCTACCGCCTCTGTCTTGGGTTGCCGGTCTTCGGTGCTAATTTCGGGTCGGTGCGATTTGGAGAAGAAGCCGCCACCAGCGGGTTGCTCCGCCATGGAGAAGCAAGCGACTGGTCCCCTGGGTAAGGACCGTTGTGTTGATGAGCGTCTCAGCTCCAGAGTTTGCGTCTGTTGCTCGGCTTGCATGTCTGGGGTAGCCGATGTTGAGGGTGACTCTTCTCTGCAAAGGGATAGCGTGTCTGGAGGGTTCGGGCAGATTCTAGAGATCCTTGGGCGCCTTTCCAAGGCTTTGTTTTGGGCTTGTGGGTCTTCGCTTAGATTGGGCTTGAAGTCCTCTGTTCGGCTTAAAAGAAGGTTGGGTTTTGTAGCGGGCTGGATGCTTAAGAGGTGCAAGTCTGCTTTCAAAGGGTCCCAGTTTCGGGCTGGGGCTAAGGTGCCTAAGCCCTTTGAGAGGGCTGCTGAATCGGGTCCTGAGTCAGTTTCGAGGCAGGTCTCGGGTCCGGGCTCGAGTCCTTGTCTAGGATTGGTTTAGCTTTCTTTCCCCCCGGAGGCATCGTCTTCGGCGGCCATCTCCGTTGAGTAGCCTTTGGCGGCGGTTCCAAGTCCAGTCGTTCAGCGCTCTCTCATCCCGGAGGCTGTGTCTCCGGCGCCTTCTGTTGAGTGGTCGTCGGCGGCAGTTCCTATAGGAACCGTCCAGTCGCTCTCTGCTCCGGTCTCTTTTCAGGCGTCTTCTGGGTGGGCCTCTCTTTTCCTGGCGTTTTCTGTGCTTGCTTTTCCGGTGTCTTCTGTGCAAGGTTCCTCTTCTGCTTTGACGGAGGAGGTTTTTCAATCCCTTGGTTCTTTGAAGGGCTCAAACCTTGCAGAGTTTGGCGGGGCTCTTCCCTTTTCGTCGGCTGCTCCTTCGGCTTCGGCTGGGTTGTTAGTGAGTTCGGATTTTTCCAGTAGCTTGTGTGGTTCAGGGCCTTCCGTCTCTGCTGCTGCTCCATCTCTCTCAGGGGCTTCTAAGTTGGGGGTGAAGATTCGTTCTTCCCCCCCCCCCCCCCCCCTCTTGCTGCATTTTAAACCTTTTCAGCATTATATCAGGAGGGCTAGGGAGTTTAGGGTAGGTCACTCAGTGAAATGGAATGATGGGTTATTATCGGACTCTCTGGAAGCTTTGAAGTTGTCTGCTAGCCTTGTTGTCAATAAGGTGTTGATGGTTGAGCCTCCTGCGATAAAGGTTGTAAAGTCTCCAGTGAAGTAGGGCATGCTTAGGGGAAGGGGTTTCTCAACCCTCGCCCATTTGTTTCAGGCCCTTCCGCTTCACCTCGGGAGGTCATCGATGTCGGGGTGGTAGGACCTTCCTTCCCTCCGAGTGGTTGCATCATTCCTTTTTCTGTTGAGGGAAATGGATTCTCCAAATCCAAGAATTGGCTTGTCGGTTTTGATCATAACGGGGAGATTGTGGTTTGGGAAGAGGAAGATGAATTTTGGGATGGATTTCCCTTGGATTGGGCGTTGGATGAGGATTTCGCGTTGGCTGGGGACTATGGGGAGGAGGCTATGGCAATTCGAGATGCCATGGAAGAAGAATTTCAGCGGGATAAGATGATTGGGCGCTAGAAGTCCAAAAGAAAGAGAGAGCTCCTGAATCTGCATAGCTCCATCAATTATGGCGACGATTTTATTCCTGTTAGGCGTAGGAAAGGCAAGGCCCATGTGAAGTAGGCCTTGGCGGGTTGTGGGTTGTTTTTCCGTTGCTTTTTGGTTTTGCTTTGTAGTTCGGCTTCGGTCGGCTTGGGTTTTGGGGTGTCTCTTGTGGTTTCGGTCGGCTTTAGTAGGCTTGGTCTTTGGGTGCCTCTGGGGTTTGGTTGTAGTGGGTGTCTTTTTTTGGGGGCGTTTCGGGTTTTGTGGGTGTTGTTGGTGCGTTTTGCTGTTTTTGGGCTTGTTCTTGGGCTTTGGGTTTGTTTGTGCTCCTCGTATACTGCTTGTGTACTGGGGCGCCTTTCGCTTTTTTAATAAAATTGCTTATTACTTATCAAAAAAAGGTTTAAGTATTGTATGTGTATATGTATATATGTATACATATGCATATGCATATATTGGATAGCGCCCCATCATTGTTTGAGCTTTTTTACTTATGTTGAATTTTTAAATTTATTCTCTGTTCGTTCCTGTTAGGGGTTTTCTTGTATACTTCCCGTGTATAAGGGTTGCGCCCCTTTGCGCTTTTTTATATTATTGCAATTACTTATCAAAAATGTATATATATATATAATGCTAACTTGGTAAATAAACAAGAAACTATAAAAAGGGATTAACAATGATAATGTGATTTAATAATAATAAGTAGGCAAGTAAAATAGTAAACATGTCTTAAAGATAATAAGCGAAATAAAATATGAACCTAATCCTCCCTCCCTCTCTCTCCACACTCTCTCGTCCCGCTATTTTCAAAAAACCCTTAGCCTACTCTGCTTCGCTTGTGAGGGAGGGAGGATGGGATCCATCCTCCCTCCCTCCTCCTCTTCTAGGTTCTCTTAGCTTTTCTTCTTCGCTTGGGTCTTTTAGTTTTGGGGTTTTCTTTTGTTGGGGGTAGTCCTCAATGGTTGGGTTTTCTGGCGCGCTCGCGCCCCGCTCATGACCTCGCCGGCATGTTCCGGTCCTTGCCGATGTCGCCGTCTCTATGGTTGCCACCGCGCCGTTGTGGGTGGCTGTTTTTGTTCATGCGCTTCTTGGGTTGTAGATCTACGGGTTTTGGGGCCTCCTCGCCGTCCACGTGCCTCCCCAGAGGACTCTCCGTCGTGGTCCGGCTCTTCTTCGCCGTCGGCACTGCTGCGGGTGGCCGCCACGCCCCATTTCGGCGCGCGTGGCCGTGGGTGTTTCTGATTTTTGGGTGCTAGATCTGCGGCGTATGGGACCTCTCCTGCACACGCGCCTCTACGATGGATTCTCCGGCAATTTCCGCTTCTTCCGGTGGTCCTTCTGGCTGGTTTCGCGCCGCTCTGGTTGCGCGTGTCTACACGCGCCGGTGGCGCACCGGTGCGCGTGGCTCCACGCGCCACTGCTTTTTTTTTTTTTTTTTCCTCCTGTAGCTCTGACTTTTCTTTGTTTTTTTGGTTTGCCTTCTTGTATTTGGGGTATTGTTGTGTGGGTTTTGGGGGTATTGTTTGGGGGTTTTCTTGGGTTTGGGGAGTTTTCTTCTTTGGGGGTTTTTTTGTATGAGGGGGTTACTTTGTATCTTGGGTTTTATTGTATCATGGGGGGTTCTTTTGTATCTTGGGTGTTTGATGGGGGGTTTCTTTTGAATCTTGGGTTTTATTGTATTATGGGGGATTACTTTGTATTTTGGGTATTAGATGGGGGGTTCTTTTGGGTTTTATTTTATTATGGGGGTTACTTTGTATCTTGGGTGTTTGTTGGGGGGTTTCTATTGTATCTTGGGTTTCATGTGGGTTTTGGGTGTTGTGGGTATGTAGTTTCTTATGGGTTTTTCATGTGGGCTAGCTAAGTTGCTCCTGTGTATACTTCCTGTGTACTTTGGGGCGTCTTACGCTTTTTTAATGAAATTTTTTGACTTATTCAAAAAAAAAAATATGAACCTAGACCTAAATGATAACCTAATAATAGTTTAGGATATTTAACTAGACTTAGACACGAGTAACGCAACGGGTGAGCACGCGGATAGTTTAAGTGTCATAGAATGAGTTCCATAGCATAGTCTAACGTTATAAGTATTTGCAGGATAGTGTCTGGATTGGAAACTTCAATGGGTTCTCCAATGTAGTGTCCAAGTGACTAGAATCCAAGTGGATGTTCAAGTCAAGAGTCCAATGCAGCCAAGGTGATATTCTACTCATTGAGAAACTATTATTTTTATGTATTATAGAATTGCAAAATATATATTGTTTTACAAATCCGAACCAACCGTATGTTGAATATATCTGTTTTGGCTGATTTGAGTACTTTAGAGTATGTTCAAATATATCAAGGATAGTTTTAGAATTTAGTATTGTGTGTTGCATGATTTGGATGAAGTATTGAATTGTTTAGCAAATTATGATTTAACAGCATGATACAGTAATGCAATACTTACTGTTCAAACACAGAGCATAGAGCATGTAGCATGTAGCATGTAGCATGTAGCATAAAGCATAAAGCATGCAGTAACACAGCAGTAACTAAGCAGCAGCCTAGTAACAGCCCAGTTCAGCAGTTTAACAGTAGCACATCAGCATGCATAGCATAGATAGCATGATTTATATTGTGTGTGGTTTTCATAATTACTATGTATAGTTTGCTAGACGTATTAGTATGCCTAAGAGTTTTAATGGCAAAGAGCTTGTGTATATTGCTATTGTCTAGTTGCATAATTTAAGAACATTGAGCTTGGACGAACAAGGGTATTTTCATTGTTCAGTATGAGTAATACAGTGTCCTGGGAGTAGATAAATGGATTGTCATAGACATAAAGTTGTAATGCCCTAGGAGTCGGTGTTACCCATATTTGAGGAATGACAGTATGCTCGTACTAAAGAGCGAGATGGCATGTTTTAAGCTTGGTGTACTTGGATGTGACGATATTGGTTGGGATATCAGTGTGTTTTGGGAGTAGGTAGATGGATTGTCGTGGTACATCAATAAGAAGTGCTTGTATATCAGATTTTTACTCTAGTAACCACATGGACAACTATGTGCCATAGACATGAAGTTGTAATGTCTTGAGGCACGATGATATCACAGTTAATGATGTTAGATCTTTGTGCATTTGAGCTACCAACAGAAAAGTATTATTGTAGATGGGTCGATATGTAGAAACTTTCAAGGTGGGATGATTGAAACTTCTATATATATTCACAGTTACATAGTATGCTTTAAATTTTTTTTATTAGTCGGTGTTTGCTATATCAGCTATGGGGGTTTTCAAACAAAAGTTTATAAATTGGAAGCTATTACAGTGTACGCGAGATTAAAAAGGAAAAGTTGGTTCTTTGCAAAAACTCAGTTAGTTTAATATCATTGGGGTCTTGGTGTGTTTTATACTGAGACGGTGGGCTCATAATTCCACTTGTGCGGATGTGGCAACCACCGCAACCGTGCAGATTCTGTTGTTGGTTGCAGGTACTCTAGTCGTATAAGATGGTCTCGTAAATGTGCACTTGGGATATTATGACTGAAGTTCGCCGCAACGGTCGTAATTGAGAGATCATGGGCGTCCTCTGTTTTATAGGTTTTGTTTATGGCTTGTGATGCCTGTGTTACTTGTTATTGTATAAAGCCAGTTCTGTTATGTATTTATATTGAGGAAAGACTTAAACAGATAGATGTTAAATAGCTCTTATTGTAAATAATTTGTGCTAGATGTTTAGGATGTGAATTCCGCTATTAAATTTATGTTTTCCGCTGCATAGTTAGATAGATGTTATACTCTAATTTACCAGGTACATATTATGGGGTATGTATCATATGTTGGCTTTGCGACATATCGTCGTGCCAATGTGAAGATCCATTTGTATTTTAAGAGATTAATGTTTATGAAATGTTTTGTATATATATAAAAAAAATGGGTCGTCACAGTTGAAATCCCCGCCTTCTAAGATTGTCTATCGTGAGGATTCTACCCAAAGCTGGAGCCCATAAGAAGAAAGCAATGTGCGGAGGGGCCTTCACCTTCCAAATGCTTTTCCAGGGGAATGCTCTTCACTGCTAGGAGAAGTTAACATGGTATAGTAGCTCTTCATTGCAAAACCATGTCGGCTTGAAGGAGTCCACACCATGCTATCCATAGCTCCCAGATGTGGGTTCATAGAGTATAAAAGAGTGAGCAAAGAATCCAGATATTCACTTTCCCAATCATGAACATCTTGAATGAAATTAAGATTCTAAAGGGTGTGGGGATTGGAGTGATCCATGTACCTCCAAATATCACAACACCAAATATCAGGAAAAGAACACTTTAGAGCACTATCACAACACCAAATATCATGCCAGAAATGAATGCAAAGGCCATCCCCAACCATATAGGAAACATAACTGGAAAAAGCTCTCCAATTTTTCCTAATATACCTCTAGAGACTCACCCCATAAGAACCCCGCGCTTCCTCAAAGCACCACCCCACTCTTTGGGTCCCGTACTTCAAAGCAATCACATACCTACATAAATAATCTTTTTCATTCCCGAACCTCCAAAGCTATTTACCAAGCAAAGCTTTGTTAAATAGAATAAGGTTTTTGAAACCAAATCTCCCTCTCGCAATTGGGGAGCAAACAGTCTTCCAGTTTACCAAATGTAACTTATGGTCCCCGCTTGGGCTGTCCCACATAAAATATCTCTGAAAATGCTCAAGTCTTCTAGCTATGGCAACTGGTAGGGGGAAGAGAGATTAAAAATAAGTGGGAATACTTGAATGCGTACTCTTGATGAGAGTAAGGCATCCACCCTTGGACAAGTAAATCTTCTTCCAACTCGCCAGCCTTTTTTCCATTTTCTCAACCACCCAATCCCAAACGGCTTTAGATTTTAAGGGAGCACCAAGAGGAAGACCCAAGTAATGCAACGGAAGGGAAGAGATATTACAACCGAAAATATTCGCCAGCTCCTCAATGTATGGGACCTCCCCCATTGCGACTAATTCGGATTTTTGAAGATTAACCTTTAAACCCGAAATGGCCTCGAAGCACAGAAGAATGTGGTCCAAATTGTAGATTTGATCCACGTTAGCATCACACATAATGAGAGTATCATCTACAAACAATAGGTGTGAAATTTTCAAGAGGGAATTGTTGAGATTGTCAACTCGGAAGCCAGAAAGAAAGCTCCCCTCCATTGCTCTAGAAAGCATCCTATTGAAGGCATCCATGACTAAAACAAAGAGAAGAGGAGATAGATGGTCCCCTTGGCGAAGACCCTGAGAGATACTGAAGAAGCCATGCAGGCTGCCGTTGATCAGGATCGAGAAGCGAGCCTTGGAAATACATGCCCAAATCCACTTCCTCCATTTAGGGCCGAATCCGTACGCCTCAAAATATAGTAAAGGAAGTCCCTATTAACATGATCGAAAGCTTTTTCTAGGTCAAGTTTGCATAAAACCCCAGGAATTCCTGATCTCAATCTGCTTTCCAGACACTCATTGGCTATAAGAATTGAGTCTAGAATCTGACGCCCCCCAATGAAAGTGTTTTGGCCCTTAGAAATAAGGGTTCCCACTATAGGTTGCAATCTGCTCGCAAGAACTCTTGCCAGGATCTTGTAAACGCTCCTTATTAGGCTGATAGGTCTGAAGTCCCTTGTCTCCAATTGACCAAGCTTCTTCGGAATAAGAGTAATGAAAGTGGCGTAAAGACTCTTCACAAACGTCTCATGCTCATGAAAATTATGAAAGAAATTCATGAGATCAGCCTTCCCAATAGACCAACAGGAACGAAAAAAAAAAAGAGCAATGGTGAAGCCATTCGGACCCGGCGCGTTGTCTACCTCTATACTCAGCTAGGCTTGAAAAACCTCCTCCTTTTGAAATAGTCTTTCTAGCCAAACCGCTTCGGATGAATCTAAACAAGGGAATGCTAAACCATCTAAAGAGGGACACCAAGGGCTTGATTCAGTGAGGAGGTTCGAGTAATATTGGGTGATAGATTCTTTAATCAACTCTATCTCGGAAGTGACATTGCCATTGATGCATAGGCTAGAGATAAAGTTGTCTTTTGTGAGAGTTAGTAAGACGATGAAAGAACCCCGAGTAGCCCTAGATTTCTGCCTCCAATAGATTTCTTGCATAAGGGCCACTTCTGCCAAATCATTTTTAGCCTTTTCCTTCCTATCTCTCTCATCTCCTGCCAACTCTCTCTCCTCTTCTGAACCATTAAGAGCTTGAATCTCTTCCAACAAGGCCTTTTTCCGAATTTTGATATTCCCCAAGACCTCTTTGTTCCAACGAATCTAATCAACCTTCAACTGCTTTAATTTGCTAGCAAGGACAAAACAGGGGGTGCCAAAAAAACGATAAGAGTCCCACCACTGTTTAACAAGCTCTGCAAACCCTTCAACTTTTAGCCACATGGTTTCAAACTTAAAAAAGCTCGAACCCCTGGTCACACCTCCACAATCAAGCAAGATAGGGAAGTGATCTGACAATGGGCGCGGCAAACAACTCTAAAGCAGATTTGGAAAATGTTCTTCCCAAAAGGAGAAACTAAAAATCTGTCAATCCTTGACATGGAGGGAGGGACTTGATTGTTGGACCAAGTAAAAGAGCTTCCAGTCAATGGGAGATCCAACAAACCAAGCTCAAAAAATAAAGTCTAAAAATTCCCCCATAGCAGGCGTTGAACGGGGAACACCAGCACACTCATTCATGAAACGGGTAACATTAAAGTCACCTCCAATGCACCATGGAATATCCCACCAATGTAAGGTCCCAAATAATTCTTCCCAAAGTAGAAGTCTTTCAGAATTATCATTAGAATTGATCCAAAACTGACTTGAACTTGCAAGATAACGAGAACGTGCCTACTGCCTCATCTATGCATTCCACAACACGTTTGTCCCACATCAAGAGAATCACCAGAGGTTCCAGAAGCTGGAAGAACCACCCAACCAGTGAAATGGCCACGCCATATGCTCCGAATAGTACCCATAGGAATAGATTCCATCTTTGTTTCTTGTAAACAAACCACATCTGGGTTCCAACTTTTAAGAAGATTGCTAATGCTAGATCTTTTCCCTGCATCATGAATACCTCTCAACATTCCAACTAACAATTTTTAAATTCATAACGGGGAGGAGGCCTTACCACGGACACGAGAGCGGGGTTTGGAACGTTTACCACTAGAATCATAATTCACTGAGCTAGCTAGATTGTTGAGTGGTTTTGGAATCATAATTCACAGCAAGGGTTGTTGGGTTCTATTACCTCTCCTATCTTTTGAGGCATGGTGGTTTTGGCTCTAAATGGAGTTGGATTTCTGCTTGTAATTTGGATCACATTTTCCTGTGTTGTGAGGCCATTGCGGGATTGAAGGGTTAACCTCCAAAAATCTAAGTTAGTCGTTGTTGGGTAGGTTCCGACATCTCTTCTCTTCCTTTGCATTTCTTGGGCCTTCCTTTAGGTGTTCTCTTCAAATCAAAAGCCATTTGGGATGGGTGGTTGAGAAAATGGAAAAAAAGGTTGGCTAGCTGGAAAAAGATCTACTTGTTTGTTTTACTCTCATCTTTCTAGTATTCCTACATATTTCTTATCCCTCTTCCCTTTACCAGCTAGCATAGTTAGGAGAATGGAGAGCCTTCAGAGAAATTTTCTTTGGGACGGTCTAGGCGAGGATCCCAAATTGCAGTTGGTGAATTGAAAGACTGTTTGCTCCCCAATTCCTAGAGGGGGGTTGGGCATAAAAAATCTAATGTTGTTCAACAAAGCACTTCATGATAAGTGGTTCTAGAGATTCGGGAATGAACAAGATTCTTTATGGAGACAGGTGATTGTGTTGAAGTATGGGATCCAGAGAGGGGGTTGGTGTTCAGAGGAAGCTCGAGGTCCTTACGGGGTGAGTCTTTGGAGGAATATTAGGAACGATTTGGTAGCTTTTTCCAACTTCGTTTCCTAAAAGGTTGGTGACGGTTCCCGCATTCGCTTTTGGCATGACACTTGGTGCGGAGAAGGGGCTCTAAAGAGCTATTTTCTAGAATTCTATTCTTTAGCTCGTAACAAGGAGGCTTTAGTGTCAGATTACTTGGATCTCTCCAGTCCCCACATCCATTGGAATCCTAGTTTCTTTAGAGCCACTCATGATTGGGAACTTGAATCTATTGACTATTTTCTTAATCTATTATATTTTTTGAAACCCCATCCAGAAGAAGTGGATAGTATGGTGTGGACTCCTTTTAGTTGCCATGGCTTTGCGGTAAAGAACTACTATAATATGTTACTATTAGATGAGCATAGATCTTTCCCTTGTAAAAGCATTTGGAAGGTGAAAGCCCCTCCCCGCATTTCTTTCTTCTCATGGGCAGCTGCTCTGGGTAGAATCCTCACTGTAGATAACCTTAGAAGGCGGGGGTTCTACATAGTTAACTGGTGTTGCCTCTGTAAAAAGGATAAGGAAACTTTTAATCATCTTATCATCCATTGTGAGTATACCGTTGACATCTGGCACTTCGTTCTCAACATTTTTGGCATCATGCCTAGTAACATTCTAGAGCTTCTCCAATGCTGGAAATTTCAAGGGTCGGGACATCCCAAAGACTCAATCTAAAAAGTTATTCCTGCTCTCTTGATGTGGATCATTTGAAGAGAAAGGAATCAGCATCTCTTTGAGGATAGCGAGACCAATGTGCTTTTCCTTAAATCCTCATTTCTAATCTCTCTTTTGGATTGGGTTATTGTATATGTTCTTAATTTTGCCTTTGCTCTCTTGTATACTCTTTGTGTACGAGGGTTTTGCCCTTTTTTCTATAAAATTATTGTTATTCATAAAAAAGAAAAAATTAGGTATTGTCTAGTTTGTTCAATTGATCAGTTCATTTTCTTTAGTTTTGTGGACCCTCCGTTTTAATTGAAGCAGTGCATTACCATCTTTGTCGATACTTTTTCATGTTTTGCTACTGACTTTTGTCTTTGTTTTAATTTGATTTTTTGAAACTCTTATATTTGTTAATATTCTATATCTTCCTCAGTATGTGCTTGAGTGTTGAACTTTCATTTTTTTTTAGAGATGCATATAAGAATATGGATACGAAAGCTTGGAGCATTTTGGGGTATTTGTGTCTCAAATGTAATTTTGGCACATGACATGTTGGTGTGTGGTCGGTTTTACTGATAATTTAATTTCTAATTACACTTTGACATTTGATGCAGGTCCTCTATCCTGATTAATGTTATTTTTCCTTTATTTTGTAGGTTCCTTATTTTCTGTTGAAATGGTCACGAGTAACTGTTGCTCTGGCAATGAATGTCATAGTGTTGTCCTGATTCAACATTCTTCGCCATGCAATTAGTCTCAAATGATAGTCATAGGGAAGATATTTCAGAAAGTGAACCCATCCTACGTCGACCTGGAAATTTGCAAAGATCTGAAGAATCTTCATCTTCATTGTCATGTGAGATTACAACTGTGGGAGGGGATTTAGCTGTCATTAATGACGATTTACAAAATCTTCATCCCGAGGAAAGTCGCCATCTGGTGAATACAGAACAAAAACAATGTCGTATATGCCTTGATAGTGGAGGTTTTTACTACATATCATGCTTGTTATCTTTTATTGTCACTTCGGGGGGGGGGGGGGGGGGGGGGGGGGTGTGTGGGGATTTGAGGGAGCTAGGTGATATTCTTATCTTAGGCACATTTTTATACATTTTCAGGAGAAGACTTAATTGCACCATGCCATTGCAAAGGCACCCAGAAGTATGTCCATAGATCTTGTCTTGATAATTGGAGGTCTACTAAGGTGATATTTTTTTGGCATCCTAGAATGCTGCTTTTGGACTCATGAGATTGCGGATAATTAAGTCAATCTTTCTGATGTTGTTTTATCTTACTTGCATTTGCAGTAGTAATAGCCATGATATTGCACTAATTTGAAAATAATAAATTTTTGTGTCTAGCACCTAGGGACAGAATTGATTATTCACTCCCTTCTTTGTCGCAGGAGGGCTTTGCTTTTGCTCACTGTACAGAGTGCAGGGCCATGTTCATATTACGTGCAAATGTCCCACCCGATCGCTGGTGGTTGAGATTGAAATTCCAGTTTCTTGTTGCTAGGGATCATGCATTCATTTTTATAATCGTACAGCTGGTATGATAATTGATTATTTCATAAACGTTAGTCAATTATGTGCTTTTGTGTACATATTAATGACTTTTATTGGATTAGCATAACTATCACTGTAGCACATAGTATCATGAAGTTATTAGACATACGACTATTGCTTGTATTTGTATTTGTTTTTCCTCCAATTTGCTCTTGCAAACATTTGCAGGCAAGTCCATTTGTATTTTTTTGGTGGTTTATAGACATATGGCAAATAGATATTCTGGTATGAATTAAAGCAGATCTTTTTTTTTGATAAGTAAGAAGACTTTATTAATGAAAGCGTAAGGCGCCCCTAAGTACACAGGCAGTATACATAGGAAAGACCAAAGCGAACCCACAAAAGCCCAAAAAAACCAATAAGAACAACACAACCCATCACCCACCAAAGAACAAACACAACCCACCACCCACCAAGAAACCCAACTAAGAACAATACAACCCACCACCCACCACAGCGCACAAGCCTACAACAAGTGTGCCTTTCCTTTTCTCCTCCTAGAGTGAACTTCCGCATCACCATAATTAATGGAGCTATGTAGGTTTAGAAGCTCCCTTTTTCCTTTAGACTTTTGACGCGCAATCATTTTCTCCCGCTGAAACTCTTCTTCCATGGCATCCCTAATTGCCAAGGCCTCCTCTCCAAAAGCCCCTTCCAAAGCCCAGTCCAAGGGCGAACCATCCCAAAAATCATCTTCCTCCTCCTCCCAAACTACCATCTCCCCATTATGATCAAAGGCGATAGGCCAACTCTGAGATTGGGAGAAACCATTTCCCTCAACGGCACAAGGAAAGATGCAGCCTCCCGGAGGAGAGGAAGGACCAACCTCCCCAACGTCCATGACCTCCCGCGTCAAAACGGGAGGGACAGAAACAACCGGGGGAAGATTGAGGAAACCCTTCCTAAAAAGCCCCTGTATAGCAGGAGGCTGATTCTTCTTTTTCTTCGCATGACACTCTCCACCCTTTACCTTAAAAGGAATAGGTTCTGCGGACAGCTTTGAGGCTACCAAAGAGTCAGATAGCAACCCATCATTCCATACCACAGTCTGCCCTGCCCTGATCTCCCTAGCTCTCCTGTAGTAATGCTTAAAAGGCTGCAACAAGGGGGAGGAGGAAGAACGAAGCTTCTTCCCCAGCTCAGAGGCTCCTGAGAGAGAAGGAAAAACAGAGAGCTCTTCACCACTCAAAGACCCAGACAGCGCCGGAGGACCAGCTAAAGTCGCCGGCGACGGCAAATCCGCAGTCGGCAGAGGAGGGAAGACGAACGGAGTAGCCGACTCAACCATAGACGACCCACCCCCAGAACAGTCTCCGCTCAACAGGTCCCCACTGGGAACCACCATCTCCGACAAAGCGAGATCGCACAGCCCAGAAGAAGCCACCGAAGTCGTCTCCGGCAACCACGACCGTGAAGAACTAGGTTTTGGCATGAAGCAACCCAAGCGCAAACCTTTTCGACTCAGTCCAATCCTTGCAAGCCGGTCCAGTAGCTTCTTAACAGCCCGGCCCAAAGCCAAGTTGAAACCTATGACCCGCTTACTCCACGTGCGCAACTTTGAAATTTCAAATTTCAAACTTGCACGTGGAAGAACAGAACTACCCAGCGGACGGCGAAGCTGGTCCTTACCCAACGGATCGAAAGGCTCCAAGGTAGAACAGTCCAACGCTGACCTCACATCTGCATCTAACACCCTCACCGTCGGAAGAAAGTCAAGCTTACAGTGATCCACTGGCACGACCTTACTCCCGGAACAATGACCCCCCATGACAGGCACCTTCTTCACGACAGCGACCGAGGCTGTCTTCACCACCTCCACAAAGGAGGGCCCCTTCGAGAAAGGAACCAAACCGGCCAAACCTCAACTTCCTTCCCCTTATTCTCCACCAGCTTATGCAAGGACCCAATCCCCCTGCCCACAGAAGCAGAGAAGGAGACAGTGGCCTTCCTCAGCTCGTCGGAGAATTTGATCCAACCCCACCCTCCACGTCCCTCAGGAATCAGTATAAACCCTTTCCGACCACCCATCCCGAAAGAAGCTGCCTCCATGAAACGGCCAGCTTGGTTACACCCTCTCCGAGCGATCAGGACTCTCGATCCTTCCCTGAAGGATTTGACGAAAGCTTGATCTTCCGGAAAACCCACAAGTGCTTCCAACGTCGAAGCCAACCACTCAGAGCACGAAGGACTGATGAAAATTTTGCCGGAGAAACTTTTTCTCTTCTCCCCCACCCTCATCGTCGACGCCCCATCCAAAACCGAGAAGACAAAAGTCTTCGACTCCACGAAAAAACTAACCTCCATCTCAAATAACACCCGGAACCCAAACGGCCGACCTAGAGAACGATCACATTTTCGTCGGAGAGGAGCCACACAGTCACAGAACCCACCGGTTGACACCCCTACGCGCACAACCAGCGCAACCCACAAACACCTGACGCTCAAGAAACTATCCCCCAACCACTGAGATCTACACCCAACAGAAGAAAACCCCAAAACTAAAAGACCCAAGCGAAGAAGAAAAACTAAGAGAACCTAGGCCGGAAAGGAACCAGAAGAGGAGAAGAGTTGAAAATTTAATATGGAAGATAACCTGCAGATCTTATTGGGTTTGCTGTAGCTCTGGTTTATAGACATTTTATTATTATTATTATTATTATTATTTTTTTCCCTTGTAGCTCTGGCTTTTCCTTTGTATTTTGCGTTTGCTTTGTATTTCGGCTTCCGTTGACTCGGGTTTTGGGTGTCTCACATGGGTTTTGGGTGTTGTGGGTGTTTTTTGGGAAGGCTTTTCGGGGTTTCTATTTGGTTTCGGGGTTTGGTTGGGTTGGGGTGCTTTAGAGGTAGATTTGGGTGTTTTCGGGGATGGTTTTGACGGGGGCTTCAACTATTTTTTGGGATTTGAGTTTTATGTGGGTTTTGGGTGTTATAGGTGCTTTCTAGTTGGGAGGGCTTGACGGGTTCTTTCGCTCTTTTTAGGGTGGGTTTGTAAGAGCTCTATTGGATACTATCTGTGTACGTAGGGGCGCCTTATGATGTTTTAATAAATTGCAACCTTATTTTTGATAGGTAAGAGATCAATGTTATATAAGAAGCGTAAGGCACCCCTTAGTACACTAGTAGTATACAGGGAAAACACCTATCTAAAAATAGAAAAGTGAGTGAAAAAGTCAGAAAAAAAAATATGCAAAGGATGGACATAAGCCGAAGTCCAACAATACAAAGAGTGATAGAGCAAAGAAAGGATCTCTTCTAAGGATATTTCCAAGTCTTCAAAACTCTTATTGTTTCTTTCCCATCATAAGCACCAAAAGATACAAATAGACACCATTTTCCAAACAGCAGCACTCCTTGATCTACCAGATGACCACCAACATGCAAGCAAGTCAATAACCCGTCTAGGCATAACCCAAGACATCCCAAAACGGCTAAAGAGAGAATTCCACAAGACAGAAGCCACGTCGCAGTGGAGAAGAAGATGATCCACAGTTTCTTCGGTCTTCTTACACATGCAGCATTGATTGATCACAATGACATGTTGTTTCCTAAGGTTGTCCTGGGTGAGAATCTTACCGAGTGCCGCAGTCCACATAAAGAAAGCAGCCCTAGGAGGAGCTTGAGTACGCCAAACACTTTTCCAGGGAAAGCGGATACTACCAGCGCTAGTTAAGGGTCTCGACTTTGAAAACTCCTTTTTTGGAGGGGACCCACCACAAACTGTCTTCATTGTCTCGGTTCACTTTGACTGAGTGAAGCAATTGAAAGAAAGAAGCAAAGACATCCACCTCCCAGTCATGAGCCTCCTTGATGAAGCTCACATTCCACTGGAGTGAGTCGCCCAACAGCTTTAGATTATCCGCAACAATGGCGTCCTTAAGACGTGCAATGCCGAATAAAGCTGGAAAAGCTTCTTTGAGGGTTGTGTCTCCACACCACAAATCATGCCAAAAACTGATCTTGGAGCCATCCCCCACGACAAATCTAGTGAAACGAGAGAACGAAATCCAGCCTTTCCTGATGTTTTTCCAAACCCCCACCCCAAAGGCACCTGATGGCTCGAGAGAGCACCAACCGCCCCTAATGCTACCATATTTAGAGTCCACCACGACTCTCCACCAAGCATCTCGCTTAGACGCATAACGCCATAGCCATTTGCCTAATAGGGCTTGATTGAAAGTCCTCAAGTTTTTGATACCCAATCCTTCCTTAGAGATCGGAGAGTAAACGTTATCGCATTTGACCAAGTGATATTTGAATTCTTCACCTATCCCTCCCCAAAGAAAGTCTCTTTGAAGCTTCTCAAATCGGTTGGCCACACGAATAGGAATGGAGAAGAGAGACAAGAAATACGTAGGGAGGTTGGAAAGTGTACTCTTGATGAGGGTAACCCTAGCACCCTTGGACAAATACGACCTTTGCCAACTAGCCAAATGACGCTCCATATTAACCACGATATCATCCCAAGTAGATGTAGCCTTGTGGTGCGCCCCAAGCGGCATGCCAAGGTACTTCAAGGATAGTGAGGAAGTCCCGCAACCCAAGATAGAAGCCAACTCTGCAACATTGTCCACATTGCCAATAGGGACCGAGAGAGATTTAGCCAAATTGACCTTTAAACCAGAGACAGCTTCAAAACAAACTAGGAGAACACGCAGATATCGAAGATGGTCAGGATTAGCCTCACAAAAGACCAAGATGTCATCTGCAAACAACAAGTGAGAAATGTTGATCACAGTAAGCCTAGAACCCACCGAAAAGCCTGAGAGGCGACCACAATCAATAGCACCAGAGAGCATTTTGCTCAAAGCCTCTATGACAACTATGAACAGGAGGGGAGAAAGAGGATCACTTTGTCTCAGCCCTCTAGAACTATTGAAGATGCCAGCTGGCGAACCATTGACCAACATAGAGTGGCGCGCCGGAGAGATGCAATGAGAACTCTAAGAGACCCATTTATCCCCAAAGCCGCATCTTTTCAGCATGTACAATAAGAACTTCCAGTTGACGTGGTCAAAAGCCTTCGTAATATCCAGTTTGCAAAGAACCCCTGGGATACCAGACTTGATACGGCTATCCAAGCATTCACTAGCTATGAGGACCGAATCCAAAATATGTCTACCTTTGACAAAAGAGTTCTGAGGCACTGAAATAATCTTCTCCAAAATACGGCTCATCTTATTAGCGAGAACTTTAGCAATGATCTTGTAAATACCACTCACCAGGCTGATGGGCCGAAAGTTTGCAAGATCGGTTGCCCCAGGGGATTTGGGGATTAATGCAATGAAAGAGGCGTTGAGGCTTTTCACAAATTTGCTATGAGCATGAAAATCTGTGAAGACCCCCATGATATCTGTTTTGAATACATCCCAGCAGTCTTGAAAAAAAGCCAAGGGGTAGCCATCAGGACCAGAAGCCTTGTCTCGGTTCATAGATTTTATCACCTTTAGAATCTCCCTTTCCTTAAAAGGAAGCTCCAACTGAGCAGCCTCCTCCGAGGATAAGGAGTTGAAAGCAATACCATCCAACTTGGGCCTCCAATTGTGTTGCTCAGAAAAAAGAGACTCAGAATTGAACAATGTGGTCTCTGATGGCCTGATGATCAGAAGTGACTGAGTCATTAACAGATAAGGATTCTATGGAGTTAGATCTTCTGTTCGAGTTAGCGATCTGATGAAAGAACTTAGTGCATTTGTTGCCCGCTTTAAGCCAAAGGACCCTGGATTTTTGTCTCCAGCTGATTTCTTCTTGGAGAATAGTTCTTTCCAGCTCACTAACAATTGAGTTTCTTCTCAATAGATCCTCAGAGTCTAAGCCTCTCTCTACCTCAAGACTGTCAAGGGTGCACAATTCTTCAAGATGAGCCAATTTAAGAGATTCCACATTACCAAACACCTGTTCGTTCCAAGATTTGAGATCAACCTTTAAAGCCTTCAATTTATGAGCAAGGACAAAGCTAGGGGAGCCTTGAAAGGAGTAAGACTCCCACCAAAGCCTCACCCTCTCCACGAAGCCATCTTCTTGAAGCCACATATTCTCGAACTTAAAAGGTCTTTTCCCCCTAAGAATTCCTCCGCAAACGAGGAGGATGGGGAAGTGATCAGAGCATAAGCGGGGAAGCCTCTTCTGGATGAGACCAGGATATTTAGCTTCCCAATTCGGAGAGACTAGAAATTTGTCAAGCCTAGACCAAGAGGAGAGATTGGTCCAAGTGAACGACCCTCCTACAAGGGGAAGATCCATGAGCTCATGCTCTAAGATAAAGCCCGAGAATTCAGTCATCGCTGAAGAAATACGTGCTGCTCCTGAACGCTCACAGGGAAAGCGGATGACATTGAAGTCGCCACCAATACACCAAGGGAGATCCCACAAACTGAGCAAACCAGCCAATTCATCCCATAAACTCCTACGAAGAGGATCGAGGTTAGGGCCATATACCCTAGCAAAAGCCCAAGTGAAGTTATCTGCACAATTTCTAAAGCTGCAAGCCACAACGTATTCCCCCACTTGAGCCTCAAGTTTTTCCACAACCATCCTATCCCACATCAATAAGATACCACCGGAAGCCCTGCTAGAAGGGAGAGAGCACCAATCCGCAAACTGAGAACCCCACAAGCTTTTCACAATACGATTAGAGATAAGATCTAATTTGGTTTCTTGCAAACAAATGATGTCAGCCTTCCACTGTCTGAGGAGGTTCCCGATTTTTAATCGCTTGGTTCTTTGATTTAGCCCTCTAACATTCCAAGAGATCAACCAGGGATTCATGGGGAATCACTAAGAACCCTCCTCTTGTTCCTACCACGAGAGACACTGCCGCTGCGAGTATCGTAGTTGATAGAGCAAAAGAGGCCATTAATTTCTCTAACACCTTTTTTACCCACCTTCGAACTGGAGCACTTCCCTGGATCTTCATGCTTAGACAACAAATTTGAAAACAGGGGCATAATATTGTGATCAAAACCATCACAAGAAAGGCCCACAGAGTACCAGGAATCCTCTAACATCTGCAAAAGCCAGTCCGGAGAGCTTTTCCCAGACTTCCGCTTGGGCTTGGATGGAGGGCAGCAAGCCAGAGGGGTGGGATAGACCTCAGCAGGGAAATCCAACTCTAATCCACCAGCCACCGAGAGGGAGGGGGAGGCTGCCTCCTTAGGGATCAGTGCAAGAGGGAGAGGGCCAGGGCCAGGAAGAGCAGAAGCAGCACAAGAGGACCCAAAGGGGAGAGGGGGAGCCATCAAAGGGAGAGGATCCCTGACCAAGGGTGGAGACCTGAGCTGAACAAAAAAAACTTGTCTTTTTAGTGGAAAAGAGCCTTTATCAGAAGCTCAGATGAACTAGTTGTAGAATTGCAAAAATAGTTGTAAAGGGAAGGACTCGAACTAATAGAGCTTCTGTTTTTTATATGTTTTTCCAAGAAAAAGTCCACCAGAATGCTAAACTTGGGAGTTAGATCTAGAACTAATATTAATAAGATATTCAAACACAAAATTGCTTCAAATGTACTTTACCATGGTTAGGGCTGTAATTGAGCCAAGCCGAGCCAAGCTTGGCCTGTTCGGACTCTGCACGAGATTTTACTTTATGAGCTCAAACTCGTTTGAAAAATTGCGAAACAAAGCTCGAGCTCGTTTGAGATTATTTTAGCATTTCTTGTTTTTAACAAGTGATTAAGATATTAACAATAAATGTTATTGGGATGCGCACGCTTGTGTTTCTCATGCTTAAAGACGCAGTAGCTTCCTTCTTATAGCAGTTCTCTTTAGGAATTTTGTCTTCTTTTTTGGGTGTGGGACAAAGAGACCAACACCCGGCTTTATGGCTATTCTCTTATGGGATCACTTTTCTTCTCTTCTATGTGGGATTTCTCCCAAGTAAGCCCACAAGGGAAATTGCAAGTCAACACACTTAAGACTCAATTTTTGCTCCCATATCCCAATATCATGCAAAAGACATTTTGAGTAAATGAAGGAAAACTGAAACACAACTCTTGAAAAACTCATGAGGAAACAACTAGAGGAGCTGATTGGACTCCTATATCTGAGATTGTGTTTTATCGCAGATTTTAATAGATGCCTTTTTGAATCACTTTGACTAAGTGTCATTGATGCCCAATTATTAGTTTGTGTTTTACAGGTGATTCCCCATTTTCTGTACTTCCTTTATATTCCCCATTTACACCAAGAAATACACAAACGAAACTTCAAAGGAAAAGAGACAGATTCCCGTGTACACCTTTCTTACATTAAATGCGTTATCACTTTTTCAAACACTGTTTTAGATGGCCATTCTCTCATATTTTGGGCACATTCACCACAACTGGACTTGGATTCTGTATAATACCCTAGGTATTGCATTAGTGTTGTCAATATATATATATATATATTATACTATCCTTAAATTCAACATGAAATTAATGAGTTCGGGTTGGGGGATTTGACTCGTTTAATTAAATGGGTTAGGTTAGGGTTAACCTATATGATTTTATATTCATGCCTCAACACCACTCGAATCAGACACGCAAACACGAATTGCCACCCCTATATTACAACCACCGACTATTGGAAACAGTCATCTAAGCTGCCATCTTCTTCTTCTTCTTCTTCTTCCCTCGACTTCTCTTCCAATATTCTTTCCCCACTGTAGTCATTCAGTCGTTTTCAAGAATACAAGCTTCATTACTTTAATATTATTGTTGTTTCTTTATAATCTTACAAGAATCATACACGATTTGCTAATTGAAGGCTTTTTGTTTTTTTGTTTCTTAAGATGATATCATGTCTACCAACAAATACATGGTACTGTCTTTTAAATTTTGTGGGTTTGATTTCAGCACTCGTTTTCAAGAATACAAGCTTTATTACTTTAATATTATTGTTGTTTCTTTATAATCTTACAAGAATCATACACGATTTGCTAATGAAGGCTTTTTGTTTTTTTGTTTCTTAAGATGATATCATGTCTACCAACAAATACATGGTACTGTCTTTTAAATTTTGTGGGTTTGATTTCTGCACCCAAAAGTAGCGGACTTAGCCTCTCTTTCTCATGATTTTCTTAGTTATGGAGGTTTGTGGGCATTATTATTAAGGATATTCAAAGCTTGATAGAACTTTGATATATTTGGCTGTTAACCCTACTCATCAATGTGAGCTTTCATTGATACTTATAGAAGATAACAAGAGTTGAAGATAAACATAACTTCCTAGGATAAACACGATTGCTTCCTATACAATAGAACTAGAACTCTTCTTGACATTATCCCTTATCTATTTAATATAGAGTTTGAACTCTAAGATAACGCAACCTTATCTACTTAGTGCTAGAACTTCGGATGGGAGTAGATTTCCCATCGTTAGAATCTTGGACATATTGCACTGCGTAAGACTCATGCTTGAACTGTGAGTCGTGCGGTAGTTTCATTAATACCCTCCCGCAAGATCAACGAGGGGGAACGCACGTTGAGCTTGAAACACAGCTGTTGAAACCGAGTGGAGACAAGTGGCTTAGTAAGCACATCAGCCAGTTGATCCAAACTAGGAATGAAGCGGTTGTCCAAGGATTTGTCAGCAACACGATCACGAACAAAGTGGAAATCAATTTCCACATGATTGGTACGAGCATGAAAAACCGGATTGACCGACATGTAGGTAGCCCCAATATTATCACATCAAAGTGTTGGTGGAGAAGATAGCCAAATCCCAAGTTCTTGAAGAGGAGCACGAATCCAGAGAAGTTCTACAATGGTGTTAGCAACAGCCTTGTATTCGGCTTCAGTTGAGGACCGAGATATGGTTGGCTGTTTGCGTAAGCTCCAAGACACCAAGTTAGACCCGAGAAACACACAATATGCACCTGTGGATCGTCGATCATCTGGACATCCAGCCCAGTTAGCATCCTAGTATGCTTGCAATTTGATAGAAGAGGTGGGATGAAGAAGACCATGAGAAAGAGTGTGTTTCAATTACCGAAGTATCCTTTTAACAGCCTGCCAATGAGGTTTAAGTGGCCTATGCATAAATTGACATACCCGATTTACTGCAAAGCCTAAATCAGGCCTTGTGAGAGAGAGATACTGTAATGAACCGACAGTGCTGCATCACCAGAAAATGCAGAGAGACTTGAAGAAGAAGCCATTGGAGAAGAAATAGGCTTGGCCTCATGCATTTTGTTTTCTTCAAGAGATCCAAGATGTATCGTCGTTGAGAAAGAAGACCAGACTCAACTTTGAGGACTTCAACACCAAGAAAGTAGTGAAGATCACCCAAATCTTTCGCAACAAAATCAACACTGAGAAGCTGTAGAAGCTCTGTAATTGCAGCAGGATCCGATGCTCTGATGATGATGCCATCGACATAAATAAGAAGATAAATGTTGATTGTCTTGGTGCGATAAATGAAGAGTGAAGTGTCGGCCTTAGAACCCACGAAACCAATCTGGACTAACTTGTCACTTAAGCGAGAAAACTAGGCTCGGGGAGCCTGTTTTAAACCGTAAATCGCCTTTTGAAGCTTGTAAACATGGTGAGGAAAGCTGTGATTAATGAAGCCATGTAGACATCCTCGGGTAGAAAGCCATGAAGGAAGGCATTCTGAATATCAATTTGCTTTAGTGACCACCCTATAGAGTAGGCAAGAGAGTACCATTAGGATTGTTGTAAGCTTGACAACCGGACTATATGTCTCTCCATAATCGACACCGGTCTGTTGGTGAAAGCCTTTGGCAACAAGACGTGCTTTGTGTTGTTCTATGGACCCATCAGCTTTCCTTTTAAGCTTGAATACCCATTTACATCCCACAAGATTCTGAGAAGGCTGCGGAGAAACAAGAGACCAGGTCTGATTTTGAAGTAGAGGATTAAATTCGACTTGCATAGCATTTCTCCATTCTGGAATTGTGACTACGAGGAGAAGCAAGTTGGTTCACTAAGTGCTGAATGTGTTTCTGCCACTAAAGCCCGAGGAACAGGGTATCAGATGGTGCCATTCGTGAGTTGTCTTTGCTGGAAAATATGATTCATTGACGTTGTACGCATGGGATGTATCCAAGCAGGAGGTGTATCTGTGTAGGAGCTAGAACTAGGCATACTGGTATCTGCAGAATTGGGATGGGATGGACTGGAAATAGAAGTGGAAGGAAAGACAGTCGCTGAAGGTGGTGACTGAGGGGAAACAGGAGGTGAACAAAGTAGAGGAGGAAGGACAAGTGCCTGGACTAGTGGAAGAGAATCAAATACAATAGGAGCAGCAGCAAAAGGGAATTGATCTTCATGGAAGATGACATCTCGAGAGATGTACATCCGGCCAGAATCAATGTGAAGACATTTATAACCTTTGTGATTTTGACTATACCTGAGAAATACACACTCTTTTGAACGAGGTGAAAACTTGTGAGAATTATAGTCTTAAGTTTGGAAAACAGGCACACCCGAATACCTTAAGGATCTTATAATCAGGAGTTTGATTAAATAGTTTCTCAAAAGGTGATTTATTGTGTAAAAATGGTGTTGGCAAACAATTAATGAGATAGCATGAAATGAGATCGGCCTCATCCCAGAATTTTTGATGTAGATGACTCTTGGCTAAGAGTGCTAGAGTTGTATCAATGAGATGACGATGTTTTCTTTCTACACATTCTTGTTGTTGATGTGTGTGAGGGCAAGAAATGCATTGAGTTATGCCTTGAGACCGAAAATAGGAATGGAGGTTGCGATATTCGCCACCCTAGTCAGATTGGATACTTATTATTTTGGAATTGAGTAAACGTTTGGCCAAGGCTTGAAATTGTAGAAAAGTTGGCATAACATCAAATTTAGCTTGAATGGTGAAAAATTGAAATGACTTCTAAAAGTAAAGTGTGTGCAACAAGTGTCAACAAAAATTAAAGCACAGCGGAAAGTAAATGACACAAAGATTTTTGTTGACGAAGTGGAAACTCAGTTAAGAGAAAAACCACTCCGGGGCAGTCAAACCCAGGAATTCCACTATTCAGAAGACAAAGCTAGATACAAGACAGTAACACTCACATGTACCGATGCAGTGGTCGTACCTTGATCTCTGACGTGTAACCCAACACGAACGCTTCCCAACCAGGTTCACCTACCTGAAGGGGTCTTCAATGGTACTCCTTACCTTAGAGCCGACCTCTAAGATAGACTTCGGTTTACAGCACAACACTTGAAAAACGGCTTCAGAGGAGATATCACGTCTCTGAGCTCTAATGGAATTCACACCGAATTCTTGCAGCTCCAAGTGCCCAGGGGCCCCTATTTATAGGCTAGGGGTCAGAATGGGCGTCAGGCAAAATATGCCTGGGGGCCGTCCGGACGGTGAACCATGGCCGTCCGGACGGACAACTATGCGACAGGTTTTTCCGAAATTTTGCGGAGAAATCTTTCTTGTATAAGAACATCGTCCGGACGGGATGGCTCGATCATCCGGACGGACGCACGTCCGCTGCAAGTAATTTCCATAACAGGCTTCGCGCGTCCGGACCATGGGGCAGGAGCGTTCGGACGGCTAAACTTCAACACGCAATTTTCATATCTGATGCGCGTGGGTCCGGACAATGAGGGGGAGACGTCTGGACAGTTGAAGTCGAATCGGCAGTTACCATATACGATGCACCAGCGTCCGGACGGTCCATTTTGAACTGCGATTCTTGCCTTACGGAGATACGCGTCCGGACGGGAAACCACATCGTCCGGACGGTTAATTGATCTTCCCTTTCTTGAAACTTGGAAAGAATTAGAGAACCGTTCGAGAACTGATAGGCGTCTGAACGTGCTGCTGAAACGTCCGGACGGAGCAAACTAGTACAAAAGCTTCTCGATACGATGTAGGTGTCCAGACGGAAGAAGCATGTCGTCCGGACAGATGATGCTTGTCTGTCTGATGTTCGGACGGAATGACACGTCGTCCGGACGTATGGAACAGTAGACAGATGGGCGTCTGGACGGGATGACACATCGTCCGGACGGCTGACAGGGAACTTGAAATTCTTCTGACTCGCAGGCAGAATCTTCTGACATCACTCTGAAAGTGGAATCCCTGTTTACCGTATCATTACACATAAGTGATTTTGTCCAAACACAGAATAAGGCCAAAATACCAACAAACTCCCCCTTTGGCCATTCTGGGACAAAAATCACTTGACCGGTTTGGAAATACATTCCCGGTCCAAAACAACAATTACTCCCCCTTTTTGTCACAAAGGGACAAAGGGTAAACCAGAGTAATGAGAAAAACCACACAACAATTACTCCCCCTTAATATCTCAGAAGCACAAGGGTAAACAGAGTAATAATATCTACAGACAAAAACGTTCTAAAATCCAAAACAATAGGAAACTAGAGAAAAGTCTGCAAGTGGCTCAAAAGAGAGGAACAGAAATCCTCCAAGTACCAAATCCTGCTGATCCAATGAAATCAAGTAACGGAGAGAAATCCGTAACAACTGGATTTGTAGAACTTCGGCTTCTAGCTCCAGAAGTCGGGAGCCATGGACTGAAAAGCCATCAGTCGCTTTGATTTTGCAAAGCCTGAACCAGGTTATCCGCATATTGACATCCTCTAAGCAACTAGTCTGCAAGATAACTGAGGACATTCACCACTGAACCTCTGACTTATGCAGATTTGAGGGACTGCTACGGAAAGCTATGCACGAGCTAGGGGAAAAAGCTCATCTCAAATCCCAAGACCTTTGGACATTAAACATCCGACTTCAACAACAGTCAGTTTTCCAAAGGATGCATCTGTCAATCACTGTGCTGGGAGCCTCTGGATGTCGTATTCCTGAAAAACCAATCAGAAATATCTCCAAAAATACCATTAGATCCTGTTAGTTCCAAACATAATGTGGTATTTGAGACGGCTGTCAAATGGATGCCAAAGAGAAATATAAGCAATGCAACTACTCATAAGGCATAAATATATCATGATCAGCCCAACACACAGACAGAGAAGGATTTTCATGCACACTATCTCAATAAAATATCCCAACAAATATTCCAATATTCTAAAAGCACAAAGATTTAAAAGAATAACGGAAGACACAATGAAGATCATGGGATGAGAAGAGATATGCACAAAATGCCAAAATCTCGGGAGAAATCCACGAGAAAAACACACAAGATGCCATGATAAATTAATAAAAATGCAAAGATGTGTGTATGGCAGAGAAAGAGAAGCAAGTCTTAAACCTATAGAGATCCTGACCGGATGAGCAATTGCTAGGTCAGTATATGGCAAGACTGCTCTCGTTTTGGACGAAAAAATAAGTCCGTCCACACACTTCACACTGAAAATCTGAAACTTGAGGAAAATTTGCAGAAAAATAATTTTTCCCAAGTCAGTTTCAGAACACACATGTATAATCCACTGATAACACAATCAGGGAGCATCTCAAAACTAAGCAGAGATATAAAAGAGAGTTGAGAGTTCAATCAGCACAAACATTTTCCTGGACATAGAAAATTCAAATAGACAACTCAACTCATGCAATACGTGTGTGTGTGAAGACTTAACCCACAAGGTATGACTATCACAGGAATGACAGCAGCCAGATTTTCTAGACAAGAGAGAAAATCTGTGACAGATTAGCCAAAAGTCAAACCTTAAAACTTACTAGGGCCTAGCCACCCTTATATGATATACTCCCCCTGAAATGCAGCACCGAATTGTTTTACTTGTACCATGAAGGACAAAGTAAATTTTTACTTGCACGTAGAGGGCAAGGCATATAGCAAATTCAGCACAAAAACAGTGAATAGAAAATTTAAAGCACAAAATTTATATGAATAACTGCTTAATTCTTATGGTGCTACAATCTAGAGGGAATGCCAGAGTTTTTAGGTTCTAGGTTCAACTAGCATGTGGTCAATTTGGCCATCTTATCAAAAACATCTTCTTTTATCCAAAAATTCTTATGGTGTGTTTGGTTCGAATGTTTTTCAACATTCGAATTGGGTTTTTATTTTCAAAAACCCGGAACCCGGAACCAACCCGAATAAAACCCGAATGATGCTTGAATATGGTTTGAATTTTGAGGTGAAAACCGTGAAATGATGACATGCTCGACCTGCTTTTCAGACTGGTAGCATTGATTGCAACAGTCAAACCAACTTTTTCTTCTTTTTTAAAAACAAAACTCTCTCTCTCTCTCTCTCTCTCTCTCTCTCTCTCTCTCTCTCTCTCTCTCTCTCTCTCTCGTTCTCTCCGGCCGGCGAAGAAGCTTGGGACGACGGGATTTGTAAGGCCGGCGGGATCGGGATGATGGGTCTGGACGCTCGGCCGGATCTAGGCGGTTTTCTGGTCGGATTTGGGTTTGGATCGGGATGCATGGATGGATCTAGGCTCTGGACGGCATGGTTTTCTGGCCGGATCTAGGTTTCTGGCTGGATCTCTCAAATCCACGCCGGTGTGCGTGGGTTCCTGCCGGATCTTTCCCGAGCTCAGTCGCCGCCCGTCCATGGCCTTCGGAAATGGACACTCGGCGGTGATTGTCTTGGAGGTGGCGATGCCGACGTGTTCCAGGGTGGTGGTGCCGGGTGGTTGGTGTTCCGGGTGGTTTGGGTGGGTGGTTCGGGGGCACCGATCTTGCCTGAGAAGAAAACCAAAAAACTCAAAAAATAAAGATGGGAATAAGCTTTTGGGTGTGAGTGTAGCAGAAATGATTTGTGGGGGACGAATTGTTCTTGTGAGTGTAGCAGCCTTTTTTTTTTTTTTTATTAACCCAGATTTTTGCTATTAACCCAAACCTTTTTTTTTTTTTTTTTGTCAAAAATAAAAATAAAAATAAAATTTTAGTTTTTTGAGTTTTTAATTTTTAATTTTTAATCCTTTTTTTTTAGTTTTTTTTATTATTAGTTTTATTTTTTTAATTGAAAAGTGACACGTGGCAGGGGTAATATGAGAATATTTTGTCAAATATGGCATTTTCCAAAGGTTTTGGTAGTTTGGGGGACCGGAGTCGAAGTGTTGGCAGTTTGTGGGGCTAAAATGGTATTTTTCTCAAGATTAATTTTCATCATACCAATCATTATTTACAATTTTTCAAAAATATTTTTTTTTAATCTAAAAAATTTAACACTTATTTTTATAACACCAATCATTATACACAACTTTTCATACAATCTAATTATTTCCAATCACTTTCTATCATTAAAAAACATTTTTTTTCAATCTCAAAATTCAACATCCAAACACATATTCAAAAAGAATCTGAATTTTATTCAACATCCAAACACATTTTCATTACCTCGAAATTCACAAACAGATTCAGAATATTATTCATATTCGAAATATTCAATACCCAAACGCACCATTAGAAAAACAAAGTCAGAGAAGGAAAGATGTACCTTTAGGAGAGTCAAGGATAGTGCACATTTTCATCGCATGAGAAAAGAAGCTATCCTACTTTTGCATATACAGAAAAACACTTGGCAAATTATAGTCAGAAACTCCCAAATATATCTAAGCAAAGTAAATTAATACCCAAATAATTGAGATATCATGAGAAAATACATGCAATATCTGATATGCCAAAAAAAAATATCCTGCAAATTCTCCCCAATATATATATATATATATATATATATATATATATATATATATATATATATATATATATATATATATATATATATATTAAAAAACAAGTGCAATATGGAAAGAAAACATCATATGCATGGCAAGATCAAACCTGATGATGCCAATATAGAAAAAAAAAAAAAAGTCGCTCGACCTGCTTTTTCTGTCTTCCCCAAACAGTACCTGCAATGCTCTCTCAAGAGAATAGGGGGCACACCAAACTGGTTCATAGATTGCACAGTAAGCACACAAATATAACAAGTAAATGTGCAAGCAATCAAACCTGATGCCTTAGGATTAGGAACCGAATCCTAGGCATGAACACCTTCTCCTGCTAGGTGCGTTCGTTCCCCCTCATGGGGTGAATGGTCTCATCACTCTTGACCCATACCTGCTTGACTCGAGGCGGTGGCTTGCAGGTCTTGTCCATGTTGTCCATTCTCCTTAGCATACCTTGTATTAGGCTAAGCAATCCTTCATAGCCATGGCTGCCATTGAGCTTCTGCAGCTTTCTCTTGTAGCGCCTTGATTTGTTCTTCTTTGGTTTGCCACTCTGATTGGCAAGAACAAACCTTTGCTGATGCTGCAGAGCCTGAAGTGCTGTCGGAGGTAGAATGCCTGATGTAGCTCTTGCTGGAAGCTCCTTTTGAACCTTCGACTTCTGAGCCTGGAGATGTGTGTTAAGGATACAACCCTAGCCGCCGAACCCTCTACAGAAACCCTAGCCGCTACTACAGCTCACAAACAAACCCTAGAGCCGTTAGGAAGATTTCCTAAATTAGACAACCAATTATCTCCTCCATATCTCTCATTAACTCCACCTTAGCCAACGGCTATATTGCCTATGAGGACATGATATTTATTCCTTATTTAAACCCTTGTAATTATAGAATAGAATTACTACTGTATAATATGCCATATATACATGGCAGCCTGTAACTCTATATATACTGCATCAATATCAATAAACAATCATTCAGCGCCTAAAGCCTTTACCCTAATTTAATATTTAGTTCACAATGTGGACATATGGATCGGATGTGACCGATGATGCCGCAGTGATGACAGGTGGGCAAGCTTCTTTTGTTTGAATGCTTCTTGACATTCTCTGCAGAATTATGGTTAGCATTCTTACAAATGACATTGCCCTTACCTTTTATGTCTCCTATGCGGAGGGACATATTTTGCTAAGGAAGAATCTTCAACTTCACTTTTCCTCAGAGCATCCTGCTTAATCCAAGGCCTGTGGGATTTCAACAAATAACAATTTGGCCTAATATGACCAATCTTCCCACAATTATGACAAGTAGGGATCAACTTACCATGAGCTCGTGTACCTGTATCTTTGGATTTTGGCATCACATGATTAGTTAAGCAAGAATTTTCTAAACAAGCGGTATCTATTATCACAGGCTTAATATCAATAGAATCTATTTCAGAATCAGAAGCATGTGATGTAGAAGTACTCATATCAACAACAATTGAAGTAGGCTTGTTAGAAATATCTGAATGAATACAAATCATGCTTTTAAAATTATCACTTGAGAAATTTATCAAGAGATCCTCAGATTCTTTTAATTTATTCTCAAGTGTATCAATGATATTAAATAGCATGGTATTCTCAGATCTCAAAGAGTCAATTAAAGCATTTGATTCAGATAACTGAACAATTTATGACTCTTTTTCTTGCTTCACCTTTTTGAGCTCTTTTGGAGAAATAAGTTTATCAAATTTTGCAAAAACTTTAGAGAGCTCAATATCATGATTTTCTTCAGATAACTGAGAGAAATTCATGATAAAAGGTGTAATCAAAAAATAGAAGTCACAAAGAGATGAGGATCACACTCAGGAAATAAATCCTTACAATGGAGTGTGCCTGCTCTGATACCAATTGAAAAATTGAAATGACTTCTAAAAGTAAAGTGTGTGCAACAAGTGTTAACAAAAATTAAAGCACAGCGGAAATTAAATGACACAAAGATTTTTGTTGATGAAGTGGAAACTCAGTTAAGAGAAAAACCATTCCGGGGCAGCCAAACCCAGGAATTCCACTATTCAGAAGACAAAGCTAGATTCAAGACAGTAACACTCACATCTACCGATGCAGTGGTCGTACCTTGATCTCTGACGTGTAACCCAACACGAAAGCTTCCCAACTAGGTTCACCTACCTGAAGGGTCTTCAATGGAACTCTTTACCTTAGAGTCTACCTCTAAGATAGACTTCAGTTTACAGCACAACACACTTGAAAAACGGCTTCAGAGGAGATATCACGTCTCTGAGCTCTAATGGAATTCACACCGAATTCTTGCGGCTCTAAGTGCCAGGGGCCCCTATTTATAGGCTGGGGGTCAGAATGGGCGTCAGGCAAAATATGCCTGGGGGCCGTCCGGACGGTGAACCATGGCCGTCCGGACGGACAAACTTCATCACGCAATTTCCATATCTGATGCGCGTGCGTCCGGACAATGAGGGGGAGACGTCCGGACGGTTGAAGTCGAATCGGCAGTTACCATATACGATGTTGCACCAGTGTCCGGACGACAGCTGTCAGACGTCCGGACGGTCCATTTTGAACTGCGATTCTTGCCTTACAGAGATACGCGTCCGGACGGGATACCACATCGTCCGGACGGTTGATTGATCTTCCCTTTCTTGAAACTTGGAAAGAATTAGAGAACCGTTCGAGAATTGATAGGCGTCCGGACGTGCTTCTGAAACGTCTGGACGGAGCAAGCTGGTACAAAAGCTTCTCGATACGATGTAGGTGTCCGAACGGAAGAAGCACGTCGTCCGGACAGATGATGCTTGTCTGTCTAATGTCCGGACGGAATGACACGTCGTCCGGACGTATGGAACAGTAGACAGATGGGCGTCCAGACAGGATGACACATCGTCCGGACGGCTGACAGGGAACTTGAAATTCTTCTGACTCGCAGACAGAATCTTCTGACATCACTCTGAAAGTGGAATCCCTGTTTACCGTATCATTACACATAAGTGATTTTGTCTAAACACAGAATAAGGCCAAAATACTAACAAATGGGAAAAACCCAAGTATAACGACTGAAAGCATCAATAAAAGACACATAAAACCGATTTCCATTAATTGAAAGATTTTAGGAAGGTCCCCATACATCGGAATAGATTAATTCTAAAGGTTTACATATGCTAGAAGTAGAAGCAGAAAACGGCAATTGATGACCCTTGGCTTGTGGACATGCGGTGCAAGGGGATGATGCCTTATTTGGAAGAACTGGAAGCTAAAATTGAGAAAGAACACGCTGGACTGTGCGAAAAGCAGGATGACCTAAGCGCTTGTGCTATGAAGCCGGAGAGGTGCACTCACCTACAAGTGCTTGTTTTATTAACGAAGAACTAGAAGAAGGAAGGAGTTGATAAAGACCATCTTTAATGCGACCTTGATGGAGGGTGATCCTGGTTTGAGAGTCCTTGATCACAAAGTGAGAAGAGTGAAATTCAAAAAATACAGAGTTATCAAGGGCAAATTGTCTAACAAAGAGAAGGTTTTTACAAATCAAAGGAACCCGAAGGAGTTGATTTAGAATGAAATTTTGACGAGAGAGTGTTAAGGAAGCATAACCAATATGAGATATATGCATACCTGATCCATCACCCACACGGATTTGATCCTGTCCATGATAATCCTCCTGTGCTATGTTGAGATGTTGCAGCTCATTAGTCATGTGATGAGTAGCCTTGGTATCGGGGTACCAAGTTTCCTCAGCTAGTAGAACTGGAGATGAGTAGTAGGCCTATGGAAGAGGTTGCTGCTGCTATTTAGAGAGAGACAAATCTTGTCGATGGTAGCAGTGAATAGCAATATGTCCGGGTTTGCCACAAATTTGGCATGTAGGCCAGGAAGAGGAAGCTGCATCAGGAGAGAAGAAGTAGGAGCCACGACCACGGTTGTTGGAGAATGAGCCATGACCACAATTGTATGGTTGTCCACCATAGCCACAGTATCCTCGGCCCCTTTGCATGGGAGCCCGAGGGGAGAAATTTGTTGTAGGTTGTTGAATATCAAGGACTGGAATTTGCTGCTCCAGATGCATCTCATGAGCAAGGAGATGGCCGTATAACTCGTCAATGGAGAGAGGATCAACACGGGTAGTGACCGATGTAACAAATGGATCATATTGGGATTCATGGCCCTTGAGAAGAAATGAGACACTCTCAAAGTCATTGAGAGGTTGACCAGCGGCTGCAAGTGTGTCACTAAGAGTCTTGATGGTTTGAAAATACTCGGTGATAGAGTTATTTCCCTTCTTGATCGTGGCTAGTTGGAAGTAGATTTGCATAACTTGAGCACGGGCTTGAGAAGCAAACATGGTGACCAAGGTATAGAGCCAAGGATGTGGCACAACCAATGGCATGAACAACAGAAGGTTCGGTGAGTGTGGGGATGAGGACGCTGAGGATTATCTAATCCCTTTGACTCCACGTAAGAAATTTTGGATTGATGGTAGTTGTAGGAGCTCCAGCATCAGTGGTGGAATTCGGGATTGTTTGAGCAGGGGGCTATGACAAGCCGTCAAGAAAACCATATGAGTCTTGGCCTTTGATATTGGCGAGGATTTGGGTTCTCTAGGCCATGAAATTGCCTTTGGAGAGTTTGATGTTGAGGTTGTGGTTCATGTTGGGTTGAGTGAAGACAACCTGCTGCGGCTGTGGGTTGGGTGGGTGAGGTTGAGTGGCAGTGGAAGCCACCGAAGTTGCAGAGGCAGTGGACTCGGAATCAGAATTGGCCATAGATCAAGACGTTTGTCTATGATATGGCTTTGATACCATGATAGAACTTAGATATATTTGGCTGTTTAACCTTACTCATCAATGTGAGCTTTCATTGATACTTATAGAAGATTACAAGAGTTGAAGATAAACATAACTTCCTAGGATAAACATGACTGCTTCATATACAATAGAACTAGAATTCTTCTTGACATTATACCTTATCTATCTAACATAGAGTTTGAACTCTAAGATAACACAGCTTTATCTACTGGTGCTAGAGCTTCAGATAGGAGTATGTTTCCTATCATTCGAATCGTGGACATGTTGCACCGCACAAGACTCACGCTTGAACTGTGAGTCATGTGCGGTAGTTTCGTTAATAAAGCTGTACCTAGTTATGGAGGTCCAAATGCAAAATGACATAAGCAGCCATATACGTAGATATTATATTTATATATAATTATTAGTTACATATAGAGTACACAAATAATAATGTAAATTATTATATATAAATTAACATATTATATATTAGTAATTATATATATATATATATGAACGAGCCTACCGAGCCAAGTCGAGCTTTCACAAACTTTGCTCATGAGCTAATCCGAGCCAAGCTGAGCTTTGGCATATTCAGCTCGTTTAATAAACAAGCTTGAAAATATGTTCAAGCCCTATTCATTTAATAAATGATCTAATCTTGAGCCGAGCTTTTTCGAGCTGAGACCTAACTTGTTCGCATGTAGCTCTGCTCATTTAATCATTGCGCTTAATTGAAAGAGAATTCTGAATTATGTCCAGTGTTGATTGTGACTTATTCTAGCTAATTTGTACACCATGTACTAATGGCATGAGATCTGCAGTCAATCATGTGTGCTTTATGAAGGAGGCAATCAATTTTAAGCGTTTTGCAAGAATACTAACTGCAGAGTGGAAGTCCATATGTTGCCCATAAGATCTGGAAAATTTGGAGATTGAATATCATGAAACTTGGTAATTCCATAATATGATATCATTTGGGTTGAGCTTCTATATAATTTGAAGTTAGGTTGGTTGCTTTAAATTTGATTACAATCATAATATTTTTTTTTTATGAATTTTGTATACTTCTAATGTACTAAGAGGCGCCTTAAGCTTTTTAATGAGATTGGTTTCTTATTTAAAAAAAAAATAAAATTATAAGTAAATTTACTTCATTAAAACGCAAAAGGGCGCATCTAGTACACATAAAGTATACAAGAGAAATATCTAGCTAGAAATGGAAAAAGATAAATAATAATAATAATAATAATAATAAAAAATCATGAAAACTGGAAGTAGGAAAACAATCATGGGCATCCATTCATTGGTAAATTGTACTCGACGAGGCATGACCCACGCTAATCCAAAGAAACGGGAGATAGAGTTTCACATAAGGCACTAGCTATATCATAATGGAGTAAAAGGAGGTCAACGGTTTCCCCACTCTTTTTGCACATGCAATACCAATCTACCACAATGATCTGCAGCTTTCTTAAGCTATCCAAAGTGGGGTTCTTACTTAAAGCGGCTGAACAAGCAAAACAAGCTACTCTCTAGGGGCCTTAGTTCATCAAATACTCCTCCAAGGGAAATGAATACTATCATAGGGAATCAAGGCATTATAAAACGATCTTACATCAAACAACTCTCTCTTGGGGTGGGCGGCTAACAAAGCTTGTCATCACTTGTAAAGACTTAAGGAAAAACACTAACCACATTTGCGCTATCATCCCAAAATGACTAGTCAATTTGGAGCTTCCCTAGAATCTATTATAAAGCCCAATTTGACCTAGTAACTAAGCAATGTACGACTTAGCACGCATGACTATCTTTATAAATCACCCACTTTGTGTGGGCTACTCCTCATCTTCCCAATGTAGGACCCCACCCCGTCTCAATTGGATGGAATACAACTGATTGAACAAAGTAAAGAAATCCATCTCCCAATCAAAAAATAGACATAATTTTATTTGGAGCTTGCTGATTTCTTATGCTCAAACTCCTTTTGTTGGTTTTGTAAATCTCTGCTCCCTTGGATACCTAAAATGCAGTTTATATATTTTTCATGCTTCGTGGATTCTATTAAAATTGGTAGTTATTTTATTCTTGAAGTTCCATGGGCAACTATTGACATGTAACATCCATTTTTTTCTTCACATTTACTTAGAAGATATTATTTTGATTAGATATTGGGGTAGATTTTTGGTGTACATGTAAATCTGGTTGGACAATTTCTCCTTTTTTGAATAAGTGCTCGATGAAATTTTTTGAATATGTGCTTTTAACAGATTGTGGCATTCTTGGGGGTGCTTGTATACAAATTTTATGGAGAAGAACTAAGAGAAATGTTTGGATATGAAGAACATCCATATGGGTTTTATACAATGGCTGGTATGCTAACTCTTTGCTGCTAAGTGAACTCCCCCCCCCCCCCACCCCCCCTCTCCTCTCTCTCTTCATCTACACAAACTCAAAGATATTCCAACATGTGTTATGTATATAGGACATTCATAAATATGTACACACACACGCACACATATAAGTTACATTCACACAAATATTTATGAGTAAATATGGGATTGTTTGTCAAGGAACAATACATTATAGTATTGTTCATGTACTTTTTTTTTTTTTATACTTTTCACTATTAATCAACATCAAAACATTTTCACTTTTTTCACTTTTTTATATCACATCAATAATTTTTTATTACTATTCAAATAAAAAAATTCACTACAATACAAAACTTTTTCACTTTTTTATACAAATTCTTTTTATTTTATATCACATCATCACTTTTTACTAATTTCAAAAACTAACAACCCACTACTCTGTTCTGTTCTGTTCTGTAATGTCACTTGTCAAACAAGCCCTATATGCATGTGTGTGGTTTCACACTATGGCTGCTATGATCATTTCAACTGGTGCATAGTTTTCCAATACATTATTTGTTATTCTTTTTATGTTAACCTTATGTATATCTGTTACAAAAGTCAGTGTTGCATTGTAGATATTACTTTCTCTAGATTTTTGGGTCCATATATTTCCATTATGGTACGTGATTTACTTAATCCAATAATTTGTCCATTATAAGGGCAGATTTAAGTTTATTCAATTTTCCATTGTATGTATCACTACATTAACTCCGCCTGTGTTAATGTTTGGTGTCTTAATCTTTTTACACAGCCGGTCCCAAGCCCGGGTAAAGGAGGAGGGTGTGCGGTAGGTTGAAGGCCAGTGTAAAATTTAGTTATTGACCATGAATGAATTCTTCGGCACTTATTCTTCTCTTCTTCAATCTTATTTTTGTTTCCTGGGTCGGGGAAGGGGGAGGAGGGATGAGCCAAAATATGTGAGAGTTCTGGTATAGCCTAAAACTACAATGTCTGAAGCCAAGGTTGGTTTGGAGATAAACAAGGTCAACCCTCCCTATGGATAAAAACTTAAGAAATTCAGATTTTATTTATTTATTTTTGATAATTGGGGTATTCGGAGCTTCACTCTGACTAGGTTCCTGGGACACTGTGCAAAACGCTCCCTCCACATGGGTCGTATAAAGCTCGGGCTTTCGCTTGCGGCCGTGGCCCCAAGGAATTGTTTACACTCAATAAGTCCTAGGGCAACTCTTACAAAATCAAGAATTTACCAGATTATCCCTTACACTCAAAAGTGAACAATATACCGAATAATGCTAACTTGATCTCTTTGAGAGAGCGCAACATAAAACCACAAAGACAATCTCTGGTAAATTTTCTTGAGAAAACTAATTCCCAAAGAAAATTCTTAGAAACCAAACAAGAAAAGTAAAGAGTTCTACTACATTCTCCTCTACTGCACCTTGCCAACCCAAAAATTTTACCATCTTGGAGCTGGGTGTGATGCCGAGCTTCCCCATCTCTGGAAGATTTACCCTTGAATCTATCTGCATTGATATCCCAATATGGACTGATCTTGAGACCTAAGTTTAAAAAAAATTCCTTATCTGAGCCCTGACCCATTAGAGAATCTCTTTTTGGGTACCTTGGTAAATTTAGCAACAGTCTCTGGGAAGATGGTTTTGACGTTGTTTGAGGAGATTGCTGCAAGGAATACATCTAATGGAGGCTGTTAGTGTTTCGAAGGGCCTATGGGGAGGTTCTTCCACGTAGAATCAAAACCCTTCGAATTCTTTTTTTGATAAGTAAAACCCTTCGAATTCTTCCTAGAGCAAGGGGGTAACTCTTTTGTGTTATGTATTGTGGAACTTGGGAAAGTGTATCTTTGGTCAATTTTCTTGGGAAGAGATGGAGCTTTGTGGCTACTTTCGACAATTGACACGGTGGCTACACTGGAAAACAACGCAAGCTTCATACGGAAGTTCAGAGATGCTCAGTGCGTAGTGTTGGGTCAACGTTGTTGCAATCCTCATGGGAGGTATATGGCGATTGAAAGAGTTTAATGGTGGCAGGTGAAGGGGCTTTATTCTTATAATGGAGGGCAAGAAAAAGTTGAGGTGGTAGGATTCGTGGACATGTTGAAATTTCTGTTGTCTCCCTTCATACCCATGAAATGGGAACCCTCGACAGTCGTACCACCTGAATTGGTGTCTTAGCTAGCTTTTGAGAAACTCTCCTTTGCTTAGGTGATAGTAGGCCACGTTGCTTCGAACACCTCTATTGGCAGGGGTCCTGGAGGTTCTTCAAGTGCAACTCACATTAGGGTATGGTCACTGAGGCACGACTAGAGAGCTGCCGCACAGCTACCAAATTCTAACAACGTCGTCTTACCATCCAATCCTTGAATAAGGCCAAAATGTGACAAAAGGGACAACAAGGTGGGTGCTATAATTTTCCCCACATGGAAGCTACGAAAATCCAAAAATGTACCTCGTCTCTATAATTCTCGGCATTTGGGAGCTGGCACTGCTCCCCGTCTGAGGGTCCGTGTAGACGGGCCAGGTGAACACCACGCCTTTCAGAAAAAAATCTTGAAACGTTCTCTCATGGATACCATGTATAAGTAAGACCATTAATGGCCCAACGCAGGTGGGGCCTTGGGGAACTAATGCCAGTAGAGCTGTCGGGGTTTCGAGCCCAGTGGAACATGGAGGCCCTGTTGATTTTAGGTCAACCTGTTCCAATGAGTTAGTAGTATATTCGAGCCCATTTTTGGGCCTCCATAGTCCATCCCAGCCTGCGTGCATCTAGTGGGCATCTCTCCATAAGATTATTTATGCTTGGGCTTCTGATTTTTATTATCATGAGGCCCATTTTAATTTGGGAAACAACCTGTGGTTGTAAATGAGGTGTGGCCCGAACTGAGGCTTTCAGGTCGGTTTTCGATATCGGGCGAAGGACTCTCTCGGATCGTCATTGGATCAACGATGATCTCCATTCTAACGTGCCTTTTTTTGTCGGGAAGCGGTGAGTTGGTGGAAATTGCTTCCAGACCAACGGTAGAGAGGCAAAACAACTTCACGAGTAAGACTAATGGTTCACCAGTAGGTTGGTCTGCTCTACCGGCTAGGAACATCAAGGTCTATTACCTCTGCTGCACCCTTCCACTATCTCCTTGCTCAGACCCTACCCCAGTAGTTGACACTAAGACTCTACCTTTGTTTGACCTCTCAAGTGGGATCTTCAGTGGCTCTGAGAGGATGTATTTGCAGTGGTTCCCCAAGGTTCTGAGTTCGACATTGGTAAGGATGTTTATTTCATTGATGGTGAATACTGTAGCAGCTCCTATGCACTCTTGTGGAGTCTCTGTGGCTTCACCCTATTGCATAGAGGGTGTAGTAGCCCTTGTGATTGGTTCAAGTGCCTCAACCTCCCATTCAAAACATGGTAAGGACTCAGATGGGGTCAAAAGGAAAATGTTCGGTTATAAATTTTTTTTTGGGGGGTTTCATATGAAGGATATGAACAAGAGGATTCAAATTTATTTGCTGCTATTGAATCCAGCTGTAAGGATGTTGCAGGAACGTCAGGTTTGTAGTAAAAAAATTGCTAGGAAGCGGGGTTAAGGATGTTAGGGAACTCCTGAACTTTTCTAGCTCTGTGAATTACAATTCGAAGAGGAACCCTTTTAAACCCCGCCTATCTTCTTGAGTTCGTGGCATGGCTCCTATTGCACAATGAATCTGAAATTTCTCAGCTGGAATGTTCGGGGTCTTAATGATGAAGGAAAAGAGTTAGTACTAGCAACTTCTTGATTGTTGGAAGTCAGATGTCGTGTGTTTCCAAGAAACTAAAATGGAAAACAGATTACAGCCGGTATTGTCCAGGGTTTGTGGGGTGGTTCTTTCATGGGGTTGATTGCTTTGCCAGCCTTAGGAGCTTCAGTAGGTATTCTCATCATGTGGTATAAACGGGTAGTGGAATGCATTGAATAGGTGGCGGGCACTTCTCTATTTCCTACAAGTTCAAATCTGTTCTGGATCAGTTCGTTTGGGCTTTTTTGAGGGTTTATGGCCCCAGTGCTGATGTAGATAGGCACTATTTGTGGGGGGAGGCTCTAGGGGTCTTTAGTTGGTGGAAAGTCCCTTGGTGCATTGGGGGTGACTTCAATGTTACTCGTTTCCAGAACGAAAGGGCTAGTGCGACTCGGGTAACCTCTGCCATGTGGGATTCTAAGATTTTATTTCAGAGCATGGGTTGATGGATATTCCATTGGCTAGAGGGTCTTTCACTTGGGTAATACTCAAGACCCTTCTCTCTATGTTCAGGATTGATAGATTATTAGTTTCATTGGATTGGGAAGAGCATTTCCCAGATTTGATCTAGCCCTGTCTTCCACAACCATTATCAGATCATTTCCCCATCTTGCTTGACAGTGGAGGCTTGTCTAGAGGGCCATACATTTATATTTGAGAACATGTGGCTGAAAACATAGGGTTTTGTAGATATGGTGAAACAGGTGGGATTCGTATCAGTTCCTTGGTACTCCTTGCTTTATCTTGGCTAATAAACTACAAAAGGCTGAAATTGGATTTGGAACGTTGGAACAAGGAGGTATTCAGTAATATAGAGGAGAGGAAGAAGACCTTATTGTAGGAGATACAGTCTCTTGATCACTTAGAAGAGGAGCGATCTATAGAAGAAGAGGAGAAAGTTAGGGGGGCAATGTGACAGCAGATTTGGAGAAATCCTGGGTGACTTGGTTAAAAGAGGGGGATAACAACACGAGGTTTTTTCACCATATTGCGAACTCTCAAAGGAGAAACAATTTTCAGTCTTTGTGCAGATGACACTCTTACTTCCGATCAATGATACAATCATCCAGTTTTACAAGAATCTCTTTAATGAAACAATTCGATGGAACCCTAAATTAGATGGGTTTGGAGTTTCCTTTTTTATATTCTACATAAGAGAATTGGCTGAAAAGACCGTTCAAGAAGAGGTTCCTTACGTGTTGCTTAGTATGGATGGAGACAAAGCGTTGGGCCCTGATGGTTTCACCATTGCTTTCTTTCAGTCTTGTTAGGCTATAGTGAAGGATCTGCTGTGTGTTTTCCACAATTTTCATGAGCATGAGATGTTCAAAAAGAGCCTTAATACTACTTTCATTGCTCTCATCTCATCCCTAAAAAGATTGGGCAGCGGGAAGTAACAATTTTAGACCCATCAGTTTGGTGAGGAGCATTTATAAATTCCTGGCTAAAGTCCTAGCTATCAAAATGAAACAGGTGCTGGGATCTATCCACTGATATCGAACAGTTAGAATACATTTATAGGAGGAGACAAATTCTAGACTCAGCTCTAGTAGCAAATGAGTGTCTGGACAGCAGGTTGAAATCGGGAATTCCATGCGTTGTCTATGCTGGATTTGGAGAAAGCCTATCAACTGGAGTTCCTCCTATATCTCCTTGGGCGTCTTGGCTTTGGTTCTATATGGAGGAAATAGATGACTGCTTATATTTCCATGACTCACTTCTCTATCTTGATCAATGGTAGTCATGGCTTCTTTGGTAGCTCCTAGGACATCTAACAAGGAGATCCTCTCTTGCCTCTCCTCTTTGTGATTGTCATGGAGGCTCTTAGTAGGATGCTCTCTAGAGCTATGGTTGGTGGATACTTATGTGGATTCCGAGGAGGCATCGAAATATCAGACCTTTTTGCAGATGATACACTTATCATGTGTGATGTAGATCGGGATCAAATCTATAATTTGGGCCATATTCTCTTGTGTTTTGAGGCGATTTCAGGCCTGAAGGTTAATCTTCGAAAATCAATATTAGTCTCAGTGGGGGAAGTTCTGCATCAGGAAGAGCTGGCCGGTATTCTCACCTGCAACATCTCCTTTCTGCCCTTGACCTATTTGAGACTTCCATTGGGTGCTTTTAAATCTAAAGCCATATGGGACGGGTAGTTGAAAAATGGAAAGAAGATTGGCTAGTTGGTAGAAGATTTACTTGTCTCAGGGTGGTCGCCTTACCCTAATCAAGAGCAAGTTATCTAGCTTACCTATTTGCTTGCCCCTTTTTCCTTTACCAGCCAGTGTAGCTAGGCGGCTGTCCCCAAGCCTATACCTAGTTCTGCCCCTAGCTATTATCTATGTTCCTAACTTTTCCTCTTCAAATCTCTTAGATCTTGTTAAATTTCAGACATCTTTGGGGTGGTAGCATCTTTTGTATACCTATCGTGTACTAGGGCCTTGCCTTCTATCTTTAGTAAATTGTTATTCATAAAAAAAAAATGCTAACCTAACACCTCTTTAAAATAAAGAGACGCAAAACTAACACTCGATAGGAACTAAATAAGCCTACAAAGAGTGCTCCAGTTAGGCCACAGAATACAGGAAGACCATAATTCCAGATTCTTTTGGTATTTAATCTTCTTTTATCTCGAGTTTTTTGTTTTTTGTATCACACATACACACACACAAACGGTAGGATAATAAAAAGGGATTCCAAATAAGAAAAGCAAATACTTCGAGTCAACTACCTATCATGCATATTTGTATGTGGTATGTATCTATCGATATTTATGTGATGTTTGCTCTAAAGTGCTTGCTTTTCATATCTAGGATCTACCGAATTCAGAACCCATGACGTTGTCAGGGAATTGTTCACTTCCCAGTTTTCTATCTTCAAATAATAATCGTTTTCATTTTCATATTTATTTGGGATTTAGATTCTTCCATCTAAATAACCCCCCCACCCCCCCCCCCCCCCCCCCCCACCCCCCCCACCTGTTATATAATGTTTCAGTGCACAAGATAGGCCGTTTATTGAAAATGGAATTCAATAAGTTTCAAAAGATTCTTGCTAGCTAGATCTTGGTCTTCAGTTAAAATTTAATCTCTAGTCATAAACATAAGATAGAAGACTTACTTATCAAAAAACATAAGATAGAAGACATTTCGATATTGGAGAAAATTTTGAATGATTTTGGTCCATACCTTGGGTACTAGTGTTTTTGTGGTTTGTGCTTAGGATCTTTGCTTTGTTCTCCGTCACTTTTGTTTTTGATAAGTAATCGGAATATCATTAAAAGCACAAATTTTGGGGACACCAGATATGGGGTAGTGTTTACATATGTGTTTGGGCCCTGATTTATTATTATTATTTATTTTTCAATGTTATGTTATTTTATTTTTCAGAATTTGGGTTATGTTAATTTAGTGGGCTATCAGCCCAAGAGTCACTAGGGTTAGGGTTTAATCTCTAGTCTATTTAAGCATAATTTTGCATTGTCGTAAGGAGCTTTGGAGGAATTAAAAATTTGATAGGCTGTTTGTTATCTTCTCCCTCTTTTCTTGTCTCTCCCATGGCTTCTTTTTTCTTCCCCTTAGTTCTCTTCTCTACTTCTCCCCCCTCCCTTTAACTTTTATTTTCAATTTCTGGTTGTTCTGCATCAATTTTGCAGGTTCCATTGTTTTCCATAACATTCGAGCGATCCACAAATTGGCCGTCCCCTGCCCTCAAATCATAGCGCCATCAATCTTTCACACCACTAAAACCTATCGTCTCCATCGTTCCCGGGCAACATACATGCATAATCTTTTCTTCTACCACCTAAACATCTAACCAAATACCCAATAGTTTGTTTCTGAGAACTTTAATTGTTAATTGCTTATTCAGCCAAAAAAAAAAAAAAATCCATTTCCAATAGCTAGCCTTTTATTAATTGTGGACCTTGCTTGGACCCATGGAAAGTTTGTTGGTCACCCTCTACACTTGGAGGACTGGCACTATTTGTTTGCATTTTGTCTATTTGGATTTTGACTGATTTTTTATTTTATTTTTAAAAAAAAGAGAGAAAATGAAATTAAATTAGAACTAATTAGCTTTAATTTTGTATTGGGCTTTAAATTGCAAGGTTTCTACTAGTCTCAGTTGGATTCATAGAAGAGTTACATTCATTTGTGTAGTGGTCATCTATTTCCTAGTTCTGCATCCCAATGTGTCATGGACCCCACCCAATTCGACACCTTTAGCAAACCATTGTAAAACCAATTGGAAAACCTCCATGGCCAAATGAGAAACTCCCAAGCCGTAGGTGTGTCCTTCGGGGCCAAGGTGGTGGTATAGGACATGGATACCACTATCAAAATCAAGATCTCCAAAATCATCTAGACCTGACGGTAGAACCACAGGACACATCAAAGTGGAGGCCCCTACTTTTGACGATCGTCTTCACACATGGGTTTTCACTAAGTGGTTGTGTGACACGGACCACTTTATTTAGTAGTACAATTTGTCAGAGACTAGGAGGGCCAAGGTTTGCTATGATGAAACTCATTGGGAGTGCTCAGCTTTTCAGGGAGAGTGTCGAGGAACTCCTCATTAGGAGGAATGGGCATCCTATCACTGACTGGGTTGAAATGAAGCTTAAATGTCAAGAGAAATATTTACCCTGGTCATATCAAGGCAACCTTTTGGACCCAATGGAACAATTTGAAGCAAGGAAATAGACCTGTCACCGACTACGTTACACAATTTGCTGAGTATAATATGAGGGGTGTTGTAGTCGAGGATGAAGCTATGAGGAGGGGACTTGTTCTCGGAGGTGTAACCGCCCTTGACCAAGTGTATGCCTTGGTCAGGATTATGAGTTGGTCACCAAAACCCAATTTACAAGGCACACTGACACCTAAAACACAACCACCAAGTTTCCACCTCGGGGTAGTAATTCCTTGCTAAGACCTCCTCCTTTGAAGCCCAATTCTAATGGTGCTCCGCTTGTTAAGGATGATGAAGGTAAGGGAGTAGCTAGTGAAACCCACAATATGCATTCTAGGGTTCAATGCTTCAAGTGTCAAGGTTTTGGTCATGTTGCCTCTAATTGTGCCAACAAGGCCCTTGTCATTGATGGGAAAGGGTATGTGAGTGAAGAAGACAGTGTTGAAAAACTGATCTATGAGCCTAACCCTAATGAGTTCAAGGACCTAGATGATGATTGCTCCGGTGATCCTAACCATCTAGGTTGCATTCGAGCTACTGCATTTCAGACAGGTCAGCTAGAGAGTGGCCTTGAAATACCCAGAGTGGGTGTGGTAACGTGTGCACATGAACAACCTAGAGAGGTTTCTCTGGTTTGTCAAGAGGAACCAACAAAAAAGATATTCTAGACTTTAGGGTCAAGTTATCTGGTATTCCTAACTACCTTATGATCGCATCAATAGGCCTATAGGCGCAAGTCCATTTGAAGTTGTTCATTGTTATAAGCCTAGGAGACCTTTTCTTGATGTCCTAGCATGTTAGCGTTTTTTAGTCAACCAATACATTTCCACGACATTTTCATGACTTGCATAATGAGATTAGTAAATAAATTTAAGCAACTAGTACCCAATATAAAATTGAAGCTGATTTTTGTGGGTCCCTCACTGATTTTCATATAGGGGATTATGTCATGGTTTGATCTCCACCTGGATCTGTTCGAAAATTGCAAGCTCATAGTGTCGGGCTTTTCAAAGTGTTGTAGTGGGTCAGACCAAAAGTGTATGTCATTGATGTTCCACCCGACCATGGTATTAGCTCCACATTTAATGTAGAGATTCAGGCGGGTTGGGAGTTCACAACTTCATCCAGTTTAATCAAGCTCTTCTGGGTAAATGGTTGTGGGGATACGGTAGGGAGAGAGAGGCTTTATGGCAATTGGTGATTGACGCAAAATTTAAGAGCCTAAAGGGTGAGTGGTTTTCAAAAGAGGTGTTGGGTTCTTATGGAGTAGGTGTGTGGAAACATATTAGGAGGGGATGGGAGAAGTTTTATAATTTTGTTCATTTTGAGGTGGGGGATGGGTCACTTATTAGTTTCTGGCATGATTGGTAGTGTGGGGATAGTTCTTTGAAGCAGTGCTTTCCAGTTTTGTTTAGTATTGTGGGAACAAAGATGCGATGGTGGATGATAACCTGGTCGTTCATAACGGAGTTATTCAATGGAATGTTATTTTTACAAGGCAAATCCAGGATTGGGAGATAGAGATGGTTCTTTCTTTCTTCGATCGGATTTACTCCTCTTATGTTCGATATGGAGAGGGTGACAAGTTAGTTTGGAACGCTTCTAAAAAAGGTTATTTTGAGATGAGCTCCTATTATGAAGTACTGATTAGAAGAAATGGCTTATCTTTTCCATGGAAGAGTATTTGGCGGGTTAAGGCTTCGACTAGGGTGGCTTTTTCTGTTTGGTCAACAACTTTGGGTAAAATTTTGACGCATGATAACTTGCGTAAGAGGAATATCGTAGTGATTAAGTGGTGTTGTATGTGTAAGAAGAATGGGGAGTCTATTGATCATTTGTTGCTTCACTGCAAAGTCGCCCGGGATCTTTGGAGTTACATTCTTGTCCTATTTGGGGTAGAGTGGGTGATGCCACGAACGGTGTTAGAGGTGTTGACTAGTTGGGGCGCGTCGGTTGGGTATGGTCGTGATAAAGAAGTTTGGCGGTTAGCTCCATTGTGTTTATTGTGGTGTATTTGGCGGGATTGGAATGCGCGGCTTTTTGAAGATGTAGAGACATCAATGGTGGAGCTAAGGAAGTGTTTGCTTAATATGTTGTATATTTGGATAGTGCCCCATCATTGCTTAAATGCTTTTACTTTTGTAGACTTTTTAAATTTATTCTCTTCTCGTCCCATTTAGGGGCTCTCTTGTATACTTTCCGTGTATAAGGATTGCGCCCCTCTACGCTTTTAATGAACTAAGTTACAATTACTTATCAAAAAAACATTTAATGTAGAGGATCTAGTTGCTTAGACAGGCCCATTGTTATCCCATCTGACCCTTTCAAGGAGCCTTCCCGTCCCCAATACCAATTCTATACCTGATCCCATACATTCATCCTTTCCACTAGCGCATAAAGAAAATATTGATGCTATTTTGGATGAGCAGGTTCTTTTTGCCAAGGATGGAGGAGTCCAACGTTTCCTAGTTTGTTGGAGGGGCCGACCAAACTCAAACCATGCATGGATTGCCAGGGACATGTTGCAGCAGCTTGATCCTAATCTGTGGGAGTATTACTAGAGCTACCAGGAGCTATACTCGACAGTGTCGACTTCTTCCCACTTTGGGAGAGTTGATGGGAACACCAGATACGGGCCAGTGATTACACATGTGTTTGGGCCCTGATATATTATATTCTTTTATTTTTCAGACGTTAATTTAGTTGGTCTTTCTGTTATTTCTGTGGGCTCTCAGCCCAAGTGTCACTAGGGTTAGGATTTAATTCTTAGTCTATTTAAGCATAATTTTGTATTGTAGTAAGTAGCCATTGAGGGATTAAAAATTTGGCTGACTGTATGTCGTCTTCTCCCTCTTTTCTTCTCTCTCTCCCGTGGCTTCTTTCTTCATCCCCTTTTACTTCTCTTCTCTGCTTCTCCCATCTCTCTTCAACTTTTCTTTTCAATTTTTAGTTGTCCTGCATCAATAAAAGGGGAAACTTAGGTACACGTGTAGTATACAAGAGAAACAGTTAGCTAAAAAAAAAAAAAATAGGTCAGGAAAATCAATCAAGCAAATTAGGATAGGTAAAGAATTTAGTTCCACCACCGTCCTCTCTTGGTCTTATAGGCTCCAAATCTTGCCTCAACAAATTTGCGTTGGCCTCTGCACCAATTTGATGTGAAAATGCGTTCCTTCATAGAGATCTAGAAGAAGAATATATGGAAGTTCTTCCTGGACTTGAATGTTCCTCTTCTATGGGTGATATACGGTATAAAACAATCTCTGAGAGCATCGTTTGAGGGGTTTTCCTGGGCTATGCAGAGATCTAATTACTAACAAAGTCAAGTTGATCATACACTTTTTATCAAACATTCCTATCAAGAAAAGGTAACAACTCTTATTGTGTATGTAGATAATATTGTAGTGACAGGAAATCATATGGAACTGATGGTGGAGGTACTGTTTGAGATCGGAAATGGTACGCTCATCACAGCCAGGTATCAAGATATCATCCACGACGACAATAAGAGCCTTGGACCCGCGAGCAGAGGTGTGGAGAAAGAAGTTGGAGTCAGCTGCACCTGCTATACCATACCAAGTGAAAGCTAGTCAAAGTAAAGAGCGAAAGCGATCGAACTAGGCACGGGGAGCTTGCTTGAGTCCATAAAGAGCTTTGCGAAGACGACAAACTTTGTTGGTGGCGGGAAACTTAAAATGATAATAGCGCCCCTTTATCAAGATAAAGCTTATCTAATACAACTGCAAGAAAACAACCTATCTTTAAAAAAGTGTCTTGCCGGGGTGGTGAGGAAATACATAACTTAAAAAATTCTCCTGCAAATGAATTTGAAATAAAAGACTTGGGCAGTTTGAAGTTTTTTTTTTTGCATTGAGGTAGTGAGGTCAAAACATGGTATATTTATATCCCAACGGAGTATATCCTTGATCTTTTCAAAGGAACATGGATGCTTGGATGTAAAGCCATTGATAATCTAGTGGAGGTAAATGTTAAGTTGGGTGAAAGTAGTGAGGGTCATTTGGTGGACAAAGGTAGATGGAAATGATTGGTTGGCAGGTTGATTTATTTGTCTCACAGTGGTCCTAATATTGCATATGTTATTGTGGTGAGTCAATTTATGCCTTCGCCGCGTGAATCTCATATGGAAGTAGTGTACTGGATTCTTTGCTACTTAAAAAAATCCTCAGCAGGTAAGGGAGTTGTTTCCTTAATAAAAAATCCTCAGCAGGTAAGGGAGTTGTTTCCTTAATATGATCACTTAAAAATAGAAGCCTGTACAGATGTAGATTGGGATGGATCTATTATGGATTGACATATTGCACATTTGTGAGGATAATTTGGTTACTTGGTGTAGGAAGAAACAATAAGTGGTTGCTAAATCCAGTGCAGAAGCAAAATTTAGAACCATGACTCATGGCGTGTGAAATGTTCTGGTTGAAGATAGTATTGAAAGAGCTTGGGTATGATTATGATTCCGTGAGACTGTATTGTGACAACAGAGTTGCGATTTACATTGCTCACAATCCAGTCCAACATTATCGGATTAAGCATGTCAAAATTAACCGACATTTTATTATAGAAAAAGTACGAGCGGGTATAATCTGCACATCATATGTGAAGGCAGGGGAACAACTTGCTGATATTTTAACTAAAGGAGTATCAAGTAGCACCTTTCATGCAATTTTAAGCAAGCTGGGCATGCAAGAGATGTTTGTCTCAGCTTGAGGAGGAGTATTGATATTTTTATTTTATGTTATTTTAGATTATAATATTGGGGGGTTGTTTATGAACGTTTACAATATGTAGTAACTATAAATAAAATATGAGCAGGAGGATAACCCTAATGCTCGTGTTATCTTCTCAGACTCTTTGCCTGCTGACTTTTGTTTTGTTTTCACTCTTTTCTTCCAACTACATATGCATCCTGTGGGTTTTGAACTCTCGATTCCACTCTCTATCTACCCTAAAGGGGGGAAAGGAATTGCTGAGGGGATATGTTAGATAAATTACCAGCTTGACCTTGAGAAAAGTTATATACATACACACACACACACACACATATCTTGTATAATAAATGTAATCAGTTAGAAAAAGGGATGTTCCTAACTTATATAAGTCCTGAAAACATGGCTAACTAATAAAATGGATTTTAATTGAGTTCAGTTAAAAATAACATAAATTATTGGCTACTTCTGCAAACTTGCAAAATAGCTTAAATTTAGCTAGAAAATAATATTCCTTTTCATGTACAGCTGACATAGGTTGGACTGCAAGATCTACATCCGTAGTTTTTCTCTTGCTCGTCATATTTATGCCCGCTTGTATATTGTTAGCATGTCCAAAATTTAAAAATTTATTCTTAAATCATGGGTAGGTTGAAGATGCATCCAAATTATTTCCAGGCGTGTTATAGGTGTGTCCTTGTTTTTAGAGCACTAGCAGCAGATTCCCAACCATTTTCCCTATATTTAGGGAACAAAACTACTTTTTGTTTCCCTATAAGAGAACACCTCACAATATATTCTCTTACATTTTCCTATATCAATTAAATATTATTTTTTTTATTATTTTTCTCTCTTCCCTATATCAATTAAATATACTTTTTTTATATTAAAATAATACATAGGGAATGAATAGTAGACATGTATGCATAGGGAATTACTATTCATTCTCAACCCCCTTATCTAAATATAGGGCATCTACTGTGGGAGGTTTTTTGATGTTTTCATGAAATTTTCCCTAAATATAGGGAAGGGAACCAATATAAGGTAACTGCTACTAGTGCTCTTAGAGAAGTGCCCAACACCACCATGACACTTGTAGAACTGTGTTGATGCTCTGGAAATGCAAAAACTCACTCATAATGTGTAAAAGAGAAAAGTGCTTACTTATAAAATAAAAAACGATCCAAAAGTTCTTCCTCTAAAGCAAATGTAACCTACACATTCCTACAGGATGAAATCCTTGAGCTCACCCTTTGCCCTTGATGTATAGATACCATGCAACAAACTGTCTTAAGAAGATATTATTTAACTTGTGAACTCTTTATACTCTCAAACTGTTCTGGGCATAATAACATATCCAATCCCTACCCTCCCCTCAGCGAAGGCATATCATTCTCATCCAAACTTGATTGGGGTGTAGGAGCCACCCAATAAACCTGTCCCTATTATGTTTTTAAGTAGACTATTGTACTATGTGTATATATTCTTGGTGAACTAGCTATAGTAGGCTATACGATTTGTTATGGCCTCCCTTTTCCTGAATCCCTCCTCTCCCATGGGATGAATCAAGACTTAACCGTTTCTAAAAGGGAAGAGGTACCAATAGGGTACAAGGTCTGATACATAGCACAGTGTTCTACTATATTTGGTTGTGCTCTGTGCTGCTATAAATGCATATATTGAGTTAAGCTTCGTCATTCCTTCACTCTGAAGTTTCTTGACCAATGCTCCTTCGACCAACATATATAATATCTGAAATTGAGAATGATATGAAGTTGTTATTCATGATTCTCTTCTGGACAACTTCTGGACATTTCCTTTTCTGTTTTCAAATAAACTTTGTGAGTATATGCTGCTGCATTGTATATATATGGATGGACTAGTAGGCATCCATGTTAAATTTATACTAGATCTTCTTTGCCCATGGCATTCCCATTGAAGAAATTATCTTCGTATGGCATATGAATTTGGATTGGACATTTTGGATTCTGAATAAGTGATACTTTTGGGAACAACTGATATTTGACCTTGGGTTGATGTGTATGTGCGTATAGCACTCCACCTCTCCACTCCGAAGCCATTCAAATTCCCTTACCAATGTTCTATATAACTGAATGTATCACATTTTGACTTTTGATTTTTTTTTTTTTTTTTTGTATATTTATGATCCATCTTGTTGTTTTAACTAGAAGATTTTAAGAATATGTCTGCTTGGCATGCTTTAACAAATTATGGTTTAATTTACCAACTTGATATTGTGCAGTTTTAGCTATCGTTTTGGTTGGTTTACTCTATGGTTTCTTCATAGCGATAATATGCGGACAGAGGATCAATGAACGCCATTACCATGTTCTTGCCAAACAAGAACTAACAAAGGTCTGATATCTCATTCTTAGAGAATATAACAGTTTGTCAAATCATTCATTTTGAAGTTTTCTTGTTGAATAACATGTTAGTAAAACCTATGAAATAAACTGGAGTATTTCTTTTCTTTTCCTTTTTCTTTCTGACATCCTTTGTTTTTTGTTGTTTGTGTTTTTTTTTTTAAATTACATGTTAATTGTCTTTTTGCATATAGGCCCAATTTTTCATTTTTTGGGCTGTTCTATCTGTTAGGATTTCTTATTTACCTACTACCAAGATGGGACACTAGTTAATTTCTTCTCCCCCTTCTTCTTTTGGCCTCATAATGACTAAGTTTAAGAAAATGATGGAGGATCTAATTAGTGTGCCCTTTTGGGGACTCAACCCTGGTTCAAATGGTATATGCATACTTCAAACGTAGAATGTGATTCTCTAAAATTTGGGGTTCATTTGCTCAGAAAGATGAGATTCATGATGATATGAGCATTATCTTATTGTTCTTTTTATTTATAATTATCATATTTATTTTACTACAGTTAAGCAAGCAATCTGTCATTATATTCTAGTTTCCTGCACTAAATCTATAGTTGTGTTGATCAATGGGTTTTAAGTTATGTACAAATTCTTCATTCATCATATGGACGTCTCCAGTTCATTAATCCATCAAGTTCTAGCTCTCAACAATTTTAGTAATAGTTTGATCGTTTACTTTTACTTATCAAAAAATTAATAAAAAAATTTGGAAAAATTACAGTTTAGCCCCCCAAATTACCACCCGTTTTGCGGATGGCCCCCTAAACTGCCAACACTCCGACTCCGGCCTACCAAACTACCAAAGCCTTTGAAAAAGACCCCATTTGGCAAAATATCTCCATATTACCCCTGCCATGTGTCATTTTTCAATTAAAAAATAATAAATTAAAAATTAAAAATTAAAAAAATTAAAAACTAAAATTTTATTTTTATTATTTAAAAAAAAAAAAAAATAGAAAATATGGGTTTTTGGGGTAGCTGCCAAGCCACCGCCTTGAGGAGGGGGGTGGCCGTGCGCCAACCCTCTAGCCCTAAAGGTGGCTTTCGGGCCACCCCAAATGGATTTCGAGGTGACTCGTAAGCCACCCCTAGGGCTCGGGAGGTGGCATGCGGCCACCCCCGGTCACTGGAGATAGCTGCGCGGCCACCCCTGGCCCCAAGGGTCGCCGTGCGCCAACCCTCGAGCCCTAGGGGTGGCTTTCGGGCCACCCCGAAATCCATTTGGGGTGGCTTTCGGGCCACCCCGAAATCCATTTGGGGTGGCTTGAAAAGCCACCCCTAGGGCTCGGTGGGTGGCACGTCGCCACTCCCAACCACTGGGGGTAGTCACACGACCATTTGGGGTGGCCCGAAAAGCCACCCCTAAGGCTCGGTGGGTGGCGCGCAGCCGCTCCTGGCCACCAGGGGTAGCGGCCACCCCCCTTCCCATGGGGGTGGCTCGGCAGCCACCCCAAAAACCCATATTTTCTATTTTTTTTAAAAAAATAAAATAAAATAAAATTTTAGTTTTTTCTTTATTTTTTAATTGAAAAATGACACGTGGCAAGGGTAATATGGAGATATTTCGCCAAATGGGGCCTTTTTCAAAGGCTTTGGTAGTTTGGTAAGCCGGAGTCGGAGTGTTGGCAGTTTACGGGGCTATCCGCAAAACGGGTGGTAATTTGGGGGGCTAAACTGTAATTTTCCCAAAAAATTTAGTAATAGCTATAGATTTTCCACATTCTCCCATAAAACAATTCTACCTTTGATGGGACGCAACTATGTACAGATGCCATGGTTCAAAACAATTGAAGAATTTGGTATATTGAAGATGCTGAAGTTGATTTGCAGATCAAGTTAATGGGGAAATTGTTTTGCTTCTTAGGTCTCACCAACTTAAGAAATTATTAGACTTGTGGCGTGACTTTAATGTTTTATTCACAAATCCCCATGTGCTTTTGATTTTTAAAATGTGCCACATTCAGTAGATAAGTTACTCCATGCAATAATGCTGAATTTTAGGACCATATACAGAATCTAGATCTCTCTCTTAAGGCCATGGCAACACAAGACTAGCTAAAGGCATTTTTATGTAGCAGACAAGACAGATTTCCATATAATCTGATCATATTCCTGGTCTGAGTTTGGCTGATGCAGCCAAAGGTGGTTGCTTTGATGTATTCTTGACGGAGTGCTGAAGTTCTCAGCAAAGCAAGAATGGAGGGAACAAGTTGCCATTTCTTAATGGAGAGATTGATTTTCCTTAATACAGCAGAGCCTTAGTCTCCGAAAAAGCATATAAAGGGAACAAAGGCCTCAGCGTTTACATAAGGATTTCAATAGTGAAAATAACCTTCTTCTAGAAGAAGCTTATTGCCCAATTTTGTTGTTACGTAATATAATTTATTAAAATGAGTAAAAGAAGAGGCTCTCCTTAGAAAGGGAGTATACAAGAGTAAGAAGAGGGAAGAAAAGAAAAGGAGAAGACAAAAATGGAAAAATGAGAAAGATTAAAGGTGCTTCTCATCTTTTTATAGATTTAAAAACTATACCGTAGTCCAAAATTATGTTTACTAAGCAGTAATTGGCATTAATGTTTTAATTAATACGTAATACTTGGTAAATATCAAGACTCTTGAGTTTGACTATGACCTAGCTAATGCATCGGATTTTGACATACTTTACACTCCTTTTTAATTGTCATTTGGACTGCTAAACATAATGCATGGAATCTTCTATTAGGTGTTTTTCTTCCCTTAATTTGAGCCACTTTAGGCAAATTATCAGAGGACATGATGTGTAAGGACAAAACCAGGATGTTCATCTAGAGGGGTCGGATATTATTCTTAAATAAAATATAAAAATATATTTGCTAACAATTAATTTATGATTAAATCTTCAAGTGTTTATAGAAACACATGTTTTATGTAGATTATAAAATGCATTTTAATACATGACATTGTTAAAGAGATAGATTATACAAGATTATTAATTCTATCACTTTTTTTTCTACGCAATGCATTTGAGATGGTAGAGAGGATGATTACAACTTCAAAGATGTACAACTATCCAAACAATTTCTTAAAAAATCTTGCATGGTTTGGTGTTGGGGAAGGTCTGTAACAGCTTATATAGTGACTGCTGCGAAATTGTGGAGTCACAGTGGCTTGTTGGAATTGTTCTAGTGAGGATGTTGAGTGGGTCCCACTTTTTATGTATATGATGATTCTGGGGTCAATTTTCCCATCTGAATTTGCTTCTGCTGTTGTGGAGACCGGAGGAGAGGATGGTATTTAGGTGGAGGAGAGGATGATGTTTGGGTGGACCATTTTAGTTACTCTCAGTTACATGTTCTTTCAAGGTGGTCTCTTGGATAGTACAATTTCTAACTTTCCCATTTAAGTATAGTCCTGAAGAATAAAAATATTTACTATGTGTTGTTTGTTTGTTTTAGTAGTTGTCCTAGTTAATGTTGAAAATAGTTTGTATCAAATGTTTACTTATGTTGATAACAGCTGAGGTTTGAGGTTCTGCTGTTGGATATGATGGCTGAATGTTTTAAGTTACTACTTAAGCGAAGTGCTGAGTACGCCAATAGTCTTTATGATGCCTGGGATAATGATAATAATCCAGCAAATTGAACTAAATATTTCTGAAGTAAGGCCTTTTGGGAACAAAGCCATAAGAAATAAGATAGAATTCAAGGTAAATACCTGACCTCCATAGTGGGGGTTAGCTCTCTTTCTGATTTTACATTAGGCAGCTTTGGACGAACTTTTGAAAGTCTCACTTATTACTAAAACAAGCATCCTCTTTGTGCTTTGAATTTATGATGTTAACATGCAAAGTTTATTCATACCCATTTGTAATTGAGTGATACTCATTAGAAGTTTAACTGAAAATTTATCTCTAAGCGTTGACCTTGATATGTCATTTGTACTTGTGGGTTTTGGGTAATGTTCAAAATTAGGAGTACGTGGTAGAAGACCGAGAAGATAATAGGAATGTCCCCGAACTCGATCCCAGCCATGTGACAGAGCTCAGGATGTTGGGCCTCTACTAATTTGGAAGTCAATATGTCCGTTTAATTTTCTGGTGAGCCTCTCTCTCTCTCTCTCTCTCTCTGAAATAAAAAAATAAATCAAGGATAATATCAAGTTCAAAGATTTTTTCTTTTGCTAAGTTTCATTTGGGCCTGCAATTTTTTTAATCTGCTGAGAGTTTGATTTTGCATTTATACACTTGTCTCCATAGTTGACTCTTCTCTCTCTCTCTCTCTCTCTCTCTCTCTCTCTCTCTGAAATAAAAAAATAAATCAAGCATAATATAGAGTTCAAAGATTTGTTCTTTTGCTAAGTTTCATTTGGGCCTTTTTAATCTGCTGAGAGTTTGATTTTGCATTTATATACTTGTCTCCATAGTTGACTCTTTGTCTCAAAGTGGGGAACAAATGCAAAAGAAAGAAATTCTGCTTTTGTGTGTCTCTTGCAGATTGTCAGAGTGAGTAAGAATTCTCAGGCATAGTTTTATATTCAGAAATTGAACTACATGTTTCCCTTTGATTATTCATGATATTGATATTTTCCCATTTCCATTTATTTTTGCATTATCAGTCATACTTGCATTAAATTAAGCACCCTGTACTTTTGCAGAGTGAAAACAGAGAAGGAAATGAATTCATTTGCTTTGATTGTTATCTGCATTCGTTCAAATAACTTATTACTTTATTATTACAATATTGCCGGATGTGTTCAAAGAAAAGCATTTGGTGTTAGTTTAAAAGAGTTAGCTGAAGACTTAGTCGTGATGATTGTGGAATTGATGCTGGTGAAGTCAATTTCTCAGGACAAGTGATGAGGAACATTTATTTTCCCGTATGTTCCAACTAAGCCAAATAAACCTACTTAAGCCAAATAAAGCTCCACTCTCAACTAATTTGTCTGGGCTTCCTGATGTATCTTATCCATCTCAACACCAATTCCAGGTGGCAACTTTACAAACCAAAGAAAAAAAAAATAAAGGTCTTAAATCATTGAAAGCAGTTAAACTCAGAAAGTAAACTAATAACTAATATCTGCTTTACTATCTCTTCCACCATCACCCTTCTGCCCTTCTCTCTCTCTCTCTCTCTCTCTCACACACACACACACGCCTGCGCGCGCCCGCACCTGCGCACACAAAAGGAGATATCATCATACACCTTGGATTCAACCTAAATTACTTTCTTTGCATTTTTTCGGATAACTTTTCATATTTAATCTTCTGTCAAGGCACTTCCTTTCCAACTTCATTATTCCACTCCCTATCCACACCTGTTGCTTTGACCCTCATGTTTCTTTGGGAAGTGGTCTGTACCCCAGGGGATAGCAACTGTTTATTAACAACACAGGACTCTGCTGAGTGGTAACATGATGTATAGAGTCTGAAACCTGGCCAGTGCTGGAAGGTTGGAAGGAGAAGTGTTACAAGATGCTTTTAAGATCTCCCCCCATCCCTCTCTCCTCCTCCTTTCAGACCTCTCTCTCCTCCTCCTTTCAGACATGCACAGACACATAGGCAGAGATACATATCTATAATTTATTTGTTATGCGGAAGATATATGTATTAATACATGTATATGTATATTCAATATTCATTTGTGCTGAAATAGGGTATAGACGCCATAAACATATAGATTCAACCTAAAACCCTCTTTCCAGAAGACTGATTGCATTACTAGATGGACCTGCACCGTTGTTTCCATATGTGGGAAGCATTACTTTCGTCAAGCATTCTGCTCGAATATAGAATCAATAACTTGGGAGTTCAAGCCACAATTTACTGAAAGAGAGCCTCTGTTTCACTCTCATAAAGAAGAAAAGAGAATAAAATGGCTAAAAATTCTTAATCAACCAATGTTTGCAAACTTTCAGATGCCTTTTTCTGCAAATATGCCCCAATGAAGAAGTGTGTTATTTAGGAAGTCTGAAATTCACTGATTTTTTTCTTTTTTTCAGGGTTTGCTGTGCTATGGCTAGGGATACTTGAGAGTGAAAGCCTACATATTCTTGTTGCATTAACCCAATACCACCTCCTAGACTGACGTATAACTTTTTGCGTGCACTCTCTCCATGAATATATAGTCTCTTCAATTACTTATCAAAAAAATATATAGTCTCTGCAATCCTGTCATTCTTTTGGATCCTGGTGTCATTGAAGCAGGGAATTCATACTCTCCTTGCTAAGTATTTGATAAGAATATCAACATCATCCCTCTTGTCCAACTGCACATCTCGCTCTAAAAGTTTGTATACCTGTATGCATCATGTAATGTATGTACACTCCCACTCTTGTTTGTCCTCCGGGGTCTGATAACATATTTATTTACTACTGAAATATGCTGTGTATATTTTGTGCTTGATTCTATCTACTCTTATTCGTTGGAATCTTTTGTTATTCCTGATTTAGGAATGGTGCTGATGAAGCTTCTAAAATACCAGATTCTTTTTCTTTTGCTTACGCCATGTTTTTATTTTGCAATATCCAAATCATTTGGTTGGAGAGGCTTAGGGGTTGGGTTTATTTATTTATTTGTCTATTTTCCTTTTCAAAGAGATGTTCACAGGTTGTTCAGTTTCAGGAGGAAAATGGAAATGATGAGTTCCGCTATACGTTAGCAGGGGGAATGATGAGTTATGCTATACAGTGCAAGTGTTCGGGCAGGTGGGTTCTATATGGGCTCTCCCACAACTGCATACCCAAATTGCAAGTAATATGAGTAGGCAATTGCATTGGATCAATCTCACCCTCGAAGACTTTTTATTCTCACTTTTTTTCTGCAGCTTCTCTTTGCCGTTTCTCTTTCTCATAGCTACTTAGATTATATATATATTGTTGATTTTTAGTACGAGCCAAATTCTGAAAAATGATTTCAGTTGAGAACATTTTACGTTGAAACAAACAAGGCCTAAAGTAAGACGAGTTCAAACAAACTTGTTCTTTATTTTTGGGCAAGTGCTGCTTTAGCGTTCCAGTGCAATTGGCCTTTTAAATTTAAGAAGCTACCACCAATTTGTTGCATACCTTGAAAGCATATAATTGAGACTCAAAGATGAAATGGTTTTTATTTTAAAAAATGATTAAATACATATTTGGTACTTGTGGTTTAAAAATTTTATTTTTTGGTACCTCAATTTCAATTCGCATCACAAATGATATTTGGATTTTGGGAAAAAACAGATTTAGTACCTCCGTCTATTTTTTGGTCTAATATTAGAGGGTTTGCTGCTTGTCAACTCTCAGGGGTTAACATATAGCACAATATATAAAAAAATAACAAGGTTGGGGAGGCTCAGCCACCCCTATGGTCAAAAGGAAAAAAAAAAAAAAAAAAAAAAAAAAAAAAAAAAAAAAAACCAAACGGGAGAGTTTTGGCCTTAGGACCCCAGGCCGGCCTGTTTAGGGGTGGCCAAACCACCTCCAATGGTCGGCCAAGGGTCGGCCGCCACTTTTTTTAAAAAAAATAATAGAAAAAAAAAATTAAAGTTTTTAATATTTTTATTTTTTTAAGTTTTATTAATTTTTAAAGATTTTTATTTTCTATTTTTTATTTTGTTTTTATGTTGTGCCACGTGTCAACCCACATGTGGCAAACCGTTAAATATTGGATGGAAAAATAGACAGAGGTACCAAGTTCGTCTTTTTTCAAAATTCAAGTACCATCTATGATGCGAATTGAAACTGGGGTACCAAAAAATAAAATTTTTAAACCACAAGTACCAAATAATTGGGGGAAAAAGACTTGCTGATGAATCATAGCATATAAATAAAGCTTCTAAAATTGATTCAGAATTGTTCTTAACACCTTTTGTCTTTAATAGATTGATTTGTCAAAGTTGTCCTTGTTCCCTCTGTAAAAGATATCACTACCAACCATCTCCGCCTTCAAAACCTAGAACATAAAATAAAAATAAAAAAAAAATAAAAAAAAATAAAAAAAAAAAAGACTTGAAGGTTTTTGTAAAAAAAGCATAATTCAAGCTAGTAGGAGAACATTGAACAAAATTATTTCAAAACTTTGTACCAAACAAGCAATATTATAAAACATAAGAGAATAAACATTGAGACTCCCTCCCCCTAACACTAGTCATTCCACCTCTTAACTTGTTCTCACCAACATCCTTTTAAATACTCTTCCCCTTTTTACTCTGCGGCTTCACATATTACACTCCGTATACTGGGGTTGTGCATGACCAACCTTGAACAATATTTTCTCAACCATGTTATCTTTCATCTCTTTAAACTATTAATTACTCAAACACATGCTCAAACTTTTCTCATACACGCAAGTGTAAAAGCAGTTCTCTTTCTCATTTCTTGCTTTTAAAAAAAATGAATAAATAAATAAATAATAATCTTATTTCAATGAAAATCTTTATTTATATAATTTTTCATATAACAATATCCCTTTTAGAAAGTAAGAAACAATTTAGTAAAAAAAAAAATCCATACATGCGATAAGAATATCATTGACTAGAAAATCTTGGTATGCCCCCATTTGGTTACCTTTCTTTAAATAATTACTACAAAAGCCTTCTGCACAAATACACAGTGATCAGAAGTAGTTCTATTATACTTAGGCTCAACCATAAAGGAATCAAATTTCTTATACCACTATCCCGGTGCCTACTTGAATACATACAAGCTCTATTTCAACCGACACACTAGAATTTTCTTGCCTTTAGCTGTGAACCCCTATAGTTGCTCCATATAGATTCTCTCCTCCAAGTTACCATGGAGGAAACCAGTCTTCATTTGATCTCCAAATTCATATTGGCAACCAATCCTAGAACAACTGTGATAGAAGACATCTTTACCACGGGTGAAAAAATTTCTTCAAAATCAATATCCTTTTTTTGATCGAACCCCTTTACAACGAGTCGCGCCTTGTACCTTGGTAGTGATCTGTTTGATTCAATATTGCATCTGAACACCCATTTATTCTAAGTGCTCTCTTGCCCTTAGGCAGCTCCACTAAATCATATGTGTCTCATGCAAGGATATCATCTCTCCATGCATGGCTTATAGCTACTGATTTTTCTAGTCATGTAGCATAACGTCTTGGTAACTTTCTGACTCTCCCCCATCAGAAAACCACACATACTCATTAACTGAATATCTCCTAGAAGGCTAGCGCTCTTTGGTAGATCTTCTCAACTGAATCTCAGCAAATGGTTCTGAAGAAGCTTGCCCTAGGTGCTCTTCTGACTCCACATTATCAACTGCGGGCTCGCCATTTCCACCAACTGTATCAACTTGCTCTTCTTATACATCTCTCCTGTGGTCATCATACGTCACACAAGAAAGAACAACTGGACCCAAATCAATACGGTATTCACTGAGAGACTCCACCTTTTTAGTCTGATCCAAGTCTACAATAGTTTGATCTTCAAAAAAGACAACATCTTTACTCCGTATGATTTTCTTATTAATTGGATCTCACAATCTAAAACCAAACTCCTCTTGCCCATAACCTAGGAAGATACAATGCTTGGCTTTGCTATCAAGCTTGGACCTCTCATTTCTAGAAACGTGGACAAATACCATGCAGCCAAACACTATCAAGTGCTCAAAAGAAACATCTTTCAATGTCCAAACCATTTGAGGAATGTCACAATCCAAAAGAACTGGCTAGGAAAGATTTATCAAGACATCTGTTGTCCTCATTGTTTCACCCCAAAAGGATTTTGACAATTTTGCATGAGAGAGCATACACCTAATTCTTTCACAGATGGTCTTGCTCATTCTCTCTGCTATTTCATTATGCTGCGAAGTTTTGGGCACAATTTTCTTAAGCATGATGTCATGGCTTTTGCAATACTCACTGTTAGTTATACTTTGACATTTACAAATTTTATCTTATCGTTAGTTAGGATTTAACTATCAAATCCTAATTCTTCATTAATTTATAACCCTCTTCTAGTCCTTAGGTAAAGGATCTATCTCTCATCCAAACCCTAAAATCCTCCTTAATAAATAGTGCGATAGCCCTCTTCGTTCGATTCACCATAAATTCTCCTGGATGTCTTAATACATTTTGGTGCTGTCGGGGTGTACAATGTAGAGTGATTGGAGGGCTTCTTCCAACATGATCCTTTTTACCTCCAAATTGTTAGGTAAGTAAAGCCTTCCTTTTATCCTATGTTTTACATGAAAATCAAGAGATATTCTACACTTTGGGCTTTCGGGGAGGACCCTTTTCCAAAATAGAAACTATGGTTTTGGATCTAGGGTTTTCAATGAAGAAATATGTTTGAATGTGAGGCTTAAGGCGAACAGGGTGAATGACCAGTTTCGGGAACTTAGTGCACCAGGTAAGTAATATCTGCAAAAAAAAAAATTTAAAATTTAAAAAAGAAGAAGAAGAAGAAGAAGAATAAGAAGGGATTGTGAGTAGGAGAAGAAGTAGCTCTAACCGCCTCTAAAGGATGTATGCATTTTCTTAGAAATGCTAAAGGATAACTTGAAAGGGGATTTTAGAGGTGAAAACAATAAATTTTAAGTTTGAAATGTGCTCACCTAATTATTCTAGGTAACCACTGCAAGCGCGCTGAAAAAAGCTTTCTGAATTGAGGTCTTACGTGCAATTCCGACACCCGTAATAAAAGTTATAGCCAAAATACTATCAACTACCCAAGAAACTCAATCACATAAAATAATAGAAAAATATGTTCAAAATGTATGAAATAAATTACTAAAATACTTGGTTATAAGATACTTGAATACCCCAGAAAAATGGGATCAAACGAGATTTAAAACGGAGCGAAATTGAATCTAGTATGTGAAATAGTCATGCTACCAAAAGGAGCTCGGTCGACTGAGGTGCACAGTAAATTTGTTTGGTCAACATGCTGATGTGGCAAAACTTGGCACTCAAGTTTGATGTTAAGGCGAAAAATTGTCTCAAATTTTGTTGGCTGGCAACACTTGGCGCCCAAGTTGGGATACCAGGTGGCAGCTCGGATGAAGAGGAGAGGACACGTGGTGAAGATTCGATGAGCCAACACAACACATGCTCAGTCGACCGAGATGCCACTACCTATAAAAAAGGTTGAAGTTCCCTACATTTTTCTCACACCAAACTTATGCTCTCTCTCTCTCTCTCTCTCTCTCTCTCTCTCTCTCTCTCTCTCTCTCTCTCTCTCTCATACGTTTTTTAGGGTTTCTAAGGGTATGAGGAAGGGTCCTTGAGTGGCTAAGTGTTATGAAAGTGGTTCTCAATCTAGAAGTTTGAAATATTCAAAAAGCAGAGTTGCGGAGTATAATTTCTAAACTCCAGCTTTTAATTGTTTAATTGTTTAAATATTTAAATACGTTGTTACAATGTCCAAGTACCTTTGAATTAATAGCTAGGTGTGTTTATAGCACTGTTATAATGACCAAATAATTTTAAAGAAGAAGAGTTAAATATTTTAATAACGTTGTTGTAATGTCTAAACAAGTTTAGGTAATATGTTTATGGTGCTGTTATAATTATCAAATATTTCTAAAGAAATTGGTAAATACTATAATAGTGTAGTAGTAATGCCTGTACAAAGTTATACGTTGAAAAGCTACATTGTCATTATAATGCTCGAGTATCACTATAATACTTTTGTTATTAGAATTGTATTGTTGTGATGATAAAATTGTAATAATCACAAAGGTAGTTATATTAATATACTTACTGTGGTAAATAGTATTTAAATATTATTTTCATAAAACCACGTAAAAATGAGCTCTGATACAATTTGCTTACTCATGTTGAAAGAACTAGGGACCGAGTTCTACCCCTAACACAAGCACAAAAAATAAAATTACAATAAATAAATTGCAATAATCAACACGAAAAACATCATGACCCCCCAACACAAATATTTTGATAACAAAGTGAAAAAAAACCTTTGAACACATCAAGGGTCAAAAAAAAATATGAAGTAGCCAATCCCGGGAAATCACTATAATGAAGAAGATTCAAAATACAGACATAGAAAGCTACAACCCTTTGTAAAGCTAAGACTCCATATGAACAACAGGCTCCGCGCTAGCCAATCTTCTTCTAGTGGCATTCCTTACTAACCCACTGGTAGACTTCTTGATAGTATAAGGTTGTATATAATGTGGTTTGAGAGAGACAAATATGAAGTGGCAAAAAAAAAATCAAAACAAAAAACAAAAACAAAAACAAAACAAAAAACTTTAAGCTTTCTTGGAAACCTCACTTGGGTCAACAATGGTAAAGGAAGATGAACATCTAGAAAGGATATAGGTTCATGGAAGGTAATCTCTTTTACACCAAGGAAAATGGACGTCATTTACCAGTTGAAAGGAAAAGGAAGAAGTGAACCAAATGGAGAGAAAGATATGATTTTCATCAACTGAAAACTCTCGTGGTGTCAAGACGGTAACTTGACTTCAAGACAGGAGCTAGGGTTTAATCGCTAGCTTTCTGACATTTGGTAGGTTTTGGCAGGTGACGTCAAGATGGAATTCTGACGGCTATCGGACTTTAATAACAAAAAGATCCCAAAAACCATATTTTTCACACCAAACAATTAAGAGAATAAAAGATTCATACACAAGGTTTTGAACACTGAATTATGCCAATTTCTAAGACCAAACAATCTACCCATTTGGTCATTCGGTAACAAAACTTACAAACAATAGAGACTCAACAAAAATACAAGGAAAAACAACATTTACAATCTCACCCCATGCTAACAAACCACTACTAGACTAAGATTGATCGAATGTGAAAAGTAAATGTTTTCTTGAGATAATATAACACTCAGGAATTTAAATCTCTTAAATTCATTTATAGAACTTAGTGATAATGTTGAAAAAAGCATTATCATTAAGCTTTTATAATTGTTTTATCCCATAATTTTATGAACTTTTTGATCAAGTTTTAACCCTTTTAAAGTCTATGCTGACTTTTTAAGCTTAGAACTTTGACTTGATCAGAACTGAGTCAAATGGACTCAGATTGAGACAAATTGAATTCCATTATCCTTATATCATAATTCTCTACATTGCCATAGAATTTCGATAAAAGTCCATTCTTCGACTTTTCTAGCAGTTTAGTGACTCATCTACCAAAATGACACTTTTTTACTATAACTTTATTTCTAAATTTGGGCTTGACAAATATGTTTCTTAACATATATGGACCAAATCTAGTTAATAGATGATTACCAATTGAGTTTGTAGAAGTCATAACTCAATTCAGTAAAAGTTAAATTTTTGCCCAAAAAGTGGTGTTTTAAATCTTCCAACTGTCGACAAAAGTTAAAAACTATCTAAACACCCATGCATTGGCCGGAAAATATGGTATTGCTTGGACTTTATTTCATCAAGTGTCATCAAATCATAATGAAAATGGAGTAAAAAATCCAAGAATACTTGGACTTTAGGAAAGACTTGGACTCAGACTTTTTGTTACTTATCAAATAAGTTTTTTTTGTGCACCTATTTAACCCTTGCATGGCCGGCCGCTTGGTGCCTTCTTTAGCTTGGATTTTTCTATAAATAGCAAGCTAAGGCCTTTAGTTTCATTCAACACTTTCAAGACAACTTTTGGTTCATCTTTCATTTAGTTTTTCTCTCCCATTTTCTCAAGAACACCACACGGCCCTAGGCTAGGTTTTTGAGTTCAAAATCTTCGCTTCTCTCAAGCTACCACACGGCCACCCTAGGAGTAGATTGAGAGTTTGTTTTCCAAAACAATCTTTATAATTGTTCTATGCTTGGAGGTGTTTCTTGAATATTCTCAAGAAAGCGATTAAATCACTTCTACCTTACTGAGTTCAAAAACTCACTAAATATGGTTTGAATGTGAGCTTTTTAGGAAATATTCTATGATTCCCTTATCATGCTCTCCTTACTATTTGGGGTAATTACATTTTTCCCCCATGAACTACCGGTCATTATCAACATGCCACCGCGAACTGACACATTGACCAAAACAAAGCATGCAACTATCATTTTTGTACCTTTACTCCCTTTGGTCAGTCAAATTCATGAAAAGACTCAAATACCCTAACTTAAGTTTCAAATTTACATATAATACCTTAAAATTAATCAATCAATCAATAAATAAATAATAAAAGGAAAAGGAAAAGAGAGGGCAGCCACCCCCTTAGGGGAAGGGGGTGGCCTGCGAGCCACCCCCAGAGGTGGCCAAATCTGGGGGTGGTCACACGCCACCCCCTTAGTGCATCTGGGGTGGCTAGCCGCCACCCCAGATCGAAGCCGGGGGTGGCCGCATGGGGTGGCCGCGAGCCATCCCGATCCAAGCCGAGGTGGCCGGATCCAAGCTAGGGTAGCCGTGAACCACCCCTAGTGGTGGCTCACGACAACCCCAGATGCACCCTGGGGGGTGGCGCACAGCCACTCCCCTCCCCGTATTTTTTCTTTTTTTTCCCTTTTTTTATCAAAAAAAATTATTAAATTACTTTTTTAGGGTATTTTTGTCTGAGGATATTTCTGTCTTTAAATAAAATTTAACATCTAAAAATCGAATATTACATCCAATTTAACAAGATTTCCTAACGAAATGGGAGTAAAGGTACAAAAATAGTAGTTGCATGCTCTCTTTTGGTCGAGGTGGTAGTTCGTGATGGCATGTTGATAATGGCCAGCAGTTCATGGGGGGAAAATATAATTACCTCTTATTATTTTTATTGTGTTCTTTTATGTTAAAAGTTGTTTAAATGCCCAATAAGCTTAAGAAATAAAAGAAGTAAAGTAAATCGTGATATAAAACTACTTTTACTTTTTGTCCTTATGATTATCCTTAAGATTTCCATTAGTTGATCGCGTTTACCTTTATGTCCTCATGAACAGCATGAGTTGATCATTGTTACTTTTATTGTCCTTACGATATATCTTTACGTTAGGATTTATATTTAAGCGTTGTAGCCTTTTGCTTGCATGTTTAACCATTGATCTTGATGTTTAGACAATTGTTAGTGATCGGTTTTAATTTTATTGTCCTTATGAGTGTCTTTATGACTCTCTTGAGTGATTGTTTTTATATTTACTCCTTATGATATATCTTAGTTAAGGTTTATGTTTAAACGTTATGTTCCTATAGCTTTTGTTTGCTTCGGCGTTTAAACATTAATCTTGGTAATGAGACTATTATAAGTGATTGTTCTTTACATTCATTGTCTTCATAGTATGTCTTTACTAAGATTTATGTTTAGACGTCTTTTGGCATTTAAGCATTAATCTTAGTACTTAGACTATTGTGAATGATCGTCTTTCCAATTAGACCTTGTGGAATATCTTAATATCTAAATATTCATGTTTAAATGAACAATTTTGGTCGTTTAAATATTTATCTTGGTAATAATATTATTAAAGACTATCATGAGTGATTGTCTCATACTAATGAAGTAATGAATATAAAGGGATGAAGATCCTAAAACAATGAATTATTTAGAAAATAACTAATACATGTATTATTTGTATGGATATGATTTATATGCAAAAAAGAAGTTTGAGATCTTTTCTGAAAAGTGTAATTATGGAAGTACTTGTTAGGGAATGACATTGCTTTTCATTACTATATAGTTTGTTGATTTATTCATTATCTGCTTTAAATATATGCTTTGAATGAAATGTTTCATATTGAGCCTCATGATTGAGAATAAACAATATGTTAATAAAAGAACTACGGGGTTGTGTGCTACCAATGCCAATAAATATTGATAATAAACAAACTGAAATGTTATATGCTACCAGTGGACTTGAATGTTGCGAGCTACTAGTCTAAAAATAGGTAAACTTTATTATTGGGAATCATGCACGTACAAAGTATGTACAACAGAAACCGATCTTAGGAAAATTTTTGCTTCAAGATAAATAGGGCTAGATAAATCAAATACACAAGTTCGTAGTACTTACAATCGAATTCAGCCTCTCCTAGTCATGTAGGGCTATTTAACTTTTGTTGAGATTCTCCTTGCATACTGAATGATTAAGAACACATTCTTGGTTTCCTTGGTGTTCTTGGTGTTCTTGATTAAACCTTCAGATCTTCTTTTTGATAACTGATTATGACCGTGAGTGTGGACTCACAAACTATTGATATAGTGAATTAGTGAATAATGCTTCACTATGATCTTCTATTTATAGACTTGAATTTAAAATCATGATGGGTAAAGAGATAAATAAGAAGTTGTAGTAAAACTTGGGCTAGAGTCATGGATGAACCAAGACTAAAGCCACAGTAGAACTAGGACTGGAGTCATAGAAAGATTAGGATTTTAAGTCCTAAGAGCATTCACAATTAGCTCTTTAAAATTTATCTAAATTTAATTTTAAAAATATAATTTTGTTGATTTAGCTAGTCACTTTTTAAAACCATTAAATAACAAACTCTCTAAATGTTTCGCTACTTTAAATAAATACTACTTTTTATTAATAAAGTTAACTATTAAAAGCATTCAACGCCTTAAATTCAAGTCAAACCAGACCTTTTTAAGCATTCAATACAATATATATATATATATAAAATTAACATTCACTTTTTGACTCTTTAGATTTAAAGAGAGATTCTAACAATTGTTAAATCTAACTTTTGACAGAGAGTTTGTTAAATGATAGTTTTTGTGTGTTTGTTAAAAAATTAGATAAAAGCCAAATTTAACTCTACTTAAGTCTTTTGGAATAAATTTTAAGAGCTCAAAGCTCTTTAATTGCTTAAGCCCTTAGGAAATAAATTTATAAGCTCAATCATCTCTAAGTAATAAGCCACTTAGGAATTATATTCTTTTGGCCCATTTTTTATCAAATAAAACAATCCATATAAATAAATGCATAACCGAGGCCCGAATCAAATGGTCAATTTACATCAGCTCAAAGAGGGACTTAAAGGAAAAAATTACAATTAGCTTCAATAGATCTGTGATAATATCATACGATACTATTAATCATAATTGATTTCACTAAATAAATGTGACTACACTCTAATATGTATTTTCAAATTAATGAATTAGTCCTTGTGACGTAACTTATTTATTACATATCACCCCTCCATGACATCATTCCGTAAATACCATTAAAACACTCAGGCTCGAGCTTTTAGGATAATCATTCCCATTAAATCTACATCAAATGGTATATTCCTTATCACTTTACTCCATGACAAAGGATTTGGATTCATTCTTGAAGAAAGTGTTCTCACAATGTTACATGTGATCACCCGATGCACAAATATGTTGATCATTGACTGATCTCACTCTCATACATCAAATTGACCTACACTTTACATTTGAGTTCACAATCTTCTCATAATTTAAAGTAACTTTTATAAGTCATCGTGCACATACATCATTCTTTATCACAGTGTTGAAAGAATGATGACTCACGTAATCCATTTGGTGCACGGAACTACCTTGCTCTTACACCAACATATCAACCCGAAGCCTTACCTGCTTCTCCTAATCAAGATAGATCATTGAGGTTCACATGTTATAGTCTAGATGGATTTTCTAAATCCATTTACAACTATGAACAATCTTTTATAAGTTAAAATGACTTATGACTATGATCTTCTGTATGATAATCTCATTACTCACACCAAAGTCAAATACAATGAAACTTAGGGACCTTACACGTATATAATATGAAAATATTCAAATATATATGTACCTATAAAACATTAATGCATATGTCAAATGTTCAGTATTATACAATTATAAAAAAACAAAAAAAAAACAAAAAAAAAAAATCATCAATGCAATTAGAGTTTTAGACACCAATCCCAACAATAAAGGGGATGATCTAACGGACGCTAAGACGGGCTAGAATTTAGCATTGATACGAGAGAAGTGAAAGAACATGAAACATAATACTTTCTCGAACTAGACAATCACTACATTGCATATGCATGCATTCATTATCTTTTGTTATTAAAACTACCTTAAAAAATCAACGGTTTTTAAGACTATGAAAACATGAAACTCAGTTGTTTACCTATGTAAATATGATCATGTCATGTTTACATAGACCTTGATGTAGGTCTCGAGGTTGAGGGCAAAGGTTCATTTGTCAGCTTTGATGGTTACTAGACCCTTTGCGTGTCTTTTAGTAGCCTATGGGGAGCTAGTTTTATATGGTTATGTTTATGTTTATTTCCTCTAGTTTATGTAATATGACAAATAATTCAGTTTATGTTAAGGATGTATGCTTAAATGCTACTTGTGGCACATAATTTTATTTGATGCATCTTGTACGCATTTACATGTAATTAAAATCAAGTTAATATTTATGTATTATGGTATTTCAGTCAGGTTTGATATGTTATGTGAAGAATTCCTAGTGTTTAGAAAGAAAGAAAAAAAATCCTTTGTGAGATTACTTCTTTGATGTCATAAAGTCACGTGAAAACTAAAGCTTTCTGCTTACAGCTTTCTTGTATAAGCTGGGGCGTCACAGATAATGACAAACTCATTACAACTTACAAGCATTGAGATTTAAGAATATAATCATCATGAATATTATGTGACAAAGATATCATAATCCATTCACGAGTTTGTAAATCAAAAGGACACAAAAATTCTAACCATTCACATTGACTACAAAATGAAGTAACAAAGGAGTCGATATATAAAAAATAAAGGGGAAATTACATTTTATCCCACTGATGTATCCAGCTATTGATAATCTGACACCTAATGTTCAATTTTTGGTAGATGACCCTCATGATGTTGTACACTTGTTCCATCTTGAACCTTCTGTCTACATGCCCATCGTTTTAGACGGTAAACAGCGCACGTGTCCGTTTAAGACACATTTTGTTCCAAAATTGCCCCATTTCCATTCAACACGTTTGCACTCACTACATTTAAAATAAAATAAAATAAATAAATAAATAAATAAATAAATAAAATAAAAAAATATCATCTATAGCCGCCCGACTTCCATCTTACACGTGTCATCATCAACACCAAAAGTTTCTTCTTCGTCAAAAATCACCCAGAAAATGCTTCTTCTTCTGTTTATTCCGATCTTCAAAAATCAACCCCTAAACCACCACGTCTCCCCTGCAGGGTGGAGAACTTCTGGTAGAAGAAGCGTATCAACAAAAACATTGCTATAGCAGCTGTTTTGAAAAGAACCCACTCCAACCTGCACCCACAACTCAGTCCGTTAATGGCAGCCAGAATTAGGGAGAGACGTCGTCGAAGGTTTTTCTCTTTTACTTTCGTGTTTCAAGTTAGGCTACACTGTGTAAGACAACAATAAAGGTGGAGTGATTATAGTGCTTTGTAAGCGGGGCATGGATTCTGATTCTTCATGGTGGGGTTCCACTTCTAGTGGAGTGCAGCTGAAGATCGTCCATCATATTGACTATGTTTCGTAATAAAAGGAGCGCGGTTTGCTAATTAATTTCTATATCTACGTACGTTTATTGAACCGTAGTCGCATCCCCAGAACTCGTGATGATGGTGATGATGACATGCATGCTCCTTCATGTTGAACGGCCCAGGTCCTCTGTTCGCACACTATAAAACAGGGGAGAACAGAGGATGAAAAGGACCAATAGTAGTGCCATTTGCATTGCTCATTCATATCCAATACAGAAATCACCCAAAAAAAAAAAAGCACTAGCGTTTTTCATTTTTCCCGAGGTCAAACCAAGAGTACGTTATAGAAACAATATCTATTGCTCTGTTTGGTTAATAAGAACTCATTGGTAATAAAAGGAAAAATCAAAATCTTTCAAGAGGTAGCAGTTGAATAGCTCTCCTAATTAAGAAAAATCAAAATCTTTCAAGAGGCATTGATCATATCAAACGAAATTTGTTTGTACATTAAAAGCACTACTATTACACATATATGCATGCGTACAATCACAATTCACAGCCACAACCAGATTTAAGCTAAGAAAGGCACCCAAACCAAGTTATCAACAGGAAAGAAATGTCACACATGCAGCAGGAGAGGTTCGGGGTTCGACTTTGAGCACACGAAATGACAAGGTCCCGGACTCAGCTTGAGGGAAAAGCTTCTGCAGTTGCTGGTGGAACTGAAACTGTTGAGGCTCATGAAGAATGTGAAAGGGTTCTTCAACTTGAAGAACCTCTGAAAGGTCCAGGTGCTATTGCATCTAGGCAGGACCCTGTTATGTCCTAGAAGGCTGATAAGGTAAGGAAGAGACCGCTGCCTAAAAAGGAGACTAGAAAACAATCAAGGAATGCAGATGTGGAAAGAGCTTCTGAAGTTGAACCAAATGTAGAACTACGAAAGAAAATGAGAAGGAACATTTACTGAATGGTCGTCCGAGGAGGTCCAAACGCAACACATTCAACTCTGGTGCTCCCGCGGTTGGAGACTTGGGGAATCATGAAACTGTTGGAATTAAGCAGTCAAGAGAATCACTTCAAGAACGAAAGTTTTGTGCAGCGGAAGAACGCCTGAGGTCCAGTCGGAATGCTTGTAGAAACAATTTAGTTTTTATCTCCGATGAAGTGGATGGAGTTGCTGATGGAGCAAGAAAGGATGGGCAAATGAAGCGAAAACACAAGCCAAACCGGAAAGAAGAAGGTTCAGTTATTGAGAGTGAACATTTAATTGAAAGATCTTCAAGACGACCCACGCGTTTTGCACATATACATAGCCCACGCAGAGCAGCAGTTGGTCGTCATCTCCTGCAAGTACGTAGCCATGCACTTTCCGTAGCCATGCATTGTCGTGGGTGCAATGAAACTACCCAAGCCAAGCCAAGCCGACACACCCATCAAGAAACTCGAAGCCATGCACGTCACGGGACCGAAACCGCCAAGGCCAGTGACCTAAGGGCTGCGTGCGATACGTGAAGAAGGTGTTGAGGAAGATAAGAAGGACGCATGAGGTCAACCCCAGAAACCATGCCCGGAAAGTCATCACCGGCAGTGATGGGTCATCGGTCTCCGGCACCACCAGTGCCACCTCCTCCACTCGACACCTCTCGTCTGAATCGGAAGCAACCCTGTTTGTCTTCTCTATACCGTCCATCCGGTTCTCCGTTTGGTTCTTGAACGCCATAAATGCAGTTCAAAGCTAGCCAGCTAAGTAGCTCTCCGTTTGGTTTCTCAATGAGGTCGTGCGCTATGTTAGAGGAACTACCGAGCAACGGCTACTAGCCGTTGAAGAGAGACCAAGAACTCAGCAGCTACTAGCCGTTGACACAGCAGTTGTCAACAAACCAGGAACTCAACGGCTACTAGCCGTTAATACAGCAACTATCAACAGCAGATTAGGGAGCAATAATCTGCTTGCTCCACGTCTTCGACTAAAAACACCGTATGAGGATTATTGGACACTGCCTTGACGAACCTCTTGATATAACTGCAACTTTGCTCGTTTCTGGATCTTTTATTTCTGCAATCCTTGGTTGAATCTGCTCTTGTAGAATTTTACAACAATCTATGTTCCCGTTCGCCTGCAGACTCAGGGAAGGGGCCCCGGGGCGGAGCCAGCCCCCCCCAACCAAATTGAAAAAATAAGTTTTGTTTTGGGGGGGGGGGGGGGGGGGGGGGAATTAGAAAAAATAACAAAATTTGGGGTAAAATTTTAATTTTTTTTTATTTTTTTATTTTTTTTTTTTGGGGAGAACCTTAGGCTCCGCCAAGGGCCTGGCCGGAAGCTTGTAGTGGAGTGTATGGCTGAGGGTGTTGTGTTTATTGAGGCCGATGCTGACATTACTCTTCAACAGTTTGGTGATGTTGATCTTCAACCGCCATTCCCATGCATGGGGGAGCTCCTTTTCGATGTTCCCGGCTCTGGAAGGGTCCTGAATTGCCCATTTATTACTGCTTATCCAGGTGCATGTTCTGCTAATTAAAGAACTGATCATCTCGAACTTTTTCCTTTTACATATGAAATTTATGAATATGTGTTCTACATACGTGTTCAACAAATTGTTTGTCTCCCTTCAATAGTTTGGAACAGAGCTCTAGGCCGGCCACAAGTCTTCACTGAAAAGGATGAAAAGACCCGATTCTTTTACGTTTTGAAGTTCCTTTGATTTTGGATTTCACAACGTGCGATTTTTAAACGTGTCAATTTTGTGGGTTTATGGGACAATTTTGTTCAAAAAGTCATCATAGACATCTCATCTGCAACCTGCGCTCTCTCTCTCTCTCTCTCTCTCTCTCTCTCTCTCTCTCTCTCTCTCTCTCTCTCTCTCTCTGTGTGTGGCCATAAAGACCCCGCGGAGCTGAGATTCTTGCATCTTCGGCCTCCAATGGCGAGCTGGGTCTTCTCAGAATGTGGCCTCAAGCCTCTCCCTAGAATCTACCCTCGAGAACTCACAGATGGGCTAGCATCAAACACTACCTTTCCTTCCAAGATAAGGCCGCCACCAATCTGTAAAAGCCACTGTGTTGGTTCTTCTTTGAGACTATCAAGCGGGCTTAGAGGAAACAGTTGGTGGGCACTAAATGTGAGTGCGCCATTGAGGGTCCCCTCTATGGGAGAGGAAGATGAAGGAGAATTCGTGGTTTATGACCCTTGGAGGTCTATGAGCGTTGTGAGGGATGTGGACCAAGTGGTCATGGTTTTTGGATTGGCAGCGCTAGCTGTTGCGGCTTACTTCAACAATTGAATTGTTTGGCCTCTGTACTGGATTGCTCAGGGGACCATGTTCTGGGCTCTCTTTGCTCTCGTTGGTGCCGGCGATGAGATGGTGTTGGTGGTGTCCAAGGAGGAGATGTTGGAGTTGCATGAGTATGCTGAGTCACGCTGCTCATCGCTTTGAGTTAGGGGGGCAAAATAAGAAAACGCCCGTGACCACTTTTCCGTCTAAAGTGATGGACTAAGGGGACGAAAGGTCCTAATTGTCACAGGTTGTTAACATCAGGGGTAATCTACCAAAAATTAATCATTGGGCGTCAGATCGCCAATAAATGGATACATCAGGGGAGTAAATTGTAATTTCACCAAAAACTAAATAACATAAATAACCATGCTCATAATAACAAGTGTCAAAACTATCAGAAAGACATCACAGAGTATGGAAGAAAATAGAGTAAAAACAACCACTCCCCTTTTGACCAAACACTTCCCCTCAAATGGACCAACTCCCTAGTAGAGTTCCAATCAGCTAGCTCTCACAACTTCTCCTCCATTTTGTCACAATGGACAAAGAAAAAGAAACTCAAGCTAATTACTCTGCGTCCCTAGCTAGAAGAGTCCTGAGGAGGATCCTATGCCGTCAAAAGACGACCCTGAGTCTCCAAAAGAGGATCCTGGAAGAGCATGGGAGTGACCTTAGAATTGTGGGAAGGCTCCACAACACGCCATCTGAAACAAACCAAAATCACCATCTGAGCAATCCGCAGGGGGCGTAGGCATGGGAGTGCTAACCTCCTCGATCCTCTTGAGATTCATCACCACCTTTCTTTTAAGACTTCTGAAGAAGAGTCGAGTTGCTCACAAGGAGTTGAGTCTTCAAATCAACAATATCTTTCTTTAGCTCAATATTTTCCTCCTTCAACTCAACTATCTGTTCTTCAACTAAATTATCCAAATGTCTAAAAATAACTCAGTCGAAGCATTGAGAGCAGTGGGACCAGCAGCAATTAATGGGAGAAAAAGATAGGCCAGCCTGAGAAGAGGAAGGCTGAGAGCTAGAAGAACAACTAGAATTTGTCATAAGCAATGCAAGAGAGAGTTTGTCATAAGCAAGAGAGAGTTTGTCAGTTGTAAAAATAGTAGCCATAAAATCAATGATTAGGAAAATAGATCTACTTGGTGACCAATCATCAACGAACCATCTACCGCACCTACTTCACAAGAAGACCAAATTAAGTAATGGGTTTATTTTAGTTTTTTTTAGCCTTCTTTGAGTCTCTATTAAAGCCTATTTTTAACAATTTCGAAAATAGTTTGGGTTCGATTTTAGTGTTTTGGGCTTCTTATTTTTTTTAGACTCTAATGTTTTGAAAATATATTAATTGCACATTACTTTTGCGTTCTTAAGTATTACACGAAAAAGCAACACAACCAACGAACTATCTACACTCTACAACACCTGCTGCATAACAAGACCAGTAACAAATAACACAGAACATAGCTATCTATTTAATAGAACACAATCAAAGATATTCCAAAGCTCGTAAATCTCTTATCGAACATGCCCATACACAGTTACATACTTTGGTCATATGTCTATACTTTCCACTCCTAATGAAAAGTTTCAAGTTTTTTTGGTATTAAACATAATCTAAAAAAACTTAAAACAATGTGAATATAACCTATATCTAATCCAAAACATCATTTTGGGTATTATTTAAATAATATATATATATATATATATATATATAAAGGGTATGGGTTGTGGTTATTAACCACATCCGCATACCCTAAAACCTCTATCTACATTTGCATATGTAGATAGTTATTTTTGCTAACCACATCCGCATGTACAGATAACGGATACAGAATTGCGAATAGTGAATACGAGCGGTTATTTATTTTTTGCTTTAACCTTTTTGCCACTTAGATTGCCAATTACAGATGATTTAAACCTCCAAATTCAACTTACAAAAACAAAAACAAAAACAAACAAATAAAAAAAAACCCCCCACTAAATTCGAACTTCTAGTTACTTTTTGGACAAGTATCCCTGACTTCGCAGAGAGGAATGTATAAAACCCATGAGAAATGCTAGAACATCTCCTGGTGTTCTCCTAGTGTTCTCCTGCAATGGCATAGATGTAATTAAAAAATTACATCTATGCCATTCCAGGAAAACACTAGAAGAATACAAAGAGATGCTCTAGCATTCCTCAAAACCCATATACCTCACATTACCAAGATAAAGAAACCATTCCTAAATTTTTTCAGTGGTTGAAGGAAAAATTTTGGCTCTAATTAAAATCGTTGTTCTTCTACCACCGAAGTAATTAAAGGAGAATATGCCGCTCCAAGATTTCTAGGGTATGTGTACTGATCCAAATTGGTCTGCTTTTGATATTTTGTCACAAGTTGCTCATGTGCCGATCTGAAATATGAAAAAGAAGAATCTATGAAAGGGAAGTTTAACAAGAAAAATAATAACGTTGAGATTTCAAGAAGGAAAAATTAATGAGAGGAAAAGATTTCAAGAAGTGTGAGACTGACTCAATGATTTGTCCAAGCATAAAATATTAATGGAAGGAAAGGCTCCAAAGAAGTCCATGGGTGAGCCAATGGCTATACCCAAGAAACACGCCTTTGACGGAGAAAAAAAGACCCTAATGTCATCATTAGATTCAAACCCATGATCAATCGAAGTAATGGTAAGAAACAATAGCAAGATTAAAAGAGAAGTCCCTATGGTAATCAACTATAAGATGCTTAACGAACAACTAGAATTTGTTTGATATTTAATTCCTCGAAAAAATGTCTTGGTTAATCAATGATAAGTACGACCTTTGTTGAACCCCGGAAAGACAGCTCATCGTATGCACCGCACCAACTTATTGGAATAAATTGAGTCTAAATTTGGTGGTCGCTGTTTGGAGGGGAAAAGTTTTACCTGGCTCTTGATGTGGTTGAGCAAATGTAGTGGCAACGAGCAAGGAAGTAGCAGCCGAAAGGAGGAGGAATGTAGTGATGATGCAAACACCTGCCAAAGAGGTGAAGGTGTAGCATATGATGCCAGTAGCAGTACTGAGTGTGGGAGCTCAGGCAAGGAATCAGCTCATTCTTGTAAACATTAATCAATTTAATCCACAGAATAGATAAGAAATGACTAATATTGATTGTGAGATCCATTGTAATCGCAGGTTCATTTGTAGTCAATGAGTCCACAAAAGTAGCTCGGGTAAATTACTAGTGAAGATCACATTGATACCAGCGAGAAACCAAAAAAGCCAATGCCGTTACAGTCATATATATACACATTTACACCGAAAGAAAAACAGGAAAAAAATGGAAAATCTGAAAAAAGATAACCACCAAGCAGGGGATGATACATATAACATTCAATTGCAGGCTCAATTATTGACTTTAACACAGCATTTACATTGTCAGAATTATCAGCTACTGAAATTTTGGTATGAAATTATTCGCGAGCCTTACTAAACAGGTTGCATCTGTACAGCTCCTGCCATTGGCGAAAAGGTCTCTCTCAATTCATTTTCTGCAATCTTTTATCCCTTTTCAACACTGAATTTACACGTCCGGATGAGCCTGCATATCCAAGAAGCCAATTGATTTTAAGTATCCAAACATTCTACAATAAGATTTTACTTTTCTTTTTTCCTTCTTAATTGCAAAAAGTAATTTGTTACCACAACAAATTTTTTATTAGAAAGTTTATGAATTTATATTTTTTAAGCTACCGTGTGAATCTCAGAAGTTCAAACAGAGCAGCTCTCCCCCACTAAAATGTATCAGATCTAATGCAGGCGGATATCTTATATTGCAAGTATGTTTCTTCAAGATCTCAGGTCTAAGCCAAAGTAATTTAACTGTTTCCTATAAAAGCAAGACAGATTTCTTTTATTGCATTAAAAAGTCACTGCTCTTTAAATTGGTGGATGTGACTAATTTTTGTTTAGTAAAATTAGTCATTACTAGAGTTGTGTGCCAAGGATAGAATGGAGAGCATACTAGAGTTTGCTCATGCACTTCAGATGAACCTGTTGGATCCTATTCTGAATTTGGAGGAGAATGCAGTAAAGGAGTATGGGGACCTCAATAGAGCAGAGGAAAGTTCTTTTAGGCAGAGACGTCTTGAATCCAGTCGTTGAACTCAGGTGAACAAAATACTAAATTCTTTTTCAGAGCTATTCAGACTTTGCATGGGAGAAGCAGAATCGTTTCCATTTCCAACGAAGATGGTTTCACAATTGATGATCCTGCTGAGGTGAGCGAGTCTATTGTGAACTACTTTCAAAGGCTCCTAAGGGTTCATATGAGTACAATGTGGTTGATTTGTGCAGAGTCATCTTAGGAAGATTCTGAAGAGGAGATCAGATCTGTTTTGTTCTCCTTGAAGAGCAATAGAGCGCCCAGTCCGGATGGCTTCAGTGGTCAATTCTTTAAGAAGGCTTAGAACATAGTGGGCTGGGATGTTATTGTTGTGGTTAAGTCTTTTTCTGTCTTTGGTAGGCTGCTTAAAAAAGTTAATACTATTGCCATTGCCCTTCTTGGTTAAAAGACTTTCGTCCCATCTCTTGTTGTAATATGATTTACAAGTGTATAGCTAAGGTAATGGCAAACCGTCTTCAGGTATTCTTGGTGATATTTTTGGGAATCAACAAAATTTTATCGATGGAAGGAGGATTGGTGAAAATATTCTGTTAGCCCATGAGCTCTTGAGAAATTACCATAGGGAAAAAGGTACCCCCAGGTGTGCCTTAAAAGTTGATTTAATAAAGGTATGTGATTCTGTGAGTTGGGATTTCATCTTGGTGGTCCTTAGAACTATTGGATCGAGTTCCAGAGGTAATGGTGAGGTGGATTGAAGAATGCATTACTTCGCCTAGTTTCTCCATTTGTATCAATGGTGAGCTCAAGGGTTTCTTTCTTGGAGGTTGTATCTCATACAAGGTGATTCTTTATTGCCCTATTTGTTTGTTCTGGTGGTGGAGTTTCTTTTCTTTTTTTTGGGTTCTGGAATTATGGAAAAAAATGGTTAAGGGCGACCAATTTAGATTCCATTTGTTCTTTCTCATCTATGCTCTGCAGATGACTTAATTTTTGTAAAGTTGAGATGAGATTTGTTGCTCTGCTCAGTGATTTTCGGTTTCGATTTTAGGGTTATGTCCGGGTTGGTTGCTAAGCTTGAAAAGAGTAGTTTGTTTACCTGCGGAGTTGCTTGTCAAGGAGCAATTGTTGAGCATTTCAGGCTTCAAGGAATGAAATCTTTCTATTATATATGGGTATTGATTCTCTCTCGCCGCTTTGAAGCTCGGACGATGTATTAGATCGCAGAGTTTCTCGGGTGGTGGGTTTTCACATAGCGCTCTGTTTTTTGTTGTGTTCAGGTTTGGTTTTGGCTCGTCAGTTCTGAGCTAGGCTGGTGCTGGTCTCCGGCTAGTGGTGGAGCGGGTGCGTGGAGATACCATGCAGTGTTGATATGGAGAGGCGTTTCTCCGTGGAAGCAAAACAAATTCTTCTTTTTGGTGAGATTTGATAAGGCAGACTTTCGTTTGGAGGAAAGGAGGAAGGATTTTGTAGGGTATGTTTTTGTGGATGTCCAATGCTTCGTTTGGCTGGCGGATACGGTTGAGAGGTGCTGAAGTCTCCGGGTAAAGAAGATTTCATTAAGTCTTACCGTCAGGATGAGAAGGTGATGATGGTCCGTGGCGGTGGTAATAAGGCCGGCCATTATCTGGAGGTGGCCGTTTATGCAAAGGGTGGTCAGAAAGGTATCATCTGGCTTCTCGAGGGTCATGAAGGGTGGGGATGGCGATGGTTTGTAGGAGAGCTGCGCTAGTTATTGGTGCCTTTTGAAGCCAAATCTAGATTGACAAGTTCTGTTGAGATTTCAACAAAGGGGAAGCAAATGGGAGTAGGCACGAAGGCTTCTTCGTCTGGGCACTCCTTCACGGGAGTGGTGCGTGCAACAGCTAGTTCTGCCGCGGTCCCTAGTGAGTTAAAGACGCTGCCTTTAGGTCATCTTGATTTGTTTCCAGTGGCGGATTGTTTTGAGTGGACGAATGGAGGTGAGAATCCGAGATTGGCGGTGGATTGCTCTAAGTTGGAGAAGAATCTAAAAAGGGCGGAGGCTGACTCAGTGGGGATCATTGGGTCAGTGAAGAAGGCGAAAAAGAAGAAGGGCACTCTCATCAATCGCTCGCAGAAGAAGATTCTAGAGTATCCGTGGAGAAAGATGTTCGATCGGATAAAGGCTAAAGTGGGCCGTGTGGTTGGTTTTGGGCTGGACCAATTACCCTCTGTTAGAGGTGTTCGTTTGGGTTGGTTCTTGTCTAAGCCCAAACTGGTTGGTGAGACGATGGGCTCTGGTTTTGTTGAGAGCGACACGGGTACGCATGTTGGTCTAGGTTCAAGACTCGTTGCGGGTCCTAGATTCTCTTCAGATCCCGAGTCTGCACTGTCGCATGAAGTTGCAGTTTCTTCGTCGTCGATGGTCATGGCGCTGTCTTCATCTGCATCCAAGATTCTGGAAGTCTGCCAGGGTGGGTCTTCTCAGGAAGGTTTGTCTTCGGCGATGGAGGACGTAGCTCAATCTTCACAGGTGTTCGAGAACCCTGTTGCTCCAAGGTTTATCTTTCCTCCCTTGCCAACATCTTCTCCTGATCCTTTGTTTGCTGCTGCTGGGTTCTCTGCTACGGTAAAGGGGATGTTGTCTTCAGTGTCACTAGAAGGTTCCCTCAGGTCTAAGGGGCCATCTTCGACACTAGTTAGCAATGGGGTTGGGTCTGTTGAGCTCCGGATTCAACCCACTTCCACCAAGCAGAACTCGCTTTTATTCGGTGACTTATACTCAAGGGCGACAGAGCCTGGAGAAAGGATACGTCTCTCTATTCCAGCGTAGTCGGTATCTAAGCCTTTCCAGAGTTACCATAGGAAGGCTAGAGAAGGCAGAGCAGTGGATTTGAATGAGAGTTTAGTTGCAGAGTTTGTGGCGGCAATGATGATAGATATTGACAATGAGACTAAGTCTCTGCAGCGCTTGAAAGGGGTGGATCCTCTGCCTGTCGAGGAAGCCTCGGTGGCTGCGACGCAGCCATTGCTGGATTCTGGTGGAGTTGCGGCTTCCTTGAAGGTTGTTAAGCAATCTATTCCAACGAGGGGTATCCTTCGGAAGGGGTTCCTCAATCTGAGTCTATCTATGCAACCCCTTCTCTCGCCTGAAGTGTCGGCCGCGTTGTCATCTTCTCTTACTACTAAGGAAATTAGGGTGGAAGAGATTCCAACCCTTTTGGGTGGTTGCAACACTCCAAACGATGAAAAGGGTGAGGATTCTAAGATTAATGGCCTGATACAGTCTCAGGAGTGGCCGGTAGGCATTGGCCCTGATGGAGAGATCATAGTGTGGGATCATGGTGACGAGATTTGGAATAGGGAAGATGGAGAATCCCCTTTCCCTTTGGGTATTTTACATCCCGACATGCCCTTGGATTGGGCAATGGATGATGTTCATGGCAAGAATCCATCCTTGGCCATCCTGGAAGCCATTGAAGAGGAGTTTCATAGGGAAATAATGATAGCCCGCAAAAAGACTAAAGGCAGGACGGAGCTGTTGAACTTGAAAAGCTCTATTAACTACGGCAAAGCAAGCCTCCCTCTAGGCGTTAGAAAGGCAAGGCTCACATAACGTAGTATTCTGTGCCTTATGTGGGTCTTGAGGTTTTGAGGTCTAGTGGGTTTCTTTTTTCTTTTTTTTGGGCTGGTTTGGTGGTTCCTATGTATACTTCTTATGTACTTAAGGGCGCTTTACGCTTTGTTTTAATAAAAGTTTTATTACTTATCAAAATAACAGATATATGGGTATTTCTCTTATTTCTACTAGATTGAAAAAGTTTGATTGTGTAATTTTAGCAAAGAAGATCGCAGCCAAAGGCAAGTCTTGGGCTAGTAAGGCCCTTTCGTTTGCAGGTAGGCTTCAATTGATTAATTCCATCCTCTTTGTTATGCAAGTGTACTAGTCATCTCTCTTCATCCTTCCCAAGGGAGTGATATGTTAGGTTGAGAAAATCCTTAAGTCTTTTCTTTGGAAAGGTAGCGAGCTTAATAGCTCAAGGGCTAAAGTTTCATAGGACTACATTTGCCTTCCCAAGAAAGAGGGAGGTTTGGGTATCAAAAGTATGGAGTTGTGGAACAAAGCGGTTGTGCTAAAGCATGTATGGCCAATTTGCTCTAGTAATAGTCAATCTGGGCCAATTGGGTCGAACCAAATTTTATTAGGCATTAATCTCTAGGAGGTGAGACCTCCTTCAGATTGCTCCTAGTCTTGGAGGAAGATCTTGAACTTGAGAGATACCATTCAGCATAAGATTTCCTCGTTATTGGATCCTAGTAGTGTTTTTTCGGTCAAGAGGGCTTAGGATAGTTTGTCGGACCATGGCCCTGAGGTGTTCTGGCACAGATTGTTGTGGCATGGTAAAATTATTCCTCGTCACTATTCCTTTATCTTATGACTTGCTGTGAGAGGAAGGTTAAATACCCGCGATAGATTAGTTAGCTATAGCTTGCTTGGAGATATGAAATGTGTTTTCTATGGATTGGACATGGAGAATATTGACCAGCTTTTTGTTTGTTGCCCTTTCACAGTTTCACTGAGACTGTGTGGTGCAGTTTATGGTGTAGATGTCATATGTTAACAGGGGCTCCAATTCTCCCCCTACAATTAAGCTGGAAATCAAATTATTCTGACTATTTTTAATGATTAATATAAGTGTACAGCCTTTAACATATTTATATTTCTAGAGAAAAAAAGTATGCACACATAATTAAAATAATAATAAAAATCACCTAGATGCCAGTATAAAAGATGGTTCATCCTTCCTCATCCTCAGATTGAGACACATTATTTGGAATTGGCTCTGCTTCCACTGGCTGTGGAAATGCACCTAAATCCAAAGAAGAAAAAGCAGTGTCATGAACAATATCTCCACAGTTTAAATCATGATATGATCAGATAAATGTAGATTAAAGTTGAAATTCAATCTTCAACCCATAAAATTTTCCAGACTGGTGCTAAAATCACAATGATTTTCACCAAGCACCCGTTAGATATCCTACTAAAGTTGCAATAGAATTTTTAATGCCTAGATTTTTCCAGACTAGTACTAATTAATAAATCAGTTTGATTTTCACCTAAAACTTGTTAGATACCTTAATTATATGACCTTCTCAATAACATTGAGGAGCCAGGTAATTCAGATAAGAATAAGTACTCGACTCTCTCCTGCCTCTCTCTCCTCTAGAAGTGGCGTGTGTAGGCGCGTCCTACTAGGGATTTGCTCCGGCTAGTTGTCTCTGAGTGCGATCGTCGTCTTGGTGTGTCTGTCTTCTGGTTCTGATCTTTTTTCTTCCTTTCTTTCTTTGCCTCTCTACTATGGCTTCAGGAGTTGCGCGAGTTTATCTATTCTAGTTTAGCTAGGTAATGGAGAGCTGCTTCTCCTTGGAAGCTAAAGCCTTCTCCTTTTCAGATGAGTCCGAGCTTTGCTTGGAGGAAAGGAGGAAGGCGTTCGTTGGGAATATTTTTCTGGGCATCCATTGTTCTGTTTGGTTGAAGGATACGGTAAAGGAGGCAATGAAGGATCCAGGGAAGAAGGATTTTGTCAAGTCCTTCTGTGAGGAGGATGTGAAAGTTTTGATAGTTCGTGGGGGTGGTAACAAGGTCGGCCGGTACCTTGAGGTGGGCGCGTTTGCTGAGGGAGGTCGCAAAGGGGTTATTTGGCAACCAGAGGGCCGTCAAGGTTGGGGTTGGTATCAGGTTGTGGCTGAGCTGCAGCAGTTGCTGGAGTTTCTCAAGGCAAAGGATCAGTCGCTGATAGCCGAGGTGTCCGCTCCGAAGGGTAAACAGAAGGGGGTGGTTCTCTCGTCCGATCGCTCTTTCTCGGAAGTCCTATGCTCGGCAGCTAACATTGATGGGAAGGTTGTGGGTTTGAGGTATTTGGCGGTGATCCCTCTTGATCTGCTACCAAAGGTGGCTTGTAATGAGTTGGCGAATGGCAGAGAGGAGGTGAGATTGGCAGTGAATTGTTTTGAGTTTGAGTCTTGGTCCTCTGGGTCGTCGACGGCAGCTTCCTACGCAGCAATGAAGAAGACGAAGAGCAATTTTATCAATTGTTGCTTGAAGAAGCTTCAAGGGCTTTGTCGATTTGGGTTAGACCGGGTCAGAAGTTATCTAGGTCGTTTAGTTGGGTTGGGTTTTAAGCCCAAAGGATTTTAGGCCAAGGCTGGCAGCAAGAAGCCCATTCTCCAGCTTAAACTAGTTTGCAAGTCGTCGGGTCAAGGGTTCAAGCTCATTTTCAGGTCTTCCTTGCAGCCCAAAGGTCCTGGGCATGGCCCTTCAGGTCGGGAAGCAGCCCGCGAAGCCGCTGATTTGATTTCTTCGCCGGAGGTCTTGACGAAGGAAGGTTTTGGGGCTGACCAGATGAGTAATGCTCGTTCATCAGGTTCGCGCGCGCGTGGCAAACTCAGGTGATGGGGTTCTAGAGGTTGGGTCTGAGGTTTTTTCGAAGGTTCAACGAGATGGGCTCGATCCGATGAGAACTAGTCCAGAATTTTTGGCACCTCAGCCCAATTCTATCATGATGCTTGTGCCAAATTCAATCAAGTCAAAGTGGTCTTCTCTGGCTACGGTAAGTTTCGTGATTGGGTCCGTTACTTTTGGTGCTTCTAATTCAGGGGGGATTTCTTTGGGTGGCAAGGAGGATTCTCAAATGGATGTGATCCCTCCATTGGACGCGGTGCATAGGCCACAGTCTGCAAAGAAGCCCCAAGTTTTGCTGATTATTAATCCTCTCCGTCAAGTCCTGTTGTCGATGGTCTGGCCCCTACGCTGGACGAGATTCACAGGTCACAGTCTGTTAAGATCCAGACCACGACAAGTGTGGATGTGGGTTTTCTCCGGTGGGGTTTTATGAAGTCAAGGCCCTCTAGACCTCGGGGACGTTCTTCTTCAGCAGTCCCTCACCTCTAGCAGTTGTCAAAGGTTTCTTTGGCGCAAGTCAATGATCAGGAGGGTTTTGAGGATAGTCCTCACTTGCCTGTAGTGACGGTCGTTTCTCCCTCCTATTTGGGATGTAGCTCCTCAGGCATTCCCGCCGATGACAAGGATGGGGTGTCGAATGGTGAGGAGGTTGAGGATCCCCCCTTGGAGTTTCAGGATGCCATTGAAGATAACCTTCTTTGGATTGTAAAGCTTGTGCGTCCAAATAACAAAGGTAGGAGGGAGGTGTTGAACTGAAATAGCTCTATTAATTACGATGCAAGCGTATCTTCTCGGCGAGGGATAGGCAAGGCTCACATGCCATAACGTGTATGCTCCTTGTGGGTTCTGGGTTTGAAGGTCTTAGGGTTGAGGGTTTATTTGGATTTCTTCTTGTAGACAGTTTTGTTTGTTCTTGTGTATGTAGGAGCGCCTTACACTTTTTTTATAAAATTTATTGCTTATCAAAATAACGAAAAAAAACATTGAGGAGCCATGTGTAACCTACACCACCTAAAGATGCAGATAATGGTATTTAAGATATGTGAAGCCCAACCCCCAATATAAACCTTGAGAATATCTGGAGAATGACACTCCACCACATAGAATAAGATTTATCATTTTTAAAGGTTCCTATCACTTCCTATGATCTAGCATTAAGAGGTTTGGCAACCTAGTGCATGGGACAGAACTTCCCAAATACTCAAAAAAAAAAAAAAAAAATTAACATTTATTAGAAATTCATATAAAGAACCAGCAACAACAGCTAAAACTTAAATGTCTTTGAGTAAGCATCCTTATGGGCCATATCCCCACACCAAGATCATGCCAAAATCTAACTTTTGAACCGTCTCTCACTTCAAATTTGGTGCAACTACAAAACTTTCCCCAACCCCTCCTAATATTCCTCCATAAACCCACCTCATATGCCTCAACTGGCTCACTAGAACACCACTCTCCCCATGAGATCGGCGTACACAACTTAGGCCAACTCACCAGGTACTATTTAAACTCTTCGCCTAGCCCAAATCATAGGAAATCATGTTGGAGATTCTCAATATGGTTTGCAACACTCGAATGGAGAGGAAAGAGGGCCACGAAGTACACAGGTAAGTTGAATAGGGTATTCTTGATAAAGGTAATCCTACCACCCTTAAACAAATACAACATTTTCCAACTAGCCAACCAACATTCTATCTTTTCAATAACATTGTCCCATATATGCTTAGAGACCCCAAAGGAAGATCGAGATACTTCAAGGGAAAAGACACAACCCCACAACCCAAAATCCAAGCCAGCCTAGCCACATTATCAACATTTCCCACCGGAACCATTCTGACTTGGCCAAGTTCGTCTTCAAACCCGACACAACTTCAAATAATAAAAATAAGCTACGTAAAATGCAAAGATGATTTGGTTAACCCCACAAAAAAGCAAGGTGACATCCGCAAACAAAATATGAGAAGTATCAACCCTTGTCCCCACAGAGAAGCCAAACAACAATCCTCCACTCACAGCAGTTGAAATCAACTTACCCAATGCCTCTATCACTAGAACAAACAACAAATGAGACAAAGGGTCCCCTTTAGGATTGGCAATTTTTGACACAACCTGTGAATCCGACACGAACACGACATGAAGTTATAGAGTTTGGGTTTAGCCTAAACGGGTTCGGGCCATAAACGGGTTGACCCATTTATGACACGTTTATAAGCGGGTCAACCCGAGCGTTTAATTTTTTTTAAAAAAAAAAAAACAAGAAAGAAATTAAGCTTTGAAGAAAAGAAACCCTAGCAGCCGCCTAGCGTCATTTGACTCATGTCTTCAAAAAAAAAAAAAAAAAAAATACAAACTCCGGCAATGCCGCTTGATCTCCACTCTCCACTGCTGATCATGACTGTCCAGTGCCGCCAAGCCGCTTGTGAGTCTCCTCTCCAGCGCCGCTCGTCCAAAAGATACTCACTAGCCATTACTTCATGATTGATTGCGAAGAAATCGGACGGTGGCCGAGGTAGTTTTGACGCATAAGAGCTAAAAAATGGAAGTTGGGGAGGAGAATATGGACCTTGGAGAGGAGATTATAATGGGAAACTTCCCTCCTATGGTGATTAAACTTCAGACAACCTGTCAAGTTAGTTTTACACAATCAGTTCAAATAAACTCAATATGTGTAAATCTCAGATCTGGTTCGCTTCTTGGTGCTACTGGTGTTGACTTGGTTTAGATTTTGTTTTTGTGGTATTACTGCTTATTCGTTTGTTCCCTAAGATGCCCAAAACTTTTTAATGTTATAGGTTGAAATTAAGAAGCTAAATCTGGTTTACATGCGAACTTCCCTCCTGTGGTGATTAAACTTCAGACAACCTGTCAAGTTAGTTTTACACATTCAGTTCAAATAAACTCAGTATGTGTAAATCTCAGATCTGGTTCGCTTCTTGGTGCTACTGGTGCTAACTTGGTTTAGATTTTGTTTTTGTGGTATTACTACTTATTCGTTTGTTCCCTAAGATGCCCAAAACTTTTTAATGTTATAGGTTGAAATTAAGAAGCTAAATCTGGTTTACTTTCACATCCCTCCCTCTTTGGGGATTGATTTCTTGTTTACTAAGCCTAAGGATTGATTTCTGTTTACTAAGCCTAACGGCAGAGGGTGGTTGCTGAAAAACCTTAAAAAGTAGTCAGTGGGTACATATTTAGTTGTTAATTCATTCGTGTTGGGTCGGGTCAACCTGGCATGACCCGTTAGGCAAACAGGTCAAGCGTGTCATGTCAGGTTACCCGACTTATAAACATGTCGTGTTCAGGTTTCATATGTCAACCCATTTAGCTAATCGTGTCGGGTTCGGGTTGGCCTAAACAGGTTGGTAGGTCAATCGAGTCGACCCCATGCCAACCCATTTTGCCAACTGTAGTCCCCTTGCCTATAGCCACGAGAGCTACTAACCATTCACCAAAACCAAAAAACGCACTAAGGAAACAATGAGCTATCCAAGAGCACCACTTCCCCCCAAATCCGCATCTTCACAACAATACAATAGAAAATCCCAATTATCAAGATCATAGCCTTTTCATCCCCAAATCTCACTCTGCTATCAAGGCAATCATTGGCAATAATAATAAGATCTAGAATTTACCTACCTCGGATGAAGCATTTTCAGACTTAGAAATGATCTTCTCCAACACCTCTTAAGCCTATTTGCTAGAATTTTAGTAATAATCTTATAAATGCTACCACCCAGATTGATCAGGCAAAAATCATTGGGATCGACAGCCCAAGGAATCTTTGGAATGAGGGCGAGGAACGTAGCATTAAGGCTTCTCTCAAACTTACCACTGGCATGGAACTCATGAAGTACCTTTATCCTCTTTCAGAATGACCCAAAAAGCTTGGAAGAACTCCATAGAAAAATCATCAGGGTCCGGTGCCTTGTCACTATTCATTACTTTCACAACCTCCCACACTTCCCTTTCCTCAAACTCTCTCTCCAACTAGCTAGCCTCAACCTCATCAATAGAATCAAAGGAAAGACCATCCACTACAGGCCTCTAACTACAATTCTCGATAAATAGCCCCTTATAAAACTAAACAATATGCTCGTTGATTTCCAAACAAGAAGCAGAAATTGTGCCATCAATCATCAAGGAGTCAATGGTGTTCCTTCTTCTGTTGGAGTAGCCATTCTGTGAAAAAACTTTGTGCACATATCACCCTCCTTAAGCCACAAGGCCCTAGATTTCTGCCTTCAACTCACCTCCTCCATGACGGTAGATCTTTCTAACTCGCTCAAAATTTCAGCCTTCTTCATTTTCTCCTCAGCACCTAAAGCCCTTTCTTCTTCAATGACATAAAATACATGTAACTCTTGTAGAGGGATCTTCTTCCTTTCAACATTGCCAAAAATCTCCTCATTCCATCTCTTTAAGTCAGCTTTCAAAGCCTTGAGCTTGTTAGCTAAAATGAAGCTAGGAGAGCCTTGAAAAAGATAAGGGTTCCACTATTGTTTCACCCTGTCCACAAAACCCTCAGACTTAAGCCAAATATTTCGAATTTGAAGGGCCTACTACTACATGAAAGTCACCATAGTCGAGGAGGATCGGGAAGTGATCCGAAAAGAGTCTAGGAAGTCTCCTTTGTGACACACTAGGAAACTGGGCTTACCATTCCGGACAGACCAAGAATCTATCAATTCTGGACCAAGTGGGAACATCCCAATTATTCGACCAAGTAAAAGTTCCCCCCGCAAGAGGAAGTTCCATCAAACCTTGCTCAAAACGAAATCAGAAAACTCCACCATAGCTCGGCATAAACGAGCTTCACCCAATCTCTCACTAGGGAATCTAGTAACGTTGAAATCACCCCCAATACACCAAGACAAATTCCATCAATTGGGTAATATAGCCAACTCTTCCAAAAGGAGCCTTTTATCCCTATCAGAATTAGGGCCATAAATACCTGCAAAAGCCCAAGTGAACTAATCCTCAACATCTCTAATAGTGACAGCCATGGATTGTCATTTTGGTTTTCATTTTCCCTAAAAGAGTGTTTGGAGGACCAAGGTTCCGTTCAAGGTGGCCTTTTTTGTGTGGTTGGCAGTCCTAGGGAAGATCCTTACCACGGACAATCTACAAAAGCGGCGCGTCATTGTGGTTAATTGGTGTGTTAAGTGTAAAAGAAATGGAGAGTCAATGGATCATCTTTTTCTTCATTGTGAGGTTGCTTGAGCCATTTGGACTGTTTTCTTCAATCAATTCAGGTTGTCTTGGGTTATGCCTAGACGAGTAGTCAATTTGTTTGCTTGTTAGTGGAATTTCAACAGCACTCGAAACACTGTAGTATAAAAGATGGTGTCTTCGTGCCTTTTGTGGTGTCTATGGAGAGAAAAGAATGATAGGTGTTTTGAGTGTCAATGGACAGCTGTGCTGTCCATAATTGTTCATTGTTTCCTTACTTTTCAGCCCCCGATTCTTTCCTTATTTCTCCATCTCTTATTTTGTATAGTTGGCATATATATATTTGACCGAATATAGTTTATATGTATAAGGCTAGAATCATGCGGGACTTTATTTTCTTTCCATGTATAGCATTTGTGTAAAGCCTTTATAATAGACAGAACTCAAGGCTAAAGGTAGCCATTCACATAATATTTTGTCATGGTATCAGAGCCCAATTGCTAAATTTTTCCTTCTCCTGAATTTTTTTTCTTCTCGGCTCTCGGTTTCTGGTCTTTCGCTAGTCTGGGTACTCACCGCACAGTGATCTGTCACTCTCGGCACAATTTTCTCGGCCTCAGTCTCTCGGAACAGTTTTCTGCAGCTTGTGTTGGTGTTTTTCGGTAGTATCTGTTTGATTCTCGGTGGTTTTCTCGGCACTTCTCTGGGCAACAGTGCAGTTTGTCCCTCTCAGTGGATTTCTCGGCAAGTCTCTCTTCTAGGGTTCTCTTTCTTCCCTATGGATTCAGCTTCTGTGTGTGTTAAGTTTACCGGCACCAATTATGCTACCTGGGCATTTCAGTTTGAGTTCTTTCTCAAGGGCAAAGCGCTTTGGGGTCATATTGATGGCACGGATGTTGACTCATCGTCCACTTTTGAAAAATCTAAGGCTGACGGGTCTTCTCCGTCCTGAGCTGTGCTTGATGCACGTATCATGTCCTAGCTTCTTGGTTCCATGGAGTCTCATATTGTCACTCACTTGCGGCCTCATCGCTCTGCTCAAGCCATGTGGGCTTATTTGAAGAAGGTTTATCATCAAGATAATGATGCTCGTCGCTTTCAGTTAGAACATGCAATTGCCATGTTTCAGCATAATAGTCTTTCCATCCAAGACTATTACTCGGGTTTTTTGACTCTTTGGCACGAATATGCTGCCTTAGTTACCGCGGAAGTTCCTGCTGCTGCTCTTTCTGCTATTCAAACTCTTCACGCCACTACCCAGCGTGATCAGTTTCTTATGAAACTTCGCCCAGAATATGAATCTGTTCGCTCCTCTTTACTGAATCGCTCTCCGGTTCCCTCTCTTGATGTTTGTTTTGGTGAGTTACTTCGAGAAGAACAACGTCTTAGTACTCAAGCTATTTTGGAGCAATCTCATGGCAGTTCTGGGGCTGCAACTATGGCCTTTTCTACCCAAGGCCGTGAACCGCCTATGCATTCTCGGACCTTGCGATGTTTCTGCTGCAAGGAATCTGGGCATATTGCTGTTAATTGTCCTAAAAAATTCTGCTCTTATTGCAAGAAGAAGGGTCACATTATCAAAGAATGTCGTATTCGTCCCTCAAATCGTCCAACCCAAACATTTCAGACTTCAGTTCTTGCCACGACTACTGCTGCTCCTGCCACCCCTCCTGCACTAGATTATTGCACTCCAGCAATGGTGCAACAGATTCTGATTTCAGCCTTATCAGCAATGGGGTTTCAAGGTAAACATTCCCCTAAACTTTGGTATGTGGACTCGGCAGCTTCTAATCACATGACTCCTACTCACACCGCTTTGCGTCATGTTCGGCCCTATGCTGATACATCTGTTATTCAGACTGCCAATGGCAGTTCTCTGCCAATAGCTGCTGTCGGAGATGCCTCTTCTACGCTCACTGATGTGTTTCTTGCTCCTCAGCTTTCCACAAATCTTATTTCGGTTGGCCAATTAGTTGAAAACAATTGTGATGTTAAATTTTCTGGTGATGGTTGTGTTGTGCAGGACCAGGTAACAGGGGAGCAGATCGCGAAGGGACCTAAAGTGGAGCGCTTGTTTCCACTATTTTTACCTATTCCAGTTTCTTCTCCAGTTTCTTCTATTAAGTCTTTTGCTTGTAATAATGTTTCCGATCTTAGTATGGTGTGGCAACGTCGTTTGGGCCATCCCAATACTCAGATTTTATCTTATGTATTGAACTCTGGTTTACTTGGTAATAAAAGCAATTCTTCTTTCTCTCTTGAGTGTGCTTCTTGCAAACTTGGTAAAAGCAAAATTCTTCCCTTTCCTTTGCATGCTAGTCGGGCATCTCACTGCTTTGACCTTATCCATAGTGATGTTTGGGGTCCTTCCCCAGTGAGTTCACATGAAAAATTTAAATACTATGTGACTTTCATTGATGATCATAGCAGATTTACTTAGGTCTACTTTCTTCGCTCTAAATTTGAGGTCTTTCGTATTTTCACTAAGTTTTTTGCGTATGTTACCAATCAATTTTCTTCTTCTATTAAGACATTACGCACCGATTCCAGTGGTGAATATTTGTCTACTGAGTTTCAGACTTTCTTGGCGTCTAAGGGTATTCTTCATCAACGTTCATGTCCCTCTACTCCTCAACAAAATGGAGTAGCTGAACGCAAAAATCGTCATCTCCTTGATGTGGTACGTACTCTCTTGTTAGAATCTTCTGTTCCGTCCATGTTTTGGGTAGACGCTATGAAAACTGCTACTCACTTGATTAACCGTTTACCTTCTCAAGTCCTACATATGGAGTCTCCCTATTTCCGCTTATTTGCTAAGCAACCTAGTTATGATAACCTTCGTACTTTTGGTTGTGTATGCTTTGTTCATTTACCTCCTCATGAGCGACATAAATTATCTGCTCAATCTGTCCGTTGTGCTTTCTTGGGATATAATGTGTGTCAAAAGGGATTTGTTTGCTATGATCCTATCTTACATCGTACTCGCATTTCTAGGAATGTTATTTTCTTTGAAAACCAACATTTCTTTCATGTGTCCTCTCTGCCATCATCTTCTACTATGGTTCTTCCCTCCTTTAAGGAGGGGCTCTCATATCTTCCTCCTGTTAGTTCCCGATTTAAACCAAGTATTGTGTATACAAGACGCTCCCGCCCACAGTCTCTTCCGGTAGCTCACCCGGTATCTGATCCTACCGCGCTCCAGATTCAATCCGTGGCAGCACCTCCTGTGCCTTTGGTTCGTCGCTCTTCTCGAGTGTCTGTCCCTCTGGATAGGTATGGCTTTTCTCCTTCCAGTGCTGAAAATTCTATTTCAGCTCTTACTGCTACATTGGCCAATTTTGATATTCCCAACTGTTACTCACATGCTGCCAAGCATGATTGTTGGCGACAAGCTATGCAGGAAGAAATTGCCGCTCTAGAGGCCAATCACACCTGGGACATTGAACCCTGTCCTCCTACTGTTGTGCCTCTGGGATGCAAATGGGTTTACTTAGTCAAAGTTCGATCTGATGGAAGTTTGGACCGTTACAAGGCTCGGCTTGTTGCTCTTGGAAATAATCAGGAGTATGGTGTCAATTATGAAGAGACTTTTGCTCCAGTGGCTAAAATGACAACTGTTCGTACGATTCTCGCCCTTGCTGCTTCCAATGATTGGTCTCTACATCAGATGGATGTTAAGAATGCCTTTCTCCATGGGGATCTGAAAGAGTGTATTTACATGAAGCCACCTCCAGGCTTGTTTTCATCTCCGACTTCACATGTGTGTAAGCTTCGTCGCTCCCTTTATGGTCTCAAACAGGCTCCGAGGGCCTGGTTTGATAAATTTCGCACCACTTTATTACAATTTTCATTCAAGCAGAGCAAGTATGACACCTCTTTGTTTCTTCGGAAATCTGACATGGGTATTGTTCTTCTATTGGTTTATGTTGATGATATTGTGATCACTGGTTCCGATTCGATTTTACTTGACCAGCTCAAAACTCATCTCTCGGGGTCCTTTCATATGAAAGATCTTGGGTCTCTCACATATTTTCTTGGTCTTGAGGTGCATCGTGGTCCCTCTGGCATTTCTCTCAATCAACATAAGTATGCTAGTGACTTGGTGGCTACAGCTGGTCTTCAAGAGGCTCCTTCCGTTGATACTCCCATGGAATTAAATTTCAAGCTTCACAAAGAGGAGGGCGACTTACTTGCTGATCCCAGCTTATACCGGAAGTTGGTGGGGAGCCTCGTTTATCTCACCATTACTAGACCGGACATTTCTTTTGCTGTCCAGCAAGTCAGCCAGTTCCTTTAGACTCCTCGTCATCTACATTTGACTGCTGTCCGAAGAATCATACGCTATGTTTGCGGTACTTCTGCCCGTGGCTTATTCTTTCCTGCCAGCAATTCTACTCGTCTTGCCGATTATAGTGATGCTGATTGGGCTGGTTGTGCAGATACTCGTCGCTCCATCACTGGTTGGTGTGTGTTCTTAGGTGATGCCTTGATCTCCTGGAAAAGTAAGAAGCAAGACAGAGTCTCTAAGTCATCTACGGAATCTGAGTACCGCGCTATGTCTCTTGCTTGTTCAGAAATTATTTGGCTTCGTGGTTTGCTTGCTGAGTTAGATGTTTTTGAGACCGACCCTACACCGCTACATGCCGATAATACCAGTGCTATTCAAATCACGGCCAATCCTGTCTATCATGAGCGCACCAAGCATATTGAAGTGGACTGTCACTCTATCCGGGAAGCCTTTGAAGCTAGGATTATCACTCTTCCACATATTTTCACTGATCTACAAATTGCGGATATTTTCACCAAGGCTCTCACTCGTCATCGACATTGCTTCCTAAGTAGCAAATTGATGCTTGTTGATCACCCTGCATCAATTTGAGGGGGGCTGTCAATGGACAGCTGTGCTGTCCATAATTGTTCATTGTTTCCTTACTTTTCAGCCCCCGATTCTTTCCTTATTTCTCCATCTCTTATTTTGTATAGTTGGCATATATATATTTGACCAAATATAGTTTATATGTATAGGGCTAGAATCATGCGGGACTTTATTTTCTTTCCATGTATAGCATTCGTGTAAAGCCTTTATAATAGACAGAACTCAAGGCTAAAGGTAGCCATTCACATAATATTTTGTCATTGAGGACCTCGAGAAAACTATGGAGGAGTTGAAATCTTTATTCTTCAACATATTGTATCTTTGAACAACTGCTTATGTTGTTCCATTAGTAATTAGTTATCACAATTTTCTTGTTCTTTTTGTCCCTACTACCTGGGTGCCTTCGTTTGTATACTCCCTATATATACATGAAGGCACATTACGCTTTTAATTATATCTCGATTAATTAAAAAAAATGTTATTTAGTAGACTCTTGTACGATTATTATACAACTGATACAACTGGATGATGAGTCATTAAAAATCAGCTATTGTATCAGCACTTACAAAAAAAAAAAACAAGTGCATCCATGGACTAATTTTTACTATCACGTCATCCAGTTGTACAGGAGTCTACTAAATAGAACTACTCAATTTCTTTCGATGAGAATGAATCTATCATATCAGAAACAAATTTGATGTTTAACAATTTTCCATCACAAAGAGTTTATACGAATTGATATTTTACTGGACATCCAAGCATCGATAAAGATATGGCTTTTTCTGAGATGGTTTAAACAAGGCATGATCCTGAAAGGGATTTGGTTACAGATAAATTAAGCAAAATTAAAATTCTCTCTCTCTCTCTACACACAAAGAAACGAGGGGTCATCTCCTAAACAACAAACACAAGCAAATCCTCATATTTGTTTTAGTGGGACACAAAACAGTCATGAATTGATATACAGACGAATTTCACTAATTTCGGCTCTTAAACACCACAAACACAAAAGGATGGCTAAAATCTTAACCCAACAAAAATTGTAAAGAAAAAAAAAAAAAAAAAAACCCAGAAACAGAAAAGGAAAAAATGGACCAAACCATTGATGAAGTAGGCGGAAGAAGGCCAGCCACGGTCGGAGGTGGTGGCCATGGACTCCTCCTGGGTCAAGGGATTGGCCAACTGATGGACCAAGTGGGCGAGGCCGTGGGAGCAGGAGCGCGGGCGCGGTGGCACCCAGTAGGAGGCGCCCGGGAGGAAGGGGAGCCAGTCCGGTGCGGAGCGGCGGACGATGATGCGGTGGATGGCGTCCTCCAGCTGGCGGACAAGGGGATCAGAAGAAGAGTCGGTGAGGTCGGCGAGGTCGGCCAGTTGGTGGGGCTTGGAGGATTGGCTGGATTGAGTTCGGAGAGTGAGGAGGCGAGATTTGGGGGAGCGGTGGCGGGGGAGGGTGGTCAGGGTCAGGGTCAGGGTCTGGGAGAAGGACCTTGCCATGTCGTGGTCTCTACACTCTACACACGGAATGGGGTGGACCGACACAGAGTGGAAGATGTGTAATCTTCGGACGAAGGAAGGTGTGAGAGAGACTAGAGTCTAGAAACTTGTTGTGGTGAGACTTTCCTTAGCTAGGTGCCGTGGGACATGGCAATGTGAAAATCTTAAAAATAATGATAGTTTGAAGGTTGGATTTTTGAAATTATAATTCAATTTTTATTTAGTGTGTGAATTTTGAGATTTGACTTTTTTGAGATAAAATTATATAAAATATGATTTGTTTAGAAAAAGTTGAATAAAATATGATTTTTTTAAAAAAAAAGTTGAATAAAATATGATTTACAAAAACAGAATTATATTTATTTTTGAAATCATGGTTGCCAAAAGAATAATTAATTTTAATTTTAGGGGTTAAATACCCTATTAGTACCTGAATTTTAAGCTTTTTTAAATTTAGTACCTGGGTTTTCATTTATTTTATAGGTGGACCTGAGTTTAGAGGTAAAAACCACTTTGGTACTTCTGTTATACTTTCCGTCCAAATATTAACGGCCCGCCATGTGTCAACTCCTGAGGTGGACACGTGGCACTATATAAAAAAATATATATTTAAAAATTAATTAAAAATAATAAAAAAATTTAAAAGAAATTTTAAAAAATGGACAAACAAAAAAAAAAGAAGAAGAAAAGGAGGGGTCGCTGAAATTTTTAATTTTTTTTATATAGTGCCACGTGGTAGACCTTTAATATTTGAACAGAAAATGTAACAGAAGTACCAAAGTGGTTTTTATTCCTAAACTAAGGTCCACCTATGAAACAAATGAAAACTCAGGTACTAAATTTAAAAAAGCTTAAAACTCATGTACCAATAAGATATTTAACCCTAATTTTGGACAACTTTCAAAAAATCTCAATTTTCCTTCACGATTTCAAGACTATAAACACCAATTGGACAGGCAGCCATAAATGAATTATCAATAACTGGTTGTAGGAAGGAGATTTGTGTATTCCATTAACAAGTTCAATGCACTTATCTCAAATTTTCATAGATTAATTAGAATACAAATCATTCAAAGAAATTAGGGGCTCCTAAAGGGCTCAAATACCGACAAGCTTTACTAGTAAGATTAAGGCACTCATCTCAAAGTTTCATAGATTAATTGGCACACCAATCATCTAAGAGAATTGGGGACTACTAGAAAGCCTAAATACTAACAGGATGTAGAAAAAGCCCACTTGCAAGCTCAAAGTACTCATCTCAAATTTCCATAGATTGATTATCACACCAATCTTTCAAGAGAATTGGGGGCTACTTGAAGGTCCATCCATTGGAAGACCTAGCTGACCTCTAGCATGAAGGATCGACGACCCTGAGGTCCGACGACCTAACAATTCGACGATGCCATTGAGTAGACAATTCTCCCCTCTGTCAGCTCAGCTAATCGAACGCTCACGCCATATTTCTATTCTTAACAGATTAAATGAGAGAATCTCCACATTAGGTAACAAACTCTTGATAGGAGTCCAACAAACCCTAGGCGGTCGTTGCCCTATATAAAGAGCTCAGATGAGCCTCACATGTATGCAATTTGACCCTTATTTAAACTCTACCAAAATATCTATTCGCCATACACTTGGGCATTGGAAAGGATTCACTTGATTCAACTGATGAACCCTTCTAAACCTTTATTTCTTTTGCAGAGCTCCTACTTAAAAAAAAAAAAAAAAAAAAAAAAAAAAAAAAAAAAAAAAAAAAAAAGTATCTAGGTCACTATCTTGCATAACAATGGACTAGTTTGGCAAACCCCTCCCCCTCACCTCTAAGTTTCTCTTAAAAAAAATCAACTTTAAACATTTTAACTTTTTTCATTTTTTCTATTACATCAATCACTTTTTATTATTATTAAATAAAAATAAAAATAAAAAAAAATAAAAAAATAAAAAAACCACTAGAAAACAATTTTTTTTCTTCACTTTTTTTTATCCAAAAAATTTAAAACTTATTTCTACTTTATATCACATCAATAACTTCTTATTATTATTAAAGAAAATTACCCAAACCTTCATCAAACACTCTCATGATATTTCAATTTTCAGGGAGAAGAGGAATAACAATAGTAACAATGATAGTTAAAAAAAAAAAAAAAAAAAAAAAAAAAAAAAAGCCAAATTGCGCTAGTTAAATCATAATAAAAAAAATTAAATTGGTTGAACAATTATAATTGTATGATGCATTTTATCATTCGGATTTAGGGAATTTTTTACCTAAAAATAAAAGACTAAACTTAATAGTTTCTCCAAATCACAAATAGCCCAAGTTTCTGATGGGTTTTATGCTAGGGCTAAATACGTTTGACCCCCTGTAGTTTAACGCCTTTATTTTTGCCCCATGTGATTCATTTCCTATCATAGATAATACCTCATTTATGGTTAAAGACAGATATAGTACTTTCTTCCAACTTCCGTCCAAAAATTGACGGAAGTCCATATCAACACCTCTCAGGCGTTGACACGTGTCCGGTGCACTAAAAAAGCTTACAAAAATGAAAATAATAAAACTTTAAAAAAAAATTAAAGCATTAAAAAAATTAAAAATAAATAAAATAAAAAAAAGGTGGCTCGAGCCACCCCCATGGCCCAAATGAGGTGGTTCGACCACCCCCATAGAAAAAATGAGGATGGCTGAAACCACCTTGAAAAGCCTTGGGGTGGGTTCGGCTATCCCAGATTGGCTGATTTGGGGGTGGCCGAACCACCCCTGTGGCCCATGGGGGTTGTTCGGTCACCCCCACAAGACCAAAGAGCCAAAAAAAATAAAAATAAAAAGATTTAGGAGGTTTGACCCATTGGGATGGCTGAACCACCCCGGTGGCCCATGGGGATAGTTTGGCCACCCCCACAAGGCCAAAAAGCCAAAAAAAAAAAAAAAAAAAGTTTTAGGAGGTTTGGCCCTTGGGGGTGGCCCCTGGGGTGGTTCGACCACCCCCACAAAAAAAAAAAAAAATAAATAAATAAAATTAGGGGGTTAGGCCCTTAGGGGTGGCTGAACCATCCCCAAGGGCCACGAGAGGTGGTTCAGCCAACCCCAGATCGGTCGGTTTGGGGTGGCAGAGCCACCCCTATTTTCTCATTGGGGGGTGGTCGAACCACCCCATTTAGGCCATGGGAGTGATTCGACCACCCCCTCATATTTTTTTTTCATTTTTTTTTAAAAAAAAATTAAAGCTTTTTATTTTTATTTTTTTTTTATTTTTTTTAATGCATAGAACACGTGTCAAACACCTTAGAGGTGTTGATGTGGACTTCCGTCAATTTTTTAATGGAAGTTTGGATAGAAGTACTATCTCTATCTTTTACCATAATCAAAGTACCATCTATGATACGAAATGAACTATAGGGCAAAATTAAAGTCATTAAATCACATAGGGCAAAAACGTATTTATCCCTTCATATTATGGGAAAATCTATGATAATCCTTGAGTAAACGCACGATTTGAAGTCACTCCCTTACTTTTTAATTTTGGAAATTAGATGCCTGAGTTTTCGATTATTTTAAATAGATCCCTACGTTAATTTACCATCCAAGTTTACTGTAAACCGTAAGTACCACGTCAGCATTTTTGGTTAAAATAATATTTTTGTTATTTTATTAAAAATTAGAATCTAAAAAACAATAAAAAAAATTAAAAAAAAAAAAAACCATAGCTTTATCGTCTTCTTCAACCTCTTGAAGCCTCTCTCCAATGGCAGATCGAGGTTCATTTGCAGACCAAAACCATTTCAAACCCCAAAAACCATCAACCACAACTGTATAATTTTGCTTACATAAAGAGAGAGAGAGAGAGAGAGAGAGAGACAAAGAGAGAGAGAGAGAGAGCATGGCTCTAGATGATGTGGCAAGGTGTGAAGAAAGAAATAATGTGAAGATATTTTTCACCTAGTTCCAAACTTCCAGTCAATACCCAGATCTTTTAAACGAGTACGAATTCAATTTGTCCTACCCGGACCTTAGCTTCCTTGGAAGTTCATTGCCAAAGCAACCATGATACTCAAGCCACTCCAAATGACCCGAGCCCCCCACACTTCGGATCAGAACTCGAATCATCACCAACCGTACCTTGTGCAGTATTGGGCGACAAAGTTGTCGGCACCGGACTTGACGAACTACAACTCAATGGAAGCGTTACCAGTGCCTCACCCAGAGTTGCCGATGTAGAGCCCCATATTTTAAGTCATAGATATGACGTCTTAAATTGGAATTTTAAGACCTTATAATAATACAAAAGAATATATGATTTTATGAATATTTATAGGATTAAATATTCATTAGTATTTGACCCTATTATAAGAATATTTATAGGATTAAATATGCATTGGTATTTGAGGCACGTTTATGATTCCAAATTGATTAGATAAATTTAACGGACCTTAAACTTGAGAATACAACATTATAAATAGTCGGTCTGAATAGGGTGATCGATCCACAAGATTGGTGATCAATCCACAATGGCACTCGATCCCCTAGTACCTGACACTCGATCTTAGTTGTGCTCGATCCACATAATGTTGCGCTCAATTGCAATGACGCTCGATCCCCACTTGCGGCGCTCGAGCGACATAGAATTGTAGAAGATAAATATCACACACCAGCTGTCCTCTGATTTTTATGCAAACTCATCATTACATGCATGACTCGATGCCCAGGTGTTGTATTCTCAGCCTTGGATCAAGTCTGACTCAAACTAATCTCAACCATCCAAGCTTCTATAAAAGGAGATGCAGCCCCCTTTAGTTTTCACGCACAAAGTTGAAGCTTTCTCCCTTTCTCTCTTTTGGTTGCAACAGAAAACCCTATCTGCTCTCATCTCTTTCGCCCAGCCTAGAAATAGGAAGGAGGAGCTCTCAAACTCTCCCTTCCCTCACGGCCTCCAGTGGAAATCACAGAAATAAGAAGCTCTCAATGTTCTCTCCTTCTCCCTGTTTTTCCTGTCATGGCCAGCATCTTAATTTATAAATTAAAGGCTCTCGAACTCTCTGTTTCTCTCATGGCCAGCTAAAGGGAAAAACCAGAAAACTCTCTTTGCTTTCCTCTCTTCTCTCTATTTCCTCCCATGGCCTACAACAAAAAAATGGAAACCTCTCTCTCTCTCTCTCTCTCTCTCTCTCTCTCAACTTCATTGTCTCGGTCATCAAAGGTGTTTTAGAAAGAAAATAAAACTCTTCCTCTCTTTCTCTATGTCTCTCGACATATAGCCCAAAAATAAAAAAGTTCTCTCTCTCTCTCTCGGACTTGGTTTTAAGCTTAGAGTCCTTTTTTTTAAAAAAAAAAAAAAAAAAAAAAAAAAAAAAAAAAAATCTCAAATCTTATGTTGAGATATTTTGGGTAAGATCCTAAAGCTTTGTTTTAGTTTTTATACTTTTAAAGTTATTAGGTTATCTAAAGATTAATGTTGTGCTTAAAGAATATTTTTCAAAGTAGTGTAATTATTTACCAAATACGCAGTTAATTATGCCCAAATAAAATTGGATGTTTTATAAATGTGCCGTTACTGATGAGTGCCAGAAAGTGTATACTTGGACCCCTTAATTTACACTAGTTAAACCTTTAACTTTGTTATTTTATGATATTTTGGCTAGTTTTGGTGTTTTTGCATTTTTGCAGGACATTAAGAGAAAAATGGTAATTTTCAAGTAAAAATACATAAAAAGCTGGAAATTTGGAATTGCTGGGAAGTCGATCGATCGAAAATCGCCCGATGTCGATCGAACGATTATAAAATCGATCGATCGAATTTATGCGGAGCTGGAATTTCAGAAACCCTAGCTAACTCTATAAATACCATTCTTTTCTCATTTTTGAACCAGAGGAGGCCGCTTAGGAGCGCCCTAGGCGCCGTTCTCACTGTAGTTTAGGGCTTTTGTGTTGATTTTGACCTAGAACTTCAATTCTTTGTAAGTTTTCTTTGATTTTAATGCATTCTTATTGTTTATTTATACTTTCTTTAGTTATGTGTAGCTAATATTTCGTCTAGGGTTGAGGATGAAACCTCACCATTGAAAAGAATTTGCGTTTCCATGCTTGTTTATGCTATTTGAGTTTTTGGATTTTGATTTCTCATTGTTCTACTTCGATTTTTGAGATGATTTTTGGATATCTTTTGTGATTTTTGGATATAAGTGATGATTTGAAATAGTTTCATTAAATTGATGGCTTGGGTTTTCATTTATCAAAATGTTGGATATTCGGTGTGTTTCATTTCATGGATACATTTGATGATTTAGTCAAAACTAGATATCTTTTGTGATTTGTGCAAGAATGGATTCATTGAATGATTTAAACAATTTTTGAAGCAAAGTAGAGCATACCTAAGATTTGCATGTGAAAACCTCAAAATATATGTGATGAGCATGAGAATAGGTTGCTATGATTTGGTGGGTGTGGATTCCAAAACCTTAGACCCCTTTATTTTCATTTGTTTTGTTTATGATTTCTTTTATCAAAAACCCCTAAATTTGAAACTAGGTTAAAATAGGATTAGTTTGAATAGAGATTAATTTTCGCAACTCAATTCCCTGTAGGATCGACATCGCACTTGCATAACACTATATTGCAAACGATTCGTGCACTTGCGAGTACATTTAAAATACACATCAGTTACACTGCCCAAAAATCTAAAAATGTTTTTAAGCATGTTATTCCGCTCAAATTTTATAAGGTTATAAAATGAAATTATCTGTATTTATACCATTATGTCGCTCATATATTTTTAAAATATTCTACCCATTTATTTATACTAATGGGATTGTAACTAATGCCGTTATTCCGCCCAAATTTTATAAGGTTATAAAAATAAATTATCTATATTGCTGTTGTGCCGCTCATATGTTTTTAAAATATTATACCCATTTATTTATACTAATGAGATTGTTATGTCTAATTTTATAAAAAAGAATGTTACACTTTTAACATACAAATGTTATTATAATGTTGTTTTATTTAGTAGGTATTTTAAGTGTTAATTAAATAAATGTCGTAATAATGCCCACATGAAAATATATGTGTTCATGCAACCAGCCTAATTTTATATGTCGTTATAATATCCAAACGACATTAGAAAACTATGTTAAGTTATTTAGAAATCAGAAGTGATAAAAATATTAAAATAGGTTTCTTAGCAATTTGTACTAATACACTATCACATGTACAAAATTGTATTGCAGTAATCACTTGTGTGGATATTCTCTTAAGTGAAAGGAAGTAAGTATAAATTACTTACTGAGCGTGATACTGATTTCTATAATACATTAATTGCATATTTATTTAATTGTATGTGTGAATGAAACATTCCATATTATGCATACCGTTGTGATTAATGAATTTGATAATAACAAAGTTGGGAATAACGGCTTCCAATAGACCAGGGGTTAAAGTCCTACTGCAAATTAAGAAGACCAAGGGTTCAAGTCCCAATGCAAATTAATAAGACTAAGAGTTCAAGTGTGATAAGCATTGAAAGTTACACATTCAAGCCCCTTAACTTATATATGTTAATTCCTTAGCATTGTTATTTGTTTGATTTTGTGTTGTTTTATTGTTTTCAGGTTTTAAATAAAGATGCAATTAATTTCATTGATTTTGGGCTTAAAGCACACTTTGAGAAGACTTGGAAAATATGTTTAAGCTTAACCAATCATAATAAAAGACCTATATGATGTGGTTAAGTTTAATCAAATCAAGTGAAGGATTAAATCGGAATTTCTCCTCTAAAAGTCAAAATCGGATTGGATTCAAATTTGGATTCTACATATGTCTTAGTGTTTGGATCATAACTTTTGCGTCAGATATTGGATTGCAATGAAATTGATGGCGTTGGAAAGCTAATAAAATATTTAACAAATATGTCAGAAATAGCTTTTCTCTAATTCGAATGTTTACTATGTTAAAATCGCCCTGCAATAAAATACCGCAATTCTGGCCGAATTTGGAATCCTTTTCCTACTTGGATTGAAGTTTCAATCTCCTAATTGAACAACAAGACTCAAGAGCAATTTTTCTGGAATTCCAAGGGCTTCTAGGACTTGTGTGCTCCCTATAAATAGACCCCTAAGCTTCAAGAGAATGTGTGCTTGGTGCTTGGGCTTGTGCTTAGATTTAGACAGAAAATTCTTCTCGGAGGCTTGACAAGTTGAAGAGGAGAAGAACATGGCAGGAGGCCATCCCAGCACTACGATGAGCGGCTAAATTCCTAATAGGGTGTTGATGTAGCCCTTTTCTAAGTAACAATGGTTTAATTGTATTTTAGTTTGTGATTTTCTCTATGCATGATGGTTGTATAACTGTGAGAATTGATTTTAATTTATATTTAATCATTGTGAATTTCTTATCTTGTCTTAAAAAGTCTTTTATATTGATTGAACTCAATCCTTCATATTTTCTGTGATTATGTGAATGATTGTTATACAACGATTTTAATTGATATATGATCAAGAGGATTAGATAGACCATGCCTAGGGAAGACGGATTGTACTACACCCTAGTTTAGTGTAATTTAGGTAGACAGTCCGTGCCAACCGAAAATGGGTTATACTATTCCATTGATTGTGTGTATATCCTATTAAAGACATAGCTAGTCCATGCCTAGGGAAGACGGGTCGTACCGCATCTTAGTGGTTAGGTGGACGGTCCGTGCCAACCGAAGATGGATTATACTTATTTTTTAGAGGTAATTTCTTGACTACTCGAGTGAGACGAGCCCTTTATCATGCATAGTATGAATTTTTCTTATTAATTTACGATTGACCATTGTTATGCGATGAGTGGTGAAATCAATCTCCTATTCTTTATCTCATCCATATTATCTTTAATTTTATGTCTTTTACTTTTATGTATTTATTTTAAGAAAACAAAAATCAAATATCTTTTAAATTAAGTTATTTTTAATCTTGAAAAAATTGATAGCAATTCCTACGCAGTCCTTGAGGTTCGACACCCTCTTTATAGCCTTATCCTACAAGGATTCGTCCTATTGCGAGTGGTTATTTATTATTGATATAGGGATAATTACACTTTACCCCCCAATGTACCAAAATTATTAGATGACCCTCCCAAACTTGCCAACATGTGGCAAGTTATACCTTCCGTCCACTCGCCTGTCTGTTTGGATGGAAAGTCGGTCACGTGTGTTGCACATGATCTTTTAAGCAAAAATAATTCCAAAATTGCCCATCTATTGAACGCAGCGTTTCAGTAGCCGTTCACGTGAAAGTTGTCTTCAAGCTTTCTATGATAGGTGGAATGGTTTTAGGTATCTCAAAGTCGTCTTCAAGCTTTCTACCCCCTTGACTAGGCACTTACTGCACAGGAACTCCTCTGCGTACATCTTCTCCACCGTCTGATCACCATCGTGCAAGAAAACGTGAGTCTCACCGTTTGTTTTGTGCAAGCCAGAGAGACGGGGACAAGGGGAAAGTGGAAAGAATGAGTGGTGGTGAAAGGGAAGAGACAACGTTGGAGAAGAAGAGCAGCTGAAGAAGAAGAACATGCAGTAGCTTTGATCACAGGGGTTGAGAGGGAATCACCAAAAACACTGCAAGTCAAACCAGGAAAACCAAAGCAGAGCTGGAGAAGAAAACCATGCAGTAGCTTTGATCACAGGGGCTGAGAGGGAATCACCAAAAACGCTGCAAGTTAGACTAGGAAAACCAAAGCAGAGCCGAAGAACAAGACCAGTAGCTTCTATCGCAGGGGGGAATCGCTGATGCTTCGCAAAACACACCTGGATACCAAAAAGAACGAGAGGGAATCGGAGAAGATGGGGAAAATTAACGTAAAACCTCACAAAGAGGTGGGTCAGACTGGAAGAGGGGGAAGAGGTTGGGGTTTCCCAATAGACCCCATCAATAATTAGCCTGGCCACTGGCCATATACATGCCAAAAACAACGTTGACTCTAAGTCAATGCCCCCACCATACAAGCTAATGATAATACGGTTGAGACATGCTATGCAGTGTGCTTTAGTCCCTTTCCTATTCTCTACCCCCTTGACCAGGCTCTTACTGCACAGTCATGGCCGAGCACGAAGACGAGGAAGTTGCAGGGGGCGAGTGACTTGAGCACCTCGAAGGTGACCGTGATCTCACCCAGCGACTGCTGTGGGACCACCTGTGAAGTGGCGTAGTGGATGATGGCTTCGAGCTGGGTCGACGTGGGCGAGTAGTTGGCGACGACACGACTTCTGGTGGCGTCGCCGACGAGTGCGCAGAGTAGGGATGTCTCTCCGATTGGACCGCATCCGATGAAGCTGGAGACTAGCAGCACGCCGCCTGCTATATTGGTTGCTGGTACCTCGCAGAGGACAAAGACATTCTACCAAGAAGGAAGATGCATGCCGCACGGGGGGTTTGAACCGGGTATTTGGTGGGTTTGAACCTGATATAAAGGCTAATGGTGACAGGGGTATTTTGGGAATGATTTATGCTTAAAACGTAATGTGCAACGCACGTGACCGAACTTCCATCCAAATTGACGGGTGAGTGGACGGATGGTATTTATTGCCACAAGTTAACAAGTTCGGGAGGGTCATCTAACAATTTTGGTACATTGGGGGGTAAATCGCCATCCCGTGGATAAAACAGGGGGGTAAAGTGTAATTATCCCATTGATATATTTTGGTAAACAAAAAACCACATCAAAGTGCCAAGGCAAATTAATAAGACCGGGGGTTCAAGTTCTAAGGTAAATACATAAGACCGGGGGTTTAAGTCCCACGGCAAATGGAAGGGAGTAATAGCTCCAGTCAACAGCCGCTAATCGAGTAATTGCTCTAAACAAGTGGAGTGAAAGAAATAAAATAGGGGTAATTACCTTTTCCCCCCATGAACTACTAACTTTTGCGCAAAGCCCCCACAAACTACCAACTCGACCAAAATAGAGCATTCAACTACCAAAGACAATCATTTTCCTCCCTTTCGTCAGTCAAAGGGGTTAAAACAAACAGTCAACAGGTCACGTGATCGTCACACGCCGTTTTACCCTCATTTTCTTCCTCTTTTCCCCCATGAACTACCACCATCTTCCATTGTTTTGATCTTGTGCACTTGCGAGTAAAACGTACAAGTATTTGCCTATTTATTTAGGTAGATATTTGCACAACACTGCTCTCTCGACAGAAAATCGCCATGTTCAAATAACCATACAGAAGGACGATTTTTGGTAGAAATGTATCCACAAATCGAGGGTTTTGTTTCCCATTTATGTATGCATCATTTTGCTTTCTACTTCTTTCTTCACAAATGCACAGAATTCTTCATCGTTCAACTCATAGACATCCCTGTAGAGGTAGGAGATGAAACTCATAAGATTCTATTGAAGAGATTCTCTCTCTCTCTTGGTTTCTCTTTTTTTTTTTTTTTTCCCTTTAAGTTTTGTTCTTGTTGAATTTCAGTTTTTTCACATCTTTTTATTTCTAGGTTTCAAGTGTTGAGATTTGCTGAACTTTGTGATGAGTGTGATGGGCACGAGGGGTTGGCTCGTTGCTGGGTCTCACAATAGGAATGAGTTCATTCTGATCAATGCAAATTACAATAGAAGGGAAAGAGCATAAGCATACCCCTTTTTTTTTATTCATTTTCTGATTTGGGGAATACCTATTTGCACAATTTTTTTATTTTTCATTGTGGGGATTATTAGAAATGTGAAAAAGATTGGGGCTTTCTATGGTATTTTCATGCAATTTGGGTGCCTTTGTTTCTGATTTGCGTGATGTGCTTGGACATTGATGATTGCTTTTGTGGCTTTTGGTTTTCTTGCTCACAATTTGACTTGGGTTAGTTATACTTAATTCACTGTATATTTCTACCTAATAGTGGCTCAATTCCTAAGAGAATATTTAGTTAGATCGACTCTCTTTGACTAAAATGTTGATTTACAGTTTGTGTCCAAACGGGCGTGCTTAATTTGAAGTTTTAACAGCTTTCTGTTGTTAAATTTGTTCTTTTTTTGGACCTGGGCTAGAATAAAGCTGTGCAATTAAAGGTTTCTGCCTTTTGGTTGAATTCTTTGAATTTGGTAGCATTTAGGAAAAAACTTTGGATTCTTATTATGATGAACTGTTTGATTTTTGTTTTTCTTTTGTTTCTGGGGCCGCCGCATGCAGTTTTTGTTTGTTGGGATTATGGGGCAAAAGAAGAGGACCACGCTTTACTGTATATCTCATGTAAAAGAAGAATAGATCTATGGTCGCATATATGTACTAATACTAAGACCTTGCATAGAAAAAGAGATCAACTGATGCAAAGAAAGTTGTGTTTGTATTCCTTTATGGCCTTTTTCAAATTTTGAGGTGATTTTGTGTTATGCAAAAAGTCTTCAATAGAGCAATGGAAAGGTAGAAGCAAATAAAAGTTATAACATCAAGCTTCCTCCACTGCTTCATTCACATGTAAGCTAAAGTATACAACTGTTATGATCTCCATAGTGGGTATGAGCCTTTGGTGCCCTTTGGATTGATCCACAGGGCTGTTGGTTTGGTTCATGTAGGAGTTGTTGACTAGGGAAAATAATTTGTCTACCATAGTATGTATTGGTGGAACATATCTGCTAACGTACATAATTAGCTTGTGAATTATTTTATAAATCTTAGGTTATAATTGTTTTTCTTGTATTTTGGTGATTCCTTATTTGCTTTTTTGGGCATGGTAAATTGAACTTTTGTATGATTAATCATTGGTTAATGATGTTTTTCTTCAAACTTTTATCTGCTCCAGTCAAGCTTTTGAAGAAAGTGTTAGCCCTGCTTTACATTTTTTTGTGCAGAACAACTATCTTGAACGGCAAATGTATATGAAAAAGGCATCTAAAGAGCGGAAATGTGGAATGAAAAAGTATGTTTTCTATCTTTCTCTCTCTGTATTTATTTTATACCGGTGGAGCAATCTGGATTCTTCTTCATTAAATTCGATCTATCAACTATATGCATTGTTGGACACCAATGTTATACATATTGTGCAGCCCAAACTCCTATTTTTTTGCACAAAAGAAAAATGATGATGGTGGCACTAGGAGAAGGTATTTCCTTTGTTTTCTTAAGGATTTGTATTAATGGGATTTATAGGCTTTGCTTACTGGGGGCTTTTCTCTGTATTGGCAGGGATAATGATCTATACCTATTGCTTTTCATGCCATACAGACTCCCAAATGGAGCTGAATTGGCTTACTATGTCAAAGGACAAGTATTTGATATATTTCTTTGTTGATGATTGTTTTGTGTAATGGTGGATGTCTTTTGTTAGTGATATGTGATTGATCCAACATGGTGTTTCTTCTTTTCTCTTCTACATGGAAAGTGCTAGGTGGCTACAAGCAGGGAAATGGTATTGTATGTGGTTGTTGTAACAGAGAGGTGTGAACATTGAGCTGCATAGAGCACATAATATTTTGAATTCTACATCACAAGCTTGTTTACCCTTCTCTCCTCTCTCTCTCTCTCTCTCTCTCTCTCTCTCTGAACAATACTACCGCATCTACTTGTGAGCAGATTAGCCCTTCACAGTTTGAAGCACATGCTGGAATTGCTGCCAGGCGCCAACCGTGAGTAGCCTTTAAAGTACTGTGATTATTGTTAGAGTGATTTATTCTGCTGTTATGTAATAAGTTAATCAATTATTACAGCTATCGCCACATCTATACTTCCAATGGACTGACGCTTCACGGTATAGCTATTTCATTGGCAAGTGGACAAAATCTTACCACTGATGACAGTGATGATATGTGTGCAATGTATGGAGATGAAGGGGATTTGATTCATTGTAATAGATGCCCCCGGTCTTTTCATGCAAGTTTGTACCTCACACTTCTGGTTTTCTGTATTGTTTATTGCTTGGTTTAATTGATGTTATAGATTTGTAAAAAATGTGTAAGTTTTAGTTTTCGAGATGCATTTGATCGACTTTTGAAATTCATTTGAAGTTTATTAGGTACACTTGAATTATGCATAAATGCCTTTCTCCTATTTAAATATATATGTTAAGCCGGCTTGTCCTTTGGTACTTGATGAGTACCAAATATTGTATATTTGGACCCCTTGATTTACATTAGTTAGATCTTTAGCCTTGCTATTTTATGATGTTTTTGTTAGTTTTTGTGTTTTATAGGTCAATAAGAGGGGAATGGCAAAGTTTCATGTGGAAATGCTTGGAAATTCGGAAGTCTTGAAAAGTCGATCGATCGAAATTTTGCCCGAAGTCGATCGATCGAATAAAAGTCGATCGATCGAAATTTCTCAGAACTTACTTTTGTAAAAGCGCGCCAGAACACCCAATCAAGAGCTTCTCCATGACAAAAAGCAGTTCTCCCTCTGATTTTTGCAGCAGAACACGCTGGTTTCATGACCTTGGTTGTCTCTAGTAAGAGAGGAACCCTAGAGGGGGTTAGAGGAGTCATTTTACATGGGTTTCTAGCCCTAATTTCCTTCTATAAAGCCATAGACATGCCTCCTTGTTGAAAGAGTGGAGAGAGCAGTAGATAGGTTAAATTTCGTGCATTTTGTAGTTTATTTCAGTAGCTCTTTTCTTCAGACATTTGTCTTTGTAAAGCTTTTCTTCAATTTTCATGTTTGTTCTTCAAGTTTTTGTGGTGTTCTTAGTCATGGGAGGCTAGAACTCTCAACTAAGGTTGAAGATGAAACCTCTCCATTGATGACACTCACACTCTTATAGTCATACTTGCGCATTTAATGCTATATTATTATGTTATTCAAGTTCCATTCATTTAAATGCTTTATCTTTTGCAATGAATGTAGTTAGTGGTAGAAATAGGACATTTAATGTGTTTCAACCGATGAATACATTGTTTTATCGGTTTGAAAGATGATATCCATTGTGATTTATTCTTTGAATGGATACAATGGATGATTTGATTTCAAATGGGTACTCTTTGTGATTTATCTTTGAGTTGGATTCATTTAATGATTCTAAGGTTGATGGTTAAGAGATTTGAATGACACCCTAAGCTTAATGTTCTTTGGATGTTCAAGTGGAACCAAGAGTGTGAGTTGTTGGAGATGGTTTGATGAATTCCTTAGCCTTAGTCCCTTTTTACATATTTCATTTCTTCCTCTTTACTTAGCATTTTTGGTGCATGTTTAACCCTCAAACTCTTGGAACTAGGTTAGAATGAGGTTGATTAAGCAAGACACTGATTTTTGACCATTTCCCTGTGGATTTAACCTCGCACTTGCACACACTATATTCCAAACAATTCGTGCGCTTGCGAGTACTCTTTAAAACTCACAACAATACTACCTTGACTCGCATCTTTTTTCAGCCTTCTCTTGCACAAGCAGTATATGAGGCCTAAATCATATTGCTTATGCTAGATAACTAATGGTTGTTTTTGTACATCGGGGAGTATTCTCAATCTAATATTGCTAAACCAACTTCTCAGGGACTAATACATTATCATATTGTTTCCAGTTACCTTAGTATGACTTAGCTATATAAAAGATATGAAAGAAAAACCATGTTAGTTCTTTTTTAAAAAATAAATAAATAAAATTGTGTACTCATTTGGATCAGAATAGAACCAAATAGTATATTTTAAATCTAATTCTCTATCAATTGTTTTTATGTTTTATGTTATTATTGGCTCTATATATTTTTGTTATGTTATAATATATGTTCTACTCAATAGGAGAACAAGTAGTTATTTTTCTTAATTATGGTGATCAAAATAAAAATCTATAAACAAGAAAGATTTTGACGATTAATCAAGAAAAATTCCTCCAAATCCAAGGAAAATATTATAGGAATATCAAAAGGAAGCCAAAGTAGAAAGTATGCAAACAAAAGCTAATTCCTTAAAAACTTTGAGAGATGGAGACCACGCTATATCGCCCTAAGTAGAAAGTCATGAAGACTTTTTATTCTAAATTTAGATGAAGATTACCATTCATGAGCATATGAATATATGTCAAGTATTAGTTACATTACGCATCTTAAAAAACACATTTTTAATTGTAAACTGTGTATGTTTGATCTGTCTTATAAATTTTGTTAGTATTTTATATTGACAACATTCTGGTTGACAAAAACACTTTATGTAACGATTGCTTTTTAACAGGATTATTGGTTCTATTCAGAGTCTTCAAGTAATATGGACAGTACCTCATTTCATGCCATGTGTATGGTCACAAGTTTCTAAGAAGATGTCCATGAAGATTCCATACAATTTCCAAGTCAGAACAACCGGTTCCTGTGCAACTGTCCGGATGGACCTTTGAAGGCGTCCGGACGCTAGGTCAAGCTTTTCCAATTTCTACACGGAGTTGGATTTCAGAAGTTGACACTATTTGGAAAGGTTCTGCAAGTCATCCGAATGATGTGGCAACATGTTCAGATGCTGTCTAGCATTTCAGAATATTCCGAACTTCCGTTCAAATGCGGAAAGGAGTTATAGCGATGACCGTCTGGACTCTCAGCCAAGTCGTCCGGATGTATACCTGTTATGGAAAGATTTGCGCTATTCTGGAAGGCGGTCGTAGAAGACCAACCAAGTGAGGCTAACTTCCGTTCTGACACTCGACAGCCAGAGTCCGAATTTGTCCATATTTAGAATTTCTGTAAGCCTATAAATAGAGGGCTCTAGGCTTGTAAATTGCAAGAATTCTATAACGAATTCCACAGTGCTTAGAGAGGGTGTTTAGGGAGAATCGAAAATCCACTAGCTCTCTAGCCGTTGCCAGTGTGTGCTCCTTGTTCGTGTGAAGTCTATCTTAGAGGTCGGCCCTAAGGTAAATGATTCCATCAAAGACCCTTTCAAGTAGGAGACTTGGTTGAGAAGCGTTCACGATGAGCTTCGTGTTATAGTTAAAGGTATGACTACTGTAATGGGTTTTGTGAGTACGAGTGCTTTGTAACTTGCTTTGTCTTTGGATAGTGGATTTCCTAGGTTTGGTTGCCCTAGAGTGGTTTTTCTCTTTACAGAGTTTCCCATTCGTCAACAAATATCTTGTCTTCTTTAAATTTTGCATTTAAGATATTTTGTTACACACAAACACACACTTGGTTTTTTTAGAAGTCATTATTTATTTTTCAAATTTTTTATCTAAGTATTTTTTTGAGGGGTTTGTTTTGTTTTTTGTTTTGTGTGTGTTTGTTTGTTTTTACAAGATGTCTCTATTTATGGGAAGAAGTCAGGAACTGAGAAAGTAATATGACTTTGTTATAATTTTTGTGTTTTATTTGACACCCACAAATTCGACTTTCTAATGTTCTCATTAATGGGAGTAAGCTTAACTGAAAAAATTGAAATGAACAAATTTAATATGAAATGAACATGACTTTTCTTAATTTTCAAAATTGGTATACGCAATCTACTTCTACATGACTTTGCTTTAACTTAGAAATATAAAAATACAAATGAAAAATTAAATGGACTTCTAATTTAACAGTGTGTAACAAAATATTAAATGCGGAATTAAAGGAGACAAATATTTTGTTGACGAAGTGGAAACTCAATTAAGAGAAAAACCATTTCGGGGCAGCCAAACCCAGGATATCCACTATTCAGAAGACAAAGCTAGATACAAAACAGTAACACTCACATACCCTTGATACAGTGGTCGTACATTGCTCTCTAACGTGTAACCCAACATGAACGCCTCCTAACCAGGTCTCCTACCTGAAGGGGTCTTCCATGGAATCCTTGACCTTAGGGTCAACCCCTAAGATAGACTTCACAGTTGATCAAATCACACACTTGGCAAGAGCTAGAGAGCTAGTGGATCTTCAATATCTCCCTAAACACCCTCTCTAAGCTGTAGAGAATTCACCACCGAATTCTATGTTAAAAGCATGCCTAGAGCCTCTTATTTATAGGCTTAGAAAACCCTATTTTGAGTCAAAAATGGAGTCTGAGGCACGCGCGTCAGGATGGAAACCTTGGGCCATCAGGACGGGCCAAGTTTTTCTTGTCCGAAAAGTATTCTGGAATTTTCTGCAGGGCCGTCCGGATGGGCAAATCTTTCCTTCCGGAAGAAGGCCATCCGGATGCTATTAATGGCTGTCCGGACGCTCAATTTACAGAACCTTTTCTTAGCTTTCCAACGACGCTGATTTCGTCCCAATCCGATATTTGAGTAAAACGTTATGTCCAAAATACCGGAGGGTGTCCGGACGGCTTGACCGAGCGTCTGGATGGTCAACTGCAACCACCTTTCCAAAGTAGCACTAAAAGCTTCCATAACAAGGCCACGTCCGGACGGTGTTGCCCTAGCGTCCAGACGGTTGCACTTCGGCTGTACGTAATTACCATAATAAGGCTTGGAGCGTCCGGACCTTGAAGGTTGACGTCCGGACGGTTGAACTGGTGCACGCAATTTCCATATATGAAGCTTGATCGTTTGGACCATGCAATCTGACTTCCGGACGGTTGAACTTTGTATGCACGTCTTGCCTTATAGAGAACCTCGTCCGGACGGGATCACACATCGTCCGGACGGTAGCAGCCGTCTTCCCATAACTGTGTCTTGAGGCAGAAACCCTAATACTTGTCAAACACTAACTGGCGTCTGGACGGTATAACCACGTCGTCCGGACGGATGCGCTGGAACACTGGGATCTTCTCGAACTCTGAAGAGCGTCCGGACGATTTGCCATTACGTCCGGACGGATGCAATCTTGAACTGTTCGAAGCTTCTAGACACTGATAGGCATCCGGACGGAAAGTTCTCGTCGTCCGGACGGATGTTGTTGATTGATGAGCGTCCGGACAGAATACCACGTTGTCCAGACGGCTGACAGGAAACCAAAATAAATCCTTGAAAACTTCACAGAATCTTCTCGAAGAACATAGCTGAAGAGTAGACTCTGGATAAAACAACATCCCTATGAAAGCATCAACATTACATAGAAGTGATTTTGTCCAACAGAATGCAGCCAACACAAAAACTAACAACAAATTTAATACTTTTAACATCAATCTCCCTAAAATTTTCTTCTGTGTTTCATCATTAGATTTTAGATGTTGAATGGAAGTGGAATTACATGATGCAAGTGGTTTGTTTGTTGCATCTTTGTTAGGGGAAGATGCAGAAAAGTTCTTGGAACTGACTAAAGTATCCTGATGCGATAAACAATCCTATGTACATTCATAACATTCAACCTAAGAAACTCACTTAGTGTGATTATATTTTCTCATCACATATTTAAGAATCTAATAGTTTCCATTCCGCATTATATAGTAACTCAGTTCCAGAAACAAAGTTGTTTGATTGATAATTGATTGAATGTGATGTTATCATAGATTCATAATGCACATCCAGGGAATTGACTTCCCTAGAAAGGAAAACTAAGTATTAAAGATTTATGTGTTTGATTGTATTCAGTGATATCCTATCGAGACTCAGTAACTTGCTTAAAGCTTTGTCTTTTAAACTTCTATTTTGTTGATTATGTACTCTCTTTTCTTTTTAGGTATGTGCTGAAGAAGATTTGCTTGGCTAATCAAACAGAGAAGTTCATACGTACATCACACCAAGAGGTCACTATACAAAAGAATTTCGCTTACATTTTAGATGTAGAAATTCATTGTCTGTTGTACTAAGGGGTTGGGTTTTAGTTTATTTTTTTTGCAATCGATCATATAAATGGTATACTTCATTTTTATTTCTCTTTTTTCTATCATAATATTTATCCTCAATTCTACTCCATTGATTTGATGAAAATGTCTTGATTCCTTCTAAAGATGTAAGTCCTAACTATATGGTTGAATATCTGCATATTTTTGCATTTATTGCTTCTGGTTTATTGAATTACACATTATAGCTCATTTTTCTTTTGCCCCTTGATTTTTTCTACTAACTTTGCACAAAAAGAGAACAATCGTATTCTGTGGATGAACAATGCACCAAATACATCTACTTTAAATGGACATGTTGCTTATTTTCGCAAGTTCCTAACGATCGTTTGCTTGTTTTTTCAAGGAAACATAGTTTTTTTTTGTTCTTTCTATATTTAGTTTAGCAATTAATTGATTGGAAATTGTTGGTACAGTTTCCGGGACGGTGACGTGCTGGCTTGTGATTCGTTGTCTTCCTTGATCTTCACTCTTCTCGTAATCTGCAAAATAATAAATGGCTCGTCGGCTCGTGGGGGTGCCGACCATACCCCCACTCCGATGCCTAAGTTAGTTCAAACTATTTATTTTCTGGAGAGTATCAATAATCTCAGAGCTTAGAGAATCTGCCCGTTAAAAATACCTGACGTAGTAGTCTTATTTATAGACTCACAATTCACAGTTATGAAACTACTGGAGTGCTTGGAGCATAATCTAATTAGGAGTCTGAGTCCTAGATCACATAGTCTTTAATCTTATCTTCATAGAATTCAAATTGGGTAGTAGAGTCCAAACTGGATATGACACTCTCTTTAGCTAATGTCATTCTATTAGGTGCCTTATCCCATATTTGATGGGATAGAAGTCTATCTTGATATATTTGGGATATGCGGCTTTTTGGAGATAATGGATGGTCTTATACTTAAGTCTAATCTGGCCGGGTCAACCCGATGGGCTCAGCCCCCGATACTACCTTAGGCCCACGTGTCTTTGGAGTTGATTATTTGTCCAACAGTTACCCCCCTAATTCTCTTATTTGAATTTAGAATGTAAGAGAATTAAATACCTCAATTTCTGAATCTAGATCTTCCATAATCTGTATCTGACAATTGCCGCCTCTTTCAAAGTAATTATGATGAATAATGCCTCGAATCTCTAGATTGGAGTGGCGTCTGACCTGATGGATGCCAATTCAATTCTTGGACACTTGTGATCTGTCAGAGTACTAATAGCAACTTCCCATAGATATCTTCTACATAAGTGCCTTTACATAATATTATCGGTCGGGCTAAAGTTGTGAAGATGATCCTCTACTCTCGGTAGGAGATGGATCGAACTGATGTAGTTGATTTCACCAAGATTGTGGTGAAATGCCACTCTGAGAGAACACTTTACGTACAACTTTCCTGAGATCAAGGTTCTATCTGACAAAAAAGGATAAACCGTTGAAAAAAAAGGCTTAACATACCTGAAGCTTCTTCATCGGTAGTGCTTCGTAGACCGCTTCCACAAAAATCTCTCTTGGCGGCTTTAGAGGCTCAGACTAGCGCTGAGGCTTTGGTTGTCCGAGACTTACAACGACTAGGGGCTTCCGGTGGCCCGAGGTTTTGTGCTTGGCGTACCAAATCTTCTAATCTGAACACCATCTAGCTTGGTCTCACCTGTGAATATCTTTATTTTTGAACTTTGTAATGTTTGAATTCTTTGTTATGGAAAAACTTTCCATAACAAATCAATTCTCACTTATCCTCTAATAACTTGAACAAACAATCGGTTTGCGTAAGTTAACTCCGAGGATGGTAAGAAAAATCTTTTGTTTCAAAAATCTTTTTGTTTCGACCTCCGGGACTAGGAGGAAAAAAATCTTTTGTTTTAACCTCCGAGCTGAGGAGGGAAAAAATCTTTTGTTCAATCTCCAAAACTAAGAGGAAAAAATCTTTTTGTTTTGACCTTCGGGACTAGGAGGGAAAAATCTTTTGTTTTGAACTCCGAGCCGAGGAGGGACAAAATCTTTTGTTCAATCTTCGAGACTCATAGGAAAAAATCTTTTTGTTTTGACCTTCGGAACTAGGATGGAAAAATATTTTGTTTTGAACTCCGAGCCAAGGAGGGAAAAAAATCTTTTGTTCAATCTCCGAGACTAAGAGGAAAAAATCTTTTTGTTTTGAACTCCGAGCCGAGGAGGGAAAAAATCTTTTTGTTTCGACCTCCGGGACTAGGAGGGAAAAATCAAACTTTAAGCTATCCTCCTTAACTTTAACAAACAATCGGTTTGTGTAAGTTATGACCAAGGAGGATAGGAAAAATCTTTTTAGAATCGATAAACTTACTTGGTTATTTTTTTTTTGTAGAGGTGGTATCCTCTTATGGTTTGTTATAGGGGTTGTCTCCCGAAAGGTTTGTTGTAGGGGTTGTCTCCCCGTATCTTTGTCCGAGTTGCTCTTGAGAGAACTTAATTTAAGAGCTTGGTGCAGCTTCGATGATTTTCCCTTTGCAGAAGCTTTAACTTTGTTGAGCTACCCCCCATAACTTTAGTCCGCGACCGCGGGCTAAGTCGTTCGAGGCGGATAGTCAAGTCCTCTTGGTATCCTGGACAATGTTGTAAAAGAGATCTTGGAGTTCGGAGTGAGTCTCGGGGCTTCAGCCTGTAAATACTTGAACTTTCCTTTTCAAATGTATCTTTTTTGATGATTTTTTAAAGAGGTTTTATCCTCATACCTTCCTGAAGCTTTGCATCCTCTTTATCTTTTTGAATCTTTCCTGAAGTTTTATCATCTTGAAGCCTTATCTCCCTAAACCTTTATCTTCGTAGAGATCTGTCTTCCTGAATCTTTATTTTTCTGGATCTTTCCTTAAGCTTTATCTTCCTGAAGCTTTGTCATCCTAAAGCTCTGTCATCCTGAAGCTCTACCTTCCTGTTTACTTTCCTGAAGCTTTATCATCCTAAAGCCTTATCTCCCTAAACCTTTATCTTCGTAGAGATTTGTCTTCCTGAATCTTTATCTTCCTGGATCTTTCCTGAAGCTTTATCTTCCTGAAGCTTTGTCTTCCTGAAGCTTTGTCATCCTAAAGCTTTGTCATCCTGAAGCTTTATCATCCTGAAGCTTTATCATTCTGAAATTTTACCTTTCTGAAGTTTTATCTTTCTGAAGCTTTATCTCCCTAAACCTTTATCTTCGTAGAGATCTGTCTTCTTGAATCTTTATCTTTCTGGATCTTTCCTGAAGCTTTATCTTCCTGAAGCTTTGTCATCCTGAAGCTTTGTCATCCTGAAGCTTTATCATCCTGAAACTTTATCTTCTTGGATCTTTCCTGAAGCTTTTATCATTCTGAATCTTTCCTGAAGTTTTATCATCCTGAACCTTTACCTTCCTGAAGATCTGTCTTCCTAAACCTTTACCTTCCTATTTGTTTACCTTATTGAACTATCCCCCATAACTTCAGTCTGCGACAGCAGGCTAAGTCGTTCGAGGTGGGTAGTCAAGTCGCTGAGCTTTTCCTTCCTTTCTGAAGCTTTGTCATCCTGAAACTTTTTCTTCCTGGATCTTTCCTGAAGCTTTTATCATTCTGAATCTTTCCTGAAGCTCTATCATTCTGAAGCTTTACCTTCCTGTTTACCTTAATGAGCTACCCCCCATAACTTTAGTCTGCGACCGCAGGTTAAGTCATTCGAGATGGGTAGGCAGGTCGCTGAGCTTTACCTTCCTTTCTGAAGCTTTGTCATCCTGAAGCTTTTTCTTCCTGGATCTTTCCTGAAGCTCTATCATTCTGAAGCTTTACCTTCCTGTTTACCTTAATGAGCTACCCCCATAACTTTAGTCTGCGACCGCAGGTTAAGTCATTCGAGATGGGTAGTCAGGTCGCTGAGCTTTACCTTCTTTTCTGAAGCTTTGTCATCCTGAAGCTTTTTCTTCCTGGATCTTTCCTGAAGCTCTTGTCATTCTGAATCTTTCCTGAAGCTCTATCATTCTGAAGCTTTACCTTCCTGTTTACCTTAATGAGCTACCCCCCATAACTTTAGTCTACGACTGCAGGTTAAGTCGTTCGAGGTGGGTAGTCAGGTCCTCTTGGCTTTACCTTCCTTTCTGAAATCTTTGTAACCTGTAAAAGATTTTATATATTACTGAAATGAAATTACTGAATTGAAATCTTAACCTTTCAATTTCCTCATCTCTGAATTTAGATGATCCATACTCATAGCATCTGGAGACCCCCGAACGAGGGGACCCTTGTCTTGATATTCTTTCCATAACCTTTTCGGGTCGTCCGAGGAAAGGACTATCCTGAAAGTTCTTGTCCTTCCGGAAACTTTCAATCTCGCCGTGGTTTCCTTTCCATAACCCTTTCGGGTCGTCCGAGGAAAGGACTCGGGCCAATTCTTAATCTTATCCCTTCGGAAACCCCCAACCGAAGGGTTTCTTCCCATTGAATCCTTTCCATGACCCTTTCGGGTTGTTCGAGGAAAGGAATCGGGCGGATTCTAATCGGGATATCCATAACCTTATCCTTTGGAAACCCCTAACCGGGAGGTTTCAACCCTTTGTATCCTTTCCATGACCCTTTCGGGTTGTCCGAGGAAAGGATTCGGGCGGATTCTTTTCTGGATATCCTTAGTCTTATCCTTCGGAAACCCCCAACCGGGGGGTTTCAACCCTTTGTATCATTTCCATGACCCTTTCGGGTTGTTCGAGGAAATGAATCGGGCGGATTCTAGTCCTCATCCTTCGGAAACCCCCAACCGGGAGGTTTCAACCCTTTGTATCCTTTCCATGACCCTTTCGGGTTGTTCGAGGAAAGGATTCGGGCGGATTCTTTCCTGAGCATCCCCACCATAACTCTTTCTAGTCGTTCGAGGGGAGGAGTCAAATGGACGTTGATGTAGCTTGATCATCTTTGGAGAAGTTTGATGAAGAAGTGCTTCCATTCTGTCTCGGACTGCTGCTTTATTCTTAGCAGAGATCAATCAATACCTAGGGACTCTCTGTTCTTCCTTGCTCTCGGTGTTGGACTAACTGAGAGGCTTTCCTTGTTTTCTCTGCAAGGTTGTCTCCCTGGCTCTCGGTGTTGGACTAACCGAGAGGCTTTCCTTGTTTTCTCTGCAGGGTTGTCTCCCTGGCTCTCGGTGTTGGACTAACCGAGAGACTTTCCTTGTTTTCTTTGCAGGGTTGTCTCCCTAGCTCTCGGTGTTGGACTAACCGAGAGACTTTCCTTGTATAATTTGTTGTAGGGGTTGTCTCCCCGTATCTTTTCTACAAAAATGGTTAACAAAGCATTGCATATACTAAAACAAAATAGCAGAATGCACAGTAGCACCATATATTCTTTTCATCCGTCGGGATGATTTTGTGATCCTTTCACTCACGACAGGAGTGAAGCCTCAACACATGAGTCTATTTTATCAAAATATATATACATTTCGGCAAAGCGTACAAGTGCATGCATATATATATATTTTTTCCTGGTTGATAAAAACCAACATTTATCCTTACTTTAACATGAATCATGTTTGTAAAAGAAGAGTATGAACTTATCTGGTGAATTCGATGAAGATGAACTGTCTTACTTGGAATTCCTTATCTTGCACGCCCCTCGATATGGGGCTGTTTGGGAGAGTTCCTTAAGCTGGACCCTCGGTTCGGATTGGTCCCTCGGCATGTGACTGTGCACTTCGGAGGATGGCAAATCTGGAGGGGTCTTCGGACTATGCTATTTGAAACTAGAAGCTCGGGCATAGGGTCTTCAGGATAGTACCCTCGGAATAATACTCTCGGTATGTGTCGTCTCGGTACGTACTTTTCGTCTCTGTAGAACACCCTCGCGTCTAGCTTTTCTCCTTGGTAGAATGCCCTCGGATCAAACTTCTCGGAATATACTTTCTTCTCGGTATGAAACCCTAGGGTTTAACTTTCCTCCTTAGTAAAACATCTCGGATCTGACTTTCCTCCTCGGTAAAACACCTCGGATCTAACTTTTGTACTCCGTAGAACACCCTCGGATCTAACTTTCCTCCTTGGTAAAACACCTCGGATCTAGCTTTTGTACTCGGTAGAACACCCTCGGATCTAACTTTCCTCCTCGGTAAAACACCTCTGATTCACAATCTGAAGACAACTCTGATAATTCCTGATTATTTTCACCTGTATCTTGGTTCTGACTGAAGATTTCGGCAAAAACCACTCGTTGCACAGCGCTAGCGTTTCTCTTCGTTTCCCCAATAAACTGGAGCGTCTCTGCTTCCTTCCCTGAAGGCCTTTATCGGTGTAATAAAAGAGTTCAATAATTCATTTGACTATCAATTCGGCAGTGATCGGTTGGAAAGATGGCCTCTTTTCACGCCTTCGGTCATGGGAGGATCTTGACACGATGGTGCCAGAGGGGCTGTTCAAGGCGACCTGTAAGAGGAAATCTTCGGTTCGGTCATAAAGGTTGCTCTTCTTCTTTATTTTTGCTCAGTATTCTGACGCTACCTTTCTCTAAAACCCACAGCTTCAATCCTCACGCAGCGCACTGAACCCCTTTCAATCTCAAAACAAGCTTGGTCAGCATGAAGCCATAACTGCCTCGGTAAGTTGCGGGTCTCAAGTTCCCATAAGAATTGTGGGCCTCGGTGGAAATAGATGCTTCTCGGTTCTGCCGGAATCTTGGTAGAACCAGCCACTAGATCGCCTTAGACCCTTTCTGCCAAAGGAGTTCATAAATAACTCCCCTCCATTCTTTTTGATCTTATTTCTCTGCCAAGTTTTGAGAACCAGAAGAAAACAACACTGTTCAGGGCTCCAACATCTCAATGGGCGGAGCCCGAAGTGCCAAAGATTTACTTTGATGTCCTGTGGATAACAAGATATTGTGGCTCAAGTCAAGACTTTTTAGCCACTCTAAATTGTGAACTTCTATCAATTGCCCAAAATTTACGAGGATCGCAAGACGAGGCTGGGCTTTTTGGACCCATAGATGAACAAATACATCCAGCCAAGATTACCCATAAGAGGAAACTTTCTCCCTATTGCTCCAAGACTCAGCAAGAATCCACCCCTATGAAGTGTGAACTGCATCAGAAATCGGAGCTACTGAACCAGCTCAACGATTTAATGGGGAATCTTCAGTCGTTTTGTGCCAGGATCTGTTTGAGCATCAACTATCAATCCGTGCCGAGGGCTTTCAAGCTGGGCAAGAACAAGGCCGTGGAACACTCCGAATCTAATGGTCGTATCAAGAATATCGATGGCACCGACCAGGGAAGAACCGGAGTGTAGCTGAGCTAGGGACGAGAACTAGTTGTTTCTGGGTCGAACTACTGTGACAGTGGAGGGTCATCGCTGCCCCTGAGGTCCGAGTCCTTGGGAGTCTAGAATCTTCCGGTGAGTCTCTCTGTTGCCGTTATCTCGGAAGTTCGGGAGCCTCGGAAGTTCACATCAGTTTCACTGTTGTCTCGAAGGTTCACTGTTTCTGATACATGAAAACCAAAACACGGGGGTCTTAACCGCGTCCCACTCTCTGTCCTGGACGTTGGCCGAACCTCCGAGACAAAGCTTGGGTGATGGACTGGCCCCTTTCAATTTCTTTGATATGCACCTATGGAAACCACGGCTTGGTAGCTAAGAAAGGCCTGGTTGCGATCTGTTCGTCCTTGATAGCCACGGCTCAGTAGCTTAGAAAGGCCTGGCAGCAATCTAGTGTTGCCACGAGCTCCGTAAAACCGTGCGGTGAGGTGCTCTGATCCCTTCTCCGGCGCTAGTGGTTCTGGATCTGGCTTCAGATTTCGGCGGGTTGCGATCAAAGCCCGGTTGTCTACTTGAATCATCTGGAGACGAGCTTGATCTCCTACCATCAATCACCATCGGCCAGAAAACTGAAGATTGGGGCTATACATCGTTTAGCCTGTGAAGGCCAGCATTGATTCGGTGTGATGGCAGATCCTCCACCAACTGACTCGGCACCACCGGCAGCAAGGCCAGATCGTGATGTTCTCTGGCGGCAAAAGGGGAAGAGCCGACTAGCTGAGGGGTTCTCCGTTCATCAGGGAAGAAACCATAACCGGACTGGGTTGGACATGCCCGTCGGTTTTTTTTTTTTGTTTTTTGTGTGGGTCGACTCCTTTCTTCCTCTTGACCCATCTTCTTCCTTTTCGGTTGAATTTTCTGGAGGTTGGAGGTCTGACTTGGATGAAATATCTAGAGCCTTATACATCACTTGGTCTTTTTTTTTTGATGTAGCCGCTGGAACAAACAACCCATAGACTCGGGTTTTTTTTTTTTGATTTGTTTTTCAGAAACAAATCGACCCATCATCACCGAACAAATTGTTGAGTTTGTGCGAACATGAATTTGAGACTGAACCCCCGTGTAAAATTGTTACCACTGAGCCTCTGAGCGTAGATCTAGATGATACCACATCTGTATATTTTTAGCACCGATTTGGTGTGACCAAATTCTGATCTGGGACTTCAATCTTGATCTGATACCGCAGTCACCATTGCGGATTTTTTTTTAAGGAATGATGTTATTCTCACAGACGGCGCCAAACTGTTGGTACAGTTTCCGGTACGGTGACGTGCTGGCTTGTGATTCGTTGCCTTCCTTGATCTTCGCTCTCCTCGTAATCTGCAAAATAATAAACGGCTCGTCGGCTTGTGGGGGTGCCGACCATACCCCCACTCTGATGCCTAAGTTAGTTCAAACTATTTATTTTCTGGAGAGTATCAATAATCTCAGAGCTTAGAGAATCTGCCCGTTAAAAATACCTGGCGTAGTAGTCTTATTTATAGATTCACAGTTCACAGTTATGAAACTACTGGAGTGCTTGGAGCATAATCTAATTAGGAGTCTGAGTCCTAGATCACATAGTCTTTAATCTTATCTTCATAGAATTCAAATTGGGTAGTAGAGTCCAAACTAGATATGACACTCTCTTTAGCTAATGTCATTCTATTAGGTGCCTTATCCCATATTTGATGGGATAGAAGTCTATCTTGATATATTTGGGATATGCGGCTTTTTGGAGATAATGGATGGTCTTGTACTTAAGTCTAATCTGGCCGGGTCAACCCGATGGGCTCAGCCCCCAATACTACCTTAGGCCCACATGTCTTTGGAGCTGATTATTTCTCCAACAGAAATAATGTATGTCTAATTGATAATAGTTTATTGTTGAATGATGATAGTTTCAATATTTGGTAGCATAGTTGTTGCATGTGCCTGTTGGTGGTGGTTTCGAGGGAAGAACATGGTCTATGAAGTCGTCATTCATGCCCCAAAAGCATTAAGAAGCAATGCTTACTCCTTCAGTAGTCACAAATATATCCCAACATGTTAAGCCCAAGAGATACATCAAGTATGCAGATGTGGAATTGGTGGCTATAAGATTGCTTTGGTAGTGCTTATGTACAGGTTGTTTGGACCGTTGAAAGGGAAATATAATGAAGAAACATTTGATGGAATTACAATTTTATGTACTATAGGTTGTTACAATTTGGTTTGAAGTAACAACATATGTATGCTTTTTAAATTAACTCATTTGTATTCTATTGACATTTCATATTTACTCAATTTTATGGTTTTACTTTATTTGTTTAAAAAATTCAATATATACTTTTTCAATAATCTAGATGTTAAATATATTTTAAAATATAATATATGTATGATATTAAAATTATAATGTTAACAAATAGTGATGCATAACATCAGGAACCAAGCACGTGCATTGCACGTGCCATTCAACTAGTGTAGATAATAAGAGTATATTTTTTCTATTCTTTCTTGTTTATTTATTCTTATATATTTCTCCTTTTCCTTACTTAATTTTTTATTTTGTAATTCTATTTCTATTTTTCTTTATTTTTACTTCTCATTTTCTTGTTCCTTTTTGCTTTGCTTTTCTATTGTTAACTTCTTAATAATATATAATATATAATGCACACATAACTGCACTTACATATCTAATATCTCATAACCATATATAATCTCCCAATTGACAAACTAATTGGGACCATAAGAGTGCCTAGTATGCACAATTTATCGGAACAGATCCTTTCCATTCTAAATGAAATGAAGAGGAGCCGGTTAGGCAAAAATGATGGGCAAAATTGTCTCAAATTTAATATTAAATAAAAGGCAATTTATCATTTAAATTTCTTCAAATCTTAATAATTATTTTTAAATTAAATGGTTTATATTTTATCATATCAACACTCATTACATCTATGTATTCAACATTTAAAATTTAAAATTATTAAGATTTAAGAAACTTTATTCCAATTTGGTTACTCCGGAGGATCCTCCTATACCTACTAACACTTAGCAATTTCTTTTTTTCTTTTTTTAATTTTCGCAAATAAATTTTGTACAAATTAATTTGTAAAAAAATAAAAATTTTGTCCCGCTTTTTCCTAGTTGTTACGTAGAGGAAAAAGAAAAGAAAGGATGCGTCAAACATAAGGGTACATTGAAAAATTGAAGTGCATGTAGAGGAGAATCTTTTTTTTTTTTTTGACATGTCCACACAAAAGGGGGAGGGGGATTCGAACTAGTGACCTCCGTTTCATGAAGCGTGGTCCCCAGCCGATTGAACTACCCCTTGAGGACAGATCTTCTTCATTTCTGTTTGTTTCCTTCCCGGCCATTTTCCTCATTCTCACTTCCTTCTTCGTCACTGACTTCGAATTCCTTCCCTTTAATTAACAAGTCTTTTTAAACCATTAATTAATTACCTCATTCTTGTGAGACATGTTCTTGACATTCACACATTAATTACTACAGAAAAATCTTTAAATTCTTTACTCAATAAAATACAAGAACAGATGGATAACGACTAATCTTCCATGTCTGCGTTCAACAAAACTGAGTGCCAAGATCGAAACTCAATTTGTGCCATCACAGCTGACGGTTGCAATGCAGGCGGATATATATATATATATATATATATATATATATATATATATATATATATATATATATATATATATATATATATATATAAAATATAATTGTCAAGTTTCTTGCGATGATGGACTTTTAATTTTCTTCCCATTGTTGTCCACGTGTTTGGCCATTAGTTGCCACAAGTGAAGGGACGTGTTAAAATGTCTCATATCGCTAAGATTTTCTTCACCTAGGCACTTTATAAGTCATAGTGTTCCCTTTTCTCTCAAGGCGTCTTTTGAAAGTGAGTAAGGCCCATAAACTTTTACATGAGTCATGAGCCCAATAAAACATGATATAAACATGAAGCTAGATAAAATATGAGAAGCATTGATGAACATTTTGTAGACTCTTTTTAACGAAAACTTGAATCGAAAATCATGATAAAGTTATAGTTAGTCTCCAAGATCATGCCACGTCACTAATTGGGGGTATTTTTGTTGTTGTTAAAGAATCAACATTCAATGAGGATAAAAATAATGGACACTTGGTATTATCTGTCCAACGCAAATTGGGAGGCCGGAGCACTTGGACGTCCAGCTAAGCCCAATTACTTATCCTTCTTCCACACATTCTAAATCATAATCTCAGTTGGCTCTGATCTTAGCTGTTACTTATTTGACACGTAGCCCTTAAGATACACAATCTTTAGCCTTCACTCCAGCTTCACGCCTCCCACTTCCCCAAGACACGCTATTTGTAAATTTACTAAATTGTAATTGTGCCCACTTTCCTGACTTTTCTTGTGACTCTCTCTCTGTTGAAGTGTTGGTTCTCATGACTACCGCAAGATAAATATAACAAAAAGGTCCATTCCAATGTGACCAATAAAATCCTAAAACTTTTAGAGCTACTATAATTAGAAAGACTAATTAAGCAAAAACTGCTACAATAGTCTACAAGCCCTCGCAAATTGTATGATATTAAACTTTGCTTTGGTGTTTGATGTTTCATGTATGGCGGTGTTTCAATGTTCTTTTTGTGAAAATTGAATACACGCTGAAGTAGGGCTGTAAGCGAGCAGAGCTACTCGTAAACATGCTCGGACTCGGCTCGGCCTAGCTCAGCTCGGGATCGGTTCGTGTATTAAATGAACAGAGCTTGAACATTTTTTTATGCTCTTTTAATAAACGAACTGAACATGTCAATACTCGGCTCGGCTCGGGGTAGGCTCGTGAATAAAGCTCGTGGAAGCTCGACTCGATGGGGTCGTTCATATAATAATAATAATAATAATTAATAAGTATATATTTAAAATTTTGAAATTAGAATATAATAATCTATACAAATTACAAACTAAAACTATTGACTAGTGAAACACTGAAAGTTTGAAACTACAACTCGTTACTCGTTAGTCTTGAATTCTTTGTTTCTCAACTTTCTTTATTGAATATTGCCTAATTTTCCTGATGGAGTGATGGGTGATGCACTAATGCCTACTCCTTGAGATTCATAGAGTCATAATTTCTAACCATTGGAAATAGTAAAGGACTAAAGGCTAAAAAGCCTAAAGCCTAAAGGGCCAAAGGTGTTTTTTTTTTTGGCCTTTGGATCTTCATTAATGAAGATCCAACGACCAAATACATATGCTTTTGAAGATTTTTTTTTTTCGTTGCACACTTGCACGCTTCCTTCTCACTTCCCTTCTTCAATTCTTCAACTTTTTCTCGAATCTTCGGTTTCTCTCCTCGACAAACTCAAGGAGTAAATGCTCTCAACTACCCACACTGTGTGCATTGAATGAGATTTGATATCCTCTCTGGCTCTTTCTCACAAACGTTTTTGACTCTCTAAGACTCTAACCCTTGCCGCCAGCAGCTTTACCTCAAGAATCTCTCAACCCCTCTCTCAACCTCTCTCATCTTCTTTCTATAGATCTAGATCTTGAAGCTTCACATCTAAGATTTGCAGTCAAATCTTGAGCATGAGGACGACAACCTGTCTTGGGCTCACCTACACCACGAATCGCATGCTTCAGCTTCATCATCTTATGGGTTGTATAAATGTTTCTTTTTTCTTTTTTTTGTTATTTGTTATTTGTTACTTGGTTCGGTTATACTGTTGTAGATAGAACTCTGAGATTTGAATGCTTTCTCCAAAAATCTCAAAGGCGTTACGATTTGTATGGTGAATCTCTCTTTCTCCTTCATCCTATTAGCATATCTTCTGATGTTGTCCATCTTCTGTCGCTCTTTCTTGCCATTACTCTTGCCCTAAGTTTTGGGTTTTAAGATAACCGAGAAAGAAAAAAAAAATCATTTTTTTCTCATTTATCCACGATTTTTTTCCCCAGAAAACAGAGACAGAGAAGAATCAAAAGATATATTGTTTTTTTCGAAAGCTTATGAGATTTTTAAGAAAGCTTATGACATTTTTAGAGATAGAGACAGAGAAGAATTAGAAGATATACATTTTCAAAAAGCTTTTTCCTTATTTGATTTGTTTCAGTTGTTTGATGTACGATGAGAAAAGTGTTTGGGTTCTTTCAACTTCTTTGTAATTGGTATATTACCGTATATATACTATGATTTTTTTTTTCTTTCAACTCTATTTCTATGTCTCTGTTTGGGTTTTGAGAAACTCTTGTCCTAAGGATAGAAAGTAGAAACTCTGTATAGTATATTATGATTTTTTTTTTCAACTCTCTGTCTTTGTTTGGGTTCTGAGGAAATTGAGAAAAATGATACATTTGGATGTTTATCATTTACCATTTAAATTGTAGTATGAATATGATGCTATTTAAATATTTTAGCTTGATTTATTATTCATTATTTTTTATTTAATGCTCTGTATACATCATATTTGTGTTTATTATTCTAATGTAGTCAATTACTTAAAAATTGGCTATGGACGAGCTGATAGCCATTGCCCTTGTAGACGAAGGTTCACTTGATGTGAACCTGACTACACTAAATATCACATCGGATGATGAAGGACATGAAAATCTTGAATCACCTAAGGATGATGGTGGTGGTCCGGGTGGAGATGTTGTCTCCTGTGGGGATGGTGTTCTTGTGGCTGAGAAGGTCCAGGAGGATGATCCTCAAAAGTACGCTTATGAAAGGAAGCCGAGGAAGAAGAATTCTCCAATTTGGAAGGACTTTAAGGAAGTAGTGAAATCTGGTGTTAAGAAAGCTTAATGCATTCACTGTAAATCCATCCTTGGCATTCCTACTTCGGGTGCCACAACTCAGTTTCATAGGCACTTGAATAGATGTATTCCACACATAGCAGCTAACAAAAAGTAGAAGGTGCTTACATTCGATTCTGAAGGTGGTAGTGTGAGCTCCAGTTCAAATTTTACTTATGATCATAAGAAGGTAAGAGAGCTTGCTTCTCATATGATACTTTACCACGAGTATCCTTTTATGCAAATGGAACATGTTTTGTTTAACAAGTTTATGAGAGCTAACACTCCTTATTGACAAAAGATATCTCGTGCAACTGCAAAAAATGATTGTATATCTACTTATGCAATAGAGAAAAAGAAGCTGAAAAATCTGTTGAGAAATGTTAACAAAGTAAACATAACAACTGACATGTGGTCCTCAGGTCAGAGAGTTTCTTATATAGTAGTTACATGTCATTTTGTTGATTCTTGGTGGTATTTACAAAAACGTGTCTTGAACTTTTGTAATGTCCCACCCTTACATAGTGGTGTTATTATTGCTGATGCTCTTCAAAAATGTTTCATTGACTGGAGACAATGCAAGAAACAATGATGTGACCATTCGAATTTTAAAAGATGATTTTGGTGTGAAAAAAACATTATTTGTTGGGGGACAAATCTTTCATGTACATTGTTGTGCTCATATAATAATTTGTTGGTGAAAGATGGGATTAGTCAAATTGGGGATATTGTGGATTGTGTTAGGGATAGTATAAAATACTTAGTTGCATCGGAGGAGAGGTTAAAGTAGTTTGGTGAAATTGCAAAGCAGTTACAGTTGCCCTTAAATAAATTGATTTTAGATGTTCCCACTAGGTGGAATAGCACTTATATGATGTTGTTTGTTGCATTAGAGTTTAGGGAAGTGTTCCCTAGGTATGAAGATATGGATCAAAGTTTTCGTTGGGTGCCTACTGTTGAAGATTGGGTTAAATTGAGAATGTTTGTCAAGTTTTAGAGGTTTTTAATGAAGTAACAAAGATAATATCAGGGAGTAATTATCCAACTGCAAATTTATTTCTTCCTGAGGTTCGGAGAATAAGAGATGTGTTAGGTAAAAAATGTAGGGATGAAAATGTTTATATAAGAACAATGACACAAAAAATGAATATGAAGTTTGAGAAGTATTGGGGGGAATGCAATCTGCTTATGGCTGTTGGTGCTGTTTTGGATCCAAGGTTTAAGATGAAACTTGTACAATTTTGTTTCCTTGAAATTTATCAAGCGCCTGAAGCCACTAGAAATATTGAAAGGG